>NC_047529.1:102177199-102830949 GCF_012275295.1 Melopsittacus undulatus | reverse complement strand
TGAGCTTTGCAGTTTCCTCTTAGATCTAAAATGTCCCAAAGCAAAATGCTTGGTTCTCTCTTGGTCCATGTCTTGCACAGGTATGATTTCACTGGAAACAATAAGATGGTGTCAAACTGAGATGCTCATTAAAGGACCACAGTGAAATTACTTCATCTCTATCTGCTGAAAATTTGGCTAGCCTTCTTGCTTTAATGAGAAAAAAAAACAAACCACAAAACAATCCATTACAGAATCTGTCTCCTTAATTTTGTAAAAGCTTGAGTCACTATTTAAGTGACAGGGCTTGAATCTATCTATTTTAAAAGCTTGAATTCAATGATGGACTTGTTACTGCAGTGACCTCTTTGCTTTACTACCAGTACCCTTAAATAATGTTAAAATGAAAGCCTTCTGAGGAAGAAAGTGGTCCCCATTGCCTTTTGGATGCTTTTACCAGCTCAGGCTGTGTTCCAGGAGAATGGTAGTGCACAAACCCATTGCACTGATTTTTTGGTCTATATAACATTGCTGAATGACTCAGAGAGCCTTATATAGAGATGGCAGATAGAACTGAAAACAAAAATTAAACAAATCCAGTAACAGGTTAGTTCAGATGACAAACAAGACACTTTGTACGTAATGCTTGGGCCTCTCCTTGTCCTTCAGAGTACTCAGCTGAGACTATTTTAAATAGCATCTGTACAAATGGATGCACTAAGGCCTCTGATCAAATGAACACAAACCTACAGGTAAGTAATTCCTGTTACAGCTGCAGGAGTTGAAGAATAGTTTGTGCCCTAGTAGTAGGCCAGGGTAGTTTTATTGTCACAAACAGCTACATATTCAGCAAGTTCAAGCTCCTTATTTCAGGAAAGCATAGGAGAAAGGGGCGATAGAAACACAAACACCCACTGGAATGCCTCAGGCTCATCTTGTTTGGCCAAGGTCAATTCACGTTGAATGCTGCAGGTTGCCATTTATTGTATATTGTTTGCTTTAAGGCATGAATACTATAACTAGGAAAATGCTCTTGCTCAAATAGCTGTATGAGTAAAATGTAAGAGTATCAGGGGGTTTTGGCGGAACTCAGGTGGAAACTTGAGAGTGCATTTTCAGGAGCAGCACTGTTTTTGTTGTTCAATGATCTTTGAAAGGGACCTTCATCTGGACCTCCAAGATGTTACTGTGTAAGGGGTTATTGCAGCTAGTGATGAAAAAGATGATCTATTTGAAGAATTTCTTTCTTCAGAAGTGCAGTTTTGTTGAATTTGTGGTATTTCATAGGAACATAAAGGTCATAAGAATTTGTTGGGTTTTTTTTTCCACTGGAGAAAACTTGTTCTTTGCCATCCTTTGAAATGTCTTAATTTAGATGTTATATTTTAAATGCTAGAGAACATTTTTAACACGTTACTGTTGTAATGTGCAATGCAAATCTTTAATACTGGGTTACATTATTGTGGCTGTAAATTAATTTTATTCAGAGCTTTCCAGAAAGCTTAAAAACTTCAGCCTATACCTTTAAACTATACTTTTCTGTCTTTTCCCTCCCCTTACAAAACAAATTCTGATTTCTGACCTGCTTTCTATACAGCAAAGAAGTGTAGGGCATCCACTCTTCTGCTTCAGATGGTTCTCTGCTTTAAGAGGGATGTGCATCTACATGGCAGGGGGAAAAATTGTTCCTTTTCCCATTAAAAGTGTGGAGTGTTTTTGGTAACAATTTAAGGCTTCTGGCCACTAATGCAACAATAACAGGATTAACCTGCCTGGTGAAAAGGCATTTGGCTGAGTGTGTTGCAGGAGTGCTCAGTGACATGGTTTGGTTTTCACTCTGCCTGTTTTCTACCCCAGTCAGTCACAGAAGCTGCCAGGTTATCCTGCCCCTGGTGCAGCTCAGGCTCCCTGCTGCTGACAGAGGGTGTCTGTACTTCTTTTTCTTGCTGGGCTGCTGTGCCAGGCAGCTGCTGTGGCCTCACAGAGCTGAACTTACACTGCCCTCTGCTAAGGAAGTGCTTGAAGCATTGTCAGCTTTAGTACAGATTTAAGTGTCTTTTGAGCTAATTAGGTTGTGCAGGAGCCTTGAGAGTGCTGGAGTTCTGCATGTCTGGCTAATATGATTTGTCCATGTAATTACTAATGTTTGACAAGAGGGAACTGACAGTTTTTGAGCTGCTATGTTGTTATTGTAAAATTATAGTAAGAAATTACTTTGTCTCCAGAACATTCTCTACAATTGAAAATACAGTTAAAAAAAAACCAGATTTTCCAGTTTGATGCAATGAAGCATCTGCAAAAATACTCTTGAAGACATGAGGATAACCACAATTTGCTGTTCTTGTGTTATTGAGAGCTGATCTCAGATCTCTGCTTAGCAATGATTTAAATTCTGTACTTCATGTAGGGATTCAACTCTTATTTATAAAGACTTATTCCAAAATGTTGCATCCACTCTTTGAATATGAGATGAATTTCAGGCTCTACAAATAAGCTTGTTATATATTAGGTAATTTAGTAAACAGTTCTTAATTGCAATTGTTGTCATTGTTCACTGCTCTTTTGCATATGGGATCTCCAAACAGCTGTTTAGAGATCAGATGTGGTTTGGAGAACAGTTCTCCAAACAATAAGTTGTTAAAAATTGTATTTTACTTTGATTAAAATTGATTTAAAGATCAATTCTTTGAGACTATGTTGGAAGAGACATCATTAGAAATTAGGATGACTTGTTACCATTACTTATCAAACTGGAACTTGGTGACAACTGCTTTCTACCTCAGAAATCTACCCTCTTCAGAGTTTCATGAGGTTTCTTGTAGTGTAGTTCCTGGAACAAAGACAGTTTTAATTCAAGTTTGTACAAACTGGGAGTCTCAACTTGTAGCATTACTAGTGATGATTCCAGTGTTACAATTCATCATGTAAGGGCATCCAACAATCATTTGGCTCCCTTTGAGACTATCAATCATCATTCATAGTTTTCTGCTATGGAAAAGTGGACTGACGTTGAACCTCAACTTCCTATCACATCCAATGCAAAGATGTCTCCTGCTGGTGCTTGTTAGAGAAGATAAAAAGAGAAAAGTATGCTTGGTTAGTAATTCCATGCTCTGGGGATTTCACTTGTCATGTATGAGGTCATGAAAGCAAAAATTCCCCCTGATAAATTCTAATCTGATGTGTGGTTTTTAGGTTCTCTGGTCTTTCTCTGAAGCACAGGAGAGTAACCACAGTAAAAAAAAGGATTTAGGCAGGCTACATTCTCTGAGCAGCATCACATTTTTAGGGATCTGGTTTGTTTTTTTGTAGAAGTGTTCGGGTCTAAGGCTGCCAGCTTTTGGGTCAGGTCCCTTTTGATTGTCAGGGTCTATTGGATTTATTTTCTATGCAGATATTAGGTCCTTGCATAGGCAGGAGTCTTACAAACTCAAACTGAGATGAATTGGCTGTCCCTGTAATTCAATATAAATATAAATTCAATATAAAAACTTAATTTGTAGCTTCTAATATGATGCTGCCAACTAATAAAGCACTTTGTTAGAATATATGCACACTGGAACCTCCTAAGTTAAGGGCCCTTATTCTTTCTGCAAACATATCATTAAAAACATTCCCGCCACTTCTAATCTGCCCGGCAACAAAATGCAATGTTGCTTCAAGCCTCTCCCTTAACATGTGCTGCAAAGTCCAAGGACTGCATGAAAAACAGTGATTAAAATCTTATACTACACTTCAAGAAAATTTTTTCCCAAAATAAATGACATTATAATTATGACATAAGAGATTTTCTGAGATTTGATCCTATAGATAAGGAAACATAAAATTTCACTGTAAGGATGATTTTGTAGCAGAGTTTAGAGGAACTGACAACAAAAAGCTAGACTTAATGCTTTTATGAGTCTTTGTATGTTTCTGTACATTTGTAAGAAAGCTTTCCTGTTGAAAATCCAATTAACTTTGTTACACTGTCTGAGGCTATAACTTTGTGTCAGGCAGACCAACATCATGTATTTGAACTTAGACCTCTGAGCTGGAAATTGTCTTCAGTATAAAATCTAAAAGTGGTCTAGATCTAGATAGGTTTGGTTAAATGCGAACTAAAACAATGTTTGCCGTGAAGTATAGTCATCGATACTGTAGTGTAGCAGCAGTTAAGTGCTTTTCTAATGAGAACTGATTTTATTACTGCTATATTTGTATGGGGATATTTGAAAGGGATTTTGAGACTATAGCAAGAGAAATAACTGCACAGAAGTAGAGTTAAATTTGTAGCATGGACCCTCATACATAAAACTTGCATATTAGACTCAGAAATGGATTCTTTGAACCCTGTACTTTGAAGTGGGTTCTCTAGTGTTTTCTGTTTAATATAAGCAGTAAAGAACAGCTGCTGCTCCAATAAATCAGAGCTCTGTCAAGAACTGAGAAGGTGAATATCCTCTGCTAGAGGAATGCAGGGCAAGAAAACAAAAAAAAATAGGAGTTGTTTGCCTTTTACTTAGGACCATAATGATGGCCTGAATGGAGTGGAGTAAAGCTAGGGTAGAGCATAGAAGGCCAGGAGAAGAGGGACCCTGAAACTGAAGTACAAAGCCTTTACAATATCCAATGAAGACAGACAACAGAAAACCAAACCTGAAGAGGTAATGTCTTGGGTTCAGCCAACAAGTAGCCTGTTTCTTATCTCTTTCCCGAGGGGAGGATGTTGGAGCCTTCTTATTTTCTTCTTTTTGCTCCCCTCTTTTCTTTACACCTCAGGTTATTTGTGCTCCTCCTTCCTGCAGATGGAAGTAGCTGGGTTCAAACTAAGACAGGGAAAGTTCAGGTTGAATATAAAGCAGAAGTTCTTTTCTGTGATGGTGGTAAGGCACTGGCACAGGATGCTCAGAGAAGCTGTGGCTGCCCCATCCCTGGCAGTGCTCAAGGCCAGGTTGGGTGGGGCTTTGAGCAACCTGCTGTAGTGGAAAGCATCCCTGCCCGTGGCTGCAGAGTTGGAACTGGATGATCTTCAGGTCCTTTCCAATCCTAACTATTCTATGATCCTGTAATGAGAGGTGTATGTGAATGTGCATGTAGCAAACAGCTGAGCCAGATCCCTTTGGTCCATTGTATTCTTTCAAAGAGCCTAAATTCCCCTCTGTGTGTGCTACTTGATTTCCCAATTTACCTGTTTTCTTTTTTGTTTTGTTTTGTTTGTTTGTTTGATTTTTGGGGGGAAGGGTGTGGGGGAAGTGGAGGTGGGATAGGCAGAGGGAATAAAGTTATTCGTACTGCCACCCTGCTCTTTGGGCACGTTTACCATGGGAGTCAATTCAGGTATCTGAAACAAGCAATGAAAAGGTTTGCTGCACTGAATGCAACAGCTAATACCTAGTTTCTTAGCACTTTGGAGTTCTTCAGAGATTAGTGGCTAAATGCAAAACTACTCATGCTTTTACAACAATAAATGTTCTCTAAATTCTATATAATATCATTCCAGGAAGACAGAAGGAATAAAAATCATTATATAATTCTTGAATCAGTAACAGCATTTCTGAATTATTTATTTTATAAGCTTTATGAATTATTTCTTTTATAGGCTTTATGATGATTCGACACTGTCCCACATGACATAATTGTCTCTAAATTGGAGTGTCATCAATTTGATAGGTGGACCACTTGGTGGATAAAGAACTGGCTGGATGGTCGCACTCAAAGAGTTGTGGTCAACGGCTCAATGTCCAGCTGGAGATCAGTAATGAGTGGTGTCCCTCAGGGATTGGTGTTGGGACCGGTCTTGTTTAATATCTTTGTCGCTGACAAGGACAATGGAATTGAGTGTGCCCTCAGCAAGTTTGCTGATGACACCAAGCTGTGTGGTTCAGTTGATACGCTAGAGGGAAGGAATGCCATTGAGAGGGACCTTGACACGCTTGTGAAGTGGGCTGATGCCAACCTCACAAAGTTTAACCAAGTGCAAGGTCCTACACCTGTGTGGGAACAATCCCAGGCACAGCAACAGGTTGGGCAAAAAGGAAAATCAGTGCAGCCTTGCGGAGAAGGACTTGGGGGTGTTGGTTGTTGAGAAAATGAACATGAGCCAGCTTCAGTGTGCACTCACAGCCCAGAAAGCCAACTGTATCCTGTGCTGCATCAAAAGAAGCGTGACCAGTAGGTCAAAGGAGGTGATCCTGCCCCTCTACTCTGCTCTCCTGAGACCTCACTTGGAGTATTGTGTGCAGTTCTGGTGTCCTCAACATAAAAAGGACATGGAATTGTTAGAACAAGTCCAGAGGAGGCCACGAGGATGATCAGGGGACTGGAGCACCTCCCATATGAAGACAGGCTGAGAAAGTTGGGGCTGTTCAGCCTGGAGAAGAGAAGGCTGCGTGGAGACCTAATAGCAGCCTTCCAGTATCTGAAGGGGGGCTACAGGGATGCTGGGGAGGGACTCTTCACTAGGGACTGTAGTGATAGGACAAGGGGTAACGGGTTCAAACTTAAACAGCAGAGGTTTAGACTGGATCAAAGGAAGAAATTCTTTCCTGTTAGGGTGGTGAGGCACTGGAATGGGTTGCCCAGGGAGGTAGTGAATGCTCCATCCCTGTCAGTGTTCAAGACCAGGTTGGATGAAGCCTTGGGTGATATGGTTTAGTGTGAGGAGTCCCTGCCCATGGCAGGGGTGTTGGAACTAGATGATCTTGAGGTCCTTTCCAAGCCTAACTATTCTATGTTTCTATGATTCTATGATCAATCTTTGACAACTACTTTGTCACAGCTTATTTTAGGTTTTCAGTGGCTGCTCATGTCTTTGCCACACTATACCCCATGCAGGTCTGTGAATCTGTAGGGGATTTTATGAAGTGTATATCAGAATGGATATTGGCTTTGTAGTTTTACTGCCTAGGAACTTCTCTGTAACTTCTTGAGAAATGGCACTGTCCCTTGTTTTCTAAGCATAATAAATAAAAGAATGAGTGACTCATTAAATTGTCTTTTTTTTTTCTTCCTGAATATGCAAAGAATCTGCAAGATTGATTCAGAATTTGTTTCGTAGTATTGACTCTTTCTGAATTGGTTCTTTCTGAAGCCTGTGAAACATTTTCCATGATTTGCAAATCATAATTTATGTTTCATGTCCCTTCAGTACAAGTTTGGTTCTGTTATCAGTATGTTGTCTTTACTATTGTAATATCCCTTAGATTGCTATCAATGCTTTTGAAGAGTCTGTCAGCTCCAACTACAATAGATCTGTTGTAAAATGGAAGATTTTGAATTTTCTTGGAAAGTTTTAATCTACCTCTAGATAAAAGTTTATTTTGAAGTCGCAACTCTCTTCCCTTGGACATCCAGCTTGGTGAGTAACTTGTCCAATAGTTATAGAGAAAGAATACCTATAATAGAGGAGGTATGATATATAGCACACTGAACAGTGGTGAACACCAGTTACTGGTCAATGTATGTTTGAATTGATTGTCAGCTTCAGGGCATAGTAGGGTTAAAAGATTTTTTTCCCCCAAGATACAATCTTAGACATACGTACTATTTTCTTCCTAGCGTAGTTCTCTGCTTTGCTTTGTGCTTCAATCTCACAAGGCTGTGCTTACCAGTTTGCTTGAAACTTCTGGTGAAACAGTGAAAGACAAAATCATGTTTAACTTGCTTTCTTGTTCATTCACTGTATTAGCCTCAAGTGGTTAAGCATCTTTGTCTTAGTTGTAGAGGGTGAAATCCTGCAGCAGCCCTCCCTTAAAGTAGTCTTAAGCCATTGAGCTGACCCCTGAATTTCATGAGAAACAGTTCTTGTTTTGGTTTGTAGGACTGTGCTGGAATAAAAAAGGCTCTTGGTACAGTATAGGGCTGAACAGCAGCTTTGAGATTTGGCCTCTAGGAATTTCCTGTTTAAAGAATTCTGGGCTTGGCCATGAACTTCGTCTATGCAGTGCATACAATGCCAGATGCTTGTGCTCTCTTTTGCAAAGTTAGGGAACAGAAGGCACTCCTGGATTTTAGAAGGATCTGCAGAAGCTCTGACAGCTGATATATAACGCTGTACTTATATCTCATGAGTTGCCATAACATACACAGTACTGCATAGCAATCAAGTGTAATCTGTAGCTTTACTTAGGATAGCAGAAGTTTGAATATAACTCTTAGTACAATACATTTTTTTCTTTTTTTTATTTCCTATGCACAGAATTTTGAGGCCATGGAGCACCAAGCATGATATAAAATGTTAATTTGGAAATAACTGTGTAAACTTTCTGTGGTTCTTTGAAATAAAGTAAAAAGAGTACCTGATTGCAGGATATTTTCAGCACCATAAAACTGGTTGGTCCTAAGTTGTTGCAGAAACTGCTTCAGGGTCATCACCAAGTATCTATTCCTAAACCAAAGCTTTGATCCCATTACAAGCAATGTCCCAGACATCTGAAAGCACAACTTAGGTAGCTATGAATCCAATAAACATTTAAGCAGGATTTACAAAAGACCCCAACAAAACCACCAAAGAAAAGATGCTTCAGCCCCTGGACCAGGAGGACCTAATGGCCAAAGGCTCAGCATAGAAGCATTTGTGCAGGACCTGGAGTGCTTCTCATTTGTGCTTCTTGCAAATGCCCAAGCGCAGAACCTCACCACATTTGCACTCAGCTTGGAGGTGTCAGAAGTATAAAGCGCATGCTCAGGTTCCCTAGGTGATCTCAGACCTGATCCTCCCCTACAGTGGGTAAATACATATCACATTACTCAGTCAACAGAAGAAGTTAGATTAATGTTACTTCATTTCTTCTTGGCAAAACTGTGCTGATGTTTCTTACCCCATTGTGCTGTTCAAGCACGTGGCTCCTGCTGGTTGCTCCACAACAGTTTCAGGGCAGTCCATGTTAGCCCTTCTGCCTGAGAGAATGAAAATGAAACTTTCTGAAATGGTTTGACACAATTACATTACTTTGAGGATTCTTGGTGGCCTTTTCAGTTCAGAACTTGGGAAATGACTGTTGTAAATCTGCTTACAAGCTGTTTCATCACCTGTATGATACGCAGACACAAAAAAGTCATAGCTTGTGGTGTCCTCCAGCACTGTTAGTTTTCTGCTCCCTGGATCTTCTCCCCCATTTTCTCACCTTCAGGCTTTGCAGTCTTTATCTTTTGAGCTTTTGGGGACATTTGAAATTGTTGAAGCTTTCCCAAGAGAACTCAGTCTGCGTTGGATAGAATTAATCCTGTCCAAATACTTTTAAGGTGTTCTGGCTGTGTTTCCTTCTCCTTTCATGTATTTTAACAGATTTAAGTGTATTTTTACTGTTAGCCCTTTGTGGTAGGGAGGAAGAAAGCTCAGAATCTGTTGGGCTGGTGGGATCAGCTGTAGTGTGTGACAGAAGGCAGGTGTAGTTTCCTACTGACTGGAGGTGTTTCAGTACTGTGAAACCTCTTTACAGATCATCATCTTGCTCAGCACCTTTCAACTTTTCCTCTTGGGTAACTTGTATGCTTTCTTGCCTCACACATTTTGTCTGAATCACCATCTTTGACACTAGTTTCTTCTGATGTACTCTAGGATTTGGGATTTCAGTAGATACCAATGGATTTTTAAGCACATGGCTGAGGATGAGCTCACTCACTTTTAAGTCAGGCAGCCTGGAGAATTATACCATCACTGGACTAAAAGTAGTTTCCACTATGTATGTACTTGAACTGGCAAAACCTCATGTCTACTCAAAAACAAAATCAAAAAGCCCTTACCCAGCTGCAGGATGATAAAGTACTCAACAGTAACTATTTAACTCTATTTTTGGGCTAAGCTGGATTTACTTTTCATGACTATTTCTTCCCAGAATTTTACTGAGTTTTACATGCTTGCAAACTTTGCCAAAAACAAAAGCAACAATAAAATATCCCGGACCTGTGCTGCTTAAACTTCAATTAGGAGGTGGTGCCTGGAAATCCTTTTGCCACTGCTGTTTACTTTGTTCAAGCAGTGAGAGTCCACAGAGAGATCATTTAGTAGGTGTTAGTTTTACCACCACTTACAGGATTTGACAGTGAGCAGGCATGTGAAGTATGGGTTATGGAGAGCTTCAAAAAGGGTCTACTAACTAGATTGAGAAAGGCCTTTTTTTTTTTCCTTCCTATGGGTGCACATTCAGAATTTGATTATGAATAACAAAATGATGGTGTTACACTGAATGCAACATACATGGGGCACACTCCTACATTCCACAAGTAAGAACAACAGAAAGAAGCAGCACAATAAGAGAGAAAAGGAGCAAAAGTCAATTCCTTGACATTTATTGCATCTTCAGGTGATTTTTGTAGGCAGATGACAATATTTGTACCAGTTTTTGTTCCTCTATTTGTCATTGATTATGTAAGGATGTACTGAAGAAGAAAGGCGTGAGAGACTTTTTAAGCTAAGTCCATTTTCTCAACCCTGTTGAAATGTGAAAACTAAAACAAATAGAAGAGGAATAGGGAATTATAGAAAGGAAATAAGGAAGAAATAGAAGTTGCAGATAACATGACAGATAAATGACAGTGGAAGTGGAATAATATTAAAGATGGATAAAATGAATGGCTGAGAAGGTCCACAGTGAATGGATTTGTTGTGTACTGCATCCTCCTCCTGGGGTATATGCTTGTTAAGTATTATAATTCTCTCTTGGTTTTCTCCCCTTTCCCTCAAAGAAGAAAAACGGTGAAATACAATTTTCTGGCAAAATCTTTACTGTGACTCTGATTAAGACATTTGCTTTTGTTCTTTTTTTTTCCTGTCTAAACTTTAGTGACATGAAACCTCTCTGCTGTGAATGTCAGACATGAGTATCTGAATCATGCTGAATAAAAGTGAAGTGCAGTTGACCTGCCATTGTTACAGTGCCCTCATTATGGCTGTTTTTGTCATCCGTGTGAGAACTTTTCTTCTTTGTACTACTATTCCCGTCTAGGCCATTTAATTGTGTTGAAAACTGATCCCTTTCTGTAAACCACAGCCTTTTGTCTTTAGTTACTTTTCTTTAGTCTACAAGTAGACTAAAAGCTTAGTTGCAGGTCCTAAAAGGTATTAAATGTCCAACTTCTTACATAAACTTCACTGGGGATCAGAGCCCTAGTGTGGACTGGAGAAGCAGTATCACTGAATGCTGAATTGTCTTCATCCTACACATGAAATATCCTGAAAGGCTAAGTGCAGTAGTAAGTGGGTCCTGTCACTTTCCTGTTCGCTTGCACAGTCCTAAGTCTTGGGGACCTGTGGCTGTCACAGAGGGATCCAAAGAAAGAGGGGAGGAAAAGGCTTAAGAGTTAGAAACTCCCTGTGTTGCCTGTATATCCCACAAGTGCCATAGTCGGTTCCCCTTGTCGTTAATTCTGGAGGGACATGTCCCAGCTTATAGGTGTCTGTTCCTAAGAAATTATTATTAATGGTAAAAAGCATTCACTAGGGTGAACTAGCCAGACATGTATTACATGCAGCATCTGAAAACTTAAACTCTTGCTTTTTCAAGTGATGCCAGTATGTATAATGTACATAGAGCTGTCTTGGAGGAGTTGAGGAAGACCACAGGTAGGCAATACAAACCTAAATGTTACATTTTCTTGTATACAGGTCATCATGTAACAGTGCCTGTTAGAATATCTAGAATATTGGCTAGACAGAAAAACTGCCCCCCTGAAAGAAACGGAAAGGATGCTGGAGAAAGATGGGTTATGTTAATGCTGGACATTACTATTCAGTGTGCATTTCTTCCCACTAACAAGTGGAGATTTAGTTTGAAAATCAAAAAGTGCTGTGAGAGATTAGGATGGGATGTTATAAAACTTAAAAAAGAAGTATTAGAATAGTATTTTCAAACTAGCAGCATTCTTACCTTTTGGGGTGCAACATTGCTGGTGTTTTGCAGCAAAAAGGTAATAAATATAAACTCTTGGCTCAATTTTCAGAACTTTTTGAGGGTTTTTTTATGCATGCTTTGGAAAAAATTTAATTCCTTCCCTCCTACCTGACTTTTTGAAGACTTCATGGGTTCAGCAGTGTAAAATTAACTGCTGAATCTTTGGAAGGAAGCTCTGGGAAACAGTTGATATGCTTTGAGGCTAAATTGTCAAAGTACCTCCTAGCAGACCAGATTTATTCTGTATTGGATATTCAAAAGGGAAATAATAAATTATGTCACTGTGCTTCTTGGCTGAGGAACAAAAAATTTTTAATTGGATGCATTATGCTGGAGTAGGGAATGCAGCATTTCTCTGTGGTGGGCTGTAGCTGAAGTTCGCTCTGTTCTGGATTCTGCAGTGAGTGTCCAGAGAGATAATTTCATGTAGCACTATAGTGAATGACATTTGGAAGAAGCTTCTTCAGGAATGCTAACATTATCTCGCGTTATTTAAGCCCTTTTTCCTGTTCTAAACAGGTCAGATGGCTTGACAAGGAAGAATTTAAAAGAAAAACAATTAGAAAATCAACTGGGGGTTTGGATCCTTGCATCTGTATCAGGGTTATACGAAATTACTGCCAAGAAGAATTCCTAGACCTTCAGCTGTAATGGTGTCTTCAGCTTTATGTTTACAGTACCTTTTGTTTTTATCTCAAGCAGGCATACTAAGGACAAGATTTATCCCTGTCTCATGTTTTCCTATGCATTAGTAACATCCATACTCATTCACAACAGATTTTCTTTCCATGTAACACAACCGTGTGTGGCTATACTGAACCATTGCATCATTGTCTGGAGTTTCAAGGCGTGCTATTTCTGACCTTATACTTCTCAACACAAATGGCTGCTGTAACTACAGGTTCTGGTCAGAATCCAGAATTTAAATGGGAAGAAAGTATTTATTCCCCTTTTGAAATAACAGATGCTGTGTGAACACTGGCATACAGATCACAGGGGACCCTATTAGTACCTGCACCAGAGATTAGGCTGTAAGTGAATATTAAATTCACTGGAAGAGACTGGTACAAGTGGGGGTATGCCTGCACAAGGAAGTGCAGTAGCCTGGTTTGAAGTAAAGATAACCAAGATTATTTGAAAAGTGCTGGAAACCAATACATCAATCCTTTCAGAATGTGAACTTATCTCCTAAGTTTATCCCTAGTCTCCTAAGTTTATCTCCTTATATCTAATTTTTATTTTCTTTTAATTAAAATTTCTCACTTGTATGATAGTGACCATTTTTCTGTATGTGCTTTGACTTAGAAACATACAAACCCATTTTAATTTGATATAAGAATCCTCAATATCAGTTTCATGTTGCTCAGTTTCTTAATTTCTATGCTGTGTCTGGAAGCAGATCCATAGGTTTTGAAGAGAGAGAGGACTGCTGGGAATCACCTAATCAGGTCTCTTATGTTAGACTTCCTTTAATTATTCCTGTCTGGAACTAGAGGAAGTCTTTCAAAAACAATAGAGGCAGAAATCTTCTTGTCTTGATTTTAAGTAGAGATTTCCTTTATCAAAAAAGTTGTTTTGATTTTTTGAGTTTCTGGGAGTCATCCAATCCATAGTGTTTGAAGGTGGCTCTGATTTTCCACCTTTTAAAATAACAGCCTCACTAGCAAATTGGATTCCTAAATAATAGGGTTTAAAGGAACAGCATTTGCTATGGATAGGTAACCTTTCAACACCTTTTGCTCTTCCCTTCTCCCTAGGTGCTGCTAGATACCCCAAGTGATCAAAGGACTGCTTCACCATGTTAATTCAGAAGGGTGTATGTTGACTGCCCAGATCTGCTGCTGATAGCTGCTTCTTGCTATTCCCCTAGTGGAGAGCACTAAATGAAATCGGTCAGACACAGGTTTTTACAAAATTTGATCTTCCAGATTTTGGTCCAGCTTCTAAATTTGAATTTGCCCATCCCATTCAGCACTGCCTTGGGAATGCTACAGGCAGGAGGTGAACAGCCAGGCTGGTGATGGTCGGTTTAAGCTTCATCCCCTTCTGTGTCTGACACCTGCTAAAATCTTAAAAGCTGCAAGTGTGAAAGATTTAATAGTTCAGAGTGTGGCTTTGAATTTAGCCCACAGATTCAGATGTCCCACAACTTTGTATTTCACAGGAAGTGTACTTTGAAGCTGGCTCCAGCTCATGGAGGGTGCAATCATGATCATCTTTGTGAAGTTGAACTATGTGTATTGTTTTTTCTAATCATATTGTCTATGTCTTTCTCTGTCAATACCGTATGATTTTCTCTCTGGACTTTTTCCTAACAAATGGACTATCCGTCTTCAAAATTTTTTTCCAAAAGTCAAATGTATCATTTCATTTAGCAAATCTAACATAAACTGAGAACTCAGGACCATGTGTTCATGGTAGACATAGGATTTTACATACTTTAAGATGTTTTATGGCTTTTAGATTTTCTGAGAACTATAATTGTAAGAGGCACCAGACATACTGAGCACGGAAATTAAACTGCTGCTATGTTTCAGAAAGAGAAATGATTCCTTCAGGTTATAGGTGAAGTGATGAAGCAGCAATCCAAAAGGAGTCAACAGTACACTGTGCACTGGCAGTTACTTTTGGACTGTGGCTATAATGTTTTTCCATATGGTACTTAAAAAGAGCTTCCATCTTTACTATAAATGGAATGAATAATAATAATAATTCACCCCAATACTGAAGGTAGAATCTATTTGGACAGTTATCAACATTCATTAATTTTCTCTACTAGTGATTTAAGCTGGCACAAGCAACTATTACTGGGGTTATAAAAGTGAGCTGTGTTTCTCTTGTCCTAAGACGGCTAACCAGTCTGTTGTACTCCATGTGTATACGCTATTTTTACAGTACTGTCTATTGTTACCAGTGTTGATGATCCAGAGCACTCCTGCCCAAAGACAACAGGCTCTAGGAATGTAAGCTATTTCATGAGTCTTTGCCTTTTCACACAGAGAAATAAAAGTAATAGTAGCCTTACCTGGCTTATAGAAGGGACCATTCAAATAATCAAATAGAGAATATTGAACTCACATGTCAGAAGCCCAATTATGAATGGAAACTTTATTATAAAATAGTTGCTATCATGTCCAAAATAGCAGGAGATGAATGTCTCTGTCACTGGTGTTAGATGCAACTGCATATTTAAAGATCTACCATTTAATTCAGTGGCAAGTGATAGCATAAGCAATTCTGGAGAGAAACAAAAAAATGAAGAAATGGGATGTAGTTTTGTAGGAGCAAGTTCAGAAGAGGGATGATTTGAACAGGCAGCAGTACAGATGAAGGACAGGGAATAATCTAAGTAGTTGTTTGGTGGAAGAGAGTCTGGTGCTGTCATGGTTAAGTAGCTGAACCAGTGCCAAGAGTGTAGTGCAATTGCAAGAAAGAAAAAGAAGGTGCTATGGAAGGGTGTAAAAACGCACAGAGCTTTGCAAGCTCCATAAAATGACCCCTTGATCTCGTATTACCCTCCCAGGTTTAAGTTTTGAATGCAGGTACATATCAGCTGGGTAGAAGAACTAAAATTGACTTTTACAGGATTATGAGTATGAGCCACCTTGTGCTCAGGTGGCCACAGAGGCCAGCAGCATCCTAGTCTGTATCAACACCAGTGTGGCAGCAGGACCAGGGCAGTGAGTGTTCCCCTTTACTTGGCACTGGCGAGGCTGCACCTTAAATCCTGTGTTCAGTTCTCAGCCCCTCACTACAAAAGACATATTGGGATGCTAGGATACGGCTGCTTCTTCATGGCTTCTCCCACACTAGTTTTAGGTACACCAACCTTCTCATCTCTTGATCTCTTAAATATCTGCAGATTTATAGGAAGAATGAAGGATGTTTTAATCTTTTCAGATGCACTATGTCTTTTCTCCCCTGTGATTTAGGTCCTTACATTTGGAGGAAAACCAAAACTGTATAGGCTAGTATGTATCTTCAGATTGCAAGCCACATTTCACTAGATCCCCCTGCCCTTACGCTAGAAACCACAAAGTCTTTTTCAGAATACAGGCAGATTTATGCAAACCTGATCATTTATTTTTGTGGCTGGCTAATAATTATATGGTGTTTTCTAAGGCAATGCCAACATTTAGATAGTTTAATGAGCATGAATGAGCAAACAAATCTTTTAGAGCTAGCAGAACAGGACTGCATAGGAAATTGTTTGTGCTGATACCATTGAAATAGCAAAGATACCTGATATGCCTGGTGCAAGAGTCTGAAAATGTTACATGAGAAACTGCTATCACTAGACCTCAAAAGAACTAGTTACCATGCTGCCTGTCCTAGGCGAGTCTATTCTTGCAATGACAGCTGAAGGAAACTATGGTGAGGCCTTCCTCATTTCTTCAGTCCTCTGACCCCTGCACTGGAGTCTATTTGCTCCCATCTGTTGCAAGTTAGGGAAAAGAAGTGCTTTGTAGCAGGAAGCTATGGTTTAGAGTGCGCTAGTGCTAGAAGTGCTGAAGAACAGGCTGTGCACTCAGTGCAGTCTGAAGCTATGTGCTGTCTCCTGCCTTGCACTGAGTTAAGGCATATGGTGACTAATGCTGGTGGTGAGAAACGACATTTTCAAATAGTCACAAACTTGAGTACACCATCCTCCCCTCCAAAACCATTAGAGCTGATGACTTTCTTCTAGAAGACAGAAATGCCATACAAATGGTTTAAAGGACAACACCCTTCACCATCATAAACAACTGTAAAGCTCTAAGCAGAAGAAGAATCAAGACTTGTGATTAAGGAAACTTTTTCTGCAATAGGTATCATAAAACTTGGGATTGAACAAAACTCCCCTGAAGAACAGTAAGGGGTTCCGCCTCAGGGGTGACCCATCTGCCTGTCCCTGTGAGCTGCCTATTTCCTATATGATGAAAGAAACAAGACCATCATCAGGGAACCAGGAACAATTGAAAAGTGGGAGATAGCAGGGTACAAAACTTCTGCAGAGTGAGCTCGGCTGTACTGGGTTCCAGGTGTACTGGAGTCAGGTGTACTGAGCTCAGCATGGCTGGAGGGACGGTGACTCTGGGTTTCCTATAGCTGGGAATAGAGGTTGTACCACTGCTTCTGCATCAGAAAGATGTTGCCCCTACACAGAGCTCCTGCTTGGACTGCTTGGAATCCATGGTTGCCTCTGTCATGATTTGCTGGAAGCCTGAGGGGAGAAGCCTTTTCCACCAGCCTCAGATCCACAGATCTTTCCACCACTTCTGTTCTTTCTTCACTAACTGACTTCATTCTTACATTTTTCCTTTTTGTGTAGGTGGGTGAGACTTGGACACATCTCTTCAAACAGAGAAGTATTTTTTAGATACTCATGAAATGAGTGTTAAAGCTTATAACTGTTGAGCTGAGTAAGGGTTGGAAAGTCTGGTCTTCAAATCTTTGTGAACCAATTTGTTTTTATCTTCAGTCCTAGCATACTTGACAAAAGGGTGTGAAATTCAGGGGGAAGTTCCCTGTGGTTCCCTGTTGTCATTATCTAATATTGACTGCTGTAGGAGAGGATGAGGTTCGAGCTCATCTTAAGAACCTGAATGTGCCCAAGTCCATGGGATCTGATGAAATCCATCTGCAGGTCCTGTTCATCATATTTGAAAACTCATGGCAGTTGGGTGAAGTTCCCAATGACTGGAAAAATATAAGCCCCATTTTCAAGAAGGGGAAAATGGAAGACCCAGGTAGCTACAAACCAGTCAGTCTCACCTCTGTGCCTGACAGGATCTGGCAGAAGTAGATTTTCCTGGAAAGCATGCTAGGGCACCTAAAAACAAGAAGGTGGCTGGTGAAAGCTAACATGATTTCACTAAGAGCAAATCATGGCCAAAGAAGTGATAAATGCACCATCCCTGGCAGTGGATGTCCAACCCTGGCTAGGTTGGACAGGGCTTGGAACAACCTGGTCTAATGTGAGGAGTCCCTGAACATGGCAGGGGGTTGGAACTGGATCATCTTAAGGCCCTTTCCAGTCCAAACCATTCTATGAGTCTATGATTCTATGAATATCAACCTTTATTGCCCTCCTCTGAATTTTTCTTACTTGGTATACTGCATGATGAGACTTATGTGGGCACCTTCTGTTACATAATGAAACACATAAAGGGGGTGGAAGCTAACAACAATAAATATACCTGAGCAAGATTTTAAATACACAGTACACGTTTTCCGCTTTATAGATCTGTGGTGTTCTGAACCCTTGGCAGATGCACCAGAAACTATTGCAAATTTGCATACCCTATTGTGATGTGGGGAAATAAAGTCGGAACATATTTCTAATGGTCATAGTGCAGTAGCGCATAGCTGATAGGAACTTTGAATATTGAATTGGAAAATAGAAGAACAGTTTTGTAACTTGTTCAGTAGGTACTTCTTGTAAAGCACTCTTGAAATCTAAATGACAATCGGCAGATTTTGAGATCTACCTGACTATATTGCAAATAGCTTATGAAAACTGTGGCTTTAAAATGCTGCAGATTACAGTTGGTGAGCTTTGTTTATTCTGTATGTGACTTTTCTGGCAGAGCGAGGAATTGGACTTGTATCTAAAGCCTCATGAATAAATCATGGTTATATAATTATTATTTTTGCTATCTAATTTTCTGTAGGTGCCAGTAGTCAGGAATAATTAATAGATACTTGGAAAAACATGGATAAGTTTTAAGCTCCAACTGAAGGTCCTGAATGTTCAGTGGAACAAAAAAAAAAAAAATCTCCTTTTATACATACTATCTCTCTTCCTTTGTCCTCCTCCCACATCTCCCATCTCTTTATAGTGGCCAAGCAGTCGTGAGTCAATGATTTAGTAGGGGTTTCCTGAAGGAAAGGTGCTGGATTCACAACATTAATGATCATAATTTCCACATCATCCAGTTCTACTAGGATGGCTTGATACTTCAAGAAATGTGATGGCAATAGCCAATGTGTACCTTTTTCTTCCAGGACTGCTGATACTGCATGTGATACTAACACAGTGATCTTTTGTCCCAGTGTAAACTTTTGGGCCTCTTGGATGTTTAAGAAAACTGCTGCCACTGCTCTCAAGCATCCAGGCCAGCTTTTACTTGGTTCATCTAGTTGTTTTGAAAAATAGGCCACTGCTCTTTTATAAGGTCCCAATCTTTGAGCCAAAACCCCCAAGGCAATTCATTGCTTCTCATATGAATATAGCCAAAAGTGTATAGTTATGTCCAGGAGCCCCAGAGCTGGAGCTCTCATGAGTTCTGTCTTTAAACTTTTAAGTGCTTCTTCAGCTTGATCTGTCCATTTTAGAAAGGTTGGATTTTCTTTTAGCAGCTCATATAAGGGTCTTACCAGAACACTATAATCACAGATCCAGAGTTGACACCATCCTGTAATTCCCAGAAATGTCCAGAAATCTTTAACCGTGGATGGTCACGGTGTTTGACAGATTGGTTCCTTCTGAGCTGCTCCAGGTTCTGGTTGTCCTCCTGTTATTTTGCATCCTAAATAAGACACTAGAGTTTGAATTAGTTGAGTCTTCAGTTTAGGTACCCCTTATCCATTTAGCCCTAGAAAGTTTAACAATTCTACAGTCTGTTGTACACATTCTTTCTCAGTTTCTGTAGCAATTAACAGGTCATCAACATATTGTAGTAAAGTGTCTGTCTGGGTGGGTGCTTCCCAGGATTCTAATTCTTGTGCCAATTGATTTCCAAAAATGGTGAGACTTTTTTTTTTAAAATCCCTGATGTAATATCAAACGAGTGAGTTATATCTTCCTTTCTGTTTCAGGGTTTTGCCATTCAAAAGCAAATAAATTTTTACTTTCTTTGGCCAGGGGCAGACAGAAAAATGCATCCTTTTAAATCGAGAACAGTAAACCACTTCTGACCATTGTTCAATTTATTCAATAAGGCATAAGGATTAGCTACTACTGGGTGAATATCTTCCACAATTTTGTTGATTGCTCTGACATCTTGAACTAATCTGTAACTTTTCCCATCAGATTTCTTTAATGGCAAGATAGGAGTATCCTGATTCACATTCAATTAATAATCCATGTTTTTAAAAAAATATTTTTTTTATTCCCTTTGGATACTCCAATTTTAAGGGATATTGTTTCATTTTAATTGGGCAGGCCCCCCTTTTATTTCTACTTTAACAGGCAAAGCATTTTTTTGCCTTACCTGGAACTTCAGATGCCCATACTCCCAGATATACCTGATTAAGGATTTCTTCTATTTCAGGGAGGTCCTCCTGTTTGCTTTTCTGTTGAATTAAACTCAAAACTTGAATTAATTGATAGGTTTTGACTTTTAATTCCATTTTGCCTTCTTTAAATGTTGCTTCTTGCCCTAATAAAGATTTTGGAGAATTTGGCATGTATAAAAATTTATGCATTCCTATTTGTTTTCCCAATTTATACTCTGAAGGTTTCAGAAAGAATGTTGGGTTTTTTTTGTTTGGTTGGGGTTTTGTTTGTTTCGGGTTTTTTAATTTTTTCTTTTTTTTTTCTTGGTGGCCAGCAGCTCCTACATCTGTAACAAATTCTTTTCCTCTGATTTAATGCCAAATAAGTTGCTCCTGTATCCACTTAAAAAAATCTACTTTATTTCCTCTAGTCCCTAGTTTTAATTTAATGTGTGGATCTGCTAGGGTAGATTCCCCGGGTCCTTGTCAGTCTAGTTCCAATTCAGTAACTGGAGCCACCCCATGGCATTCCCCACAGGGCAGTCTCACTTCCAACATCCAAACTCCTTACAGTATGCACACTGATCCCATCCCACCAGAGAATTCAATTTCTCACCTCTGCCTGACATTCCTCCTCTACCTCTGCCTCATCCTCTCACATTAGTCCCTCCACCAGTTTTTACTTGTCCCAAAGCAGCTACTGTACCCCTGCCTATAGCATGACTCAGCTCTTTCTTCTCTCCCTGTTCCTGATTCCTATACGCTCTCCACACTTCTTTAACATTCTCAAGTCTTTCTGCTTTGTTGACAGTGACAGCAACAGTGCCTCTTTACCAATAACAGATGGGGCAGATGCTGAGAGTGCTCCTCTCAGAGGTACCTGTGATACATAATCCCCCAATCTATCATTCTGATTACTCTGTTTTTTGTTTATTTTGGGGTGGGGGGTTTTTTGGTTTGGTTTTTTTTTAAACTTTAAACATCATTCCCCCAGTATCACAGGCTGAACATCTCTCCAACTTAGCTTTCTGTTTTTCCCTGTCCTTTTCCAAATCCAAAATTAGGGATCTGGCAGAGCTATATTAATTCCACATTCTGTCTGCCACTCCAGGTGGTTTCTTAAAGTGAAAAACATATCTGCATGCATTACTTCATTCCATTTTTCTTGCCACCTCAAAACCAACATTAATTGTAACAAGGTATTATAATTCAGAGTTCCTTTTTTAGGCCATTTCTCCTGATCCCCCAGAGTATACAAGGGCAACCACTGGTTACAATATTTCACCAATGTTTTCTTATTTACTGAGCTCCCAGGAAACCCTCCCAGTTCTTTCCAGTGTGCCAAAATGCACCCTAAAAAATTCTTTTTCAAGATCTCTCTACTCTGCTGATTTCCCATTACTAATCTTGCATTCACACGCACACATGGAATCCCACAGACATGCTCCACACAGTTACGACACTTGGGACAGAGACAAAAACCGTATCAAATGAACAGAAATTAAGTTATAACAGTCTGTCACCAATATCAAAATCACAAAACCAAAATCATCACTATAACAAGCCACAAAATAGACACACTCCACACAGTTACAACACTTGAAACAGAGGCAACAATTAATAACGCGGTTATAACAGTCTGTCACCAATATCAAAATCACAAGACCAAAATCATAACTATAACAAGCCACAACATAAGTCAAATACCAGTAAAATCCAAAACGTTTTCTACAAGATGCCCACTGAGTCTTGCAGGACCCAAACCACAGGATGCCCCTGCTTCCTGTGGGTGTATACCAAATGGACGCTAGCAGCTGGGTATATGCCTTTACCCACAAGATTTCCTATCTCGATTTATGGGAGGCTTTCAAACCTTGAGTACACTTACCAAACCAGTTTACCAAACTGAGATGCCCCCTGCATCTTACAGACTGTACAAAAGAAAAGAATACCTTTTATGAAGATGGTCCTTGTCTGCTCCTGCAGTGATCAGAATTAGTAGAGGGGTCCTTCCGGGAAAAACTCCCAAGGGCCCTAGGAAGTCCTGTCCTGCAGCCGAGCAGAGAGTGTCCCACCTGGGTCGCCAAATTGATTCAGAGAAATCTCCAGGAACAAACTTGCCAACAAAGTTTTAAGTTGACAAGCAGGTATTCTTTATTGCGGCACTGGGAGACACAGGGAATAGCTCCTCCAAGCATGTCTCTGCCAGGCATCAACCATGCTGTGATTATATTGTCCTTAAACATACATATTCATTAGATCATGTACATTACATCATACTTCATAGAGAATGTCACTTGTATACATACAAAAATGTGGTAGTGGGCATTCGGACCCCAGGTGGTTATTTCTTCATCGCTTTGTTTTAGGATCATTGTCATATCAGTAACCACCAGGTGGTTCTGTCAAAGCTTATTTTAGTAATTTTATTTTCCCTATAGTTGGTAACAAAGCCTAACATTCTTGAGGTTACTTATTTTACAACCCTATTCTTTAATCAACCCCATTCTTCAATCCACCTTATTCTTCAGTCAACCACACTCTTCAGTCTGATTTCCTCTTCTCCAGTACCTGTACACTGAGGGTGCAGTGCAAAGTAGGAGCAGGAGAGCTTCTGGAACAGTGAAGGCGCAACTGTGGATATTGGAGACCAAAACAGGGAGCCTGGGGATAAATTCCCCCTCTGTGCCTCTGGCAAACATGAAAATTATCGTGCTCTTGAAGAAACAGTTTACTTTTTACGCAGAACCTCTGAATTATGCATGTGAAAACACTATATAGAGTATTTCTCAACTTCATCTGCTCAGGAAACCTGATCAAGATCAAGGTAGTAATGATGCTTTTGTGGAACTTGTTCATTTAGACTTGCTGTCACCAAGATGGCTACAGGAGTCCATCAACAATAGGTGTCTGAATGACCCTATCCAGGGATATCAAGGACCCAGCCCAGTTCTTGTGCTTTCTGCTCAAACCTTGACAACAGGGATTAAAGCTGGAAAAGGTTATGAGGCTTTCCATAATACAGGCCCTTGTTGTCTTTAGTGCAGCATGGATAGGACTTGCTTTGGTAAGACCCTGCTTGTACTTTTCCTTCACTTCTTGAATGTGAGGTCGCAGTCTGTCCCTCTGCATTTTACTCAAGGCCATGATCAATGCAGTTTGTTTCAGTGGTGTTGCCTGTGTCATTCTTTACAAGATCAGGGATCCAACGTTTTAGTTGCCCATTTTCCAAAACTGGACTTTTCTTTATTTGAAAGCAAGATAAATGAGGAGGGTCACATATGCAGACCTGAGTGATCCTGGAGAGGCATTTGCAACAGAAAGGTTGGCAGGATCAAAACAACAAAAGGCTAAACTTAAATCTGCATTGCTTTGTTCAAATGGGGTTTGAACCATTTACCAGCAGCTTTGAAATGCTGCCAGCAGGCTGTTTAAAATAAAGCAAACAGGGATTTCTCACTTAGATGTCATAGAAATAATAACAGAAAGGAACCCCTCAAATTTCAGCATTTTTTCTTTCCCCCTCTTGGCAGCAGCAAACCCACTGTCTGCTTTCTCACCAGTAACTGGATTTCTCTCACTTTATACATTGCGCTGTTTCTCATTAATGATCTCTTGCTGGCTGTAGTCTTCTATTTTGAGAAAACAAAGAGCCTGGAAGATAATTGATTTATTAAATGTATGTAATATTGTGGTAGGTCAGCTTTGTGGTACACCACCCTTGGCAGTGTCTTTTGACACTTCCTTCTGTGTTAAAAATAGAATTACTTGGTATTGTGGTAAGGAAGGAGTGACAGGGTGAAGAGAGGACCTTTTAGGATGTGAAGTCAGGGACATGCCTGCTCAACATGATAGGAAAGAGATGCTCATTCTAGTTACTTTGTATTATGGAAGCAGTAGTCAGGGCTGAGAGGTGACTGTTATGGCAGTCAGATGACTTAGAGCCAGTTCCAAAGTACCTTTGAAGGCGATGTACCTTAAAGTACCTTAAAGAGACGATGATGGGTTTTGATGAGTTTTTTGTTCTTTCCTGTATGTTGCTAGGAGAATTGTGTAGATCTTGGCTGATGGCTGTAGCTGTCCAGAACATGTGTTATAATGATCACACCAAGTGCATTGTTTAAGCTTGCACATTTATCTTATTATTATGTGTCATGCATCCTGTTCTTTTGGAGTTTATCAGTTGCAATTGCAACAATGCAAAATGGCCTTCTGTGTTTTGTTTCTTATGATCATTTATGTATATAAGACATATGGGACTTTGGACAACAGTGTTTTTTATTTACTTATTCCCTACAAAAAAAAACAACAAAACAAACAACAACAACAAAAAAAAAAACAAACAAAAAACCACAACAAAATAAAACAGAGGATAAAATGATGGCCAGGTTCCCCACAGAAGACTTGAGTTTACTTGAAATGTATGGTGAGTGCCCATCTGGGTTTATTCGGTGAATCCTGAATCTTCAGGGTTTGCTGATTGAGCTTTCTCATTAAAATTTGGTTGCACTCTGTATGTCAGGGCTTTGGCTCCCTTTGAACACTTCACTTTTATCTTTATCTTATGGCTCTCAAACAGTCTGCTCAGCCTGTCTGCTGTTGAACTTGCCTTGACAAACTCTAGGTGGTATTGCCAAATGTCAGTCATCTCAAGGAAGAGTTAGTTATTTTAATTGTGTCTATGACATACTGTGAGTGTGGAATTGAGCAGGGGCTTTGAGATGCTTAGAAGTTTAAGGAAACACTCTGAAGATCTATTGAAACTGTTTAGAAAAGCATGGCTGGTGACAGTGCCTCTTTATTTCATACCACAATTCACAACATCATGTGGCTTTGATTCAGGGTGGGATCTAAATGGGATTACAGCAGGTCACTAAGACTTTATCTCGTTTCAGAACCAGGTTCTCTGTTCTGTAGATATTAACAACATCCCTGTCAGTTTAGGTGATATTTGCAGGGCTCACCCAACACCCTGCACAGAATAAAGAGGGAAGAATGAAGAAGTCCTTGTACAAGGAAAGTTACCCACTAGATGCCAAGAGACAAGCTGCTCAGAGCACATCTACCAGCTGTTGTTGGGTTGATACAATAGAGAAGTGAATCAGGACAGGTGGTGACCCTGGCTCGAGTTTTAAATGAAATTTAGGCATCAGAGTTGCTAGGTCCAAGTGACTCTGGGGTCTGTCTGCTTTTGGATCTGATTTACACTTCTGAGTGCAAAGCATAGGTCTACGCCATGCAAAAGAAGGCAGTGAAAAAATGCCTGAGTTAGCAGAGGTGGTGTTGGGGTTGGAAAATACATAGATGAATTGGTGATGCTGTGTTGGATCATGCAGGACCTGCTAAATCACTGTACAAATGCAGCTCTGCTAGTTCTGGGGTGTAATTGTGCAGCTGAGTTGTGTGGAGGTCCCTGTCTGAGCTGGTGCTATGTCAGACATTCTGAGCTGCAGCGTGGCTATTGCCCTGTTTGTTTCAAAATGCTTCTGAAAAATAGTATTCCTTTTCTTATGTGGTTTAGACCTTACAACACAATCAGGAGTAGCTCTGGGATATTTTGTAATCTGGGCCAAGTGATCTTTCTGTCTGGGGAGCTCAATCTTTCAACATGTTTTTAAATTGGGGAATAAATAAGTCAGAAAATATTTCTTTGATGTGCAATTTGCTAACTAGTCTTTGTCACTGGGGTTTTCTAATGTTGTTCACTTTTGAATGTAATCTTGCTGGCAGAGCCTGTTCTATTCCAGGAATAAATTACTCTCAAAGGACAGTGGCTGTTCATGTTTCCATCATTACCTTCTTATGGTAAAAGATAAAAGCTATGTTTTCCCCATACAATGGGGAATTTATTTCATTTCCCTGTATAAGAATATTGTTCTAGAGATAACCAGCTCACTGTAAAACCAAAGCAAACCAGAAAATCACTCCTTCCCTCTGCCAAAAAAGGCCCCTTCTATTCTTCCCCTCCTTTCCAGCAGTGTGATGACAGCTTATATGTCTGACTGTAATTATGCATACTGAAATAAAAATAAGAAATGTTTCTTCTCTGTTACTTATCACAATGTAAAATCCTATTTTGACTTAACAAAATATATATTTTACTACTTAAGGGAGAGTATCTGATTGTATGGGGTGTGGAAGAGTGTTTTAGTGGCTCAGTATAAAGAGACATGCTCAATATAGCAACATACAATTTTTGGCTTCTATGGGATTGTCAATTATTTCATAGGCCAGTGTGATTGCCCATTACTGTTTCCATCATTGAAGATCCCTGACAGGCTGAATTCAACTGCAGTGATTTCAAAGCCCAGAATGACTAAATAACACAGAAGCAGAAAACATGGATGCAAACTGCTTTATGAAATACTGAATGAAAATAAATGGCATCAGCCATTGATAGGAAGATGCGAGGATGGTAACTGAATGATATGCTCTGAGTCTGTGCAAAGTGAGACTGGTGGGACATGATTTGGCTTAGGAGTTAATGGACCACTAATGTGTGATTGACTTTGCATGCAGAAGTAAATCTGAATGAGAGGAAGGATATTTGGATGGGAAATTGAGCTCGCAGTCAAGCTTTATTGCTCACATATGCCTTAATTTCCCACCTACAACATGGAACTAAATGTGCCCAAGATCCCTTAAGTGTATTGTGAGGATGAGAACAGATTTTACTCTGATAGGTTTTGTTAGAACAAGGTTAAACCTTTTCTTGATTAGTATTAGTTTGCACAGTATATTATTCCTCATCCTTTACTTATACTTGTGCAGTCTGTGTTGTTATTGCATTTGCCTCTGAAGTTTCATTTAAAATATCACAACTCAAAATGAAAATGTCAAATTTTTCCCCATTTCACCTAGTTTTGATATGAAAGTGCACAGTTCTCATGGCTCTTTATATCACAAAGCTTTGCTTGAGGCTGGGTCCCAGCTGACTGAATAGCTATGCAAACATTAGCAAATTTTCACTTGAGCTAAGTTTCATATTTCCAGTGAAATCTGAACTCAGGCAAATTTTGTGTGGTTTTCATTGCAAACATGTAGGCAGTGCAAGAAAGCTGTGCATGTTCCTGTCTGCTCTCTCGGATGATCTTATCTTTCATTTTTCTCAAGTCTCCTATGTTAATGCTGTAGCAGAGTTATCATTAATTTGTCATGTAATATCTCCATGTTAGCGATTCGTTAGAGTATTTGGTGTGATTTTGCAAGGCACATTTAGTAATTTGAGCAGTTAGAGGTTGACTGATTGTTTGTATATTAAGATTTTAGCCAACACATGAAAAAGTTTCCTTTTTCTTCTTGGCATAGTCTGAAGCCCCAAATACACATGTATATGTTTGTTTTCAAGCATGTGTCATTGGAATAAAGTCCTTCAGAAATTTATGGATATTATTCTTGTTTTCCAATGCATAACAACCACATACTCTTGTTTTGCTAGGATTATTTTGTTATCCCTTTTCCTGCCTTGTCCTTACAGCTAAATGACATTTCTCTGTCCCAAGTCTTTTCCATGAATATAGCCAGTCCTCGAGATGAATGTCCATCTGGTCGAATAGAAACAGAAGACATCATAGTGATAAAGGCTTAAAATTACTTTTGAGCACACAACAAATAAATGAGAGCATATAAATGCATATATTTATGCTTATTGCAGCTTGATGGGGATACATGTGGTTTTTTTGTATACTAGCTTCTGCTGAAATATTTTACTCTGTACACTTCATTAAACAGAAACAGCCCTCTTATCCACCATCCATGTATGTTTATGCAAGTGTTTAGGGGAATTAAAAATTAAATGGCATATAATCTTAAGAGAAGGGGTAGATATAAGAAACTTCATTAATGGAAAACTTGTTTACTGGTCGTCATGGAGAAAAGCACAGCAGGCCACAGTATGCTGGCTAAATACATGTAGAGCATGTATGGAGCAATCCCAGGCACAGCTACAGGTTGAGCAAAAAGGAAATTCAGAGCAGCCCTGCAGAGAAGGACTTGGGAGTGTTGGTCAATGAGAAAATGAACATGAGCCAGCAGTGTGCACTCACAGCCCAGAAAGCCAACTGTATCCTGGCCTGCATCAAAAGGAGTGTGACCAGCAGGTCAAAGGAGGTGATCCTGCCCCTCTACTCTGCTCTCAGGAGACCTCACTTGGAATATTGTGCTCAGTTCTGGTGTCCTCAACATAAAAAGGACATGGAACTGTTGGAACAAGTCCAGAGGAGGCCACAAGGATGATCATGGGACTGGAGCACCTCCCATATGAAGACAGGCTCAGAAAGTTGGGGCTGTTCAGCCTGGAGAAGAGAAGGCTGTGTGGAGACCTCATAGCAGCCTTCCAGCATCTGAAGGGGGGCTACAGGGATGCTGGGGAGGGACTATTCATTAGGGACTGTAGTGACAGGACAAGGGGTAACGGGTTCAAACTTAAACAGCAGAGGTTTAGACTTGATATAAGGAAGAAATTCTTTCCTGTTAGGGTGGTGAGGTACTGGAATGGGTTGCCCAGGGAGGTAGTGAATGCTCCATCCCTGTCAGTGTTCAAGACCAGGTTGGATGAAGCCTTGGGTGATATGGTTTAGTGTGAGTTGTCCCTGCCCATGGCAGGGGTGTTGGAACTAATTGATCTTGAGGTCCTTTCCAACCCTAACTATTCTATGATTGTATGTATTTGTGCTATCTCTGTTTAATGAGAACCTGATTATGCCTTTACATCCATCTGCCCTCTAGCTTGATCATGCAGGCATGAGTGGAACTGTGACACACAGTGGATGTCACTGCAAGCACACTGCCTCCTAAACTGTCCTTCAAGTACAGACCCTTGTTCTCTGTGAATGGCTGCAGTTACTGGCAGCTCATAACATTGGGAAAGTAAGTCTCTGGCATTTTCCAGCTCTGCTTGGTCTGTTTCTTGTTCTGCTCATACTGGCATCTTTTTGCCCATTTTTTGTTGGTTTGGTTTAGGATTTTTAGCACCTTTTCCCTGCTTTCCCTGTCTTTGTCTCATAACCCCGTTCCTGCCGCCTCACCTCCAAAACTCACACCTTCACCATTCTTATTGACATGTAAAAATCAGAAGTGACACACAACAAGGCTGTGATTGTTGTACCACACCTGGATTATCTGAACACCATCGCAATGCTCACTATGCTGCAGCAGGAAAAAAAGCAGCCTTTTACTGCTATCACTTGTGTTTTCATGAAGAAGCTAGAAATCTAATAGCATGGGGTGAAGTCCCTTTGTTATGGTACATAGAACTTTCCTGCTTTTACTCATACTGGCCTTGCAATTTGCTGCGAGTTCTTAAAAAGACTTTGTGATTTGAAATCTCTATGTAGTCTCCCAGTCGTGTGCACAGACTTGAGTGGAAGTTCGCACACATCCACTGAATGGCACAAGTTACAGACAATTGCTGTCTGTGATGTTCTACTGAAGGTTCTTTCTTTAGGTGTTCAAATACCAGGGGAACTTAAGCTTTGGAGAGTTCAAAAATCTGTGGTACAAAGATGTTTGTTTCCAGTGTACAGTTATGTTCCTATCGGAATTACAGATGAAATAGGTTCCAACACTTGCTGGATACTTAATGTTTCAGATTAGCATTACTAGCTGGGTTTACTTCAGGCTCATCAGGTCACTTGCTTTCTATGAATCCCTTCTGCTTTTCTAACACTAACCCATTTGTTCCTATGACTTTTATCTATTTTTTCTTTTCATCTACATTTATTTTTGCTATTTCTTTGCTGCTTAAATCAGACTTTTCCCTGATTTAACACAGTAAACAAAATGAAGGATGACATGGAAAGCATCTGAAAAGATTAATGCCAGCTGCAGTCACATCAGCAGTGCAGTTTATATTTAGAGGGGAAGCGTGCTGGAGAGGTGAAGAGTTCAGACTTGGATTCAGTCGCAGTGCTTGTTTCTGAAGGAGGAAGGACTGATTGCTGCTAGGATTGAGATGGCCTTCACAGCTCATGCGTGAAGCCTTTCCTGCAGCCTTAGAAAAGCTGTTCAGGAGGAAGATGCAGCAGCACCCACCCTTTTATTAAGAAGCCACAAGTTCAGACAAAGGAGCTTTTGATGCTCTGCTTGTAAATTACCTGGCAGGAACCTGACTCTTAATTCTGTAGCCTACTCAGTGGAACACAAGTCTTAGTACTTCCTGGGAGTTTTATTGTCTTGATACTCGGATCCCCTTTTAATGTGCATTCATCACACCAAAATTCATGGCTTTAGTCCTATAGTTCTCTTGTCATGGAAAGAATTATTCTTGTATCCCTATGTTGAAGCTGAGTCATTGACATTCACCGAGCAATCACAAAGCAAAATACCAGCAAAGCAAGAATGGAAAAAGCTTCTGTTGAATTTTGATAGAAACGTGGCTGAAATGTGAGTCTTTAATGGCTTTTAAACCTTTTTTTTTAAAAAAACAGTCAATAGTTTATAAAAAGTTTTAACTTAGTATCTTTTTAAAATAAGAACTCTAATAGACATGTTGGTGAGGGAATGCTCTTTCCTCAGTATTGTTTGCACTAATATGTTATGGAAAGGGAAGATTAGAGGTTCCAGTTGGTGTAAAACTGTAAACCCTGATATAATAGTTTTGTAGTATTATGATCCAGAAAGGTAAGAAAATCACAGCTGCCTGTTTGTTAGCACTGCAGCTAGTCTCGCATCTGGAAACTGAAAAAGAAACCACTTATCTCAAATGATACCATTTATTAGCTGAAGGAAGTGAAAACCTTCAACAGTGACCTTTCAGCAGCACAACTGAGCATTTCTAGTTTATGTTTACTTATTTTAATTTTGCATTTGGGGAAACTGGGATGAGCATGTCTTATGCCTTGATATATGAGGAAAATGAGGCCGTCTTCATTACATCAGTATGGTTTAATGGCAAAAGCCTTTATAGCCACAGCCATGCCCATTATCTCTTAAATAAGACTTTTTAAACCTCTGAAAAGATTAAATCTGAGTAGTAACATGTATATCACTGTCAGCCAGAAGAAACAGTCCAGTGTTCTCTTTCCACACCCCTCATGCTGCCCTGTATGAAGGCATCCTGTAGTGAAGCTGTTAAGAATGCACAAGGGTGAGTCTCATAGCTGAATTTATCTCAGTAACCCAAGACCTTCATGGATGTGGAACACTTTTTCTACTGCAGCTATTCTTGTGCTGGCTTCCCCACCAAGTCCTGACATGCTTTCATCCATGCACACTTCTTGAGTTTCACTCCAAGGGGAAGTCTGGGGAGATCCAGTGACAAACAAGCCTCAGTCACTTGCATGCTTACCAAATCATGTTGTTTATATTTTTCACTCGTCCTTCTATTATGCTGGGGGTTTTATTTCCTTATACTTTACTATACTCTTGTGTACCAGTTAAGATTGAAAATTATTGCAGAGTTTCCATCAAAAAACAGAAAACAAGTGTTGGCCTTGATTTTAGTTTTATAACCTAGCATTTAAAGAGCCAGGTATGCAAAGGAAACTTGTTGCTTGTGCTCAGAAGAGTACAGAGGATTGATGCGTTTAGATGTGGATTCCTTCCAGACAGCAAGTATAGATTTATATTATTGGAGGATCCCCATTGAAGGCTGAGCCATTTTCCTAGATTTGTCAGTTCCTGGCCATCATGGGGATCTTGGAAGATGGGGACAATGAATGCTTCTATGAACACAGCAATTTCTGATCTATATCACGTGAAAAAAAAAAAGCATGTGTTCCATTTCCTGTGGATACTGGCTCATACCAAAACCTGACTCAGAAGATGCTGTGAACTTGGGAGAAATTTACAGTGCATTTCTGCAAACTACCTATCTCCCTATCCTGTTTATTTTACTGCTAAAATCTTCCTATACATTGAGCTAAATCCTAGATCCAGCTATGTCTACCAATATAGTGTTAAACTTCTGTAATCAACTGGTCTGACACAGCACAGCATTTACAATGTAAATTAAGTCCATTGCACATGCTCAGGCCATTTTTCAGATCTTCATTTCTTCCAAGTTCAGGAAGCAGTCAAACTGGAAGAATCCAGATTGGAACAATACAATGAAAGGTGGGGTTTATGAGTTGAGCTGATACTTTTAATTTGTGGGATTTGGATTCTAACATTATTGCTACTCTGATAAATGAAGAAAACTTCTGATAAATCATTTGAAATCATCTCTTGTAAGGGAAATTTAAGCTAGACTTCAACTATATGAAAATCCTTTTATTCAGAATAAGAACATTCCCAAAATGAGATTGTTATGCTGTATTTTCTCTTCAATCTCAGAAATATATTAACTTCAGTAAAGGGTTTGTGAGGAAGAACAATCTTTGGGATTACCTGGGTGGGGGGAGCAGTGGAGGGAGGTACCATTGTCCTTGGTCCTTTTCCTGAAAAATGTGTGTGCACAAGCATACGTGTTTATGGGTCATCTTGCTTCTTTTAGGGTGTCTTTCCTTTTATGCTTCTTGTCAAACATTCAGTTGTACAGGGTGTTCATTGGTCTCTGTCTTATTTGTGCAAACCATTACACGTGTATCTGTACACATTAATAAATATTTAAGAGAAACATTTTTCTTATGCCTAAATAACAAACTTGTAGCTAAATTGTCTTTTAATTTAGCTGTAGAACTTTGAGTTAATCCTGAAGTGTATGAGAGTCAACGTTTTAAAAATGAACTTTAATACCTAAAAAGTGCTGAAATTCAGAGATGCTCAATATACATTTTTGGAAATTAATAATAGAAGTTTTCTATACCTGGAAAAGCAAAAAAATAAGTTTAGAAGTCTAACTCTAGGCTTCCAGTGTTGAAAATAAGTCTAGGTACTTCCTCGTCTCTAAAACTGGTTATCTATGCAGAAAGAAAGTTGTGAACTTACATATACTCTAATTTTGAGAAGTGCTTTGTGACCAGTGGATATGAAGTGTTGGAGAGCTGTAGCGTAGTCTTGTTCCAAAGAGCAGAACATCTTTTTGAGCAAGTGATAATATTTTCAACTTGATCCTTAAATCTGGAATGTTTGCTCAACTGCTAAAATTATTGTGGTGGAAGATACAAATAACAGAAAAGGGAAAAGCAAGTGCCTCAATGAGCTTAGTAGTAAATACATCTGACAATGTTATATTAAAAGGAGACTTCCCTTTTTGGGAAAAAAAAAAAATTCTACTCAGCACATCCTCAGCAGAAGTTCTTTTCCTTCCCAATTCTGTGCAAGAGGAAACTTCACAGTTTGCAGGGCTGTGATATTTTCACAAAACTGATACAAGCAGTGCTGACTACGTTCCTTGTCCAGCAGTATGTGGTTGAACGTATTTACAAAGAGGAAAACTCTTAGTGGTTTGGCCCAAATTCTTTTGGCTCTACAGCTACTCCTGTACTACATGTGGGAATGAGAACTGAAATACTCTGAAATCTTACTACAGCAGCTGAATACAGTTTTAGACTACTACAAAAATGAGGTGAGAAGGAAGCTCTCGCTCTGCAGACAGACATTTCTACTGATTTCTCAGCAACTTGATATTGCACAAGGTCTCTTGTCAATAATAGTGTCCTTCTCAGGGTAAAATGTGGCAGACTGGTTTGAAAGAAGTCCAACAAATGACAGCAGAAGTGGAGGAGCAGGGGAATGCCTACACTCCAGTGCACTTCTCAGTGCCAATCTGGGAGAGTGTCAATGATCCCCCCCTTCTGCATCTTCTGCACCTTCTGCATCTCTGTATGTTTCTCCCATCTGTGTGCTCTTTGGTGGGATGTTGCTGAGACAAGAGTCTCAGCTCTGATTTGACCACTTGCTCTGCTGGAGTGGGTTGCTGAGGTGCTAAGCTCGTGGGTGATAGCATAGGTCTTAATGGTATAAATGCCAATAGATAGTATCAGTAAGAGTGAAAATGACAAAAAAATTATTCCACCTTCTGTTCCCTAGGAGGAGAAGGCTGGGGTAAAGAATATGTTGCACCTGAGGTTTGTTTTTCTTTTTTTCTTATAATTTAAAAATTAAGTCTAATTAAGGTAAGATTCCTTTTTGGTAGGTTCTTTGTATGCAATGGATGGAGGTGAGTCTTCTCAAAGAATCTTTAGATTTTTATCTTTGTTGAGGATAAAGATTTCTTTTTATCTTTCTTTGTCATGCAGGTCATAAGAACTGTTTGCCCAGTTGGGCTTTGCTCATGCGAAAGTGGTGAGCATGAATGGAGTTATTGAAAGACGTGTCCACCAAAGGACACCTCTGAGGGGACATCTTTGTAGGCACCTGCTGCCTATGGGAAGTTGTAAAAGTTTGCTTTAAACTTGAATCTTCAGCAATCTGGAATGGCATTTTCCTGTCTTGCCTGGAAAAATACAGTGGCTTCCTTGTCCTAGAGACCATTACCAGCTTTGTCCACCATCATCATGTATTTAAGTACTATAGTAAATGTGAAACAAGGGCTATTAAGAAATCAAAGGATGCACTGAAGTGGCAAATGGGAATGAAGTGTGGGACAGAAAGCAGCACCTGGGGGATTGTACATGGCCTGTTAAAGTCACTGTTGTGGACTTAGGGCTAAGGCTTATTTGCATATAAGTCACTGGGACAAGTACACACAGTACTCTGAGTTGTTTCATTCAGTTGTGAAATCCTAGTCACTGCACGTTATTTTCAAAGCCCTTTGTAATGTAAAGAGAGAAAAATGAACCTGTGTATTAAGTAAATTTGAGCATATATGCTATGGTACCTGATACTTTCTTCAGACTTTGCATCTACAGGTGGTGCTTTTCAGTAAGCTCATGCTACCTGTTCCCTTAGAATATTCCCTGTATTAAAAAAAAATAAACACAAAACCAGCATATCCCTTCTCTTTAGCAGAGATATCTTTAAAACAAGAAAGCTGTTTTGGAAAAGCTAGCTAGTGATCAGTGTTCTCAAAAGCTCAGTATCTGAAAACAATGTATCTGATTAATCTCAGTGCTAGAGACACAGGTCCCATAAAGCCTGAGCCTAAGAGTAGTTGGGACAGATCTTCAGGTACCGTTGAGCCAAAGTGGCTCTCTTGACACAAGCGTATTAGTACCAAGCTGTGCCATCTCGGGATTTGTGTAAAAACAGGTCCCTCAACAGAAAGGCAAAATAGTTTTCTGATACAGTAATTGCCTTTTGATCCTCAGCTGATTTTTGTGATTTTTTTTTTTTTTGCCTCTATTAGCTTCTTGGATCTCTTCTGGATAATGGCACTTGGGGAGAGGATAACAGAATCTTTGCAAAGAGGAAAGTCAACCAGAACCATCCATTTTGAAATTATATGAAACAGATGACTCCATATTGCCAAATTGTTGGTTTAGAACTGGTGAACAATTTGTCTGTCCCTAATTCCATCTTTTTCCTTTTTCTTTCTTTCAAAATGTTTTTTCACTATTGCAGATCACTTGTGAGATCATGTACATTCGTATGAGCCTGTCCTTTTCTGAACTGTTCCATCAACAGATGCTGCTTAGGCACTGACACAGGACTCCTTTGCATACATAACCCTCTACTCTTATTCCCCAGCCTCCCAGCAGGTTCTTTTTATTCTCTTCTGACCTTTTTGCTATTACAAAGGATCAGAATCTGGTCCCACTTGGCCAGTTAAGGCCTTCTTAGGTGTAAAGTGATGAAGTAACTACTGCGATCTCTTTCCTGCAAAGGAAGCAGGAGGGTCTGGGTTTGAAATATTTCAGAGCCAGCAGCAGTTATATACTGCTCTGCCTGGTTTCAGCTGATGTGCAGACCTGAAGTCAGTGTGGCTGGATGATATTTACTAAAATAACCCCTGAATAGCCCCACAAATCTTTTCATGGCAGGAACTGAAGTGCCTGAAGAGTTTTAACACCTCTGTACCCTGCATCATTTGTAATGACTAAGCTCTACTGAAGGCTACAAACTACTCTCTGCTGCCAGCTGTGCTTCTCTTGATACTATTCACACTTACCAGTTTCAGTCAAAATGAGCTGCGTTGGCACACAACAACATTTGAATTATTTAAATTTTCTGGTCATTTGAATGAAACAGGATAGGAAGGATCGGATGGGTAACCATCTCCCTGCCTAGTGTGTCTACCAGGCTACACAAAATGCAGCAGTCCTTCCTCTACCCTCAGATTAAACACATCTTGTGGCACACCCTTAATGCACTGCTGGCAACACCAAAATGGTGTGTGACAACTTCTGCAGGGCTACTGTGTGGGGTGAGGTGGAACTTCAGATAGCCAGGACCAAATGTCCTGTTTTGTGCTGTTTCTACGCTTGCAACCCTTTGCATTGCTGCTTAGCTTCCTAGAGAGAAGGGAAAACAATCTTTCCCCTCTCCTTCCTCCTTCCCACCTGTTTCAGAAGGTGCTGTAAAAGCCTTCTCCTTCACTCATCTCCATTCCCTCTTCAGAATGAAACTGCACATAGAGCTTCCTCTCTGAACAGTCTTAAAATCTCTTGCTTTCATTTGTCAGCTGATAATTAACTCTTCCTCTCACTGGTGAGCAGTTACTTCAGCAGTATCCTCCTAGAAACCTAAGCAACTGTATCTTCTCTGGCTGTACCAGAAGAATTTACAGTTTGATCCTCTTAACATGCTTACATCACTTGTTTTTGTGTTTTCCAGAGGGCTATGGAAGTGATAAAAATCGTTCTGGCAGCTGTAATTTGCCATTCACTATTCAACATTTGCATTTCTGTTTCTGTCAGAAAGCCTGGCCAAGCAGGCTTTACTCTCACTCTTGTCTGATTGCTGCATCTCACAGACCCCGTAGCTGTCACACAGATGTTAGAGGGAGGTTTTCTGCAGCAGACCTTAGCACAAGCAGAGGGGAATCTTCAGTTTGTCCTGTTGATTCCTTCTGTTGGTAACAGCTTCCTGAGTTTCCCTTCATAACTTCCAGCCTATTTTTCCGTCTATTTAAAAGAGGATTTGCTTTGCAAACATTTTGAATAAAGATGGTTGCAGTGATAGCTTTTCTGGCATGATTTTTGTGCAGACTAACCTGTTCCCACTTGCTTGAGCTATCCTGGGGAGCGTTTTGCATGTTGGGATCTGTGGATGTACACAGATGTGTACTTACCCAGCTCAGCTTCCCTGCCCTGGAATGCCTCTCACCTTGTAACCTGTCTGAACAAGGCCCTAGCTCCAGTGGAGAGCAGGGGTGTGAGCACAGCTACCACTGTGAGGTCTCACTGACAGGAAGAGTCCTCTTCACTCTGCGGTCCATGGAGGGCACACAGGACTGAGCAAAAGCCTTTGATCTTGCTTGTTTCTTAATCAAAAATAGCAAGAAGCAAACTGTAGCTGGATTGTCTGAATTTTTATTTCAGTCTCATTGCTTGAAACTTCAAGTAAAACCCCCTCATTTTAAGTGAAATTAATTCAGGTGTTATTGCACCCCACGGAATTTACATTTTTGGGGTCTACAGATAAAATTGGAAGCGTGTCTCTGCAGCATATTCCAGAAGGAATCATAGGATTCTCCCCAGGGCAGCCTGAAGCCTGAACTTGTGTAAATAGTGTATGGGACGCAATAATTGGATGTAGGCCTCTAACCATGGCATGTTGCAGAGTGGGCTTAGAAGCTGACAGCAATATTTTGAGACTCTTTCAGGCTTTCTCAGGAACAGAACCTTGTTAACTAACATCTTGTGAGTTTTGCCAGTGTCATAATCACACACAACTGCACTCAGGAACTGGAACGAGAACCAGAATGCAAAAGGAAGCGAGTGCACTGATGATATCCCTTAGCTTAAATAGCAGATGCATTATGCCGATCAGCTCCAAGAAGGGTAAACATCTCTCCAAGGTCACTGCTTCACCCTTGGCTGACTGAGGTCCTATGGGGATCTTTGGTTTTGACAGAGTCTCGGCAAGTTGCACATCATTTTCTAGGTGCCTCTTGTTTTCTGAAGCTCAGCTTGAGGCTTCGTGTTCCAAATTGCTTCTTTCATAATTGGCTTTGGCACACGGTTATTGACACACTTCCTTTGATTTCTGTTTAGATGATAAATGTATGTTTAAAAAGTCAGTAAAAGGAATAAATGGCACATTTTTAGAAGGGAGTCAGCTGTTGCTGGTTGATCTCAGCTTGTCTTGATTATGGGTGTGAAGAATCTCACTCTAGTTTCAGAAACTGCCTTGAAGCATTGCAGTACTTTTTTCCCCTCCTCCTCTTCCCATCTTTTTGAATAAGCCGCTTCCTGCCACCACAGAACAGTCAGTGCCACCCTTTAATTTACAGTTAGGAATGCAGACACAAGGGAAGGTGAGGGCATGAAATGTGGCGTCAAGTTTGTATCTGCTCACATTTCACACACTAAGGAGACAAGTGCCTTTGGCCAGTTGCCACGGGGAATTTTCTTGCAGAAGTAAATAACTCAGAACAGAAAGAACTCGGATTCATACTACCCCAGCTGCAGAATTTCATTAAGTCTCAAAGGATGCTATGTGCATTGTGTGAAAGGAATTTTGTAATCTGGCTGTAACTGAAGTTACAAAACTATGAGTTTAAACCTTTATTTTGAACTTTTAATTATTGGCTTGTTTCTTGCATGCTGATTAAAGCACACATTGTTTTATAAGTAGTTTCTATTTTTAAACCATAAAAAGGTTTAGATTAGATTTTTCAATAGCAGATGAGTGGTTGATTTTGTTTTGTTTTCTTGTTTCTTCCTATGCCAACGGCACTCTAATCTCCGTTTCCTAATTCACTTTTTAAGGATGTTTGAAAAGGGAATTAAATCTACCAAGGCACTCAAAATATCATGTAGATGGCTTTTTATTTTAAATTGCCATTCATTACATGACTTTCTGACCCCCAAAACCTTCATAACCTTCACAAACTTGTTGGGGAGGGGTTGTTTTTTTCCTTGTTTTTCTTTCCTTTTTTTTTCTTACAATGTCTGAGAAAAACACCTCCCTTCCACTTGTAATTAGCTATTTCATGGCATTCATAAAGCTGATTCTGGTCTCCTGGGAGGAGACTTGTGCTGTGGCTTTGTAGTACCAGAGGTGGTGTTTCTTGTAGCTCTGGTACCTCAGCTCAGACTTGGTGAAGAAATGGGGAAGACGTATGCTTTTAGCACTGATTACAAGTTAGCATTTGAAATAATACCTGTTAGTTGGATAAAACAATATCTACTAGAAAAAAGCATTTTTAAAGTTGCCACTCAGTTTCTACATCTGTGGAACAGCATATATTGGCACCATTTACATTACAGCTTTTCTTTAAGCATTTTGGTTGCTGTCTCTGTGGCTGTAGGTGCCATAAATGGCTTGGAGAAAGGTTGATGCCTGTGTAGCTGTGGTGATCAAACCATGGACTGATACAGTGCTTTGCATAAGTGCATTGAGCAGTCCGTGCAAGCATGTTTTAACTGAGGCGGTCTTGGAATCAGCTGCTCACCAACGCTGTAGTGACCACAGGGTACCTGGATGGCAGCAGGGCAGGGGATGTCTCTGCCCAGAGACTCGCACCCTCATGGGTATCACAGTATTTTTACAACACAAGCAGACAAGGTCTGCCCTGCGTTTTAGGGCTGTCATCTGTCAATAATCCATGCCAAAATATAGGTAGACGTAATGTATTGATGTAATCTGAAGAATTTGTCCTGGGATAAAAAGGAATTTGGATTATATTTATTTCTTTTTCAAAGTTTGATCTAAGAGATTAGTTGCCACTGGATTCTATCTCCTCTCCTTGTGTAATTTAAAATGCTTCCTCTAAAGTTTTTAAAGAGATGCACTTCTGATAATAGAAGGGCTTACTATGTTTTACTTTGGTTTTGGTGTGTCATGGGCTATGTGGGACATCCTAGACTAAGTGCAAAGCGTTGCTGCTCCAGGTTGTTCTGCTTAGGCTAATAGAGCCAAGTAAATGGAAACTTGACCTCAGTGTGGTTCACTGACCCAAGACTTTGTGCTTGGGTCTGTGCCTTCTTGAGAGTGTCTGCGATGTCATCTTTATTGAAGCTGAGAAGCCAAAATATTTCTTCTCTATTTAATTGCCATTATTATAATACTGGACAAGAATACACCTGTAAAAAGGACAAATTTTTAAGAATGCCTTTGCCCAAAAGTGGAATTACTGTTACATTTACACCACTATCTTCTTGTTTGTCTTTCTGTAGAGCTTTATTCTTGTGTGTAATTAAATGGTATAGCTGAATGAGAAGTCTGACATTAATTTTTTTATTCCATTTAAGCAACATTTTGGGATTTTGATGAACAGTGTTAAACCTGCTTGAAAACACTGAATAACTGTGTTTCCTAGACTCGAAGTTCTTCAGGATTACATTTCAACAGGGAGATTAGGACAAGATGGTGTAGGTAGGACAGTGCAGTCTGTAATTTGTGAAGGAGACAGTTAAAACAATAAGGGCTACATAGAAAGTATGCTCAGTAGTGTATGCCTGAGGACAGAGTTGGGGACTATAACCAGGTCTGCATTTCATGCTGTGGGAGTCCCTCTATAGATGTTTTTTTGGCTGTTCAGATCTGTGTGGCAGACAAGCTGCTGCCTCTTTTTGAGAATGGAATGGTCACATTTCTTACTATTTTTCTGTGTAAACTGAAGGTGATATCAGAGCTTCAGGAAAACTTGATCTTTGGTTTAGTCCTCATTTTTTCCTTGATCTTGGGCCATTTTGAGTTGTACTTTTAGTTTGTCCTAGGGATTACTGTCAATTGAAGGTTTTGAGGGATGAGGGGAAAGCCAAGGAACTCAACTCAGTAGTCTCAGAGAAAATTGAGTATACTTCTAAAAGATGGAGCAAGCACTGAGAAAGTTAATGACCTATTTCTGTGGGACAAGGCAGACTGTGGATTCGAAGGAGTAGCACTGATGTCCCGTAGCAGATGAACTTCTTGCTGAGGAGCCCTGCTTCCAATTCTGACATTCACTCAGTGGTTTTTAGGAGTTTTTTTGCAGATTCTCAATCTGGCAGCTGACACAGAGTGAAAACAGACTTAGAATTTCCCCTTCTGTTTATGTAGGGTGAGATTTTAAAGTGTTAGTGCTGTGGGGGGAAATGCAGCTGGATGAGAGCCTTTGGGATGGCCAGCTGTGGCCAGGGGTGGTGGAGGCAGCCACCACGACTACAGCACTGCTGGTCCCATGGGGCTGGGCTAGGGTGGTGATTCACTCATGTCATTCAAAGTGAGCCAGATTGTGTTGTGGTTGGGTGGCTGATCTGCTTCAGCTATTGAGTTTGGTATGTATGCACAGATGAGATTGTGTGCTTACAATGTGGAGCAGGTAATGAGCAACTGAGCAGATTGGTTGGAAGAGTGGGGTTGCAGGCTGAGCCCTAGGTTTTGGAGCAGGTAGGACAGGGTACGGGCTGATCTCTAGGTCTGGGAGCAGGTAGGACAGCATGCAGGCTGAGCAGCAGTGTGTTACTTTTGCCTCCTAGTTTTACTCAAGTGCATGTGGATGAAGAAGTTGTGTCCAAAACTTTCAGGTTCCTCCCTGACCCTTTCTGTAATAAGGGACAAATCCTTGTCCTTGTGATACTCTTAGGGATGTATGAATGAAAGTTTTGAGCAGTGCCCCATTCCCTCCCCATGCAGTGGCAGGGCTGGTGGCAAGAACCTGTCTCCTTAGGAGGCAGACAGCTCTGCTCCATGCTTTCTCCATCCCTCACACAGTAGTAGGAGCAGCAAACCCTGGTCTCTGCTGTTTTCCTTTCATTTTTCCTTCCTTGCAGCAGAAGCAAGCCTCAGACCCTCTGCAGAAACCTTACCTGCAGCTTTGCCAGGCTCCCCAGTTCCTTCATCACACCTGCCTAGTGCAGCTGCTGGGCTCCCATCATCCTTGCAGGGAGAACAAGTGATATTTTTTCTTGCCTAAAGTGGCAGACAGAGGCTTTGCCTGTACCCCTGTAATGGCTGCTCTGACTCTGCTCCTGTCTGGGAACGCTGCAGGACTCCCGCACAGCCAAGATGAGGCTCCTCATGCAGTGCCAGCACCATGAGTGGCAGAGAAGAGATGGGACAGAGGAAGACTTGAAGGCTGCATTGCTACGAAAGGTCCTGATCATGAGAGAGTCCAGTGTCTGAGAAGCCCGTGGCAAAGTGTCATCTGCCAGAAGATTATTTGTGTAGTCTCATGCTTACAGCAACACAATGCCAAGTCTGGATTGTGGGGATGGGGTTTCACAGATTTTTGCTGCCTTGGGTTAGACTGTTCTTCGCTCTTTGCAGTCTCTGCACCAGCTTTAGGTAGGGTGCCTTGAAATAGGTGTTCTCAATAGAAAGGACATGTCTAATACTCTTACTGCACTGTGTCGTAGTTTAAACCAAGTCCCCCTACTCCTGGAGAGTTAGGAAGGAGAATCCAAAGAATGTAGCCCCCACGGATTGAGATAAGAACGGTTTAATTGCTAAGGCGTAACACAAAACCCCTACTGCCATTTACTACTACAAATAATAATGATACAGCAAACAGCAAGTGAAAAGAATACAACACCCCACCAGCCATGGACCCATAACTCACTCCACCCTGCCTGGCCGAGCACCATGTGCTCCCTCCTCCATTTTTCTCCACCACTCTCTCCCTCCAGCTTTCTCTTTCCCTGTATGCATCCTGGGCATCACGTGCTATGGTATGGAATACCTCATTGCCTAGCCTGGGTCAGGTGTCCTGTCTCTCCTTCCTCCTGGACTCCCCTCCTCCACCTGGCTGGAAAAAACCTTGAACAAAAAACACCCTCAAAACATGCTCAAACCATAACATTATCCACCCCTTATTCCATACCATTCACGTCATGCCCAGATCCCACATTTTCAATACACCATCACTCTTAAGTCCACCCCTCGATCATGAGACATCTCTATGTTGCATCTCTGGAATGATGGCCTGAAGTATCTGGGCCCACCAGGCTCAAAATCATTCACTGTCCCCTTCAGCAGTTCTACAGCTTGCTGCTGGGGACTCCATACAACTGCCTTCCACTTCCAATGCTTCCAAAGCACTGGAGGGGCCCAGTGGATCAGATACCTGGCTATACTGTCCCACATGCCCTGCCACTCATGACTGTCCAGCCTTGGGGACAGTCTCCTGGTGCTCCTATATCCTTGTCTAACCCTAGACAAGACCCAAACCTGACTCTGCTTAACTTTTGGGATCAGACAAAATGGCCGTGGGTAGAACACACTCTGTGTGTGTGCCAACATGCCGACCACCATTACAATTAGCAGGCAGGTCCCAAGGGCACCCAAAAGCCATTCAAAACCATCAGAACTCTCAGATGATGCTGCTGCACTTGTCACTGGGGCTGATGTAGCTGCCCTGCTTGCCAGCTCTCCCACTATCAGCTTCTCTTCTCCCAAGTCTGGATCTTCCTCCTCTGCCTTGCTGGGAAATGCTGCGTGGTCTCCTGCCTCCTGCTGGGGCTCGGCGGGTGACTTCCGGGGAATATTCTCGGCCGCTGCGGGGTTCGGAACGGCAGCAGGACTCGGTTCCTCCTCTGCCTTGCTGGGAAGTGCTGCGTAGTCTCCTGCATCCTGCTGGGGGTCGGCGGGCGACTTCCGGGGGACACTCTTGGCCGTCGGAGGGTCGGGAACGGCCGCGGGACTCACCCCCCCCGCTGCGTGATCCTGCTGCTCAGCTACCGCCCTGCTCCGCTCCTCCCCCGCCTGCTCCCGCTGCTCTGCCACAGCCGTTTGGCTCCCCGTGCCGCTCTCCCTGGCAGCCTCAGCTGCCGGCAGCTCCCGGGGCCGCTCCTTCCTGGCTTCACGCAGCTCCACACAGACGAAGACGAGGATAAGGACAAGGACAGCGAAGAGCAGCGGGACGGCCTGGTACAAGTCCACGGCCACGTCCATCCCCCCCTGCTGCCGGAGCCCCACCGTATTACAAGCCTCCGACACAAAGTACAGTGAAACAAAAGCTTTAGCCCAAGCCTCAAACACGTCCAATCCATACACAAAGTACCCGGCAAAATCCCGAAACAGCGAGATCCAGAGAAAAACCTCTAAGAGCCAATAAATCAGCATTATGACAAGAGACCATAAATCCACTCAGATCTGTTCTTATCTCAAACCCTCGGGCCCCACGTTGGGCGCCAAAAAAATGTCGTAGTTTAAACCAAGTCCCCCAACTCCTGGAGAGTTAGGAAGGAGAATCCAAAGAATGTAGCCCCCACGGATTGAGATAAGAACGGTTTAATTGCTAAGGCATAACACAAAACCCCTACTGCCATTTACTACTACAAATAATAATGATACAGCAAACAGCAAGTGAAAAGAATACAACACCCCACCAGCCACGGACCCATAACTCACTCCACCCTGCCTGGCCGAGCACCATGTGCTCCCTCCTCCATTTTTCTCCACCACTCTCTCCCTCCAGCTTTCTCTTTCCCCGTACGCATCCTGGGCATCACGTGCTATGGTATGGAATACCTCATTGCCTAGCCTGGGTCAGGTGTCCTGTCTCTCCTTCCTCCTGGACTCCCCTCCTCCACCTGGCTGGAAAAAACCTTGAACAAAAAACACCCTCAAAACATGCTCAAACCATGACACACTGGTAGATCCACTAAATGACGTTAGAGATTATCCTTCAGTTAGGAAAAGTCAGAGCTTTTACTTGTATGTCAGCATTACTTAGGATCTGTATAGCTGAGTGTCATGACACTGATTTTGTTTTCCTCTACCAGATGTGAAACGTTTAGTGTCCCTTTTGGGAAACGCCACAGAGTTATCCAGAGCTGCTACACAAGTGCTGTAAGTGATGACTTTTGATGTGACACCTCGACATGGGTTTGACAACATCCAGTGACTTTGGATAAATGTCACAAGTGGGTCATTATGTTGGTTATGAAAGAAAGCGTGGTGGTGTTGACTTGCTTTTCCTGCACCCCAGGAATTAAAGAAACTAGAAATGAGCTGTATGGATTTGTATAACAGCTCAATGTTTTAAACATTGCTCTGTTTGTCTGGAATATAACCTACCAGTACTTTTGTTGTTGTTGCTGTTGCTAAGTTACATGTAAGTGTTTCTTTATGAAATTACACCCTTAAAAGCCTCTGCTGGTCTGAAAGCTTTTGCTGAATCTTATTTTCTCCCCTCTCTCCCTTTTTATTTCCTACACCACCTTTCCCTCCATGCACTTCCCTTCCAGGGCTAAGGGATGTTATAGAAAATCATACTTGTGATAATAGCTCTGGAAATGGCAAATGATGATGAGGTCAGAGCACAAACGGGATGTTTGATTGGGTTGTAATTGTTGTGTGCCCATCTTTACACAGGTGCACTGTCCAGTGGGGTGCATTTTTCATTGTGCATGCTGATCTCATGCCAGACCTACCCCAGTTTTCACTCCATAACAACACGCAAGTCCCAAGTAGATCAACTTCTAGGGAATATTTTAATTCCTTTTTACCATGGAGAACTTCAGTGTATTGTGTGGGTGCTTTTAACTGTTTGCCCAGGCAGTGGGTCCCACCAGCAGCAGCCTGGGCAGCTCAGCATCCCATGCAGCCTTACCTCCACAATGGGCAGGCATGGGCAGGGGGAAGGAGAGGAAACTGAGCCCATTATTTGGATTTGATTGGGGTTCTTGCCCTTTAAATTTCCAGCGATGCCAGCAGAAGGACTATAAATGAGGGTGCTGACCTTTCCTGAGGTGTTTATATAGTTTCTTCTTGTAGAAGGCAAAAACCTAAGACCAGCGTGTCCTGGTTGCTCCTGTCATAACATCATCATTGATGTCATAAGGGATGCCCATCATCCAAATAAGATTGGGGTGAGTAAAATATCTGGCTTCTGAAAGTATTTCTAAATCTAGGGAGTCACATATTGTCCAGGGCTATACCCACATAACTTCATTCCACTGAAGCATCAGTGCTACAGGAGCAGGGAGCCTGGAAGCAGCAGGTTTGTGTCAGTGGGGGCCAGCAGAGCAGGGCAGAGGAGGCAGAGAGCCCACAACATCTTTTTCCCTGGGCACCCACTTGCTCAACAGGCAGTGTGAGTTTTTTCCACTTGTTCTTCCAGAAAGCCCCGTGGCAATGGGGCAATACCCCTGAGTATGCACATGGCTGCTAAAAATACAGAGCAATGTGTGAAAGGTGGCCAGGTGATCTGGGCAGTGTCACCGCCACACGTCGGAGAATGAGCTTGCAGGGAATTAGAGCAGGGTGCTGGCTCTCCAAACAAGACTGAATTTGTTTTTCCATAGCCTTTTGAAATCCTGCAGGACAGAGGCTCTTAATTGTGATGTGCTTGGGAGGGAATTTAAAGCAACTTCTGGTTAGAGTGCATTATAAGTTCAAATGGGAGATGTATCAAATACCTGGAAGGAAAGTATAGCTATTCTGGTTTGCAGGGCAGAGCAGATTTCACAGAGGAATGCCGTCTCAAAGCTGTAAGGCAGACACAACAGTTTTCCTGAAATAATACCAGCAGTAATCCCTTCAAACATCCCCAAGTGTATTGGCTCACACATGTTTTAAAATTCCTCCTGTTTTGTTATAAAGGCTTGCATATTTCTCTCCCCCTTCACCATATGAAAATCTTCTAAGAATTTTTTATCAGCTTTTGTAGACTTCAGAATAAGCTCTCCTGCTCCTCCCCTTCCTTACTTTCTAATCCAGTTTAGTCAGATAGTTACTTCAAATCCCTCGGAGGTCTGTAGTTTGTTCATTCTCCCACAGTGCTGAGATTTCCCTCCTGCCCAGCTGGCAGGAGTTTTTAGAAATAACAGTATCTCAGGAGGAAGGAGCTGAAGATTGAATGAGGTCTTTTGTTCAGGTCTCTATGAAGCCAGATTAATTATGCATTGCAGAACACAGTTTAAAGCTCTGAATCAGGACTCATTGCAATGAAAGGAGAGCACAGGCTTGAAAACTGAAAGAATTACCATTTCCGTCAGAGGGACAGACATATAATGACTGAAAGCAGGAAGAATTTTTGCAAATTGCAATTAAACAGTATTTTGTATTTACAGCTCTGTAGCAGTTGTCTTCAGCATTTACAATAGTGATTCTTTGACATATTTTCATGTGATCGCTCCATAGGTGGCTGGATTTTGAGGATTTTCAAGTCTTTTCTGTGTTACCAGGTTACTCTTGAAAGTACTTGTGCTTTGATGAATGAGAGCTGGGTTTTTTGGCCAGCACTTATCTGAATAGAGGCCCTTAAAACCTCAGCAGTACAATTAACAGTCAATCAGATGATACTGATGGTACAGGGAAAAAGTGAATGGTTTTCTCCTTCTGGGGGTTTTCTAAAGCTGCCTGACCCCGTGTGATGTGCAAGAAAAAACATTTCTCTTGGTTTCCTAATGCACTTTAATTCCAGTTTGAGGGAAGCAGAACTCTTTCGCAGATAATAATCTATAATATTATACAGCTGTGAAATAAAAAGTTGTCCACAGGCTTTTGTATTCATAAGGGCACTTTCTGTCAGGCTGGGGGATTGTTTTGTGTAGAGGACTGGGGCCCAAAGAGAGGGATAAGAATATGGCAAAGGTTAGCTATGAAATCTCTTACATTAGAAATCCTTAGTACCCTCACATGTGACCAAACTGGGATAGATTGTGAGCAAAATCAACTGATTTCTTCCCTTTTCATCATCTTCTTGAAATCCCATATTTAGTATAACATTCTGTTAAATAACTATGGCATGTTGAACTCATAATTAATAAATTTTAATTAGAAATTATAAACTGTAAATATCCAAAGAAATAACCAAATGCATATTTGGAAGGACAGCAGTGCCTGGGGGCTGAGTAAACAATTTGCTAAATCACGCTAGAGAATCTATAAGTAAGCACTTGGTGTAGAAATCATTTGATATGAATATTATGCAGTAGAAGTATTTTCTACAGAGAAAGCACATATATTAAGTAATAGCACTCTTTAAAGTTCAGCATTATAGGATTAACATAAGCACTGTCTGTTAGCTGCAGTCTGTCCAGTTCTCTGTCTTACTGTGAAAATATACCAAGTTCCTTGTTATTAACCGGAGCACAACTGGAACAACTCTGGTAATGCACACAAGGCTGCCAGGAACAGCCCTGTGAGCAAAAGTCCTTTGGCTGTTGTGCTTCTTCTGAGGGGTCTCTGAGCAAACTGTGGAGATTAATAAAATCTTTGGTCAGTTTCTGAGCACACGGTTCATCTTACACTGTCTCCGTGTTGCTCCACTGGGAGAGCAAAAAGATAATTCAGAGTTGCCCAAAATCAGTCACTGATGGCAGGGAGTGGAAGAATGGGCAGGCACCTTTGGCAGTGATATGCTATGGTGGGCCCTAAAAAGCACCAGAGCGTACAGACTCTGTAAAATCATTCCAGCTTTCACGTAAAGAGCAGTGCTGCTGCCCCTCAGACCTTTGGGGTTTTTGCTGGCATTGGTTTTACTGGTCTAGTTCAGTTTCTGAGTTCTGCATGTGTGCAGTTGTAAAGATATCCAATATTACAGCTGGAAACTGTGAGATCAGCCTTGTCACTGCCCCAGCCTTCCATTTACTGTGAAAACAAACACAGCTCTCTTCTCATGTCTGCCAGCAGGAAGGGGGTGGGGCGGCAGGGGAAAGTTTTTTCTTCAGAAAGGAAGAAGGGCAACTATTTTGGGAAACTCAAACCACTCAGCAATTAGAAGAATTCCTTTCTCTGTGGTCAGTGATTAGAGACATCTGCAGGCAAGCAGCAATTGCTGCAAACAGTAGAGCCATGGAGGTGGACAAGGGATAAACGAGTCTCTTTGCTTTTGCAGAAACATGTCTTTGCAGAAGATGAAGTGGACAGCACTAGGTATTTTGCTGTGCCAACAGTTATAACACAGCATCTCTAAATCTCTGCACTGGATAAGTCAGTTCTTCAGGTGCAGTCAGCTGATGTGCTAAAAACAGGGACTGTGTGACAGATTTCTACCCACTGCTCCTGACATCTCTGCAGGGCTTATTGTCTTTCCTATTGCTTTCTTCCCCACATACAAGAAGGAAAGAAAGAGAGTTTGGAGAAAATGTTACTCACAAGATCTAAAATAATGAAAAATTTAATTCAAACCATAAATAAATATATCCAGAGTTGGGAAGTTCCTTATTTGCCTGAAGAAACTGCAGAATACCTGGTTAATGCAGCTTTATTTGTGGAGTCCTTGGGCTAGCCCTGCATCTTCTTCCAGGAGATCTGGTGTCTCTGCACTTTCCTGGCAAACAGAGCCTCAAAGGAATTAATACAGAAAAATATAGAAGTTTCTCATTACTCTTTCATGTGTTTGTATGTGTTTTCATAAAAGTGTTTATACAGAAAATGGAATAGCAATCTATTACAAAGCATTTCTCAGCTCAGAACCTTCCCTAGATTTCATCATATGGTTCTGGTAATCTGCTGTTTGGCTGACTGCAGTATTCCATGTAGGATCGTATGGGAGCTATATAAAATTGGACCATTAAAATGTTAAGTCTGCACTATCTCAATGTCCATATGTGCATGCAACACAAAGTTGTATTGATCTTCGCAGCTCTGTTGCAATCTGTTAGAATCAGCTACCTGCAATCACTGCTAGTTGTCCTTTGTTCTTCATTCCTTGAGCTTTTTCATCTGATTCTGGTCACACATGAGAATGTCTTCCAGATGGATGCAGCTCTTTGTGTAGTCTTCTAGTGGCAATGACTCTTTTCTGTTCATTAGTATCTGTGGAAAGCATAAGTTTCTCTTCCCCCACATCCTTTAGGAAGAACTGTTATACTGTAACACAGAATTTATTTTGGTCTCTTTTTCTCCATGTTTTCAGTGGGGGCTTAGCTAAAATACCTAAGAAAGAGATTCAAATCACTTTGCTCAATGTACCTATCTTGCAGTTGCCAGAAGTGGGTGCCTCAGTGGAAGGCACAGTGAGTCCACAACACTGGTAGGGAGTTTGTAGCCTTTCCTTTGTCTTAACTGGAGCTCCTCCTGCATCATTTGTGATTTTCTCAGGCACTGTAACAACTGTTTTGTTTTATCATTCTGAAGATACAATAATTCCCACTCAAAATGTACTCTGAGATTTGTGATGCCCTTCCGCTTACCTGTGGTACTGTGCCTGTTCATTGGTTTTACAGGTGGTGAATCCTATATACTCTGTAATGGGACTGGCACTAGGCGGGAGTACTTCTGGAAGGTCTTGGAGCAGATTCAGCCAAAGGTTAAAAAATGGGTGTTACTGTAATCCAAAGCATTTATTCTTTCATAGCTCATCTTCTCAGATGTCATCCTATGAATGCAGTATGACACATCAAAATCCCCCAGTGAAACCCCCCCAACAAATATTTGCTCACTGTAGGTGCATGATTCATGAGGCATTGTTCTGCCAGCATATGGACATGTTGTTTTTGTCCTGTTTATTATTAACTACTTGGAATTTTATAAACTTCTCTAATATTGCAATTCTTCAGTGTTTATTTTGGAGACTAGAGATTTTCCTTTATTTAAGATGTTTATTTAAGATTTCATGAATGATTGTGCCATAGGGACTGGTATTGATAATGTTTTCAATAGAAATCACTGGCATCCGTAAGTTCTTTCTCACTAATGGGTGGAAATTTAGTGTGGATTTCCTCACCATGGCCAAGGAAAGTCCATGTGTAAGTCCAAGGTAGCCAGATCCAAAATGGATGCCAGTCAGTAAAGGTAAAATGGATTACACTTACACTAAATTTGGCTGTAGATGCACAAGTTATATACTTTTTTCCTCCCTCTGCCCTCTCTTTTATTTCAAACCATTAAAAACAAAAAGCCTGCGTCCAGGGGGTGATTAATCTGAACTATGTAAATCGCCTAAAATTAGGTAGGGTAATTGGTCTCTTGTAGTCCCTAATTTTCTCTGTTGAATAGTGTTCAGGAATCTGAGATTAGGTTTAGAGAAGATACCAGAATTTTACACAGGTAAGAGGAGATTGGATGAATCTTGCCAACAAAGACCATCCACAGCATTCAAACAAATGTAAACTCTACTACTTCAAGTACCTTCTCACACTCTAAACCAGAGTGGGATTCAAAGAAAAGGGAACAGACATATAACACTGAAATGCTTTTTGGCATATGTTTCTGAGAAATGTAGAAGGGTTTAATGAAAGCATGGTCCTGAATGAAAAAGGATTCTTCTCTATTCAACATTAAGTGCAAACACAACAGAACCTTATAATTCATTGAATAGTTGCACAGAATGTATGTGTTTAACTTGTAAGGTAGAATGGGTCACAGATTTTGTGATGGTTCTCTGCTGCTACTTTCTGAGTGTTCAGAAGCTTCAGTTTAGAAGACATTCTAGTACAAATCTTCTGCTTCAGAAAGAAGGATTGAAACTTTGACAGGGAGAGTGTTTGCTGTGCTCTGTTCTGATGAAAATCCTAGCAGTCAGCCTTAACTGATGGCACTGAGAAATTTGAGTGAAACAAACTGGTAAAAATAGCTATTTTCACTGAAGTGCTTTCCAGTCACCCAACTTTTCTGAATCCATTCTGTATTTTGGCTGTAAAGCAAGTAGTCTGTGTTTTTGAAATGGAGATTGGACCGTACAAATATGTTGCAATAATGTTTTGAAGATTAGACACTAAAGTAAATTCTCTTCCTTCAGTAACGATTTTTAACATTATCCAGGTTCCTATATCTTTATGACTGTTGCTCAAGCTGGCACTACCAGTCAGAAAGTAGTTTATTGGGTTCATTTCAAAGGATACTGTTCTTTTCATTCTGATCTATATGGTCATAACTTGTTTTCTTGCTCATGTCAGCATTTAAATAGGTTAATTTCTGTTTTCCATAGCAGTACTTTAAAAGCATGGGTGATCTCATTCCCTTCTTAATCCAGATCAATACTGAAGAGACTTCTGTTTGGTAGTAGAGTCTATACCACCAGGCCCAGGTACATTATTATATGCTAATTCAAGCATACCAGGCAAGTTTTGTAATATTAACTTATGTTGTATTATAACACTTGCAGCTAATCAATAATTTGTTTCAAATATACTCCTGAACTTTTATTAGGACTCGAAGAATGTGTTGGTGCTTTCCAACATATACATGAACTGTGTTTGTGGGGGTTTTTGTCTAGCAAAGCCAATGAACTCTAGAAAATTGCTATTTTGTGTAGATACATAGGCAGTTGGCATTAGTTTGTAAAGCATGTGCAACATAAATGAGTCATTAAGATTTCGAAGTTTAATCCACTGGAGGAGGAAAAGAAACCAAATTATATAAACCCTTGCAGCAATAAATATTTTATTTTGCTTCTGTTGTGTTAGTCAATGACTGAAAGCTTTACAAATTAGAACTTCTGTTCTTTGCTTATGCAGCTGCTGCTTTTGCATGTTTCATTCACAAAGCTTTTGCATGAAGCAGTAAGCTGACACTTGCTTTTTTTTTTCTATTTATTTTTCTCAGAGCTCTGAATTGGGATGACATAGTCTATGAACCATGTTTGAATCTGAAAACTACGCTTGATTTCTGTAAGCACAGATACAACATCAGTACATCTCCATGCTGGTTTGATCTGATAAAAATCAAAGCAGCTTAAAACGAGGTTGGTACCATTGGCCTTCTTTTATATTTATAAAACCTGAAGCAGGTTTTGTACACTATTGTGTCCTACAGTTGGTTAGACAGTATCGCCTGGATTTCACTGGGAACTCATAGAGTCATAGAATAGTTAGGGTTGGAAAGGATCTTAAGATTGTCCAGTTCCAATCCCTCTGCCATGGGCAGGGGTGCCTCACCCTAGACCATGTCACCCAAGGCTCTGTCCAGCCTGGCCTTGAACATTGCCAGGGATGGAGCAGTTGTAGTGTTTAGTCTCATTTTCAAGGTATTTCTTATAACTAGGAATCTGAACCTGCAGCACCTGAGTTCTGTTGCTGATTCAGTGACTTGTGAAGATGGTCAACATTTCTGATCCTCAGAGAGGTATAAATTAAACTCTGTTAGCTTCACTGCAAGAATTAATTGATGTGTTGGAGTTGCTAAAGTACAGTGAAAAGAACATTGATTAAGGCTTATCCTTCTGTATTTAATAGTAGTAATATTAAGTGTTCCTTTTTTTGAAATGAAAGATGGTTTTCCTCCATGTATATGGAAAGCCTGGCAGCATTCTATTCCCTTCTTTCTAGTTATCATCACTTTAAATTCTAAAGGAAGCTAGCAGGGACAAATAAACAAATAGATCATTGAAATATATAAGAAAAATGCTTGAAGAAAAAATCCTCATAAATTTAAAATAATTAATTTATTTAAAATTTAACTGTGTCTGAAAGAACAATAAAACTTTCTGTTACTGTTTTAGGAGTAGCTTTTATATTCTTCATCTTTCGTCTCCTTTATTTCAACACATGTAATGAAATACATTGAGATTTATATACAGATATTTTATCTGTCAATCTATCTAATTGTGCTTTGAAGATTTCTATCAGTCTGCTTTTCTAGTACATTGTAAATCATTACTCTAACATTACTCTAAAACACAACTTTCCCAGATATGCTTTCTGCATTGAAATCTGCTGTAAGAAATGGGAATCCTTTAACTGCCTGTCATGGATCAAACATCCAGAAGAAACTTTGGCCTTAATTTCCTATTGCTTAGACACAATGATATTAGTCAAACCTCACTCCTTTTTAAAGACTAGCTGTTTGTTAACTATGCTAGCAACTACGCTGGAAACAGCATTAGAAAAAAACACAGTTTAATAGTGCTTATTTTAACCCTGTATTTTGATGGGATTTTTATCAAGTCATTTTCTACCAATTCTGACTCTTATTGCAATTTTATTTTTTTACTTTTATTTCTTCTAATACATTTTACCAAAGAAGTCGATGCTGTTATTTACATGCTGATATATATTGATTAGTATTTATACATTCAAGTACTTGTATAAAAGCTTTGAATACAGATTGAAAGAGAGAGCTATCTTGCATTATTTCCTCTTTATGCACTCTAATCTAGATATCTGAAGTAATTACATGCTTTTATCTGTGTCCATGATAGATTTTCATTATATCAAATTGGCAGAGTGACTGCAAATGAAATTCCTCACTCAACAATTCATTCAATAATTCTGTGAAAAGTTGCAGTATTTTCCTGAAAAGTGCTTCAAATTATTCCATCAGGAGTAAGCACATTTCTGGGAGGCAGATTGCTCTAAACTGAGGCCTTTACTCTCAGAATCAAACCAAAAGAGCTACTCTGTCAATACTGCAATGTGATGAATATACTTTTCATCATAAATCCAATGTTTCTTTTGCGCTTAGCAAAGAAATGAGCATTTCCCCAAAAATGAGGAAACCCAGTCTGTTCCAGAGGCACAGGAGGGGCAAAGCTACATGTCCTCCTTTATTTTCATTTTCCTTTGGCAAAAGGCAATAAAGGGTTTTAGGGAAGAGAATAGTTTCCTTAAGGAATGAGCAGACATTGTGGTGAGGGAGGGAGGGAGCAGAGATTGAGGGAAAGCACAAAGTGCTGCTGTTGGAGAGGGCTGAGACAGCTGAACCAGGGTGATACAGACTTTTCATTGTCAGAAGCAATTCCTCCAGCAAGAGCAGCATGAGACTTCATGAAATGTTTTTGAGCTTGGATTCTTGATAGGAGCACATTACATAATGTGTGCTTTGTGAATTTGGCAACCTACAGAAGGACACAGCCAGGAGCAGTGTCCTCAACTGCTTGTTTTTTTTTTTTTTTCAAGACAAAAAGATATCTGGGCCAAGCATTAAACAGACAAGCCTATCTTTACCCTACTCCCTCCATCAGCAGAAGCCTGGTTTTCATCACAGATTAACAAGCAAAACCTTCTATCATTTTAGTGTGCTTCCCACAGCCTTTTGGTAGGAGTTAACAATGCTCCGAGACGACATTGCCATGGTGCTTGAAATGTCTTGAAAGAGTTTTAGCAATGGAGTTAAAGAGGGGTTTAAGCTGCCAGTGTGTACAACCTCAGGAACCTGGGGATAGTTTTGGTCATGTTTGTTTTGAAAGGAACCTGTTGAGGAGCTGTTACTGTTGCTTTTGTTTTTATAATAATAATATTTATTTTTTTAAAGAAGGGTCTATGTTATACCTTCTGCTGTCTCCTGAAGTGATTATTTGTATCATTTGCTGTTAAGGAAATATGTCCAGGTGCTGAGGAATTCTAATTAAGCAGGCTCAGCTGGAGCGAATAGCTAGAGGATTTCACAATACCAGTCTGAAATTATTGGTAGGCTCAGCAGAAAGGGAAATTCTCAAGTTTTGAGCCTTACCATGGTGGACACAGCCACTAAATCTTACTTATTTGTTTTCAAATCATTTGGGTTGCAGATTGTGTTATTACACAACTACTGTCAGTGGTTGTTCCTCTTTTTTTACTTTCTCTTACGTCTGCTCTAAAAAAAGATGTAATCTTAATCAAGCAAGCAGAACCTCTTCCGCATTTCTAAGAGAAGCATTTATAGGACTAAACACTGTAGAATTTCATTGGGTTCAGACGGCTTGTTTATGAGGAAAAATTTGGTTCATTGTTCTTGGAGGTAGTGGCAGTCCTGCTGAGCCTTTTCTGTGTGCTGTGCCCCTCAAAAACAAGTTAAAATTTCTCTGTGTTGTGTACCTCTTGTTTGCTGTTTATATGGTAAACACTTTTCTGTTTTGTTTTCCAAGGACCATCATTCCCTGCCTGCCTAATCTACCATCACTAACAAATATGACAGTAGCGAACCAGGGAGGAGTAGCTTTCTTTGGCCATTTTTTTTTCACCCCACTGGGCGAACACGTGTTTTTCCTTTTGCCTTTTCTCTTTTTGCCTTACTTGCTTCAGGGAAAAGAAATTGTTTGTATGCTGCACTAGGAAACAGTGATTGAGAAGTGGAAGCCCATAATTCCCTCTTCAGTAAGTGGAGATCTCTTTTCAGTCTGATGTTTGGTGAAAGGAAGCTTCAGAGCTGCAGGCCAGCTGCCAGGAATGTCTGATTTCCTTTCCACCCACTCCTGTGATCCTCCCTTTTGGCAATGATTACCAATGATCACAGTTGTCATGCTAGGTCATGGTAAGCTGTCAAGCAAGGTAGTGCATGAGGTGTATAAGGCTCAGTCCTTGATTTGTGCTGAAGAACAGGATCCTAAATTGAATCTGATATCAAGCAGCGTGTAAACATACTGCAGGAAGCAGTGTCAGGTTGATGTCAGATTGTCATTCTGGACTTTTGATAAGGTGGGCAAGCTTCTTCACAGAGTTTTTATAACTACTGATACCCTAACACAAGGGAATAGGCTGTAATTTAGTCAGAATGGATGATTATTAAGAATGGGTGGGTCCTTCCAGACAGCTCAAATGAGAAATAACACTCTAGGTCACTCTTGCCCAGTCAGTATGTAATAATACAGGGCAACTCCAAAATCGATGATATGAACAATAGTGTTCAGGTGCTTGTGCTAGATGCAGCACTTTGTGCAGGTGACCGACTGTCAACATTATGGGTGTGGCTGAAAATCACCACAGAATTGCAGCCTTCAGTTCAGAAAATGATGGATACTGTTGTCAGGGACATAAATATGACTTGCAGTCTACATAAGGTAGAATTTTGTTAAGATTCACATGTTCAGTGTGAAGTGTATAAAAGTCTCCTGAAGAGGTAGTATTTTACTATGTCTTCTATTGTTATGCTGGCCTCATAATACACTTTTTGCTGTAGCATCTAGTCCTCTTCTAACAGCATATTAAATAACATGGGTAAAATCCATTAGATGTTTCTTCTTTATGCCTTTCTCCAAAGGGAGAGGCATTTGCAATGGAGTGATTGTTTTAAAAACACATAAGAGCAGGTTGTTTTCTGTTTCCCAGAGGAAAAAAACGGTCAACACTTGAGGGACAGAAGGTCATAAATGTTGCAATTGTCCATTGTTTTTCTGGGGGTTTATTGCAGCTTTAGGCTGGCACAACCAAGGAACTTGCCTTCAAAACAGCCACAGGGCATGTGAATGTAGGTGACACTGATTTCGTCTGGTTCTCATTTAAGATGACAGGATCTGATCCTTGTGGTCTTGCTCCACTTGGAGGGAAGATCACTTTAGCAAATCCATCTGCACTTCATTTGGTATGATTTATTTCAGGGCAGCAAACACAATTTCAGTTATTTTGCTCTTTATTCTCAGAAAAAACCTATAGCCTTGTAACAAATCCTACAGAAAATTAAAATTGATTTTATTAAGCTCTTACACAAGGTTGGAAGAAAATTCCATGAATCCTCTGGACGAGAGCCAGTTTCTTTACAGATTTCTCCTGTCCAAACAAGGCAACTAATGACTACTTTCACAAGGCTGGGGAATCCACAGCTACAGCTAAGAGGAGTGAAAAATATCTAATAAGTAAACAGGTCTATCCACAACTTCTTCCTCAGGAAACCAGCATGGGAAGCACAGGCATTTAGAATGACAATCCAATGTGTTTTGCCAAAGAGAGACTTTCCAAAACAGCTGCAAAAATGGCTACAGTTTCCTTGAACATTCATTTTGATAGCATTATAGCCTCCACAACTGTTTAAATGTTAATCTAATTGTTCTCATGCTATCAGCTGTATCTATTGCAATCATACAAAACTTTAAACTCACGTGATTCTCAAGGAGTGATGAACTTCAATGATCACTGCTGTCCATGAACCCAGATACCTTCCAGTCTCCATTCCTTCAGGTAGTCTGTTTTGAGGCTGTGACAGAAGCTTCATTTGTGCAGAAAGTTTTTCATACCTGTCCCGTGTCTAGAGTACTCAGGAATGAATATGCTTCCTCTCTTTGAATAATGGCTGAACTCCTGGTGGAAAACAAGGTATTTAAATAACCACATTTCTCTGTAGAGTATCTCATGATTTCAACCCTCAAAGTCTCTAAGCTATCTGAACACATATCAGCTTGGTGAATACTCTGGCTATTTATCAGCTGTGAGCCTGTGTTTCCATTTTACAAGAGCAACTCTACAATGTAGGAATATGGTATGCCTTGTCATTAGCAGAATTTGTGGGTTTTTTTGTCTCCAAGAACAGCAAGTTCCCAGAATAGGACAAACCTTCTTTGTGTAATCTCATATATTTTCTTCTTTTTGCTTTGTTGTCTTGGATCATGGAACAGAATTGCTGAGCTTATTGAGTTTAGCTCTAAATGTATTTGCAACTGGAAGGACCTGTGTCCATACTATTGAACTGCACTCAAAAACCCAAAATTGACTTTTGAGAGCAGTCTCTGGCCTATATGAATTCCTAAAATGCGGCTACGAATTAGCTGTTATTTGTAGCTGTAATAAGAGAACAATTGTGCACTTATTCACTCTCACAAATGCTAGCTGACCCAGACTAAAACCACATCAGGGCTTCAGGACTGCTCCACTACTTTAACAGGAAAGGCATCTGAAGTTGCTTAATCTACCATATATGTGAAGATCTTAGCCATAGACAGACCCATCTGTACTTGTCAAAGAGAGGACTCAAGCCCCTTAAGTGAGACTCACATGCCTAATCTGTTATTGTCCTATTCTAGCACAATATTTTATGTGTGTGGTAAGGAGGGAATGTTAATTAAAAAGTGCTTCTAAGAATGCCTGATTTTGATAACAGGAACTGTTGTGAAATGTGGATTGACTCAGAGGCTTTTAGGATGTGCTAAAATATTAAAGAAAAACCTTACTAGAAGTACATAAAATTCTATTTGCTTGTATCTAAATAGACATTCAACTAAAGTTAAATGGGTGGGAATGTCTGTTTAGGCCTGCTACAGTAGCTTGACAGACACCTGGAGTAGGACGTGAGCCAGAGTTAACAGAAACTGCTTAACACATTGCAAACAGCCTTCTGCTAGGGTTAAGAACTGGATTAGAAATGTCTGGATTTCTCATGAAGGAGACATCAGTCATGAAGCTTTATTCCTTTGGGTTCCCTTGAGAGACCAGGCATATCTGATCTCTGAGGAGCACTGCTGACTCAGGCTGCTGCAGGAAGGCATTGAAGGCCAGCCAAGGAAATCTCTGACCTTCACTTTGCTGATGACCATCACTTGGGTTTTCCTGCCTGGAAGAGACATGGTGGACTTTGATAGCTGGGGAGGAAACAGAGGCCAGAACCATTGACCTCAATCTAAACACAATAAGGAAAAAGACAATAAAGTCCAACAGAAAAAACACAAGAGTGATTTACCTAGGAGGAAAAGAGAATATGAAATTATCTCAAGTAACTTCAGAAAGTGTAATAGAGGATATCTATTGAAAACACAGAGAAGATTGCTATCTGTAGCTAGTGAGTCCTGTGACACACAGAACTGTTGGATATCTACTATATAACCCCTGTTTTATAAGTTGTTAAATTCATGAATGCTGTGGATTATTGCAATTGTGCATTCATATTTTTGTGTCTGGGAAAGTGGGAAGATTATAAACACTAATAAATTCATCCTAATTTATCTATTAATTTTAATATCCATTCAATGTCACAAAATTGTAAGCCCACTTGTCCAGTGTTGACAAACTTTTAATGTGGGTCACAGTGACGTGTGGTCAACTTCCTCTACTTAAAGGTCTGCTTTACCTATTTTATGTAATACTACTACTACTGTTCCCTCTTCTCTCCTGTCCTCTCTTCCATATATCCAGAAATATGTTGTGTTTAATACAGAGAACTGCATTTATGTGAATTGCCAAAGCCATTTTTTTTTTCTTTTCTGTTCTGCAGAGTTTGCACAAGTGTCTCACCTTGGCTTTAAGTATTCACAAGACTTCAGCTCTTGATTTTTATCATTACTGGAAAGTGAGAATACCTTCGTGCCACCAACCTTCTTTTTTAAAATAATGGGAAAGCAGCTGGAAAGTGAGTTGTAGCAACTGAAGGACAGGTTATAAATAGCAACTTACAGAAACACACTATGAACAGAAATGCTTTGATTTTATTCATCACAGTATTATATTACGCTGACTCTGGTTTATATGTACCAGAAGTGTATAGCATATCCTTACTTTCTTAGACACAGAGATCAATTAGCATATGTTAAGGGTAATTCTTATACTCTAATTGTACCTTGGCTGACTGATGGCACCTATGCATGTGAAGAGGACAAAACACCAGAATTTAAGTCTTTTAAAGGAATTGTGTCCTATCATATGGTGATTAAATAATGGAAAGTATTCTCTTTCCAGTCTGTTCAGTTTGACATTTTTATAGCTTTTAACTCAGACTAAATCTTCCTGCATTTTGAACATGAAAAAATAGAGATTTTCTGTTGCTTATAAAATATTCATTAAAAACGAAGTCAGAAATAAATCTTTAGAGTAATTCCTTCTACAAGAAAGAGACCAAAAAAACCAACTTGTCAATTCATCCTCCCCCACCCCATGCATGCTAAAAGCTTAACAGCACAATTTCGTAATGGAAGTGAAAGGAATTTTACTTATTTCTCCTAATTGATGCCACATTGCCACACAATTGCAGTTCTTTTTGTATGTGTGCTAAGGACATTGTGCTCTTATGCAGTGCTGTGAAAGAAAATCAAGTAAAATTGTGTTTTGTAATGTTGAAAGCAGTTCTTGTTTCAAGGAAAATAAGAAATTTTGTCAAGTCAAGAGTTATGACTAAGCGTGCCCAAATGCAAGGCACACTAAGTAAAATGATAACAGTTGTAAGCTGCTTCCTTTTCTGTCCAAAGCACCCTAAGGAAATGTGTCTCCAGAATCTACCATGTAACATGGGTAAAGGAAGAGTACACTCACTTCCTGCTCTGTACATGTCTCACTATTCCATACTTTATCAGATATTTTCTTTATTCCCTATTGTAAGTGACTGAACACATGGAAACATATCTTACCATATCAATATTTCGTTAACAATACTGAGCAATGATATTGTAAAATGGGGAATTGAGAACAGTTTTAAAAAAGAATTATTTCTAGGATTAACTCTCTGTCGACTGGCCAAGAATGGAAGAGGGGCTTAACATTTTCTTTTTGGTTGGCTCATTTTGTATCAAGACTACACGATGTGTTTGGGTGGCCTAACTCTCACATCAATAATTCAAAGAACTCCAGACTGCAGGAGTATTTTTTAGGAAAGCAACAAAACAATATGCTTTATGAGAACTGTTGTCTCCTTTAATTTTTTTTTTCCCAGTCTTCTGAATTTAGGAAGACCGAGGCAGCAAATGCAGAGAAATTTTGTGACAAAGTGCTTTAGGTTCAGGCTCGCTACAGATTTAATTTCATTGAGCAATTCACTGTCCTCCAACTGTCTTTAGAGTTAAGGTAGTCTTTTGGTGCTCATCAGGTTTGTAGAGTCTAGCAAGTGGTTAAACCTAACTTTCTGAAAACGAGCATGTCAAGTGTGACATTATGATTAGTTTGAAAATCTTTGGAAAATTCTCTTTTTCTTTAGAGATAATAAGGTTATTTTTCACCTCTGTGAATGATCTTGACTCTGAGTCCTCATGCAAATGAAGGCTCACTAGTAGGAATACTTCCCTAATCGCAGGGTGATAATAATAAAAAGGGGATGAGAAATTTGTCAAGCTGTTTGTGTTCTGGTTCACAAGTCTGTAGTGTTACATTTTTCTTGTGTGCTCTGGCACCATTTGCTAAGGAAGTGTGCATCAGTTAAATGCAGGTTTAGCTGTAGCAGTGTGGCAGACTTGTGATTATATACTTCAGCTGCAAAATCGTCACAGATATAGCCCTAGATCTATACCCAGTGGCAGATGCAGCATCTATGGCATCTCGGTGACAGGTACTTGAACAGGAGGAAGGTGTGCTGTGAATCTTTGGGAAGGTCATGTTTCAGCAGGCCATGTGCCCTACAGTGGGATCTAGGTGGATATGGGAAGTGAGTTTCGTTGGGAGTCTGTATTAAAAAAAAAGACCCAAATAAAAATACAGAAGGCATCTAATTCCAGTAAGAAATGAGAAAGTAGAGCTACACCTGGTCTTCTTCTATGCTTGCCTTTCATGCTGTGAAATATGTAGAAATATGTAACCTCAATATGCAGTTTGGACAGTCTCAACCTGCTCTGTGTTTCAAATGGTGAATGAAGAGATGTATCACAAGAAAATTCTAGAAAAGATAAAAGCCAAACAACCAAATTCTAAAGGAAAACTAGGTGGAGAATTTCATGTTACATGGCTGAGAAGCTAATGCAGTCATGCAGTTGGAGCAGTGAGCTGAGTACTGTGTACATAACCAGGGCTTCTAATGTTGTCTCATTCTTAAAACCTCTGGAGGTGCTGAACAAACTGCATTGAGTACATTCAGCTTTATTTTTGCTATAACTTTGTTCCTCTGGATAATCTAAAATTAAATACTCTGTGGATTCAGCTACAAAAGCTCAAACTGTAAATCAATCCTAGCTGGGCATGTAAGAGAAAACTCCTTGTAAATCAAGCATCCCAGTGCCACAGAGCGGCACTGGCACTTGCTGTGGGATGTTTGGTCTGCTAACAGACTGAAAGAGGACAGGGAATAGGTGGGGACTTATAGGAATACATCAGAGACATTATTTATTGTAAGTCTTTCTAAGCCATTACAAGTACCCAAGGTGATATTCTTTCTAATTAAGATTTTAATGGTTTCTTTTCCCCAGTAGGAGACTTTTAGACTTCTAAATAGAAGCACAGAATGAACTCTTTGTGCTGCGGCTGTATCTCTCCAATCACTTTTTGTTTTCTTCTTGCCTGTCCTTTTTGCTGGCTGTCATTGTTTCATTCTGCCTCCAGCTGTGAGGGCAAACTTTATAGCATCTTCAAAACCTGCACTTTGTATTCTTTTGTTGGGGTAAAGTTTGATGAGGTACAAAGCAAAGTGCCTCCCCTGCTCACTGCAATGCCCTAGGCAGCAGGGAAAATATTCCTGTGACTCAGCGCTGCTCTATATACCAGGCATGAACCAAGAGCAGAAGAATGAAGGCTGCTTCTGCAGTAAGATGCCGTTAAAGGCTGACCTGGTGGCATGATGAAGATTAGCTGTACAACTGTTCAAGCAGTTGTCCAAGACTACTTCAGACATTTTTATATGGAAGCAACGTACCCTTGGAGAATCCATGCTCCCTCCATAGCTCATCTTTGTCCATAGATCTTTCTTTAAATAAAAATTTATTTCAAAATTTAAAAAAAAAAAAGAAATTCCAGAGGCACCCTGTGTGATGGAAACAAGTTCATGTTCTTCTTGCCGATCTGTAATATCAGAAAATCTGAATAGTGTTTTTCTATCAAAGTACTTTATGTTAAAATGAAGTCCTGGTGGGAGATGATGCCTAGCCACATCTAAATGGTTAAGAACTGTATTTTTAGTTGGAGTTAGAATATTTCCTAAAGGAACCTACAGTCTGGGACAGAGACCAGATGTACACTTGAGATGGCTAAAATGGAAAGTCCAGATTTTTTTTATTGGGCATGCCATTCAGGGTGCAAGATGAAGTGTGAGCAAAGAAGCATGTTGGCATAGCAACAGCAAATGTAATTTAATGCAACGGGCTTTCATTCTGATCTGAAAAAGGAGTTATTTGTCCTGAGAGTCAGCTTGTAGCTCTTAAAAGTTTTAAAAGACAGCAACGCGTCTTCAGTAAAGGCCATCAATTGGAGAGATGGATACCTCAGACATCTTTATCCAACTGAAGAATCTAATTATTCTAATGGTGGTTGTTCTGACATAGATGTGAAAACCGAATTATTTCAATAAGGCATCTGTTACTCACATGATAACCACCTGTAAGCAACCTCTTGAGCATAGGGTCTGTCTGTTATTTTAGTAAGGTATGTGATGTTTGTAGAACTGTAAGACATACCTTGTAGAAAAATACAGTGTCGATTACAAAAATTTGGGATTTAGAAATTCCTGTCTCCTAAAGTTATGATGAATCCACACTTATGTCCCACTACTTGTTACAACTATTCAACTGAAGAGACTTAGAGAAGAAACAACTACGAGAAAGCAGGATCTTTTCTACATTAGTTTATTAAGGCTGGAACTAGTGGCTGATAGCTTAAACTGCATATCTGATGCCAAGTATTTGGTTTTGAAGGATGTGCTTATTTTCCTTTCAAGACTGGCTACTCTGGATTCCTGTGAGTGGACCTGGCTACACAAGCTACAGTCATAGAATCATAGAATAGTTAGGGTTGAAAAGGACCTCAAGATCATCTAGTTCCAACCCCCCTGCCATGGACAGAGACAACTCACACTAAACCATATCACCCAAGGCTTCATCCAACCTGGTCTTGAACACTAACAGGGATGGAGCATTCACTACCTCCCTGGGCAATCCATTCCAGTACCTCACCACCCTTAACAGGAAAGAATTTCTTCCTTATATCCAATCTAAACCTCTGCTGTTCTAGTTTCAACTCGTTACCCCTTGTCCTATCACTACAGTCCCTAATGAAGAGTCCCTCACCAGCATCCCTGTAGGTCCCCTTCAGATACTGGAAGGCTGGTATGAGATCTCCACGCAGCCTTCTCTTCTTCAGGCTGAACAGCCCCAACTTTCTCAGCCTGTCTTCATATGGGAGGTGCTCCAGTCCCCTGATCATCCTCATGGCCCTCCTCTGGACTTGTTCTAACAGTACCATGTCCTTTTTATGCTGAGGACACCAGAACTGCACACAGTATTCCAAATGAGGTCTCCTGAGAGCAGAGTAGAGGGGCAGGATCACCTCCTTCAACCTGCTGGTCACGCTCCTTTTGATGCAGCCCAGGATAGGGTTGGCTTTCTGGGCTGTGAGTGCACACTGAAGCCGGCTCATGTTCATTTTCTCATTGACTAACACCCCCAAGTCCTTCTCCACAAGGCTGCACTGATTTTCCTTTTTGCCCAACCTGTAGCTGTGCCTGGGATTGCTCCCACACAGGTGTAGGACCTTGCACTTGCCATGGTTAAACTTCATGAGGTTGGCATCAGCCCACCTCACAAGCATGTCAAGGTCCCTCTCAATGGCATTCCTTCCCTCCAGCGTATCAACCAAACCACACAGCTTGGTGTCATTGGCAAGCTTGCTGAGAGCACACTCAATTCCATTGTCCATGTCAGCGACAAAGATCTTAAACAAGACTGGTCCCAACACTGATCCCTGAGGGACACCACTCATTACTGATCTCCAGCCGGACATTGAGCCGTTGACCACAACTCTTTGAGTGCAGCCTTCAAGCCAGTCCTTCATCCACCGAGTGGTCCACCTATCAAATTGACGACACTCCAATTTAGAGATAAGGATGTTGTGTGGGACAGTGTCAAATGTTTTGCACAAGTCCAGGTAGATGACGTCAACTGCTCCACCCCTATCCATCACTTTTGTAGCCCCATCATAGAAGGCTACCAAATTGGTCAGGCAGGATTTTCCCCTAGTAAAGCCATGCTGGCTGTCACCAAGCACATTTCTCTTTTTCATGTGCCCTAGCATGCCTTCCAAAAGAATCTGTTCCCAGATTTTGCCAGGCACAGAGGTGAGACTGACTGGTCTGTAATTCCCTGGGGCATCCATTTTCCCCTTCTTGAAAATGGGGGTTTTTCCCCCATTTGATGACTTTTTCCAGTCATCAGGAACTTCACCTGTCTGCCATGATTTTTCAAATATGATGGCCAGTGGCTTTGCAACTTCATTCGCCAGCTCCTTCAGGACCTGCGGATGGATTTCATCAGGTCCCATGGACTTGTGTACATTCAGGTTCTTAAGATGGTCTCGAACCAGATCCTCTTGTACAGTGGGCCCAAGGTCTAGGTTTTCACAGTCCCTGCGTCCGCATTCCAAGACTCGGGTGCTGCAGTCAGAGCCTTTGCCAGTGAAGACCGAGGCAAAGAAGCCATTCAGAATCTCTGCCTCCTCCAAATCCTTGTAGCCAGTTCTCCTGAAAGTTTCCGGAGGGGGCCTACATTGTCCTTAGTCTGTTTTTTAGCCGCTACATACCTATAAAATCCCTTCCTATTATCTTTAACATCCCTTGCCAAATTTATCTCCAACTGGGCCTTAGCTTTCCTAACTTGGTCCCTAACTACCCTGACAACATCCCTGTATTCATCCCAGGCCACCTGTCCTTGCTTCCACCTTTTATAAGCCTCTTTTTTTCCTGTGAATTTTTCTCAGCAGCTCCTTATCCGTCCAAGGAGGTCTCCTGGCCCTTCTGCTGCACTTTCTTCTAGTCAGGATACAACACTCCTGAGCCTGTAGCAGGTGATTCTTGAATATTAACCAAGAGTCTTGGGCCCCCTTGCCCTGTAGGGCTATATCACATGGAACCTTGCTAAGCAGATTCCTGAAGAGGCCAACGTCTGCTCTCTTGAAGTCCAGGGCAGTGAGCTTACTGCACGCTCTTCTCACTGTCTTGAGGACCTCAAATTTGACCATCTCATGATCACTGCATCCAAGACTTCTCTGGAGAGTCACATTTCCAACAAGCCCTTCCCTGTTGGTGAGCACGAGGTCAAGCAGGGCACCTCTCCTTGTTGGCTTCATTATTGCTTGCAGAAGGAAGTTGTCTTCCACACAATCGAGAAACCTCCTGGATTGCTTGTGCTGGGCCATACCGTTGCCCCAGCTGATGTCAGGGTGGTTGAAGTCCCCCATGAGAACAAGGACCTGCAAGTGTGAGGCTTTTCCTATTTGTCTGTAGAGTTCTTCATCCACAGGTTCCTCTTGATCAAGTGGCCTGTAACATACCCCCACAGTAATGTGTCCCATCCCTGATTTCCCCTTTACCCTGACCCACAAACTTTCTGTTAACTGATCACTTGTCTCCAGACAGAGTTTCATACTCTCCAACCTATCCCTAACATAAAGGGCAACTCCCCCTCCCCTCCTACCGGGCCTGTCTTTTCTAAAAAGCCTGTAACCTTCCATTCCAACACTCCAGTCAAAGGAGCCATCCCACCATGTTTCTGTGATGCCTATTATATCCTAGCCCCATACATGTGCCCACATCCCTAATTCCTCTTGTTTATTCCCCATGCTACGGGCATTTGTATAGAGTCAAAACATTTGACTCTCTAATACAATCTTCTCCCACCTTATCTGCCTCCACGGGAAGAAGCAAATCTACACGAGCAAAAGGAGGAATGAACCACTTCCTTACAGGAAGAAATAAGAAGCACCACAAATCCTAATAGTAATTTTAATCTTCCAGGATTTGAAATTCACCCTCTGGACTAAACATACTTGAAGATATTTGGCTAAGGGTAAGGTATAATACTCCAGAATGAATGGAAGATTCTAGATGTGACTCAGAGACTCACCATGGAGAGGACTCAGGTCACTCCACTGGAAGACAGCCAAAGTATAGGCATCTGAGTGCACTTTGTGTATGGTTTTCACCTTGTTTTTTGTAGGTGTCTGCATAGTACAGTGGGCAAAAGGATTTGTGCTTATGAAGCACATATACACTGAAGGGAATAAAATCTTCTGCTGTGTGGGTGCCTGTGACACATCATGCTATGCTGTCACTATAGCCAAATTTGAACAGCTCAAGGTATATGCAGAAACCGAAGTGTAGCCTCCTTGTTGCACCGTGTTTTGTTGTTGGTTAAGACTTGTATGGCCTATTCACAGCTCTTTCTATAGTGGGGAAAAATATCTACAAACCACGTAAGACTTGAGTTTGGTGCATTTCTGACACTGTGACTGCTGGCTGTGTTTTGAACATGTAATCGATTGAATTGATATAGACCTATCCTCACCTACATTAGGAGTCTTTTTGCCTATATATTTAATGTTTTATTTAGTTTTAAAAAAAAAGGTGTTTAAAATGTTCCAGTGTGGCTGAAAGCTTTCAACAAACGTACACTTAAAATGCATATTATTTGGTTCATATCGTTCTGAGATAAAGAAGAACATGAGGTGGGGCTGCAAGCAATGAATTTCAGTGCCTTTTGATGCAGGATGGGTCAAGTGGGTTGAAACTTAAACAGCAGAGGTTTAGACTGGATATAAGGAAGAAATTCTTTACTGTTAGGGTGGTGAGGTACTGGAATGGGTTGCCCAGAGAGGTAGTGAATGCTTCATCCCTGGCAGTGTTCAAGACCAGGTTGGATGAAGCCTTGGGTGATATGGTTTAGTGTGAGTTGTCCCTGCCCATGGCAGGGGGGTTGGAACTAGATGATCTTGAGGTCGTTTCCAATCCTAACTATTCTGTGACTCTATGAAATGTATGTCATGACCTGAAGTTCATTGTACCCCTGTTTTATGTGGTTCTTCTTTTTTGGTCCTGGTGAACCATTTGAAATTTACTCCTGTTAATGATTTTGTTTCACATGGGTATGTGAGATGCTGTTGTTCCATTATGTCACCTAAACCCTTCCCCATTTCCTGCTGAAATCACTGGAAAGAACCCCATTTCATCAGTCTTTTAGAAAGTTCTTATGTTTTTCTGATTGCTGCATTTTTCCTTGTTACAACTATTTGGTATATAGCAGGAACCAGTGGTACCTAAATTGGGATGAATTTCATCAATTGTATGCACTATAAATCTCTGACAGCTTAAAATTCATCAGGTAGACAGTACACTTGGCTTCCTCATGGTAGGATGCAGCACTGGTATACAGTGATTTAATGCTGTGCTTAACAATACATGATGAAAATATTATAAAGATAATATTCTTACCCTCTATTTAAAGTATACCATCTAGCACTTCCTTTGAAGGAACTGAGAAATAATTATAATAATACCACCATTTCCTGAGAGTGACTAGATTAACAACAGGTTACAGGAGTCCAGAGCTGGGGAATTTAGCCCTCTTACCATTTATAGTTTCTCTCTGTGTCCTATAGTATGCTTTTTGATTAGCTAAAAGTACCATTTTAGGAAATTGCCTTCATGGGTTAGTTTGATGTGGGGTGAGGGCAAGGGAAGAAAACAATTGCCCTATTTCACTATAGCTGTAGACCTATAAGTAAGAAGCAGGTATGCAATTTTCTTATCTGACAGTTCTTTTTCATTTATTGTTCAGGAGGATGGTATCTTCAGGAGCTTCATGCAGGCCACTGCATTTCATCAACAATAGGGTAAAAAAGACTAAAGTAATGGTAATAAATCACCTGGTTACAGTTTTCTAATTTTGGTGGTTGCTAATTTTCATTAGACAAAGACTGGAATATTTGCCTTGTTAATATTGATTAAACACAATTTTTTTATTTGTTTGTTCTAATATAATGTGCATTTTATTTTATTTCACATAGACTAATAACAGCATTATTTTCAAGGGTAATTCTGTTGGATTCTTACTTTTGAATGCCTTCTGGTCTTCCACAGAACTTGACTTCATATAAAAAGTAAATTATCTATTTTAGTAGTAAGTCTGACCAGGAGTGTTTTGCCACTTCATTTTTAATTCCATTTCAATTTGACAGATGTGTATTTAGATAGCCTCCATCATCTGACTGGTGCACAGAACATGTATTCCTCCAAAAAGACCGTGTATCTTCTGCACCTTTTCCATCTCATTTTTGCCCATATACAGATAGTGCTGGCTATACAACAGGTATCAATATGAAAATTATGATAGATTTGGGCATGACTGGAGTGAATCAAGAATGCATCAAAGACTGTGTGCCATGCCTTGACAAAAGCAGGTGATTGAAGAGTCAGCAATATCTCATAAGTGCTTTAACTGTGATCTGAATGAGCATAATTGATTCATTACAATATGATATCCCTGTACTTCGTGGGGCCTTTATTCTAATAAATGCTGCATTGAGACATAAATCGGCATAGAGAGATGTTTCTACTAGTGCTGATCAATGAGGTACATCATATGCGAGATGCACTGTTCTGTGCTTACTCGAGACCTCTCACAGATGATATCGTGAGACCTCACTTGGAGTATTGTGTACAGTTCTGGTGTCCTCAACACAAAAAGGACATGGAACTGTTGGAACAAGTCCAGAGGGCCATGAAGATGTGCAGGGGACTGGAGCATCTCCCATATGAAGACAGGCTGAAAAAGCTGAGGCTGTTCAGCCTGGAAAAGAGAAGGCTGCATGGAGACCTCATAGCAGTCTTCAAGTATCTAAAAGGGGCCTACAAGGATGCTGGGGAGGGACTATTCATTAGGGATTGTAGTGATAGGACAAGGGGTAATGGGTTAAAACTTAAACGGGGGAGGTTTAGATTAGATATAAGGAAGAAGTTCTTTACTGTGAGGGTGGTGAGGCACTGGAATGGGTTGCTGAAGGAAGTTGTGAATGCTCCATCCCTGGCAGTGTTCAAGGCCAAGTTGGACAGAGCCTTGGGTGACATGGTTTAGTGTGAGTTGTCCCTGCCCGTGGAAGGGGGTTGGAACTAGATGATCTTAAGGTCCTTTCGAACCCTAACTATTCTATGATTCTATGCTGCCCCCTTTAATAGTGAGTGTTTGAAGATTTTTTGATGAAAAAGAATTAAAAAGTCTTTTTAATTTTTGCATGAAGTTAATTTACATGTTATTGCATGCGGGCAGTTGATTGTCAGTTTCATGCTTGATGATAAAATCACCAGAATAGCTCAGAAACAAAATGTTCAATTTATGACCTAAACATTCATGAGCAAGTGAACATAAGATGGAGAGAGGGAGTAGCTAATAATTTGTCAAGAGCAAACTAATTTCATGCTATGATAAGGTTAGGAGGTCTACAGATACAGAGGTAAAGTTTTCTGCTTCTATGTTACTTAAGTTTTGGCACTCTGGAATGATATTCTTATTGGAAAGACAAGGAAATGTAGTCTTTAGAGTAAAAGCTAAATTAAAGCAAAGCTAAATGAAAAGTGAAACTCGTAGAATAATTACCTAATTTTATTGCTTGATTGAAATATATGGAGAAGTTTCTACAGGGAGTTGTTCTTGATTGAATATTATTAAATCTTCTCATGAATGATCTGAATGAGGGAATAATATTCCATGCAGTAAATTTGCCTATGACCGAAGATGGGGGGGAAAGGTTTCTGAACCTGTGGAAAGCTAAATTAGAATCCCAAATTATCTTGACAAATTGGAGAGATCACCTAAAAATTTTAAGATTAAGTTCAATAGGGACAAATGCAAAGCGTTAAGCAGAAATAATCTCTTGCACAAATACAACATAGGGTAACACAACAGACAGCAGTTCTCTGGAAAATATCTGGGAATGAAAGTGAATAAATTTAAATATGAGTTGCTGAATTATTAAAAAGTTAAGTGACCCACAGTATCTATATGAAAACCAGAAAGCAGCCTACAGAAATAGTCCTCTAGTGGTTTATACTGGTAAGGACTCATCTTGGAGCAGTGTAGCCAAGGAGAACTTGAAAAAATGGAGTTATCAAACACTCAAAAAGAAGATGTAAGGGTCAGGCCAATAATTAAGATGTAAAAATCCACACTGTTGTAAAGCAGAAGGGAAGTAATATGTCATTTTTTTTTTTCATAGCAGGCATAATAAGAAAGGACAAGCTAAATTACACCGGGGGGAGTCAGAACAGTTACTAGGAAAATCCTTCTAAAAATAAGTGTAGTGAAGCTTGGGGAGATGATGAAGTCACCATCATTAGGTATATACATCTCACAAGTGACATGAATATTAATTGTGCCTTGAGGACAAACTAGACGACCTTTTAAAGTCCTTTCCAGCTCTACTTCCTATAATTTTATATCAAGACAAGAAGAGGTTTTGCAACTCTGCTTATCTCAAATGGCACCTAGTTCTGTGAGGAGACTTATTAAGTCATAGGAAAAAGTCTTAGTCAACAAGAGCAATACTTACACATGTACAAAACCTGGATTTGTTTATTGCTTAGCATTCTTGCTGCATGAATTGTTTTATTTAACTTATATTGACTTATACCCGAAAGTAGTGTGAGATCAGTAGTTTGAGATCAGTAGTTCAGATTAGTATAATGAAATCAATTGTAACTTCCAAAGTGGTTTGATCTGCATAAGGCTGAGTATTCAGTAAAATTCATTGTTCCTCGGTGGCCCATGGAAAGTTTCAGAAAAAGAAAGGTGACTGACTCACACCACCTTTATGTATACTACTGTGTTTAAGGGCTGCAGCTGTGGCTATAAGAACTTATGGCTGTAAGAGACCCACGTAGAGTAATGTGTTGTATAAAGACAGTCCATTAACTTTTTATCACCTGGACTTTGTCTTCTGTCATCCCTCCAGGACATCTTTTGTGTGATGCAAATGGAGTGATCAAGGAATGAACTATATCAGTTTCATTCCTGTGCTGACCCAAAGCTCTCTTTTTTGATAGAAACTTGATGTCCTGAAGCATTACTTGAGCACTGTGTTCAGTCTGTTGTTTGTTTAGGCTAATAATGAAATGTTTATTGAGTGTAGTGGGGCAGAACTATTTGCCCTATCAAAAAAAAGAATATATATATATATATATATATATATATATAATTTCTGAATAACCAGGGAAACTTGTGAAACTCTTCATACCTTTCTGCTCCTTGAAGTCTGTGGTAACTCTTTTCTATGCTGTTTTCTTCCAGCTTTATGTACCACATGCTACCAAATTACTGTATCAGAGACTGGGAAATCTCTGTATAGCAGGTCTCTAAAAATAGAGGTGAAATATGTAACTCATTTGAGGAACAATTTCTTCACTGAGATCACAGGATCATTTAAAGCTGTCCAAACACTTCGGGTGAGTGCCCAGATGGTCTGGGTTTAATATTAGGTGTTTTTTTTGTTTTGTTTTGGTGTTGTTTTTTTTTTTTCCAGGAGGTTTGCAAGTGGGACAGCTTACTCACTGTAGATGATTCATATCTTTATGTCCTAGCTTGAAGTGGTTCACCACACTGTGGTCACAGTGCCAGAGGTGTCAGATGATCGTCAGACATAACTCCTGCCTGTCAAACTGATGGATTTTTCCAGCTTTCTAGAGTTTTCACAATTTACCTCTCCCTTCAAACCCAAACAGTTTAGGTTCAAGAACAACCATTAGAAAACTGTTTACAAAATAATTAATACGCTACATTCCTCAACAGATTAAGTTCTTAAAGCCAGAGCTCTGGACACTCAAATGCAGAGATACTGCCCTTCTCATGGACTCTTAAAGCCCTTTTCCGTCTTCCCTTACAAAGGTTTTATCTTTGCCAGTTTTAAATATTTTTGTCTAGACAGCAGTAAGTAACTGGCATAACTTTCTGTCAAGAATGGTATAGTTAAGTCTTTCAGATAAATATAGCTGGATATTTAAATACAAAAATAAACGTCTAAAGCTCTACTTATTAGTAGCATCTGTCTCGTGCTTGATGTGTACTTCTCAGAAACATTCTAGTACCTACAGAGGCTATATTTAAGCAACCTTGTTTCTGCTTTAGTGATCACATGTCATGCGCTGTCTATATTGTTGGTTTTGTTGCTAAGCTCCGCTGTGAGTTCCAGTTTCCAGTGTTTCAGGTTACATGTTTAAACCTGGCCTTGCAACTGTTTCACACTATCCTGTGTGTTCCCATCCACTAAAGCTGATACTCTAGAGGCCTTCTTTTTCCACACTGGTCCACACTGGCATGAAAAGTTGAGTTGGAAGGAGGAGTTAGGATTACACATTTTTTGTTTATGATAGTTGTAAACTTTCCACTTCACAAATGTCACCAAGAGGAAGCCTCAGGAAGCGTTGTATTGGGTTTATGTGGTCGCTCTGCCACCTTCCCCCTTTCCCAGATAATTGAAGCTGATGAGAAACAAACCCCAGAAAATATTATGAACCTGCCAGACACCAAAGAGCAGTAGAGAGGAAAAACTTCTGCTTTAAAACTCTCAATTTGACATTTTTCATTAGGACAGAGAAGTAAAAATTTGATCTTATGGACATTTCTTTGGAGGATTATATTTAGGCCCACTTGCATTGCTGGAAGAACCTGTCATACATCTGTGAGGTTTCAAGTAACTTACAATATAAAGCATCAGTGACTTCCAGTGGTACTTGGGCTATCCCAGATACATTGTGTGCATGATGACCTATCACTTGGCATGACAGAGATTCATTTCTGCAAGTAGAAACCTGTCATGTACTGTGTTATGGAAATTATTGCTCCATGCCCAGAAACTTTATGTTGCTCCATCAGGCGCAACTCCATTCCTCTGATTCTCTCTGAATATTTTCTCTCTATAGCTGTGGGTAGTTTGTGTTTCTTCAGTGAAATAACTGTATTAATATTTTGATGCATTATAAATCTGTTTTTTTTTGTTGTTTGTTTTTTTGGGTTTTTTTTTGGTTTTTTTTTTGGCAGCATGTTAAAACTCCTTTGATTAGAGCAGCCACTGTTGTTTGTTTTTTAGATTTAGAGCAAAGAAATGCAAACATCCTTACCATCAGGAAGGCTAGGTGGGGTAGTACTAAATGTAGGTTGTTTTTCATCTCTGTACTTCTGTACTGTAAGCTCATGTCTGCATGTGCCTATTTTGTCCTCTGGTCCAGCAGAAGTTGCTGTTATTCAGGATGCAATAAAAGCTGGTTTTTGGTTTTTTTTTTTTTGGTTTTTTGTTTTTTTTTTTTTTTTTTTTTTTTTTGTGGGGGGGACAGTGAAGAGCAGAGGAAAGAAAAAAAAAAATCCAAGCTGAACAAATCCATATGCTGAGGTTGACTTTACCTTAGAAAAGTTGTTTGGATTTTCATACTTCTGTACCCAGTTCTGTACCCAGAAAGAGCTGGTTGGTTTTGATTTACAGATTCTACATTGTTTGGGAGATTATAGTCTAATTCTCCTTCTGCTATGACTAATCAGGGCATGAACTGCAGTTGTAATGACAGGCACTCTGTTTCTGAATTTAAGCATGCCAGGCAAGGAAGTCACTTCAAAGTAAAGCTGAAACATGTGAAAAAGAAGTTGTGGAGAAGAGAGCACTAGGAGGAGGAAATTAGATTGACCTTGGTTTATTAAAGACTTGTATACACCGATGAATCAGTGAAACTAGGCACCACTAAGAAGGATAGTATGGATGAAAATGATATCTGGCTTTTATTAGTAGAGTTGGTGTGGAATAATGAATGTAAGAAAAGGATAACTTGAAAAAGGGATCAATTTTTATGCAAAAAGATTTTGCTGTCAATGGTTGTTGGTTGTATTTGTATTGGAGTTATGTTCAGGGTTTGCTTTCAGAAGAGAACACAGTGAGGAGCCCCACTGCACTTTTCACTGTCTAATAAAAGATACCCTGTCTTTAGTGGTCCACAGCTCCCACAGGGGTGGGTTAAAAGGAGTTCCCAGTTATGGAGAGCATCAAGGGCAGGAGCTTAACTGCAAGACTGAAAATATCCTTGAAATGTCTTGGTAAAATTAAGTTTATGGATATGCAAAGTGTCTCCAGGCAATGTAGTTTCATTCAGATTTTCTATTTCTCCCTTCTACTACCTCCCCCCGCCCCCTTCTCAAGGGTGGCTGAGATCTTAAAAAAAACACTAGACTTTTGTATTTTAATAAAACTTGGCTTTTCCTAATCTCTTGCTTCCAGCCCACTCCATTTCCCTATTTCAGCACAAATGAAGCACAAGAAGCTCATGACTGGGACTCTGAATATTTTTTTTATAATAGAAAACTTATTTGCTATATTTTGTCTCTCTGTAGCCAAACATGATCCTCTTTCATTTGATATATTAAATGGCTTCCTTAATTATTTCTGGGACTAATTTGGGGGTTTTGCTTGCTCAAGAGTAGTCTATTGTGTGGTCTAATGACAAAATGTGAGCAGATTAAGCTTGCTAGTACTTGCTTCTATTGCAAATAGACAAGAGTCATTGTGAGGGCTGAGTTTCTGACACAATATTTATAATTATAAACTTTAAAGTTGCTTTCTGTGCATTTTATTTACTAGTCAATTGTGATTCTTTGTCCCCATTTCAGTCAGTAAATTTTCGTTTTAGAGAGTTTTCATGTAACCGCATTTTGACCAAGACATCTGTGGGAAAGTGTCAGTGAAGAAGTGATAAGGAAGGGAAAGGTTAACAAGTTAAGCCAAACATTAAATTTTAAAATAGTTTGGTTTGTGAAGCATTAAGGCTGTCCTGGATGTAAAATAATTTAGATCTTGAGTCACCAGTTTGGCTTTGTTCTGAAAACACTTCACTTCGAAGACTAAACCAAGATTTTAGTTTAGGTGTATGCCTCTGCCTTGTGGAATAAGCCCACAGTTATTTTGCTCACCTGGAGATCTACCTCTCCAAGAGATGAAAGCCAAGTTTGTTTTATAACTTGGATATTAATGTATATCAAGAAGGATAGATTTCTGTGGGAAAGCTTGATTTAATTTGAAAGCCAAAACACTTCCAACTGGATACGCTTGCCTCCTGTATGCACACACACACATTCTTTACTCCCTGGCAGTGAAGAATACACAATGAAGAAAAGATTTCTCTGATGTTAGCATTGTAGAGCTCCTTTTTCTTCCTCTCCTTCTCTCCCCTACCCTTCAGTTTTGGATTCAGGGGTCACAGAGGTTCAGTTTTTGTATTGAATTACAATGTTGTCACTGTTTTAGAAATTAAAATGCTGGCTGAAAATGCAAAACCTTTTTTTCTCTTGTTGTGCACAGTAAGTATCCCCACAAGTAAAACTATATAGATGCAACTGCAGCACCAAATTCAGTGCTATCAAAAGCATGGTAGCTTTAAAATTGCAGAGGTATGTGAAAGTGTTTAATCTTGCAGTACGTGATATAATAACATCGATATATGTGGAGCAGGCTTCTGGAATTTTATATATCAAACAGAGTCTGTGTATTTTGAAATTTAATTCTTGTGAAATATTTGACATCTTGAATGGGATAATTGACACAGAGACACTAATCAGGGAGTTGTAATCCAGGAGGTTCTGATAATGTACTTTATACTGACATGTACATTGTCCTATTGGTAGTAGCGTTAATGGTGCTTAGACATGTGCATCAGAAAAAGAGAGTGTACCTCTGGGAACTCTGAAATCAGTCTCCTATGTAATGCCATTTTATAATGCTCTAGAAGGAGCAGATTTGCACATTTTTCCATTTATTAAGATGAGCATGCATAAAATGTTCTGGCTTTGGAATAGTTTAACTCAGCTGTTGTTTTCATTCTTTAAAATCTGCAGTGAATATCTTCCCCTGAACCTGAACACTTGAAGTTCTCAGTGTTTACTTGAAATTTTGGGTAAAGTTATTATATTCAGCTGAACTGAGTCCTATTTACCTTATTACAGGGATTATTTCATCAACTCCTGAAACGCAAAACCCTGTATGTCAAGAAAGAAAGGCAGTCTTGTGACTGAAGCTTGGACCTAAAGGACAAACTCTCTCCAAGTATGATTTCATTCAGCTAGTAAAAGTAAGAGCTGCATTAAAAAAAACAAACCAACAACAAAGAGATTAGTCTTTGGAAGACAGGTGAGCTCAGTTTTGTCTCTGCTCCTCCTGACTTGGGATCATACTATGCACACAATCAGACCATCCACCTACTCCAGACAGCATTCCCTTATGGCATTTCAAGAAACCCGGGAGCCCGTGATCTCTCTTTGCTTTCCTTTAGCAGACTTTCCAAGCTTTCTGCATGATCATAAATCTTAAGTCAGGAATTACTTTTAAAGTATTCATTAGCTATATGGTTAGTGACTACAGAGAATTATTAGTTAATACTGCTTAAGGTGCAGAGTACTTCATCACTGGAGAAGGCAAAAAAAAGCAAAGAATATGCTAAAGTCCAGTTAAAATTACTGGAGTCTGGCAAAATCATAGAATAGTTAGGATTGGAAAGGACCTCAAGATCATCTAGTTCCACCCCCCCTGCCATGGACAGGGACAACTCACACTAAACCATATCACCCAAGGCTTCATCCAACCTGGTCTTGAACACTGACAGGGATGGAGCATTCACTACCTCCCTGGGCAACCCATTCCAGTACCTCACCACCCTAACAGGAAAGAATTTCTTCCTTATATCAAGTCTAAACCTCTGCTGTTCTAGTTTCAACCCGTTACTCCTTGTCCTATCACTACAGTCCCTAATGAAGAGTCCCTCACCAGCATCTCTGTAGGCCCCCTTCAGATATTGGAAGGCTGCTATGAGGTCTCCACGCAGCCTTCACTTCTCCAGGCTGAACAGCCCCAACTTTCTGAGCCTGTCTTCATATGGGAGGTGCTCCAGTCCCCTGATCATCCTTGTGGCCCTCCTCTGGACTTATTCTAACAGTACCATGTCCTTTTTATGTTGAGGACACCAGAACTGCACACAATACTCCAAGTGAGGTCTCACGAGAGCAGAGTAGAGGGGCAGGATCACCTCCTTTGACCTGCTGGTCATGCTCCTTTTGATGCAGCCCAGGATAGGGTTTGATTTCTGGGCTGTAAGCACACACTGCTGGCTCATGTTCATTTTCTCATTGACTAACATCCCCAAGTCCTTCTCCTCAAGGCTGCACTGATTTTCCTTTTTGCCCAACCTGTAGCTGTGCCTGGGATTGCTTCGACCCAGGTGCACTTGGCATGGTTAAACTTCATGAGGTTGGCATCAGCCCACCTCACAAGTGTGTCAAGGTCCCTCTCAATGGCATTCCTTCCCTCTAGTGTATCAACAGAACCACCTGGGGTATCGATCTCATCCTTGAAAAAAGTGTAGAGGGATTTTTAAGTCTTTCAAAGTTAAACATTTTTTAGGTCTGTGTGTATCCAAAAGCTGGCTCTTTCTGCAGTAGCATGTGTCCTCTGTTTGGACATTGCTTCAACAATGATCCAGATTTCCAGCTATCATTTCACTAACACCAGTTCTTGTCATGCTGGGGGGTTCCCCTCTCACCCATTTCCCAAATTGTCAGCCAGATCCAGCCCTCTTCCGTTCATGTAATCTGAGAGAAGGCCCTAGATTGGGCTAGTACTACAATATACTATTTATGCAATTGTAGCATTGCACCTACCCTAAAGAAGAAATAACGGTTACTCTTTTTCTTATCTGAAACAGGAACCCAAATGCTTTGAAGCATCAATGAGAGGAGCAGCACCTTATCATTGTGATAAGATGCTGGCAGCAGCATTTAGTCAAAGGCTGTGCTTTGGTCGAAGTACCTCCTGTCAACAGTGTGTCTCACAGCTGTATGCGGTTTCTCTGCAGAAGAGTCATGCTGTCATTTATGTAGTTGACTTGGAGGGGAAAGAGTCAGGTAGGCTTAAAAATATTAAGAATTACCAGTGTACCAAGATCCATGCAAAGCACAAGGAAGACCCTTTGCTATTTAAATTAAAATGTGGGCTGAGACAGCAGGTCATGAAAACAAGACATCAAGATTTTGCTCTACTGTAGCTGTAATTCAGACTGAATGGGACTAGAAAGAACTGAGGTCTCAACCTCATATGTCCTATAGAACAAGCACATGGAAAATGGAAAAAAGAACATGTGATGTACAGGTTAAACCAGTGTTTTAAATGTGTCCATGCTACCAGAACCACCTGGGCTGGAAACAGTTATTATTTCATCCAACATTAAGAAGGTTTACAAACTATGCCTTTCACAAAACTGAAGCATTTATGACAGCTCTTATCTGTGCAACACACATGCCACTGTGATAGGACCGCAAAAGTGAACTTCTTGATACACTTCATCTCATCCAGAATAGCCATTGCAAGTGTTTAGAAGTGTCTTTGGATTAGGTCAATGTCCATATCTCATATGCTTGCAATCTTCTTTGCAAAAGATTTTTTGGAGTTTTTTACAAACACATTTTCATTTATGTTTCTTATGGAAATGGAGCAGAAACAGTTAATTTCCCTGTAGATGAGCTTTTCTCTTCATTAACAGTTTCCCACGCTCATGTTAACGCTAGCTTTTTTTCTTCATCTCCGTGTACAGTTATTTAATCATCTGCAAATATGGATTTTAATCTCTTTTAAGGAGAAGCTACATGTCTTTTGCCACTCTTAAAAGTACAGAGCACTCCTTCCGTCACATGTTTTTCATTTGCCCTTAATTTTATGTCTCAGCAGCAGTCTAAATTCCATTCATCCACTATTTAGACTATATGCAGAGATGTGCAAAGAGGCAGAAAGAACAGGTGTCCTAATCAGCCTGAAAGACTTCTCGGTATTTTGCTTCATTTGTGATGCTTCAGTATGAGCCATACAGATACTCGTTTTAAGGTCCTTTGTGGGCACTGTTGGTAAATTCTGACAGCAAAAAAAAAGGTTATTCTGCTGGAGGTTTAAACTTCCCATAGGCTTTTTTTTTGTGATTTTGTGCTGCTTTAAAATATATTTGTCTAAATATTAACAGAAAACAATGCTTTATTAAATCAAGTTGCTGTATAAAATGTATTCTTACTCAGCTGGAAGCTACTCGTCCATTTCTGTGAGTACTCTCAAGTTCCAGAGCTGCAGATGGAATTGGTTTAATGTAAAATAATTTTCCCAAGAGCGTGTAACAGTACTTGTTTTTTTTGCTATACATCCTCATCTTCCAAATTAACCTGAAGACAAATGGGATCTGTTTATTTGCTACTTTGCTGAGACAGTGTATTTGGCTGTCAGTGTAGTGTCGGCTTTGCATTTTGAGTAAATCTGAGTCCCTAAGGACCTGACTAACTAACACGAGAGAATACCTTATGAACAAAAAAAACAGCAATGGCACAATTCAGCATGCAGCATGGCAAGGAAAAAGTCATCAGAAAACTAAAATAAAAACTTGTGAGCCATGGCATGTTCAGTATCTTGGTTCAATATCTTCTGTTCCTTCTCTAGGCAAGTGCCATTCAGTTATGAGTACAGCATCACAGAAAACTTGAACAACAATAACAGTAGCGTGAATATCAATCCATGTACCCACACTTACTGAGTGGTTCCAGAAGGTGTGGGAAATTCTGTTGGTGTAAAAGCTGATTAATACAATCGTCCCTATACCAAAAGTACAACAGACAAAACCATTCTAGTATATTTGGAGTCTGTCCACTGAATATGCCAGGTGCTAAAAGATGATTCTCTTAACCATATTTTTATCAGGAAAACAAAATAGAACGTTTGAGAGTAAAGCTTATGAAAAACAGTAGCACAGTGGGCTGAGAGTAAATAAGCCTTTAACAGAGAAGACTGACAACTGTTAACTTTCCTCTTTGCTATTCTTTGAAAGACAGACTGAAACAGTAGTGGATGCATAGCTTGGTGAACTGTACTGCTATTCAGGCTGTGATGCCCACAGTTCAAAACATTACTGACCAGGCATGTACCTGGAGATGCCTGTGCAACTGACCTCTTGTGTCTTGTACTGTGCAATGTGAGAGAAAGGAAAGCACTGTGAAAACGAGGTTGTGATCCAGCACTCAGCACCCACGCCAGAGCTCATTGGTACTAAAAGGTGGATTCCTACTGTCCTCAATGGATCCTGAAAACCTGACAAATTTGTTTTTAAATAGGCATCTTTATTTCTGCTGATACAGCTTTTTTGAAAGAGGGAAACTGCGTTCACAGAGAGGCATTGTGATTCAGCACCTGGCACATTTAGAGACAAAGTAGTACAGGAAAGTATCTTTTCTGAATGCCTCCAGCTTGTACAACGCAAACCAGACCATTAGCATTGCTAGTTAAGTCAAGCCCTTTCAAAGACTTAGAAAACTTACTGATAAAAATAGACAAGTAGTGTCTTTACCTTAGCACTTCTGCATTCATCACTCCACACTTTTACATTGTGGTTAAACTATCAATTACTAAGTCCCCAATTCCTCATGAGTGGCTGTGTATCTCCCCGGTACCTTTCAAGACAATCTGCCCAGCTGCTTCAAGACAAATCAGCCAGTTATTTCTCAGGAAACTGTAGCTTCCTTCCGCCTGCTGTTTACATCCCCACACGTTCAACTACAGGGTGAGGCAGGGGAAGGAAATGGTCTCACACTACCTACGCCTATGTGACACAGGATGGTGTGTTAGCCATAAATGTTTTGCTGAGGGCTGCAGTTAACAGGGGTCTCTGTTTAACTCTGACAAGGTGCCACAGATGCTTCAGATGCATATTTTCCATAGGTGAAGGGAGCAGGTGACAGGACGAGCTCCAAGTCACATTCCCAGCACAAAGCTGATTAAAGAAAATTAATTTGGGAGAAGTAAATGAAAAAGCAGAAACTGTAGGAAAAGACTACAGGTGACATCATGTCCATGAACATATTAGGACAAGTTTTCTCTGTGAATAGACACTTATTACCAAGCTGCTTTCTTTAACAATGATGAGGAGGTGACAGTCATTTGCCTTTTTTGCCTGCATTTCTTGAGATAAAACTTCAGCACTATTACAGGTGTTGAAAGGTGTCAGTAGCAGCCACATCAAGAGAGATGAAACCAGCACCAGTGCACATTTTTGGTAATGTGAGGAGCAGATGTAGAAATTATTCTAGACACCATATTGATAATTAAAAAAAAAACCAACAAACCCAACCAAAAAAAGTCCCCAGTGAAAACCTTAGTATTCCCGCATGGAGACAGGATGAGAACACTGGGGCTGTTCAGCCTGGAGAAGAGAAGCTGCATGGTAACCTCAGAGCAGCCTTCCAGTACCTGAAGGGGCCTACAAGAATGTTGGAGAGGGTTTCTTCATCAGGGACTGTAGTGATAGGACAAGGGGTGATGGGTTCAAACTGAAACAGGGGAAGTTTGGGTCAGATATAAGATGTTCTTTACTGTGAGGGTGGTGAGGCACTGGTACAGGTTGCCCAGTGAAGTGGTAAATGCTCCATCCATGGCAGTGTTCAAAGCTAGGCTGGATGGAGTCTTGCGTAAATGGTTTAGTGTGAGGTGTCCCTGCCCATGGCAGGGGGTTGGAACTGGGCAATCTTAAGGTCCTTTCTAACCCAAACCATTCTATGATTCTGTGATTCAATGAGATAGAAACACAGCTGTGGGTGACACAGTTTGGTCTGAAAGCTGAAGAAAGTGGCTTCAACTGCAGGGTCTTATCTGTGAAACAACAAGATGTGAAAAATATGTGCAAATGACATATGGCAAATTCCTTTGAGAAAGTTATTACTCCTACTCTTTTCCTTTTGATCTGGAGTGAAAACAGCCTATTCTGCTGTGTTCACATTTGCTGTTTACACTTCCTGGTTAATTACTTTCTCTAGTTAGTGGAAAGAAAACCTTAAATATCTTGTTTTAAAAGCTTGTATTTGCCATAGCAAAGAACTCTCAATGTTTGTGCTCATTTGTACCTTTCAGTCCAAAATAACATCTTTCAGAGAGTTGAATTAAAAAGAGAAAACATCAATATAGATTTTAAAATGCTGCTTATGCTGAGACAACATCAGATAGGAAATGAAAGTTTAACAGTTCAAATAGGGAATATTTCTTCAGCTTCTGGGGCAAGACGAGTTGCTCAGGAAGGGTGGCAAGTTGCCAGAGCAGAGCAGGGAGCTTCCAGGAACTGAAACAGAACAGTACTGGTGATCCTGTGCCTGTAGCAGGTGATCCTTGAATATTAACCAAGAGACTTGGGCCCCGTTGCGCTCTAGGGCTATATCCCATGGAACCTTGCTAAGCAGGTACCTGAAGAGCCTGGTTCCAGCTTAGCAAGGTTCCATGTGATATAGCCCTACAGGGCAAGGGGGCCCAAGACTCTTGGTTAATATTCAAGAATCACCTGCTACAGGCTCAGGAGTGTTGTATCCTGACTAGAAGAAAGTGCAGCAGAAGGGCCAGGAGACCTCCTTGGACGGATAAGGAGCTGCTGAGAAAAATTCACAGGAAAAAAGAGGCTTATAAAAGGTGGAAGCAAGGACAGGTGGCCTGGGATGAATATAGGGATGTTGTCAGGGTAGTTAGGGACCAAGTTAGGAAAGCTAAGGCCCAATTGGAGCTAAACTTGGCAAGGGATGTTAAAGATAATAGGAAGGGATTTTATAGGTATGTAGCGGCTAAAAAACAGACTAAGGACAATGTAGGCCCCCTCCGGAAACTTTCAGGAGAACTGGCTACAAGGATTTGGAGGAGGCAGAGATTCTGAATGGCTTCTTTGCCTCGGTCTTCACTGGCAAAGGCTCTGACTGCAGCACCCGAGTCTTGGAAGGTGGACGCAAGGACTGTGAAAACCTAGACCTTGGGCCCACTGTACAAGAGGATCTGGTTCGAGACCATCTTAAGAACCTGAATGTACACAAGTCCATGGGACCTGATGAAATCCATCTGCAGGTCCTGAAGGAGCTGGCGAATGAAGTTGCAAAGCCACTGGCCATCATATTTGAAAAATCATGGCAGACAGGTGAAGTTCCTGACGACTGGAAAAAGGGAAATATAACCCCCATTTTCAAGAAGGGGAAAATGGATGCCCCAGGGAATTACAGACCAGTCAGTCTCACCTCTGTGCCTGGCAAAATCTGGGAACAGATTCTTTTGGAAGGCATGCTAGGGCACATGAAAAAGAGAAATGTGCTTGGTGACAGCCGGCATGGCTTCACTAGGGGGAAATCCTGCCTGACCAATTTGGTGGCCTTCTATGATGGGGCTACAAAAGTGATGGAGAGGGGTGGAGCAGTTGACGTCATCTACCTGGACTTGTGCAAAGCGTTCGACACTGTCCCACATGACATCCTTGTCTCTAAATTGGAGAGACATCAATTTGATAGGTGGACCACTCGGTGGATAAAGAACTAGCTGGATGGTCGCACTCAAATAGTTGTGGTCAACGGCTCAATGTCCGGCTGGAGATCAGTAACGAGTGGTGTCCCTCAGGGATCGGTGTTGGGACTGGTCTTGTTTAATATCTTTGTCACTGACATTGACAATGGAATTGAGTGTGCCCTCAGCAAGTTTGCCGATGACACCAAGCTGTGTGGTTTGGTTGATACGGTGGAGGGAAGGAATGCCATTGAGAGGGACCTTGACACACTTGTGAGGTGGGCTGATGCCAACCTCATGAAGTTTAACCATGCAAAGTGCAAGGTCCTACACCTGTGTGGGAGCAATCCCAGGCACAGCTACAGGTTGGGCAAAAAGGAAAATCAGTGCAGCCTTGCGGAGAAGGACTTGGGGGTGTTGGTCGATGAGAAAATGAACATGAGCCAGCAGTGTGTGCTTACAGCCCAGAAATCAAACCCTATCCTGGGCTGCATCAAAAGGAGCATGACCAGCAGGTCAAAGGAGGTGATCCTGCCCCTCTACTCTGCTCCTGTGAGACCTCACTTGGAGTATTGTGTGCAGTTCTGGTGCCCTCAACATAAAAAGGACATGGAACTGTTAGAACAAGTCCAGAGGAGGGCCACGAGGATGATCAGGGGACTGGAGCACCTCCCATATGAAGACAGGCTCAGAAAGTTGGGGCTGTTCAGCCTGGAGAAGTGAAGGCTGCGTGGAGACCCCATAGCAGCCTTCCAGTATCTGAAGGGGGCCTACAGGGATGCTGGTGAGGGACTATTCATTAGGGACTGTAGTGATAGGACAAGGAGTAACGGGTTGAAACTAGAACAGCAGAGGTTTAGACTTGATATAAGGAAGAAATTCTTTCCTGTTAGGGTGGTGAGGTACTGGAATGGGTTGCCCAGGGAGGTAGTGAATGCTCCATCCCTGTCAGTGTTCAAGACCAGGTTGGATGAAGCCTTGGGTGATATGGTTTAGTGTGAATTGTCCCTGTCCATGGCAGGGGGGTTGGAACTAGATGATCTTGAGGTCCTTTCCAATCCTTACTATTCTATGATTCTATGATTGCTGTACTGCCTTAGACCAGCTGTTGGAGAGAAGGCAAGCACTGGTGTTTGCACTGCTGTGGGAAAGGCAAAAAAGTGGAATTGTCACATCAGCATTAGGCTGGGAATCTGCATTTCTGCAGGTGGGAATGTAACATTTTCCAGGCTGGTTCTTTTTGTCTGTAATATTCTTTTATGGACTATATTTACAATTATATGCTCTTTTTCCCCTAGAATTCTACCCATATTTTTTCATTTTCCTGCAAAACACCATATCATTTTTATGTGATCACAGAGAATGATTATTGCATTTCATGGGATCTGTCCTTTAAAACTATTTAACAGGTTTAAAGGCATCTTTTGTGGAGTTGGTTTCTCCCTGTTCACCCTAATTAATGGAGAACCCAGACTAAGGAAGTCAGTGTTTTGGGCACCCTAATGTTATTCTCCCAGATGGGGTAGCTTCTCATTCCTGTCTCAATCTGCTCTGTAAAGAGATCTGAACTGAGTGATAAGAGAGCAAGTGTGTAGTGATTCAGCTAATTGTTGGATACCAGCTCCTGTACTGGCTGGGTTGGAGGGAAAGCATCTGGGTTGTCCCTGCCTATGGCCTGCATGAAGCCTGGGAAGCAATGCTTGCTGGGCAGCCCAGAATCATCCTGGGATGTTTACTGCCTTCCTGGATACCAGTCAATGTATTTTTGCCTCTGGATTGCTGGGCTAGCCCATATAAAAAAAGTAAAAATGCAATTCAGATGTAGCTGAAAGGAAAGGGAAGTTTAAGCTGCACACACTGTGATGTTACAAGTAGGTTCACAAGGCACATGAGCGCAGGGGTGTTTCTGTTGGAGTGAAAAAGGAAGAGCCAAATGTTCAGTGGAAGACATGCATTGGTTTAACTTGGACAGTGCTGACACACAGTGGAGGGAGGAGTCTGCAGTACCTTTCTGAAAGTCACTCCAGTAGGAAAAAGAAACAGCATTTTGAGTACAAGTGTGGCACTCACCAGCCCTAGAGAGGGCAGCAGCTGTTGAATCAGCTACAAGAGAGGGCTAACCTTGGAAACACTGAAAGCTGAGATCAAACAGATGAGAATGGAGCAAAGAAGCAGCAGGAGTCAAACAAGAGGATGCTGCCCAATGAGCTGTCTTAAAGACAGTTCTCCTAATCCAGAGTGACCTGGGTTTGATGCCAGAATGGAGGGTTTTCCTCAAAAAAATATTGTCCCAGGGTATCTGATTCCATTTTCTTAATTTTTCACTATGTTAATTTATACCACAGAGGGATCCTGTTTTCAACATACTTTTGTATCTAGAAAGTTGGAACTATATGTGCTGCTATATCATTATCTTTTTGGAGGGGAAAGAGAAAATTCACTACAAACAATTGTTAAGCATTTCTTATTCATATTGCTTTGGTAAGAATTGCACAGCATGCCCAACTCTTCTCATCTGTATAGGCATGATGCTGCTAGCTTAAATGGATTTCCTTCTGTTTTGAATTAAGTCACATGGTGTCCAAACTGATAATGCTGCATCCTACCCTGAGGGTCACAAGCATTTTCTGTATTCTTCAGAGGTATGTATTTGCAATTAATCATCTATATGCAGGGACTGCTTAAGACAAACCTTTCCCCCAAAGCAGTTAATTCTTCAAAATGAAAATAATCAGATAATGAGTTCATGTTCAATTTTGCATATAATGCCAAGCATCTTTTTGGTAACAAGATATGCTGGCAGAGCTCTGCTTTCAGCCTATGCTTTTTATTAACTGGGAAGCAGACAGTTCTCCTCTGTTAGCTCAAATAAATTGCACACATTTTGGAATGAGAGACTTCTGTAAACTGGCTGTGGAAGCCCATCAACCACTCTGTGTAAACTACTCCCAGGTCCTCCTAGCAAGAAGTGAAAACCCCTAAAGACCCAGCTTGGGAATCTCCCACTCTTTTACCATGGTAACTTGTATTTCTGCAGTATGAAACTAAGTAAGATGCAGCAGAGGTCCTGTTGCTGGCAACTCAAATCAGACAGGTCCTGTATCTGAGATACTTCTGCTACTTCTGCTGACAGCCCCTTGGTAGTGCAAGGGAACCCCTGACCAGCCTGGGTGCTCCCACATGGCTCCATACTGCTCCTGAACATGATCTGGCCCTGAGTCTGTGGACCCTGAAGCTTTCAAAATCAATACTTCTTTCCAGGTAGGAGAAGTTGAGAAGAGACAAATTGAAAGTATTTCTCTGGGAGTGGTGTTTATGACGTATGCTGGGTCAAAAGTATTTAGAGATTATTCTTAAAATGTCCCAGATTTTATCAAGAGGTCAAAGTATTCACAATCATTTTCGATTAGGGGCTTTGTAACTTAAAATTCAGATTGATGACTAAAGTCTTTAGTGCAAATAATATTTGTATTTGTGCACAATGAACTCCAACAGGTCATGAAGAGAGCAGTCATTCATAAACAAAGTTTTGTTTTGTCTTCCCTGTTGATCCTCTGCATTAGCTTAGTGCTTCAGCTGAAGGTAAAAACAGTCTCTGAGAAGAGCTGAAGAGCTCACAGTCTAAACATACAACAAAGAGTCAGAGATAGAGACAGACAAGAGGGGGGAATACAAATGGAGAGATACAGATCAGCACAGCCTAAGTGTGATAATCACACTGAAGTTAAGGTTTTAAATGGGTATTGTAGAAAAGGAGCATCTCAAAGAAAGCAATGTGTTTATTTTTGTGGGTATTTATTACAGATGTTTATCTCTTTTTTTAAAACTAGTAAGGAGTAGTGTCAGAGAAAGCAGTCTGCCTGTATCCAGGGAATCATAATTGACCCCGGAAGTCTCAGATTCCAATGTTGGGCAAATAAAAAAGAATGAGTTTATTGAGATGATCATTTTTCTGATGTACGAAATTACATCCATGACAACAGAAGTGTAACCGAGCTAGGTGCAGCTGGGGGGCGTTCCTGTCTCTGCAAACTCTAGACAAGTCCTAGCTCTGACAGCATGGCAGTTTAGCGTCTGAGCTACTTCTTGAGGAAGAAGTTTCTGGCATAGGTCTACTGCAAGGGAGAAGCAGTGTCTATGGTTTGACTATAAGAGAACAGTTAACAAATTGGGTATGTGCTCTGCTTTTCAGTTCCCAGGAGATTATGATCCCTGGCAGACCATCTGTCTGTGACGTTTGTTGCAGTATTTCTAGGTTGCTTCAGCCACCTCAAGCCATATACCTACTGTTTGGTTTTAGAGAAGCTGGGATTTGGCTAGATTTTTTTTTTTCCATAGAAACAATGATAGACTCTGGGCCTGATATATCCTTAATCAAAAGGTGTTTTTTTGTCTCCTTTGAAGTTTCTGGTTAACAGTTCTTGTTTCAGACCTTGTTTTGTATTGTTTGTCTCTATTTACAGCCACTTTAGTACTGTGTGGTTTTTCAAGGAAAAATTCCTGTGGAGAGGGAACATTCAGAAAAGCCCCCAGCTTGGTCCTTTGAGGAACTACACTGCAAGAAAACAAACACATTATGCTGGAGTGGGGTGATATTTTTCCAATGGCTTGTGATATTTTACTGTCTGGTTTGCCAGCCTGTTTCAGCTGTGAAGGTATATTAGGTATGAGTACCCCATTTCATCAGATAGGAAGGTCACCCCATGATAAAACCTTTTGTTGACTTCTACACCCCTGTACCTGTAGAATATGTATGTATGAATTCTGAATATGAATACCACATTTAGACAGTTCTATGCTTGCTCCAAGGTCTGACACAGAGCAAAAAACTCCCTCCCTGCATGGACTGAATCATGAGGGCCCCCTCCTCAGGAAAATGATTCAGGACCTGAGCTATGACCTCCATCTGAAATGCATAGCACTGGTTTGTCCTTCGAGTATGAAGCCAATAAGGACTCTCTACCACAGTTTTTGAACATATTTCCAAGTATGGCAGAGTGTAATGACAGGCACATAACAGGACTTTTGGCATGCATTACACTGTGCTCAACAACTCCACTGTCTTATCCAAATATGTCCACCAAAAATAACTTCAGTGAACAACTTTTAATTATTCCAGTGTGGGACTCATGAAGTTTTGCCAACAATTTGGTTTGTAAAGCTTTTTGTATCCAAGCACAGAAACCCATAGTGTGTAATTAATCCCCCCCCTGGGATTTTTCTGAGGTAGTAACAGGTCTCTTCTGCAGCCTCATCTTTTTTTACTTATCGCTTGCTCTTAATGCTGTTCACCCCATTGACTCCTTGAAATCTTGCTCTTTCTTGGCCTCTGTGACTGTTCTTTCCCAGATATCCCCCCTAATTTTCCATACTCTCTCTCAGCTCTTTGGTGGCTGGTGGTTATTTGGTGGTTCTGCAGTAGTTCTGATCTCTGCAAGAATCTCAGTGAGATCTGTGTGTAGAGTCTCCTCTCCCATCTTTACACTCTCTGTCCAACCTACCACACGTATAATAACTGAACAACTGTACTTTTGCCAATGACTCACAAATCTGCCTTTTCCTGTTTGAACTGTTTTCTTTTGTCACTGAATCTTTCTGCTTTCTTCCTCACTAGTTCCATTCCTCCAGTCTGCTTCCCTTCCTCCCTGTGTCATAAATTGTTAAGCAAACACAAGAAAAAGAACAGCCCCGTGGTTTGGTGGGATGAGCTGGTGGGTTCTGCAGAATACTTCAAGGTCCTGAAGTGGGTTGACTATGGCAGTTTCTTCCTCTTCACTATGTTGGGCCATTTATTTAACCTTTTCTTCATCAAACTTTATTTTGTGGGAAAGCATATGCAATTGAAGACACAGTGATGGTGCAATATTTAAGGAAATTCTTACTGTTACTTTGTAAATGGCCTCAAATAGTGAATAAATTGTCTTGTTAAGAAGATTAAATGTGAAAGACAAAAATAAAAGAGAGTTGATAAGATGTTTAGTTTAGGTTAGGTTAATTTCCTTAGGCTCAATTCCTAAGTATGCCTAAAGAAACAGCTTTCAAAGGAAGAGGAAGAACTTTCCAGAGCAGGATAACTTAAAGTTGGATAGCTTTTAACACAGGTGTGGATAATACAGGTTCAGAGCCCTCCATGCCTAGAGGGAGCAGAGCCCAAACCTCCTTCAGTCTGAAGGAGTACCCTGGTTGTAGCATGATTCTACAAACCAGTACCCACTACTCTTCTTGTTTTGGTGGAGGAGGTCTGGGTAGTTGGAGGAGGTCTGGGTAGTTGGAGGAGTGTGGAGATCCCTGCCTTGAAATGGGCAACTAAATTCCAGAGAGGCTTAAGGTCATTCTAATATCCTCTGCATTTCCTAATGGCTAATTTGGGCAGCTCCCACTCATCTCTCCCTTTGAGGTGTCTCTATTCTCTGCTTCCCTAAGCTCTGGGTCCCAATATGCAAACATGCTCCTAGCAGTCAGAAGCCACAGTTTTCAGCTCTGTGGTATTCAGAACACAATACATTTGTATTTATGTACATGCTTAACTCTGCGGGGTCTTGTGCTTGGTTACCTTTGTAAGTGCTAATAATAATAATGGCAATATGGACAATATGATGTTTATATGCAGCATTTGTTTAACTTTCAAGTTACGATTCCTATAGCTGTGCTTAAATTTATGAAGTGACTCCTGGAGAATGTCTTTGCACCAGCTAAGGACAGGCAAGACATAAACATCCTTTTCAAATTACTGCTTACTAGCTTGCTCCACTGACTAAACCCAAAACGTTAAATTCTAATACTGGTATTTCAATTTTGTCTTGTGCTCGGACTCTATTTTTGCCACCTTCAGTTTCTGTGCATGTGTGATGGGGAGCATAAAACGGGGGATTTTCAAAGGTTTAGAGGTCCTTCAGTGTCAAGTTACTTTCAAAACTCTATTTTAGCATTTCCTAAGGCCCCCGGATTTTCATAGAATCATAGAATTCTTGGCAATTTACAATAGTCCTTGTCCTAAAGCTTTTAAAATACATTTCAGATGTGCTGAGAAAATAATGATGACAAAGGAATTAAATAGTTCAGGACCAGTGATTATTCAGGTTTCTGGGTTTTTTTTAAGGCTTGGAGGGAAGGGTGCTACAATTTCAGTTATTTTCTGTTGATTCACAGATTGCCACAGTGTAAGAAATGTTTCTAGAAATGAGATTTGAATGAGAGGAGGGTTTCACATGAAACTGGAATGAGCAGCAAACTCTAGACTTCATTATCTAATGCAAATACTGTAAAAAATGGTTTGTTGATTATCCTTCTTTTTCCAAATATACTGATGCTTTTGCCCATCTGTAATTAGAAATAGAGACAAGAAACTATTGCCTTATCATTAGCATAAAGAAAACAGAACAAAGACCTCTGCTTTATAGTAAGCAAGGGGATGCTGCAACATATGAGCTAGTACTATCCAGCAGCTCTGTTTTCTTTAAGAAAAAAACCCTGAAATAATGAAAGAACTTCTACTTTAAAAAATCTAAAACTTTTAAAAAACAACCCTGGATCATGCAGATTTGGTGCCCACTCACTGGAAGTCACCTAATCTGATTTGTTTTGCTTGGGCCTCACTCAAACATAACTGGCCTCAAGCTAGCAAGCAAGCCAGCAAATGTCCTGGCTTGTAAAGAAATCTGATCAAAGTCTGTAACTTGAGCTCAGCCTCAGAGCGGTGGTGAAGGGAACATATGGGAAATTAATGACAGATAGTAGAACAGTGGGACAGATTCAGTAAAAATTGATTGTTATTAAGTTTATGCAATAATTGCAGCTAATGGTCTCTTAAGAAAGTCACAGAGCAGCTGAGTGTTTCCTTTGCCAGATCTAACCTCTAGAAAGGTCTGCAGCCTGAAGCTGCCCACTGCACATTTTTATTTGGCACCTGTAGCAGAATTACTTTATAAGCTGCTTCAGCTTCAGCTGCAGCAGCACTTTGGGAGATTCTGGTTCTACCTGTTTAAATAAATGGGAGCCTCAGGAAGAGGAGTGGGTTGGAATTTGCTTGGGCTCAAACTGGGTCTAATAGCACAAGTCAGGCTGAGAGATACAAGCCTAGCCAAGCACTAGGAGAGGAGGTAAGTATGGTGTGTGTGTGTTTTCCTTTTTATCTCTGCTGACCTCCAGGCATTTCACGAAGATAAGCTGCTCATGGTATGATGTCATGAATGGGGAAACAGTCCCAGGGAACCTGTAGTTGCAAAGCCCATCTCTGGTGGAGCTTACACAATGGAAAGGAAATAATAATTTTGAGGAAAGTGTGTGTATTTCTGGAATGTTTAAATCACAAATTTATTTGGCTGATGGCCTGGAACACTCAACCAAGGCAGAATTTGAAATATGGCACTATACAGGGGTTATTATGTACCAAGAGATAAGTGATGTTTTTCTTCTTATTCCTCTTCTTTTGTTTTATTGGGCACTAGCTAAAATACTGATATGTTCCCTGCCTGGAACTTACAATGTCTTTTGCTCCTACTCTGTTGTTTCTAAAGAGCCTTCTATTGACAGTGTAGGAGTATCAAGCTGCCTTTATTGATAAACAACTTATATGTCTTCATTCCTATCACCGTGTTCAGCCCCCTGGACAGACTATGCAGTGCAGGGATGGCCAAGATGATTCTGTGTGCTAAGTTGATGCCTCTTATGTTGAAGAAGGTTTTCTGTATGTGTTAGGATAAACAGCAAGGCCTGTACAGAGGGGGAATTGCAGGCAGTGGTCCCCATCTCTTTATTGCTAGATAACGTACTATGGCTGCTAGGTTATTGTCTGTCTCCTGGTGAGTAACCTAATAGGAAGAACAAAGCTTATGCTTTTGTAGTTGTAGCCTTTCTTCATAGAATTGTAGAATAATTAGGGTTGGAAAGGACCTCAAGATCATCAAGTTCCAACACTCATGCCATGGGCAGGGACAACTCACACTAAACCATATCACCCAAGGCTTCATCCAACCTGGTCTTGAACACTGACAGGGATGGAGCATTCACTACGTCCCTGGGCAACCCATTCCAGTACCTCACCATCCTTACAGGAAAGAATTTCTTCCTTAGATCCAGTCTAAACCTCTGCTGTTTAAGTTTCAACCCGTTACCCCTTGTCCTGTCACTACAGTCCCTAATGAATAGTCCATCCCCAGCATCCCTGTAGGCCCCCTTCAGATACTGGAAGGCTGGTATGAGGTCTCCACGCAGCCTTCTCTTCTCCAGGCTGAACAGCCCCAACTTTCTCAGCCTGTCTTCATATGGCAGGTGCTCCAGTCCCCTGATCATCCTTGTAGCCCTCCTCTGGACTTATTCTAACAGTACCATGTCCTTTTTATGTTGAGGACACCAGAACTGCACACAATACTCCAAGTGAGGTTTCCTGAGAGCAGATCACCTCCTTTGACCTGCTGGTCATGCTCCTTTTGATGCAGCCCAGGATAGGGTTTGATTTCTGGGCTGTAAGCACACACTGCTGGCTCATGTTCATTTTCTCATCGACCAACACCCCCAAGTCCTTCTCCGCAAGGCTGCACTGAATTTCCTTTTTGCCCAACCTGTAGCTGTGCCTGGGGTTGCTCCCACACAGGTGTAGGACCTTGCACTTTGCATGGTTAAACTTCATGAGGTTGGCATCAGCCCACCTCACAAGTGTGTCAAGGTCCCTCTCAATGGCATTCCTTCCCTCCAGCGTATCAACCAAACCACACAGCTTGGTGTCATCGGCAAACTTGCTGAGGGCACACTCAATTCCATTGTCAATGTCAGTGACAAAGATATTAAACAAGACCAGTCCCAACACCGATCCCTGAGGGACACCACTCGTTACTGATCTCCAGCTGGACATTGAGCCGTTGACCACAACTATTTGAGTGCGACCATCCAGCTAGTTCTTTATCCACCGAGTGGTCCACCTATCAAATTGATGTCTCTCCAATTTAGAGACAAGGATGTCATGTGGGACAGTGTCGAACGCTTTGCACAAGTCCAGGTAGATGACATCAGCTGCTCCACCCCTGTCCATCACTTTTGTAACCCCATCATAGAAGGCCACCAAATTGGTCAGGCAGGATTTCCCCCTAGTGAAGCCATGCTGGCTGTCACCAAGAACCTTGTTGTTTTTCATGTGCATGCCTTCTTCAGGAGATAACTTGTTTGTGTCATTTAGTCTTAAATTTGGCTCTTCTCTTGTAATCCAAAATGAGGACTGTACACTGTGGTAATTGCTAATCCATTCTGATTTCCCTGGAATACATGATAACAGTAGTTCTGCATTTACAGTATTCCCCATTCGCTGTTCATGGTTGCAATATAGAGCATTGCCCACTCTGTTATCAAGTAAAACATAAAGTGTCAACTGAAATGGAGCTATAGCAAAAAGTGTTTCATATGCAGTTGTGATAGAAGAGTAGACCCTCACCCTGCTGCAGAGTAGCAGTATTACCACATACATTTCTACCTGCACTCATCCTGCTGCACATGAGCACATGTGGAGGCAGATTTGTCCACTTGGGGACCCTTTAGGGTAGCTATAAAAAGAAATAAAACATCTTCTTGTGCCTTTCAGTGTTCTTTTAAATTCCCAAAACTTTTATTGCTGTGCCAACACCATGGTTTAGGGTCCTCTTAGTCTAATAGGAGGCACCCCTGCCCATGACAGTAGGTTGGAACTGTATGATCTTAAGGTCCTTTCCAACTCAAACATTCTGTGATTCTACACTGGGATCAGGGTGTCACTAAACTGGTGAATTATGTAGCTTACATTAAATAGATGATCATATTAGATCATCATAAGGATTCATACTGACCATAAACAGTGATGCCTGTAAAACTAAAACCAGTGCTGACCCGCGTAGGGAAAAAATGAATATGTAACACACAAACATATAAATACACGATATGTACACATATACATAGTGATAGTAGTAACACCAGTAGTGCAGCAGAAAGCCTAACCTATGTGAAGGGGGTGAGGGTGATTTAGCAGGCAAACTTTTTTTTTCCTGAGAAATAACTTCTAAACCACTTCTCATAGCTCAAAGACTGGGAATCAGTATCTGTGGGGAAGGAGAGAAATAACAAATGTTTAGAAATACCAATGTTTCCAAACATAAATATTTCCATTTCTATTTTGATAAATCTGTTTAAACCCTTCCAGGTTCCTGGGGAGGAGTAAAACAGCCTAAACTTTAGACTTGTGATGTAAAAGAGTGTTTTCTGTAACCTTGGCAAACCTATGAGCTGACCAAGAGTGGTGATGGCTCCAGAGTGTACAGTGCATGTTTTGTTTTCCTAATGTGTAGAAGGTTCAATACATCTGAAATATATCAAAATACTTTCCTGCAGGGCAGTGGAGATGCCCTACTGACAAGAGGGAGCTGTATTCTTTTGTCATAAACAGTGGGGTTCTGAGTGAGGATGTTAAGTAATGCTTTTCATATACAGAACTAAATGGGGGTATTACTTAAATTGTATAACCCTTTGAGATCTGAGGCCGTATTGTTTAACAAAGCATATTGTTTTTCCCTCTTGCTTTTACTGAGCTTTGATGCTGATTTTAGAGCTTTACAGCTGTGTTTAGACTGGTCTTATATCTCTCATATGGAAGGCAGGAATATAGATATTTGGGGCAGCAGGCAGCATAAACTGGAGGGAGAGAGAGGGGAGGAATAGAGGCAAAATTTTCCTCAGGAAGTAGTGGGAAAAATCCATAACAGTGATCTAGCCATCCTCCTTTTGGGAAACTCCTTAGAGCTGAATGGAGTACTAGTCCCTTGTGCTCTAACCAGGAGAACTGTGTGCTTTGGAAAGGGACTCATTGCCCCCTAATGCCATGGTAGAAAATTGTGAAGTCTGACTAGGCATGGTGCTTCACAAGGATTACTGTGTTTGCTTGGGACTGTGATCCAGAAGACCTTAAGAGACCCACAGGGACTGATTGATCTTCTCTATAGTGCTCTTTATTGTGACAGTTCTTAGGTATGAGTATTTTGTGTGGCAAAATAATGAGGGTGAGACAATATCTATTATGAACAGATTCTGGAAAAGTCAGAACTTGTTACAGCTATTGTAGTAAATGAAAATACACTTTTTATCATTACTTTCAAAGCTCTACATCAAAGTAAAGTTAATTTTTGTGGACTATTAACCTGCTAACGTGCTTAAGTTCATCCTTTATGACAGAAAGAGAAGTGGAAAGAGTTCATATTTGTTCAATAGCTGAGTTTTTCAGATGGCCTACCTTTGAATAATTATTAATACCTTCTTTGATACTTGAAAACTGTGATGTTTTTATCTCTTTACAGATACCGGAGGAGAATGTCTTCAATAAGTTGGGGGGACTGCACACAGGGAAGCAGGGATTGGGAAAAAATAGAGAAGAAATCAAGGGACATTCAAAGCAGTAATAAAATGGACATCAGTCACAATCCAGTTCAAGATCTGAAAAGCTCTTCTCTCTTCAGTGTTCTCTAACGACAGAAAACCCAACTAATCAACTTTTGTAAGACATTATGCAAACAACGGTTTTAATAAATTTTGTGTCAAAATATTGTTTGTGTTTGCTTTTCCTTTTCCTTTGGAAGAATGATATTCCAGGGTGATTAAGTCACAGCATACTCAGAAGAGGTCTCTTGAGTTTCAGCAAGACTATATCTAAAGTAAGATGCAAACCTCCAAGTCTCTTTAGATGTGTCCCTCTGTGCTGTTGTTGTTTCCATTCTTATTTCCACACTGTGCTGTTGTTTCCGTTCTTATTTCCACACTGGAATGAATTTTACAAGCACAGAGCCTTTGTAATAACTTATCTGTAGGAATACCACCTCCCCTGACCATGAGCATGTCTGTTCTGTAAATACACCTCCCTTGCTGTGATTTGGATGTCTTCACCCTTGTTTTCTCACCTTCTTTTCAGAATTGTTTGTCTCTGGCAGTTGAGGGATGGGGCATGGTGAGCAAATCCCGTTGCATGCAATTTAAATTCAGTTTTAACTGGGTATGAGAAGCAAGGATGATTTAATGGCTGCAGGTATTAACCATGACACAACTGATCAGTTTAGCAGGAATGTAAAAGAGGTATACTTCTAAGCCAATATAATAATTTCTGTCACTGGTTAGTATAATTTCCGTTCTTTATAAATGAAAATTAGCAGTTCCTAGGCCTTATTTGGGTACTGAGTACGGAACCTACGTTTTTTTCTCATAGAACAAAATGTACTACAGTATTGCCACTTCTAACATCTGATGTCAAATATCCCCATAGCTTAGTCCCCAAACCTGGGTTATCTCAGACAAGAAAAATCTAAAAGTTCTTCAAGTATTTTGCAGTCATTTCAAGCCAGACCCAAATTTCATCCCTTTCTGTGTTCTTCAGTTGCAAACCACTGTGTCTGGTAGAAATGTGTGGAATGTAGGGTACTGTATTCAAAAACAAAGTAAAACAGTCCTTAATAATCACTCTGTCATTTAGATAAACAAAATCCCTTATCCACACCATTTTGAAAGGGGGGAATGGTAAGGATGAGAGAAGTAGTGAAAAAAGAAAAACACCTTGAAGTAAAACTGTATACAGTGACCAGAATTAATCAATTTGTAGTCCAGAGCAAAGATGAAAATTTAAATTAAACAGAACTGCTTTTATCCCATGACACGCTTACAATGCTGATTACAGAATTCAGGGGGTCCAGAGTTTAGTTCCAAAGAAAACTGAAAGGCTAGGAAGTCACTTCTGCTTGGTTACTGTTATGCTAAGGGTCAAAGCAGAAAGGTATGTCATTTCCATGTGCAACTTTGAATTATTTTATAAAGAAAGTCAGAAAATGGATCTTAAGAGTAGTTCTTACTGGGCTGCCTTGCATCAGAGGAATGAGTAAGAAAACTATGTCACTTTGCTGGAAGGTATACAAGTACTGTATAGTACAGCAAACTTCTTCATCTGTCTCGTAAGTTTTGGGTTGTAAAGAAGTAGGAGTCAGACAGGGTTTTATTGATTTAGAATCTCTCATAAACCTTCCATATGCTTCTACATTCATGTCTTGTTTTCAATTTTAGTGAAGGCTTTTGTTTGAAGTCTCATAAAATTCTAATTTATTGCATTTTCTTTCATAAAATAGAAAGGGGAGGAGGCAAGTACCAAGATAGCATGTGCAAGGCAGGCCCAAGGAATGCATCTGTGAATTTAAAATATCAGTCAGTTTATCAGCCCTTGATTCAGCTATTGGCAATTACTTTTCATCCCTCTCTAACCTATGATCTTGTGTTCTTAGTGTGTGTATAGAAAGACTAAGTAACTGACTAGGCACATGAATATACACTTATATTCTGAGGGTATGGAATTCAGGTCCTGAACTTCTAAAACTGTTAAATAGGCCAGATTTATGCATAATGTGCATACTTATACCGAGAGATGGTTATAACCTGCTCTCCCAATGTGCCACATCTATCACTACTTGGTAATAACTTCTCATTCATTATGGTCCTTGAATTCTACTGAAATCAGGATCAGGATTGTCAACTTACTGAGTAGCTGCTGTTTTCACTAGCATAAAGGAGTGTATCTCTAGCACAGGCAAAGGCATAGCCTTTCCTCTTGTAGGGCAGAGGCCAGAGCAGAATGTCCTAAGATGTCAAATGTGCACACCAAAATCAAACTCAAGAAAGGTCCAAGGAACATCCAAGACTATAGTGAACTCCCACATTTATCTGCTGCTTGTGAACGTGGACTCCTGCATACAAAGTGATGTCAAAGGTACAGCATGGCAGGATATGCCCAGTGGGAAACAGAACATCAAGCATGAAGGAATGTTCATGCATCACTTGGTTTGCATTTTTACATTTTCTCTTTACTTGCATAGCAAAACTGGTCTACAAACTCACATTCCTCTGCTTATATGAAAGTCTCCTTTTCAGTCAGCAAACTGCACCCACAGAGAGTTAAGAGGAAATCGAGTAGAATAGCCTCTCCTATATATGATGTGCTCTTATAGCAGTCAGCTCTCACTGCCTGTTGGGGACTGACTTCCACTGGTGCACGCCACTTGTTGAATATTCATAAAAAATACCCCCCCAGGATAGCAGTGGTACATTGCTGTGGAAGTCACTGATGACATCTGAGCCTTTCCTAGGTCATGTGCAGGGGGTTTGCCCTGAGGGAACAGGAATATTTCCAGATTTGCCTCCACTTGACCTTTTCAGAATTGGATCAGGGACCAAACTGGACCAGAAATCTTGTTCTAAAGCAAGATTTCTACATAAAGGAACAAAGTACATTTCCCACTAAGTTGCAAAGGCATTTTACTTTGCCCTTCTCCAGTGTTAAGCTGACCAACCTAAATCAAAATCTCATGCTTCAGATAGTAAAAATCAGGGAACTAATGGGCTGGCATGGCTCAAACTTACTATGAAATTTAAAGTAGTCCCTGGCTAAGTACACCTTTTTGAGCAAGGAACTACATCACTTGCATAACTACATGAAGCACTGAATTCACTTGTAAAAACAACTGTCCTGAGTTAATGGTATATTGCACCAGAACAACCTATACAGAAAGGGTCATCAGGCAAAACGAGTAGTATAACAGTTTTGGGCAAATGACATACACTTGTGCATCATGACTTTTAAACATATGTACACACACAGGGGTTCTCTGAATGTATTCTTCTTTGTGGACCCCTTCACGTCCTGTACACATTATTGTGTTTAAGATATATCAGTAATACAACACTTGTGGTGTTTAAATGTTTAGAGAGAAGACCCTCCTAGAAAACATGCATAGGGGTGAGTCAACCTAAGCACTGAAAGAGAAATCCAAGTCCTGTAGCACAGCTGAAATTTATTCTTGCAGAGGCTGAAAGGAAATCTGAGAATTCTGCTGGAGAGAATCTGCTGGGCACTGTAATTTTTTTCACTCTAAATAACAAATAGAATAGGCTTTTAACTGCATTTTCTCCGTAAGAGCTACTTAACCTTCTTCACTAACATTAAGTAAAAAAAAAAAAAAAAGAAAATTCCAAGCAAAATTCCTATTCAGAGAGAAAAACAACTGAAACCAAAGTGTGCAGCTCACACCCTTTTCTTCCCTTCCTGTTTTGTTTGGTGTTTTCTAGCTCTGCTTCTCGGACAGCAGAATGGGGGCTGGGAAAGTGTTTACAATATTTTCACATGATTGAGATGGCAGAGTTCTTGTACTCTGTGAAAGGCCTTCTGTTTTCAGATGGCATGGAAAGTTTACCGTCTCTCCAGACAAAAGGAAGAGAGTTTGTTGCCAGCGGATGAGTAATGGGCATGGCCTCTGCACAATACCTCCTATCCAGTCCTAAATCTACATGGTGTTCTTAGGCTTCCCAGCTTCTCCAAAGCAACCTTTGTCTCTGCACTGGGAGACCAGAACTGCTCGTTGAGCTAGTGGGGTTGCAGCCAAGAGGGGAAGGCTTGGTGACAACAGTTGCTCAGTGCTCAGTGCCCAGTATCTGCCTTCTTACTATGCTACTACAATAGTTGGAAACTCATCAACATTTGTATAGAGGATGCCCAATTATGTTGCAGACCAGCTGTATAGTTTTCAGTTCCAGAAGATTCCAGTAACTCACTAAGTTTTAATACTTTTTTTTTCCTTGTTAATCTGATGGGCTGCCTGAGATAAATGATTAAAGCAAAAGCCTGGCATAATTACTCTGGGGGTAAAACTACACAGAAGTTGCCAAGTCCAGTATTTGTTTTCTTACAAGCTACTTGAAGAAAGCATTTTCCATGAATGAGAATTTTTAGATTTTATTAAGTCTTTTAGTTTTTATTCTTTGTCAGAAAATATTTTGGTGAAAAAGCAAACATCATCTTACCAATGTTAGAACAGAAACTAAAGTTTTCCCAGCAAATCTGTGTACTTAGTGCTATAGAAACCAGTAGGTAGTTGTTTTTTTTTTCTTGTTTCTCTTATGAAGTTTCCTAGAGCTTGTCTTTTTGGAATGTATCCGTATGTAGGCTGCAGATACATGGGGCGTGTGTTTGTGAGCATGGCTGTCTGTCTACCTGTCTAAAAGAGGTTGTATTTCACTCTCATGTACTATAAAGGGCATGAAGAAGAGCTTTCTAAGAATTACTTAATCATTCATTAACTACAATTAATATTGATTGTGTACTCAGATCCAAATTGTCAGTACAAAGTTCTTGGTCTCTCATGCTAATTTGATGTTGCACAGCAACTAATTTATTGTTGTCAGAAAAACAGAAGCAAGGATGTAAGAGGCACTGGATTTCCTAAGGCTTGGTTTATAGCTGGTATCAGCAATTTACTGATTGACCTGTAGTAACCTGTGGTGCTGACAGTCCAGGGTACACAAGCAATGCATTAAGGTTAAAAGCAAAACTATTTTCTCAATTACCTGAGTAAAGCATTCAAGGTAACTGATTCTATTCTTTGGAGGGTTTGGCTTTTTAAAATCTTTTTCCTTTAACTGTTTAGACCATACTAAAATAATCTGGTTTCATTTCCTCTGCTAAAAGAGCAAGTCAGCTGAAATTTGGGTGTCTTGCTGAAAGAGGGTGGAAAAAGTGGTAGTTTTTCTTTAAAAGAATATGACCATACACATTCCACTCTGGTGCCTTTAAAGTGAACTTTCCTGTTTTAAATGCCCTCAGGTATAGAAATACCAACACCTCTTAATTGTTTAATATATTGCAGCCTAAAACCTTTACAGAAGTGCTTTCAAAGTATTTCACTGTTCCAGGTGCTTGGTCCTCCACCTCTTAAAATAATAGGCTATTTCCCCTCAGTTTTCATGTGCTGCTTAGTGCCACAATGAGACACATGCTCTGTATCAAGTGAAGGGGAAGTGAGAGAAGTAAGTGGGACTGCCTGACATTGGTGCCTGCACTTGCAGCATACACAGATTTCTCTCTTGTATCACACAGCTTGTAAAGAATGAAAAAATAATATGGCTTGTAAGAAAAAAAATATCATCTTGTTAAGCATTTGAATGTCACTGCACAAAGACATACCCGTGTCACTATGTCCTCTGAGCAGCATCACAAATTAGTAAATCTAGTAACAAGCAGTGCTGAGCTTATACCAGTCCACAATACAGCCATCCTACAGCCATCCTCCAAACTCTATTTGCTGTTGCATGGAGCTGATGTGAAGCCAAAATCTGATGCCTGCAACCATACAGCCATACAACCATGCTTCAGACCAAGGGGAAAAAAACTGTGCTGAATAAAAGAACACCTTATTTTGATTCAGTGGGGCCAAAATAAGAAACAACACTTTGCTAGGCCTATGCTAATTCTTTTGTCAACTTCTGTAGCCAAAATGAACTAAAACTTTTCACTACTCAAGAAATAAGTTCTTAATATAGAGCACACAGGGCTCTTCAGGCTTTTGTGAGACACTGCTGGCATAGCAGGATCTGAGCTTCTCTGTCAATCATATTATCACGTCGTACATCTGCTGAGAGTCTCAGATGCTGTCTGCTCACAGCCTGTGCAGTTCAGACATCCACGTGCCGTGAGCACATGTAACCTGACTGCACTTATTCAGTGCACAAGCAAAGCTAGATGGTCAAAGAAACTTTGTCTTGAAATTCAAGACCTGTTCACAAAATCTCCCTTCTCCTTGCCAGTCATCACTACTGTAGAATTGCAAACTAATACAGATGGTTGAAAGACTTGGGGTCTCAAGCCCTCTTCCTGATAACTGTAAGGGAGCAGTTGCTGGATACAGTTTCAGATAAGGAGCTGGAGGGGGGATGGTTCTGACTGGCCTGAAGGACAAGATAATGCAAAGTTAAACAATTCTGTGAGAGGGGAGGACTGGATCTTTCCATGGCTGCAGCTTCAATCATGCACTTCCCAGCTAAGTCACTCTGCCATTCCTTTGAACCCATGTCTCCTATGTGACAGAGCAGTGATCTAGCTGCTGAACCACGAGACTAATATTGTTCTTTTAACCTGGCAAAACTGTGTTATAAAAGAGTTTGATTCACATGAGAAATCAAATATAAGATCTGTTATATCATGAACACTCTGTTTCTGCTGGTTGTAAGAACAGGTGGCTCAAGGGTGAAAGGATAGCATTTACATTTAAATACACCTTTTGGAATCATACAAACACAATGCTAAAATCACTGCTCCTTTCTCTGAATGTTTTTAGAGTTTGCTGCTAGTATTTTTTACACAAAAATAGCAAACATTTTTTTTTACATAATCAAAAATCAGACATGAGATCTTTAAGATGCCATAAAGGAAAACGAAGAAGCTCTTCATGCCAGCAGGAGACATGGATGAACCTTTTCAAATTCAGCAGTTTACCTCTTTCTTCTGTATGTGCCACTCAGGAGGTGAAATCCAGGTAGAAAGCAGAGCTTCCCTGCTGCTGCACTAACTGGTGATGCTGGCTGGATGTGATGCTGTTTACATTTCCCAGAGAAAGAGAAATGCATTTCTTTTTTGTTTCTTTGTCTGACAAACCCAGATTTATTCCGTGATGAAAGAGAAAGTTCCTTCCATCTCAAGAAAACAGAAACTGAAACAGGCTGCAGAGAGTGCTTGATGCCAGGGTGGGAGCTCAGTGAAACCCCTGAAATGCACCCACTTGACCTAGGCCAGAGCTTCTTTCCTTTTGTTTCTGACATCATCCTCTCATCCTCACAGTGACAGAGGCATATGGTCTGCAATGGCAAAAGCTCGGGGGGAGGGGGGTGGGGTTTGCTCTTTGGGACATCTGATTGGAAAACAACCAAACCAACCCAAACAAAAAAAAAAAACCACCAACAACCCCTAAAAAGCCCAAACAAACAAATAATCCCCAAGCTGTGCATTCATTGAATTCTTCTTGTTTTTTTGATGGCTTTTATCATTACTTTCTACCATCCAAACAAAGGTTAAACCCAAAAAGCATGAATAAATGCTTTAAAATGACAATGTAGCTGGAAATCAGAAATCAGGAGCTGCCTTCTCAATGATTTTTGCACACACAAATTTGTATTAAATTGCCATATAACATACAGCTAATGACACTAATCATTAAGTATGTTCCAGATGACTCTCAACAGTGAAGAACTTAAAATCCAGATCTAAATGTGAAAGTTTAACATCTAATTACTAGTTTTTCCTTTGAATATGCATATGAAACTGCTATCTTTATATATAGCCCTGGACAGTGGTGAATCCTAAGGCATTCTTTACAAACCTATGAAACTATATGGACTTCAGAATCTCTTCTAAGTGAAATTCTCAGATCTGCAAAATGCAGGTAAAGAAAGAAGCAGCAAAAAAGTCCTTATCTCCATGTTCAGTACCTAATTATATTTTATTTGTGTCTTTGATAGTTTTGTCCTTTACAACGTTGTGTGGCTATATAAAACAAAACAGTGCTTCCCTTGGTCTCCCTAGTTTGGCATCTCTTAATCTTCCTAGTTTTTCTTTCTAGCTTTTATATTCTGAAAAATGCTGAATGATTCTTTCCTGTGGTATACATTCATTCTTTTATAACTATGTTAACTACTTGTTAGTAATTTTTCCAGACAAAGAAATCCTCTGCAACCTAAACTCTCCATGGAGAGAAGCTTTTCTGCACATCAGGTAATCCTTGTTGCAATCTGTTGTAGCTCTCCTCCTGTGCCTTTGTGGAGATGAGAGGATCAGAGGTGCACTTGGTATTCACCTGAACTTATGGAACAGCAGAACTCTGTGTTGTTCTTCTTTCCTTTCCAAAGGACTCCTAACATCCTGTGTGCTCTCTGACTGTTAAACATCATTAGGATGATGTGTTCATGGGGTTTAAAGGTCTATTGTAAGGAGGTATTATTCTCCTGGCCCATGGATACATAGGACCACATCACCTGAATTCAGTGGATTTTATGTCCTCCAGAGAGCAGTTTAGACAACCAAAATTACATACCCATGTTTTGACTCTACAGTGCAATGAAGGTACCTCAGTGTTCTTGAGGGAGAACTTCCTGTCAGCCAGCCAATAGTCAGTATTACACACACCTCAGCCCACTGAGAATTTAAATGTTCTGGTTCTTGGCTTCAGTTTTGTGCTTTCAGTAATAATGCAACATAAAATACCAAGTTATTCCCGAAAGAAAGAACCAGAACTTATCTACTAGCACTATCTGATTGGTAAGTCACCTTTCTTGTTTCCTTCGTTGATACTTAGCAGTTTCTGGGGAAATGTGGAAACTTCCAGGTCAAAGAAGGAAGCCTGTAGTTGTCTTTGGGTTCCCATATCATTAGACTGTGTGGGCAGAAGATGGTCCAGGTTGCTGTTTGAGGTTAGAATCGAAAGCCTCCATTTCAGTTCAAGCAGTGTTATTGGATATGGGATAAGAAGTTTATGCTAAAAGCTTAGTATCATTAAGTTATATCAAGCATAGCTCAACTACAGTCAAATACTTATTTCCTGTCTTGTGGCTGTCATTTCACTCTCTGAATGAATAAAATATAGCCTGACCAAACAGAGGTTGTGAGACAAGTGCAAGCTCTATTTAAAGGTTAACAGCCTGATTTCTCTCTCATAGCAGTTTTACGGTCATTTAGGTGCATTGACTTCAGTGAAATAAGTCCTGATTTACAGCATGGCTTCAGAGCTTGTTTAAAGCTGTGCTAAACAATAGCAATGCTGGTGATGGGTCTTTGGGAGCAAAGCATGTTTGTGTTGTGCATGCCATGATACTATGGTACTGAGGCCCTAAAGAAAATTATTATTAATTTTTGATCCATAGAGAACAGATTTTCAAGGAATTGCTTAGGTTTCTTATTTGTTGCCTTTTATGATTTAATATCAGATATAGGGTATGTATTTTTCAGTGATTTATCATATACCAAGAAATCCTGGGGTTTCAAATCAAACGTAGAGGTCAGAAGTGTACCGAGCCCATAATTCTCTATATTTTTGGTTAGAACAGACACCCTCAACTTGAAATGGAATCTCAAAAATACCATCACATCTAAAACAAAAAACCCAGTGACAAAATAGAGAAATAATTATTTTAAAAACTACTTGGAAATGAGTTTACTTCCTGTCAGCACTCCCAAGTGTGATTTTTTTTCATTTCTTCACACTGTAGACTCCCATTCCTTCAGGTTGACAGTGTCATCTCCTGTACTGCTGCTTCCTTCTTATTGACTTCCCAGTGTAGAACAAATGAAAGAAAATAAATAAACACATCTAATCAAGGAATGAGAATCTCTGGTTTTACCTTGACTCATGTTGACACAAAATGTTTTTACAGTGGGAAAGCTAAGTAAGCCAAACACAATAAACTCGCAATCTGCTTCACTGCAAGGTAGATGCAACTCTGCCTGCTCGAGCTCTCCTTTAACAACTTTAACACATGTGCACTAAGGATATGGTAAAGCACTTGTGCTTTTGATGTGTCTTGTGTACCTCTTAAATTGCCAGTGCTCACCTCTCACAGTCCTGTCACTGGGAAGCTGCAGAAGGTTCTTTTTTGTGAGCCAGTCCTTATCTTCTTATCCAGTGCAATAGGCATGTTCTTTGGAGAACACATCAGCTAGCCTTTTCGCTTCTCTTGCCCCATAACATAATCTGAATTGGGGCAGGAACATCAAGAGTGCAGTGCAGTGGTGAAAAGGTGGATTTTTTTCCTGAGAGGTGTCACTGTTTCTCAGTTCCCAGCAGCAGAATCTTTAAATTAACGATCTTTCCAGAACATGTAAACCAGCCAAGCCTAGGACTCAGGTTCATGCTGTGATGATTTGGTATCATGTTATAAGGATTTCTAGCAGGGACAATGATTTGCAACATCATATTAAGTGTAATAAAAACTAAAAACATACTCGTCTCCCAAAATCAACCTTCATCATGGCTATGTATCTGATGGAACTTGGGTTATTTACTGATGTCTACCTATAGATAGATATCTACATTATCAGGGGGCCTATAAGGATGCTGGGGAGGGACTTTTCATTAGGGACTGTAGTGATAGGACAAGCGGCAACGGGTTAAAACTCAAACATGGGAAGTTTAGATTAGATATAAGGAAGAAGTTCTTTACCATTAGGGTGGTGAGGTACTGGAATGGGTTGCCCAAGGAAGTTGTGAATGCTCCATCCCTGGTGGTTTTCAAGGCAAAGCTAGCCAGAGCCTTGGATGACATGGTTTAGTGTGAGGTGTCCCTGCTCATGGTAGGGGGGTTGGAACTAGATGATCTTAAGGTCTTTTCCAACCCTAGCTATTCTATGATTATAAGTCAGGGTTGGACTTGCTTCAACAACTCCATGGGAACACCAGAGCTGCACAGAGTGCTGCAAGTGGGGTTTCAGCAGAGCACAGGAGCAGGATCACCTTCATTACCTGCTGCTCACACTCCTTTTGATGCAGCCCAGCACACAGGAGGTTTCTGGACTCAAGCACACTCTGAAGCTGCTCATGTTCAGTTTCTTACTGACCAACAAAAATCATGACTTTTTTCCCCTATAAATCTTGACTTTAGGGAGGGAATAGACTTTTTTTCTAATGTGCCTGGCTTGCTGGGACAGAGCCACATAGATATGGTCTGCTTGCTTCAGTGTTAGCTGTGCTGTCCAAGTGTGAAAGCATGGAAGGTAGTTTCTCCCTGACTTCAGTGGGATCTGGAATGGATCCTTGAGGAATGCTACCATTTTCAGCACTTCTCTTGCTCTGGCTAAGACTAGGCAAACTGAAATATGAATGTTGTTGCAGCTGCCACATACTATACTTAAGCCACATGTTGATGATTATTGCTTAAACAAGAAGATCTTTGTCCAATGTTTTCTTCCATCTAGAACCTACTGAGTTTTGTGTGATGCTTAAAGTAAGAGTTTCTGTTTTTAATGTTGTTAACAGTATATTTGGGATTTACATAATATCACAGTTTGCATTTATAAAAAAGACTATATTTATTGTATGGTCAGCTTTATAGTAACAGAGGACTAGCCCTAATATGGAAACAAATCGGCCTATTGATTCTTCAGTTGTTTGTATCAATTTATGTTGTGGTTGGTTTATTTACTTCTAGGTCTCCTTCTGTCCACTCCCTGAATAAGTGTTTTTCCTTAGAATATAATGAACTGTGCTTCATTTATCAGAGCTGCATGGTCAAATTCTCTTACTCCTATCACTCTGGTGTGTGTCCCATCTCACTGCCAATGTTTGGACTGTTAGATTCGGCAAGACTAGAAAGGAAAGGAAAGCCTAGTCACACTTACTACATCAAAACTATTAAATATAACTAGAGAGTTTTTTCCTGGAGGCCAACTGACATGAAAGAGCTTGCATTCACACAGCTAAACTCTTTTACTCTCCAAATGATAGTGACCATATCCAGAATACTTGTTGGATATGGTCCCTCATGCAGGTTAATACCTAAGCTGTCCTTTGGCATTGTTTGTAAGAGCACAAGCAGATTTATGCCAAAATATGCCAAGGACCAATTTAGTAGTACAGATGGTATCAGGCCCATGCGTTGCTGGTCCTCTTTAGTTTATTTAGTGTCAGAGTGAAATATCAGTAGTTCTGCCAGGAGTCAGCAGAAATCTCCCTGTTGGCCCTAGTGACAGAAGCCACTGGGATGGATAATCATTAATTTTTTCACCACCTTCACTCTAGATTGTTTATTCTCTCATTTTGTTCTTTATCAAATGAGTACTGAAATAAATTTTTTTAGACCTCGTAGGATTTTTTGGGTTGTTAAATGGGGTTATTGCCTGCTCAAAACTTGTTGTTAGTTTTGAACTACTGAGAAGCTTTTTACAGAGATGATGCTCTGGGGGAGAAAAAAAAAATCTCTTCCCTGACTGAGGATCTCCTATGGCTTTGAGCAAGTAACCAAGGTCTTCTGTGACTCAGCACCCCATCTGGATAAAAGAGTAAAAAGCAGTGAGGTGCAAACTCACCAAACACACCAGCTGCTCGAGGTCACATAAGCACACTACACTGGTATGAACATAAAACCTCCTTTTATTTCAGTGGCAACTTATTTCACATGTCTAGGAAGAGAATTTATTTTAAACCCTGCAAAATGGCCATGACTGCTTTCGTCCCCATATCACAGTCACAGCACTGGGGGTGGGTTTGGATAAGCCTGCAGGGTCCTATATTGCAAGATAGCTTGGGGAACTGGTGCTCTGTATTTCTAGTGCTAACTTTGTGCACCTGGTACCTCAATTATTCCATGTAACACTGTAGTCCTTCACAGTACTATGTTATACTTCTGCCTGCAGCAATATAAACAAGAATCGGGCAATTCACGCTATAATTTTTTACTCAATTCTAAAGATAAATGGCAGGGAAGGCCAAGTGAGTTTATCCTCATCATACAAAATGATTATGTTAGGCCATTCTGTATTACTGAGACTACAGAAAATTACCTAGATGTATTGAATTAAACCATGCTTTTCCAATGATCTCAGAAGCAGCAGCAGAATCAGGACAGTAATTTGGTAGTAACTACTATACTGAATTGCTGCTCAAAATGAAAACCTGTGTTGTTTTATCCAGAAGGATTTTGGTTTCTAGCACTAGCCTTTACTTTTCTTGATTGAATTACTAGAGCTGATGAGTATTTATTTCAATGATATTAAAGCTAACATATATTTTGCCTCAGTTTGCTACAAAGAGTGTGCTGTTAATTAATGTGGTCATTTGATGTGCAGAACCTTTCTGAATTATGAGAACCTCATTGTGTGCTTTCTTCCAATGTTCCTTTTAGGGTAGAAAGACTCTTTGTTTCTTAATTGACTTATTCATGGATCAGTCTCGTGAAAGAAGCTATGGAGCCCAATGCGTACACAGTCATACCTGACTTGGGCTGTGTGACTCTGATTTAATGAAAATGTTAAAAGAGTTGTTGGCAAGAATTATTTACCTGGAAACTGATGGGTTTTTTTCTGAGCTGGATTTTGAAAAGTAGGATGTATGTCAAAGCAGAGCAGAAACATTTGACCTAATCTACCTTTGGCTCCCTTTCCTTTCCCTATGTTGCTCCTCAAGCCTGAAGCATTCTCCCATAGGGGCTTGCACATGGCAGTAGCTATACTCAGACTTGGTGGGACCTTTGCATCAGTTAAGGTTTGCAAAGCCATAATGTGTTTATTTTTTCAGCCTGATCTCTTGAGAAACTGAGGAGGGCTTGAATCTCCCTCCCACTGGTAACGGTGATGTTGGAAGCGCTCGACACATTCCAGCGCATAGCCCCGGGGAAAGCCTGGGTATCCATTAAAAACGCATAACAAAAGGAAACAGCAGAAACCCAACACAAAAACCCCAAACACAATAGTCATTGTGGCCCACATGATACATTGAAAAACCTATCTCAGACCAAGCATTGAATTTGGGAATCACCTGAAATAAGACAGAGGCTTGAAGCTTGACTCAGAGAGAAGTATCTCCATGGTCTTTTTGTGGGCTGAAGGGGTGCAGGCTCTGCCCATGTGTGGTTGGGCTGTGATGTGTGAGGATGTAGCCCTGTGGCTCGAGCTGGTATTCCCTGCCTGCTCTCAGAGGGTATCACCAGTCTCAATGCCTATTCACACTGTACAGCATCTGAGCTGTGCTACGTAGCCATCACGCCAGGTTTCATCTGAGGCTCCTTTTGACCTTCTTTAGCTTTTATTTAAAGCTGGATCCTTTAAGCTTATATTCTGTCTCTAGAAATTCACTCTACTTTTTTTTATTCCCTTCTACTTCCACTGCTGAACTTGTTATGCCAAACTCCACACTCCACCATCCATCCACCCCATATGTTTATATTTTCCAATAGTTGAGGCATGTTGTGCTGACCTGCCTGAACAGAGCTCCTTTATCACTGAGGTGAATGTGATGTCCCCCTCAAAGTTTCTATCATGTGTGACCTTTCATCTTGAACTGCCATGACCAGTTTTTTATTAATGCTCTACCATGCTGCTTGCAGAAGCCAGGAAAGAAAATCTTTTGTTTCAAGATAGAATACTGCTAAAGGACATGATACAGTCTTGGTTTTAATCCATCTAATTAAAGTCTGCATGTGCAGTGTAACTGAGAACACAGCCTTCGCCCACCACTTTCCCACAGGCAGGGAATAAAGGCCTTTAGTACAGCAGCAGCTAGACACCCTTGGATAACAGAGAACAGAGGCCACAATTCATCCCAGCTTTTCTTATCATATCTGTGGAGGGCTTTACCCTCCCTTCCTCCCTCCTCCTTTCTCTCCATGGAATCACTTACTGTAGCTATGTGCCTCTATACCTCACTTCAGAATGTAATCAAGTTAAAAATATGTTAGCTCGCATTTATCTGTGCCCCAGTGAGCTCTGAATGTCATTAATTTCTAGCAAAAATAAAGAGAAAAATAGAACGAAAAAGAAAGAAAAAAGAGAGGGGGGGGGGGGGGGGGGGAAAGAACAAGTGTCTATTTCTAATTAAGCATCAAACCTATTTGTTAAAACTGCTCTGCCAAGAACTGAGTAACACAGTTTAGCAGTTCACACTTGTGTATGTTCACTATGTAGTTTTGTTTTTGCTGGATGGTTGTGGCTATTACTGAGGCTGCTTTTTGTGTGTGTGTGTGTCAGGAAGAGGGTGCCATGGAGCTATTTTTTGTGAAACACTTCCTTGGTTAGTTTTTCACTTGTTGCTTTTCGTTGGGCAACTGCAGTGGGGAAAGGAGGAGGAGGAGAAGGAGGGCAGCCAAGGGTGGAAGAAGCAGAGAGGGCAAAATGGGGAGCACTAGAATTAAGCCTCCACCTGTTTTCTCTTTCTTCAAGTCATGTTTTTTATGATGACAATGAGGTCAATGTGCCAGACGATTCAAAACTCAGGAGGAGACTGTACAACATGAGTAGAAAATACATTTCAATACACATAAAGCTCCCCCCACCATTCCCCAGCAAAACACACAAACAGGCTTTTTGTGGGCATTCCCTGGTAACCCACACAAAGAGCTGTTCAAACAGCTGTGCCTGCAGCTAAACACCATCCATGGGCGGCTGCAGAAAACCACCATTTTAATGCATTCACTTTCCTGACTCAGATTCAGGGAACTCAACTTACAGTTGTTAAAAGAAGGGATTTTGAGTCCTGAGTAAATATGCAATATCTAGGGGAAACTACTGGCTTGATTTGTCTGTAATGAATTATTCATATGTCTGTTGTACTCAGGGGATTATTAGAGATGAAAAGTGGTATTTTGGAATCCAGTAAAGCTTCTGAGGTGAGACCAGTCTAACTGAAGCATCTAACATTACATTTGTTTAATACTGAAGTATTTCAAAAGCAGAGGACAGAACAATTCAGACACCAGACACCAGAAGTACTGTGCTGCCTATCTATTAAAAGAAGTTATGTTGATCAAGTACAATAGTGCCTTTCATCACAACTTGGTTATCTTATGCTGACCTCTATAATCAGGAATAAAGAGATCTATAAGTTTCTCTGCTCTTAGCTTCATGGAAGGATAAGATTAAGTGTGTAGCTATCTCTATACTTATATAATCCTATATATTTACATAACATCATGAAATTGCAGTAAGCATAAATTCTAGTTTACCCTGGAACTAGTGTCTAATCTAAAGAACTGTGATAATCAAGAAGACACCCGTATTTTACGAATTTAAGATTTTCTTTAATATTTTGACAAAAATATTCAATAGTTGCTCTTCAATAGTGACATCTGCTTTGACACACTAAAAGATTGTTAATACGAAGTCACTTATTTTTTTTATGGATGTTTGCATATTGCATCAAGCAACGTCAAATTTACAGAGCTTTGTGTATTCTTTTTAAGTTTGCTAATCCTAATAAATACATCATTCTTTTATTGTTACATAGCAACCTTCCTTAAGTAAAATTAATTTGTATTTTAGGGAAGCACTGTAATGTTTTTATATTAAATAATGCCCTGTAATTCCATGCAACTAATAACATAAATTAGGGTGGATAATTATTTTTGTCACTAACAACTGTTGTTGTAGAGCACTTGTTATGCTGAGGTGCATAAGAAGAACTGAAAACCAACCACATTACTATGCTAGTCACACAGGACAAGCAGCATGGCATAAATTCCTTCTCAAAGTTAGTGAAGGATGCTGAACATCAAGGCATGCTAAAGGTTAAGCTTAATAATCGGTCATAAGTCTCAGATTCCTACAGTGAGCAATTAATATATTGGAAATGAGGATGCCTTTACTAAGTCCCTGAACAACTTTATGCAGTCAAAACCTCATCTAAAAAGTTTAGCTTATGATAGGACCCAAAAGTGTTTAGGAGGTTGTTCTCAATGCACTTAAGGATAAAGAAGATGGAAGTGCCATTCTTTTGTCTTGCACGTGGGACCTGATGTTTTAGTTCACCTCTGTTACCAGCAGCCATTTGCAGGGATTGCTCACTAGTTAGACCATGGAAAGTAGAAATGTGAGAAGAGGGCATGCCTGAATTCTTAAATCATTTTCAAAGTTTTCAGTTTCCAAAGTTTATTTTGATAATCTTTGGCACAGCAAATGTATACTGATCTTCCAGAGTGAAGAGCAAATTTTACATTGAGTGAAAGTCAAGAAAACTCAAGAGGCTGTTAACAGTTATTTAAAATGTTCAGCTATGGCTACAGAAAGATCCCTTTGAAATGACCATTCCTCTTTCCTATACTAACCTCATATCAAAACAAGTTCTTTGCGTTGTGAAAAGAAGTGAAAGCAATAATCATGGTCAAATTTCTTTTGATGCTGCAAATTTCTTTCAAAATCCAATTCTCAGATTTCACTGTGTCTCTTCCAAGCAAAAGCTATTTAGACCAATTGTACAAGAGTGTTTTATAAGGCTATGCAATGAAGGGTCAGTTAATTACACCCTTTCTACAAATGCTGAAGACCATGGCAGTAATGACTCACCAGAACTGATGATTCAGGGGGACAGTAGGAGCCAGCTGCTGATTACAAACAGAAATATGAGTCACCCTTTCTCTGACTCTTGAATAAAAAACCCAAACTAAACTAAAACAATAATATGATTAGAAATTAATTTCTGTACCCTCAGAGTAGAGGACTAGAGTAGCTGCTCATCTGTTCAGGCAAAATAACTTGGCAAGTTTATTACTGGTGGTAAATGGTGTAGCCACATTACTTTGGAAATGGAAAAGTAGTGCTGCTAAAGTCAGATTTTACATACTGAGAATAATCATAGAATCATAGAACAGTTAGGGTTACAAAGGATCAGTCATTTCCAACTCCCCTGTCATGGGCAGGGACACCTCGCACTAAACCATGTCACCCAAGACTCCATCCAACCTGGCTTTGAACACTGGATGGAGCATTTACCACTTCTCTGGGCACCCTGTGTCAGCACCTCACCACCCTTACAGTAAAGAACTTCTTCCTTATATCTAACCTGAACTCCCCCTTTTTAGGTTTAAACCCATTACCCCTTGTCCTGTCACTACAGTCCCCGATGAAGAGTCCCTCTACAGCATCGTTGTAGCTCCCCTCAGACACTGGAAGCTGCTCTGATGTCTCCACATAGCTTCTCTTCTTCAGGCTGAACAGCGCCAGTGTTCTCAGCCTGTTTTCATACAGGAGGTGCTGCAGTTCCCTGATCATCCTTGTAGCCTCCTCTGGACTTGCTCCAACAGCTCCATGTCCTTCTTACCTTGAGGACATAAGAATGGGTGGACCATCTCCAGAAGAAAACAGAAAAACTGGCTATCCTGGATTTGGAAGGGGCTGAGGTTCTCAACAACTTCTTTGCCTCAGTCTTCACCAGTGTTGTGGTTTACCTTTTATTGCTGTTCTTTAGAAATACATGCATACATATATGTAGCCTTTTTAATGCTCTCAGAAATGGAAGCTGGACTTCATCTGAGCAAGCTAACTAAACGATTATTAATGTAACTAAAAGAATTCAGCATTCAACACACTTTTGTGACCTTTTTGTATACTAAATTCGGATTCATTTCTCTCCTCAGGCAGGCAAGTACTATGCTTATGTATGGCCTAACATTTCTCCCTGTCACTGCAGAAAGATTGGGATAATCTTCACATTTGCATCAGATCAGGCAGGACATTGGTAGCAGCAGCCCTTTTGCTGCCACTGCAGATCTGGGTTCCAAAAAACAGAAATGTGGTAGATACATCCCTGACAGTTTTAACATATGGGAAAATTGAATGTCTCTGAAAGTTTCAGTTAAAAATTTATCCAGCATGAGATTTAGCATAATTTGTTTTTCAGAGATAAACATGTGAGTACTTAGAAGGAAATACTTCTTGGACACAGGTAGTTGCTGAATTTTAACTGACAACATGTTTAGGAAACAGCACAGAGGTACAAGGCATACATCAAGCCTGCAAGCCCTTTGCTCAGTGGAAAAGCAATTTTGTGGCAACTAGGGATAAGATGCAACAAAAAAAGATCCAGTTCAACAAAGCACACATATGTACTTTCTGAATAAATTCAACTGAAAGGTCAAGAGATTAAGGGATTAAGTGATAAGCAATGTAGCGAGGCACACACTAAAAGTAATTTTCAGATGTGCTTCCAATCAGCTGCTTTTTTCTTTTTTTTGAGAGAACATAGTTTCAACCTTATTCTTTGTACCTGTAAGCTAGTTACCTGGGTTAGTTTAATGGTTACCATGTGCCCTATCATTTCAGGCTCCTTCCTGCCAGCACTGCCTGTGGTGACACTGGGCCTTGGTGCTTAGAGATTGGGTTTAAGGTGCTGTGATCTTTTCTTATACATTACAACATTCTCGATCCTGTTTCCTTGGTTTTGCTTCCAGAAATTTATCAACAAACCTTTTAGTTTTGTTTTATTTTTCATCAGCTGCCATTTTTTTCTTCTGTGAAATAATACGTGCCATGTCCTGAAGCTCAGTAACTAGCCTTTGTGAAAACCCGCGAGTTCATCTCAAAGTTCTTTGAGCTCTGTTTAATCCCTTTCTCTGAATTAGCTACTTTCTTATAATTTCTGGTTATAGCATTTTCCTTATCTTCTGTCACAACTGCTTTGCTTCAGATAGCAGGATTTTTAATTTCTAACTTTGTTCTCATTTGTATTTTTAAGTGCTCAAAACTTCCTGATCCCACTTATCATGGTCATGATTTTTCAGAGACTGCTTCTCACACTGTGTATGTTTTTAAGAGTTTGTTTCTGTGATTGCTGTCCTCATGGATGGATTTTCTATCTCTTACATTTGATTCTGGTAAATGATCTAACAAAAGTTAAGGGATGTTTGTGTCACTTTGAAGGTTTAGTATCTCGTTTCTTTCTTCTTTTACCAACAACCAAAGGTCATCATTGCTTTCTGTAGTAAAGAAGAAAATTATGAGCCATTCAAGCTAAACGGAGGCTCTGGAGGGACCATAGTCTTAAAAGCAATGAATTTAAGAGGCAAATGTTAACTTTCTTAGTGTGATGAAACATAAAAAACTCCTGTGAAGTGCATTTAAAAAAAAAAGGAGTAGTGTTAATTAATCATGCTTTGAACATAGCACATGAGTTGACTTTTCAACTCTGACCTTGACTAAATCAGCTGGCAAAACACTATTAATACAAATATTCTTAAAATTCTTATTTATTTGTTACCTTTATGAAGTCATAGCATCAATTTAAGCAGTTTTAAAACTCCTCTTTCCTATTCTAAGCATTTTATCTGGGAACAAATCCTGCTGAAGTCTCTGGGATTAAGGGAGTCAACCCCACTGCCCACAGGCTGGGAGAGTTGCTCCTTTCATTCTTACCACAGCTCTAGTATCCTGCTTTGTCTCTGTCAGGTTCATTATGAAAATAAATTGCCCTTTGTCAGTATGTTGTTGGTAGATTCAAATAATTCTTAGCAGACCAGTGAGATACAGGTCTTCTCTACAGAGGTCCTGCTGCTCAGACTCAGTGGCATACTGAACACCCAGCTGTTGTATTATATTGCTTTTAATTTTTTAATGACCATTTCAAAGTAATGCACTAAATAACCAGTAAGAGACTCTCCTAAATAAAGGTACAGCACTTGTTGCCTCCAGTCTTCTAGAAGAGTGACTGTTTTTATGCAGTTTAAAATCTTAGTTTCTTCACAATTTGCTTGCCTTGTGGGTCTGGTAGATTAGGTTTTTTTTCCTGTATATGCAATTCAAAAATCAGGGACCTACTCCTCTGTGTTACAAAACCAACCAATCAAAGACAGACAACAACAAATAGGTTTGAGATTAGTAATCTCCTGATGTTCTGAGCAAAGAAAACTGATGCAGGAAAATAACTTAGCTCTACAATCATCTGCCTCAGCTTTTCTGGTTGCTTTCTTTAGGCCTTTCTGATCTACTGCAGCTACTGACTGTTGTGTGGGCCTTTTACTTCTGATAGCCTTAGTGGTTAGTTTTTTCACCTCAGCTTCTGATAAACCCTCCAATTCATGCCCCAGCTTCCTGTTTCTGATGTGCAGAATGCATGCCAGAACAAGTGGCCTAACTAGAGATGAAATATAGTGAGAGAAACTATAAAAAGTGAGAAAGGAGAATTACAAACACTGATTAAGTATGAGTGTTAGGAAGTTTAAATTGAGATTCTAGAGATTCAGTTGTCATGCAAATGAATCTGAATTTTGTTGTTGTTATTGTTAATATAACATGCTCCGGGTTGCAAAAGACTTGCTGAACACATGGCTGTTTCTCATTAGTGGTGGCTGTCACTAAAATGAATATGTCGCTGAGTGTTCAGTTTCTGGGAAATGTGGTTGAAACATGAGCAGCTCACTCGATGCAGAGCTCCAAGTCAGATGTTTTCACAGGGGATGTTCCCCATTATGTAATGACAGAGAACCATACGGAACATGTTACAAATCAAAATACTGATTGATGAAGTGCCTGTGGTCAGCTTTCTACAGAAATGAGAATTTTGAATGTATTATCACGTCAGCGTGGAACTGATCTTGCATACAATCACATTCTGGTTTCATTCCTTTTTCATTTCACAGACTCACACGTGCTGCTCCAGATGATGCTTGTAGCAAGCAGAACCTCAGACTGAAGGAAATAAAGCATCAGGCTTGAGCTCTGAAGTTTCATTGATTTAACCCAGTTCACAGAGGCCAAATAAGTCTGAGTTTGTTCACACAGCTGCTAGGCTATAAACTCTTTCTCCCCATAGCAAACTTCTCCCCTGCTTCCTAAGAGCTGTGAGAGCAGACATGATGGAGCATGCTGCTATTGGGGAGGGAAAAGTGGGGTTACCGGGTAAGGAAGGGTGAGACCTGTGAAGGTTTGAATTTATCAGACTACACTTTGAATTTATCAAAGCTCCACTTTGGCTTCCCAAAAATATATGCTTTTCTTTACCCACTTACCTTATTTAGAGGGGTTCATTAAGGAAAGCAGATTGGCTCATGCTCACTTCAGGGTGAGATTGCTTGATTTGTTTGAATTCAAGTTACTTAGTACTCTAGCTTCAAGTTTCAGGTTTGTTTCAGCTACGGTGACCTCTTCTGTTTTACACAGAAAGCAAACAGGGCTGGTCATACAAAATGTGCATAGCTATTCACTAAGTACACAGACTGCAGGTGAATGCGTGTCTCAGTCATAGCACATTTAAAGAAAAGTCTAGTCAAATGGTATATTTAGAAACTTAGGTCAAAGTATCTAGCTCTTTTTTTGCCAAACTTACATTCTTATATTGTGCTTCAGTAAAAGCCTGAATAGGAATAGATTTAGACACATGTTCAGCACAGTGTTATGAGCATGTGAGTATTTCTGTTTCTGAGATCCCAGTGTGAGATTATTACAGTGCTAAGGCACATCAGGTGTGAGAGACAGGTTTCGCCTTCACTAATGAAAATACACTTAAGTGAACAGAATTGCTTGGTTTACATTAACACAGCTAAGGCTACACTTTGGCCCATGACCTGCAAATCTAAAAATAAGGGGAAGTTAAATTAAATGTCTACTAATGCCTGGAAAGGTGAACAGTGTTTAAAACTGAAAACCAGAAAAGAAAAACATCAGGCATTCATTTAAAGCCCATGGACAAATTCTAGAGTCTAATTTTTCATAAACTTTTTTCAGATTATTCAGAATTGCTCAGAATGCACAATCCTTCACTGAATTATCTTGTAAATAAAGCTTTGAAGCTTACAGCAGGCATCAGAACTGTCCCCTCCTTTCTTCAATACAGTGAGGGGGGGGGGGGTGTTTGTTTTTTGTTTGGTTGGTTGTTGTTTTTTTTTTTTCAAAGAAGTAGCTCTGTCAAACTGTTTTCCAGGGATCTGATTTCTGCCCTTCAGACTTCTATAGATGTTCTTGAAAACACAGAACAAATGTACCTTGCTGATAAACAATGTCATGTTTTCACTTTGTGTTTACTCATGGCAGAAATCTGTATGGGTATGTATGCAAACAGTGTTTAAGTGCTTCATTAATTCAAAGGATAATGATGTAAAACAAAATGAGGAAACATGTAAAAGCAACTGTTGAAGGACATCAGATTTTAAGCTATCTGTAACCTTCATAATTACTACAGTGCTCCTCCTCTGTTATTAAATATATAATGCAGACATAATGATAGTAATGATCAGTAACTACCTGAGATTCTACCACCTTTCAGATATTTAAATCAGGTAATACTAAAAGTCTTTGATAGAGATGTTTGGTAATTAGCAACAGATAACAAACTTTTCATGGAGCCTTCTTTTCATGAAGGTTTTCACGGCAGGAGGAATGCTGCGATCTGCAACTGTCATTCAGTTCACCTTTCTCATGCACAGTCTTCTAGGCAGACCCTGCAGACCCTCCCAGTCTTCATGGTTCTTTATACCAGAGCCATGAGCACTGCTGTTGAAATTACACTTGCTATTGTCGGAAAATGCAAGTTTGGGCTTAGCTGAGGCACAGATCAGGAAAGACTCACTGAACCTGTGTCTGGCATGAACTCCAGATTCCATGTAATCCTGGTAGTTTTGCAGGATCAAATACCCCAGAGTCCTCATTGCAACTGCTCCCCCAGCCTAAGACGAGCAATAGAAATGATCCTTATCTGGATAGGAGAGCTGCTCAGATAAAGAGAAGGCAATACTGACATAATTTTCTCAGATATTCTTGTGAATCTCCAGGAAAACTACCAGGGTGGGACATTTCCATAGTACACCATTTGGCCTGGGATAGATGACTGTGGCTTTGGTGCCAGGAAGATTAGTACTGCACTGGGTGCCTACTACTAGCACAGGCACACAAGCTCGTTTCTAACAGTGTAGCCATAAGGTAAGTTTTGCAAATTCTAGATTTATGCTATGGCATAAAGCAAGAGGGTGGTTCCCTGGCTCTTAAAGCTGCTCCAAGCCAGGGCTGAGCAGGCTTGTTGTCCAGACCCCTGGCCGTGCATTTGAGCTTCTCTCCTGACCAGGACCTAACACTGAGGTGCAAGTGTGATAAACAGATTTAAAGAGACAAAATCAGTTATTTGAAGACTGAAGCCACCTCTTTCCAGTGCTAGGCACAATCAAACTGATAGACTGTATCAATAAATTTGAGGTTTTCCCTAAGAAAAGGAAATTCCCCTTTCTCTCCCTACTGAAAGTTTCTAAGCTTCTAGTAAGATCTAAATCAGGGAATTAAAACCTTTATATTATTGATTTTTTTCTTCTCCAGGACTCAGTTTGTTCTTATATACATGAAGAAAACAGCATAGTTTTGTCTCAGATAAAAAGTGCTTAGCACCATATGTATCACTATAGTTGTTACCATTTTTCCAGAAGTATGGGTTATAGAGAAAGAAGGGTTGCCAATATAATCAGCATTATTACAGATCTCTACTTCCTTTCATTATTTTATCTTCAGAATGGCTTGGTTCAATTCTGCTTTTCTTTTTAACTTGCTAATTCTTACACATTTCATCAACCTTAAAAATAATATTTTCAAAATGTAACTGAAGACCACCTCTCTTTATCATATGTGATCCGGTGCTTACATATGGGCCTGGAAAAGTTATTACCTGCCAAAATCCTAGTGAAACTGGTTTGATATAGACATCTAAGACTTCTGAGACTTTTGGTCTTCTATAAAAGACCTGGCACTAGTAGAATTATTTAGGTTACTGGTATGTGTTTTTACTGAAAGACATCCCATTATGAACACATTTATAGATATAAAGACATCCTATGTTGTTGTTTTCCTATACTGTCATTTCTTTTCTAGATTGAAATAGGTGATACTGCAAAGAGTACTAGTATAATTGCACCAATATTAAATGTTGCATTAACTGCATCTGACATCTTGTTGAAAGTTGTGACATAGGCTCCTAAGTACAAATCTGCTTTGAAACCAAGAGTTAAGGTCTAATTCCATGAAATGTGGAATGTTTCTTTTTAGATTGGGGCTCTTTGTCTGTTTGGTTCTCTTGGAGGCTTTTACATTTGGGTTTCTGCTACCAAATCAGATCAGGATTCAGACTTAGGACTTTGGGTATTATTATTTCTGTCTCATTATTATTTCTGACAAGGATTAGGAACAGTAGGAATGAGGCTTGAAGATTTTAGTGCGGAACTAGCTCCTACCAGAGATGAGTCCGTGCTAATCTTGTGCTTTTTTTATGGGGCTTATTTTGAGCTTCCTGAGAATTTTTGAGGCAGTCATCTGAGAGCTAAACAGCATGGCTGCCTCTAAAGTAAACAAGTGTTATTATACGTGGTGGGCAGATCAGATTTGGTATGTGTTCTAAGAATGTTCAGAATTAAATCAGTTTTATTTAGTCACAGAATAGTTCCTTACACAGTGGTAGCACCACATATGACTCGACCCCAATGTTGCAAAACTTAACCAGAGAGATTGGGCACACAGATGACTCTTCTTGGCCTTGCAAGAATGCCAGTAACATGTCTATCCCTGCCAATTGTGCTCTTTCAAAGCTCACGTTAACCATATATAGGAAAATAATAATAACAACAAAAATCAAACCTTGGAGACAGGGATGTTGCACAGGTCAGTGTCAAATGCTCTGCACAAGTCCAGGTAGATGAAATTAATTACTCTTCCCTTATGCACCAATGCTGTAATCCCATCATAGAAGGCCACCAGATTTGTCTGGCATGATTTGCCATTGGTGAAGCTGTTTGGCTGTTGCCAATAATCTCCTTATTTTCCATATGCCTTAGCATTGTTTCCAGGAGAATCTGATCCATAGTCTTGTGAGTCACAGGGGTGGGACTGGCTGATCTGTAGGTCCGTGGCTCTTCCTTTTTTCCCCATTTTAAAAATGGGGTTATATTTCCCCTTTTCCAGTCAGTGGGAAGTTCACTGGACTGTCACAACTTCTCAAATATGATGGATACTGGCTTAGCCACTTCATCTGCCAGTTCCCTTGGGACCCATGGATGCATCTCATCAGGTCCCATGGACTTGTGCACATTCAGGTTGTTTAGATGGTCTCAAACCTGATCTTCTACAGCAAGCAGTCCTTCATCCTCCCAGTCCCTGACTTTGCCTTATGTGACTTAGTAATGTGGCTGGAGCTCTTGACAGTGAAGACTAAGGCAAAAATGTCATGAAATACTTCAGCCTTCTGCATGTCCCAGGTAATCAGATCTCCTGTTTCTTTCCAGAGAGGGCCCATATTTTCCCTTGTCTTCCTTTTATCACTGACATACTTGTTGTCCTTTACATCCCCGTCCAAACTTAATTCTGTCAGAACTTCAGTTTTCTAACCTGACCTCTGGCTGCTAAGACAGTTTCTCTGTGTTCCTTTCAGGATACCTGTCCTTGCTACCACCCTCTTTAGACTTCCTTTTTGTGTCTGAATTTGTCCAGAAGCTCCTTGTCTATCCACCCAGGCCTCCTGGCATTTTTGCCTGACTTCCTCTTTGTTGGGATGCATCACTCCTGAGCTTGAAGGAGTGATATCCTTTAATATTAACCAGCTTTCTTGGGTTCCCTAACCCTAACCTCTTCCCTGCAGGGCTTTATCGCATGACATTCTACCAAGCAGATCCCTCAAGAGGACAAAGTCTGCACTTCTGAAGTCCAGGGTAGCCAGCTTGTGGTGTTCCTTCCTCATCACCCTAAGAATCTTGAACCCTACCATTTCATGGTCATTGCCTGCAAGGCTGCCCTCCAGCTTCACAATCCCCACCAATCTCTCCCTGTTGGTCAGAACAAGGTCTGGCATAGCACCTCTTCTTATTATCTCCTCTATTACTTGGAGAAAGATATTGTCATCAGCACATTCCAGGAACCTACTGGATTGCTTATGCCCCACTGTGTTGTCTCCAACAGATATTGGGATGGTTGAAGTTTTCCATCAGGATCAGGGCTCATGAATGTGAGGCTGCTTCTACCTCTCTGTAGGGGTCCTCATCTGCTTGGGTGGCCTGTAGCAGATCCCCACTATAATGTTGCCTGTTCTTGCCCTCCCTTTAATCATAAGCCATAAGCTCTCAGTTTGTTCCTCATCTATTCCCCAGGCAGAGCTCTGTGCACTCCACTTGGTTGTGACATAGGGGGTGACACCCTTTCCTCATTTCCCCTGCTTTTCCTTCCTGAAGAGCCTATATCCCTCCATTCCAACACTCAAATCATAGGAACCATCCCACCATGTCTCTATGAAGCCAATAAGATCAGCACCCTGCAGGTATGTGCATGTCTCTAGCTCTTGTTTATTCCCTATGTCATGTGTGTTTGCACAGAGGCATTTCAGCTGGGCCTCTGATGAAGCTGATTTATTGGCTAGAGTGGCAAGAATTCCTTTGTGCTGTACTAAGCCTCAATGAGTGGCACCTAAGTATTAGAGCTGCTGGGCTACATATGCCACTCCAGGACTCCTCCCATCAAAGCACCACAGCTGGGTGATTACATCTGACAGTCAGGGAGCAGATTATAGTCTGCTGATTCAACACAAAAAATGGACCCGAGCTTCCCTATGACCGTTACAGTGTCAGCCAGCTTGTATTGTGTTGATCTGCAGTCTCTGTCCTATTACAACATTGATTACTGCTTTCAGGGGGCAATGGAGTTCCCATCACCTTTTGATTTTCTGGAATAATGTGGGGCATCTGCCCCCTCAAAAAATTGCTAACCCCCTTCTTTTTCTGACTTCTCATCTTTATGGAGCAAAGCCATCTTTGTTATAAGGGCTGGCAGTTGTTGCAGACCCTATCATGCATTTTACAGTTTTACTTCTTTTTATCTCTCTGATACTTTTTTGCTGAACTGCCTGATTACTGAAAGGCATCAAAGACAAAAGCAGAACATAAAGCAAAGGTAGGATGTCTTTCTTTTTCTCAGGGCAACTCAGGTCCCAAGAGATCTGGAACAAGAGGGCCCTTCTAAGTTCCACATCAAGAGGATGTTTTTCTGTAAATGTTCTCTCATTCTCCCTTGTTTTCAAGCATACATCTGACACAAATTAATCTGCAGGGTTTTTAGTCATTTCCCATCCACTGCTGGGGTAAATTAGACTTGCTGATGTTGTTTTGGCCTAACCCTGAAGCAGCATGAAAAGAATGGCCCAGAGGGAGAGCAAGAATGTTCTCCTTGGCTCTTCTTCTACATACTCTCCGGCTCATTCAACAGAAAAATGAGTTCAATTGGCTTGAAAGGTGCTGGGAGAATGAAAATCCCTCTGTAGTACCTTAAGGAACCAAAATACTTAATTAATGTGGAGGCCATTATGTGTGGTTACCATATGAATGAGTAAGTGGACTGCCTGAGTTACAGAGCAGGAAAGAGGAGAGGATATCTGAGGTCACCTTTGTCAGGGTAAAGAAATCCTAAACAATAAGGACATTGGTTTAAGACTGGAGGAATAATTTGAAAGAGAGTCCTGAGAGTGAAATTAAATGAAGCATGGGAGAATACTGGTGGAGATTAGCAGTGCTGTGAAGGAAGCCAGAGCAGGCTGCCAATCGCCCCTAAGCACAGGCAGCTTTAGCTGGGCTGCTGCAGACAGGAATTAGGCAGAACACTGCTGGAGTTTGATGGAAAAGTATTTTCTTGAGCAATGTTAAAGAGTTTCTCTTCTATCACCACCCCCCCTTTCACTGACTTCTGAAAGTGAACACTCTCTTTTTTTCTGGATGGACTTATGACAGAAGAAGAAAAAACAGAGTCAGGGTTTTAAAAGCACTCTGGTGCTCTCAGTGTAAATGTGAGATTCACTTAGCACAAGGCTGTCATCATGCACATACTGCTTTGGATGAGAAGAGAATAAAGCCTAGCAATTAATGGCTGGGTTTAGAGTTGAAGCTGGTGAAGAAACCAAGGAAATGTATTTGCTGACGTATAGGATGAAAGGGATGTATACTGGTTTGCTGAAAACTAGATTATCTTTCTGAAATAGCAGTATTGACGGTGATCTAAAGTTCTTTGAGGCAATTTCAAGACTTGTTCTCACTGGAGGCTTACTAGCCATGATTTCCAGAAAGCAGTACCTGCAATAGGACAGGCTCCCATAGGAAAACAACGAGCTGTAGGAAGTAAGATTTTGGGGGAAAAAAAAGCATTTTTCTAGGCTTTGGCTTCATTTGCTGTCTTGTTGAAACAGCATTCACACATGTTCTACAGCAACCATCCTGACTGCTATCTAGCAGGGGTTCCTAGAACTTATTTTTCATAACAGCTAGAAACAGAACTATTAGTGAAAACAAACAGAGAGAATGTGAATCATCTCTCTGAAAATACTTCTATTGTATGCAAGTTTTCCAGAAGATAATGGACTAGATCTTGAGTAACTTCTGCAAAACTATCCACAGAAGCCCAAAGTGAGACTTCCAGAGCCTGTAGAATGTCAGGTGTCATATTTAGACCATGTCCTTCAGTTATAAGTAACAGTAAATTGACTGGACTGGTAGCCCCTAACAGCCTTTGAGAATAGTCATTGCTTTGGTGTTAAATGTTGCCATACATTGATACCCAATAGCTGGCTGTGTGGACACAATCTTAATGTCCATCTTTGGAAAGTTGCACTGTGACTTTCTCTACAGCTTTATTCCTAGAGACTGTAGGTAATCTTGTATTGTATAACTGTAAGTCTCAGTCACTGGGACAGCTCCCGTGGTGCCAAGGGCACCTCTGTGCCCAAATCCCCCCTGAGAAATGGGCTGACATCCTTAAACTGCCTTGCGAAGAGGCATGCTTAGAACTTTACTGGTGTATGACCCTAAATCATCCAGGTGCTTCTGGGAAGGAGGTGGGGCTGCATCCCTGACTCTTAATAATCCTAATGATTTTCAAGTAACACCAAAGCTGGAGCCTGACTGGTGTGTTAAATTGGAGTGAATCAATGAAATCTACACAAATGGTGCTTCATTGCATAAACTGCATTTTGGAGGCAGATTGGATGACATTTTCCAATGTTCTCTCTGCAGCAATTGTTTAATTCCTCTGCAGAAGAACAATTTAAGTAATTGAGTTTTCCCTCAGGATAGGAAAAAATTACCCCCCTTCCAGACTTTTCTTTTTTATTTTCCCTTCTATTAATTTAATTGAAACCAAAATTGTTTGAAATACGAAATACCGTTGGAGGCCTCCCATTACTGAGGCTAGAGCTGTGTGTGAAATACTTTTCTAGCCTGAAAAAATGTGTGTTTTCCTAAATATTCTTGTTCTGCTCTGCGATGAAACCAACCCCCTTTAAAGGCAGGAGTATGTGTGCTTGTGTTTATGTGTGGGGGTTAACATTATGAGGGTGAGATGAAACCCCCCAGAAGTTTCAACTTCAAACTACCTCATTTTTTTTTGTTTGTTTGTGTTTTTTTTCCTGACCAACAAAGAAAAGTACAAATTTCTTAAAGAAAAAGTAAATTGTTCCATAATTCATTCCCTACCCAGGGCCTGAGCAGGCTTGCTCTAGGAAGACACTGCCTTTTGGCTGAGCACTCTGCAGGTTAATAGGAAGGCCATCAGAAGTCTTGAAATTAGTAGGAACCAGCATGGAGCATGGCCCCACAAGTACTTGACCAGACTGGTTTCAAAACATACCTGCAGCCTAGCAGAGCAGGAACTGAATTAGCTTTGGAAGGCAATGTTGCTTTAGGAGACTGATGACTCACTAGTCACCCGCTCTGTAGCTGTCATGCAGGGCTTCACTGGCAGCTCTACAAACTAATATGTTCCACCCAGTCTGATCAAGTGAACACAAGCAGCTTAGGAACTACCTGTTGTGACAAAGGTGAGGCCAGTCCCTGATGGCACGTGAATCTGGGCACAGTAGAATTGAGTCAGGAAGCCCTTCAGACAGAACCCCCCACTAAACACATTTCTGTATGTTAATTCTTATGACAGAAAAAACAAAATCACACGCACTGCAACACTGATTGCTCAACACATGGCCTAAACAGAGCTTGCAGCTGTGTGATTTCTGTTAATGTAATGTATAATGACCAAATTTTGCCAAGTATTAATCTAATCAGCACTGAAAGACATGTTTAGCTAAGAATGCTATTTCTACTAAACATGTTGCAGGCAATGTATTCCTGAACCATAAACTATCCCCAGTTCTCTGGTCCCATCTAAATGAAACACGGGAACTTTTCATTGATAGATTTTTGTTACTTCAAGCAGACTTTAACCCTATGTCGTGGTTTAAGTCCAGCCATGCAGCTTGTTCACTCGTTTTCCCCCCCTTCCTCCCACCGGTCCCAGAGGGATGGGGAGGAGAATGGAAAGAATGTACCTCACACGGGTTGAGTTAAGAGCAGTCCAGTAACTAAGGTATAACACAAACCACTGCTGCTGCCACCAATAACAATAATGCGAAGGAAAATAACAAGGGAAGAGAACACAATTGCTCACCACCTGCCAATACCCAGCCCAACTGAGCAGTGATCTATCCCTTCCAGGTAACTGCCTCCAGTTTACATCCTGAGCATGACATGCTGTGATATGGAATATCTCTTTGGCTAGCTTGGGTCAGGTGTCCTGTCTCTGCTTCCTTCCAGCTTCCCCCCTCCCTGGCAGAGCATGAGACTCAGAAAGTCCTTGATCAGACTAAACATTTGAGCAACAACTAAAAACATCGGTGTTATTAGTGCTGTTCCCAGCCTGAAAGTTAAAAACAAAACAGTGCATCAGCTTCTAAGAAGGAGAAAAAATTACTGCTACTGCTTAACCCAGGACACTCTAACACTGCTGCTTAATGAAATCTAATTCCAGAAATGGGATTTAATTTAAAGAAGTTTTGCTCTGTCCTTACTAGCTCATAGCAATTAGAAATCCTTTGCCTTAGAGCTCCCATAGAAGAGGGACTCATTACTTCAGCATTCAAGTCTTCTTTTTCATGTGTGAACCACAAATATATTACCTTTCAACAATTCACAAATTAAGATAATAAATAGAGGCAGGGTGGGCAGTAGGTTCGTACTTCTAAGAGTTTGGGAAGGGGTTTCAAAACTTTAAAAGTTTATTTAAAAAAAAACAACTAATTGAAAACCAGCTGAAATCTCAAGAAAAATCCAAGCAATACATGAGTTCAAAACTGACAGAGCTCTTTTAAAGGATTCTGAGCAACTAATCCACTGTTATGATTCCTTTTAATAGCTGCTGTTCCTTCCAATTGCTTAAACTACTTAAGGAGGTATTTCAGTGCAATCATTAGCATAGACAGCCCTATTGTTTATGCCTTTTGATCATTGATGCCATCAGGGAAGAAGCTGGATTTTAATATTCTTGAGAAGCATGAGTAGAGTTCTGACTGCCATCCATGCTTTATGGTTGTAATATTTTATGTCTAGGATGATGAAGATGGATATAGATATGATCTTTTTTCCTCCATCAAAAGTTTTCATAATAAATGCCTTTTTTGTGCTATTTATTATGTGCTATCCAGTGACCTCCTCAGGAATCAAATAACTGAGAAGGGGGAGAGAACACATTCTCCTTTTTGTAGGTTGTGTGGATTGTGTTGTGCCACAGAGATAAATACTAGCTTTGGGATTTTTAATGATGTATCTGACTTTGTATGATTCCGTGTGTGTAGTTGTAAAGGCTAAATCATCTGCCATCTGGATCTGATCTGCTCATATGTGACCTGGGTCAACCAGGTCACCAGAATAGGGATAAAGAGGTATTTATGCAAATAAATATATCATCTAGTTTTGGTTTGTCAAATTTACCAGCATGTTCTATTGCTCTAGAAATTGAGAAGGAATCCTCTCAGATGAAGCTTTCCTACGAGTACTTCCAGCCTTGAGATGCTGTTGTCTTACTGTGTTTTGGTTTTAGCTCTTTCAAACAGGCCCAGAGGTAAAATGCACATGCCATGAATGTCCAATTAAAAGCTGGCTAGTCTGAGGACATACTGTAAGTACCCAGAATAGTTCGTGGCATTTGTCAGGGGCTAAATTCATTCTTTAGAGTCAGCGCATACTCTAGCAGCACTTCTTCCTTAGTGACACCTGATAGTAGAAATAAAAGGATTATCTTCTTTAGTCTAAATTTCTTAAAAACTATAATTATCCCATCAGGTGCATCTAGTTGTTCCTCTTCTGGGCTGAAACCAGTGAGAACTTCATACTGGAGGAATGCATTATGGCTTCACACATGAACCTGACATTTCGTCCTGAAGAGAAACTTTTAACAGTTGTACAATCCCGCTGCTTTGGGTAGTGGTTAGTAAAGCTGACCTTAAGAAGTCTGTCAAAGCTAATGTCAAAACAATCTTTGTTAGGTGGGTAGATAGGGGCATTTGATGTTAAGCCACTTCAGAGTGAGGCTAGAAAGCAGTTTTTAAACTGCTGTTATTTAAAACAATTGTTACTGAATTTAAAACTGTGTTTTATGAATCATTAGCTCATATGGTGAGCTGGGCTCATAGGCAGGCTCCATTATTTGGGCTGACTTCTCAAAACACTGGTGAGAGCACACCCACATAGATAGAGCTGAGAGAATAATGAAACAGCAAATAGTAGCTGATAAGTTTTGGTTAGGTTCAGAATGTTTGCAAGACAGTCGAAGAGGGTAGTATTTTACACTGATGAGCAGCTACTGAGTCCTGGAAATAAAAGCTGTGATGCTGAGCTGCAACCTGCCTACACGTGTGCACATGAAGCTCTGGCATGCAGGGTGGTGGATGCAAACTAAACCTTTAGGTCTGGAGAGCCATGTATATCTGCTATCCTCCCCCAGGCCTTGCTTTCTACTGATGTGTTTGGCAGTAAAACCCAACCCTGTCCTGGTCAGGAAAAACAGATACAGCAACAGCTAAAGATGATAAAAACTAAAAGTTTTTAACTTTTGGGAAGGAAAATAATTTAGTTATCATAACTGCTGTTATAGGTTGTCCAATGTTTGATTTAGGCAAAACTTACACATTTCATTCCTTATTTCTACTTAGGCAGATTTTATATTGCCTTCAGGTTAATCTTTCCTAAAAGGTCTTTGAGTTGTTGTGACCTAGGTGCATCAAAAACTCAGGCACAGCCATTCCGTTGCCAGTTATGGCCATTGCAATTTAGACCCTTAAGGAAAAGAAACCTAAGGAGAGAGGCTAATTCAGAATTCATGAGGCCTGATGGCTGTCCACTCTCAGCTATTTAGTCACAAGTCTTGTTTAACACTGTCCTGAGTTACAGGAATTTTGCATTCAGGAGCACATTGTCCCACTCCACCACGTTTGCAGGAAGCTTCTGTCAGATATCGTGGGGAGAAGAGACAACTTCATGGGGTGAATGGGAGGTTATTCCTAATTATAAATATATTAGTGTTTCATTTCAAACCCTTCTGCTCTCATGCAAGATTCACTCAATGCACTACATGACTACCTACCTGACTTGTGAATTTCTGCTGGGAGGAGGAAATTCCTAGCTTTGGGAAGCAGCTATGATATTCATTCATGTAGAGTTCCTGTGCTCATCAGAACAAAATAGCACTTAACTTGCTGATTGCTCAGGCCTCCTATTCTGTAACAAAAAGAAAAGTAGACACACGCATACTGTACACTTATCAGTGAGTGATTAAAACTGAGTAAAGTGTTTGTCCAGTTCTCTCTGGATTCAGATGCATCAGTTGCCATCAATATACAAATACATAGGGGTTTTTTAATATAGACAAGAAAACACCAGAAATCTTTACCACCCCTTGAAAACGCTTTTGTGGACCTAAAAGTTTTCTTCTGACTACACCAGCTGACTTAAAAAGCTTCTCTTTTGCCACACAATCCTGCCTCAGAAGTATCACAGGTCATCACTTATTTGCAAATCCCCTTTTAGAGTAGAGCATACGTCTCTATGTTTCAGCACTGGAAAGCCCTGTTTTGAGTTGAATCCATAACTAACATTACTACAACTAAATCTCAACAGCTTTCTGTGCAAGGGTACCCAAACACTATCTTCAGTTCACTCTAGATCCCCATGCCTAAAGTAAGGCCTAATGTGAATTCAGATTCAGACTGAACATGTTTACCTTACCCTCATCCATAACTTCTAAACAGTAACAGATCTCCATTCTTTCCTGGGGAGCCTCATACTTGACTTTCCTATTTATTTATCATTCCTTTCAAAAGTAAAAGAGGAAGAAGTTAAACATAATCTTCAGAATAAATGCTGGACTTTGACACAGTCAGAAGTATTACGACTTCAAATAACAAAAAGAGTTTGACTTTCTTTTTCGTGGCCTGAGTTTAAAGACTATATACCTGTCCAGTTTACTGGCAAAAAAGCAGGCTAGGCTGCAGATGTGTTACTTGGAAGAAACATAATGGTCTGAATACATAAGTGCAGAGAGTGTCCTGCCCATAATGTGTTTGTCCTAAAACTGCAGATCTGGCAGAACTGTCAGTGTTACAAATTTGACAGGTTTCTTTGTTTAATTAAAGGAAATTATTTCACTAAATTGCAGCTTTTCTAGCCAATAAAGCTTCAGCTATCGCACAAGAGTGTCTGCCTAATGGCTATTTAAGTAGGTATTGAATATATTGTGTTCTTATTTCAGTTTAGGAGATTTCTGGTTTTAGGAAATGATTTGACAGTGGTTGCATTCTGCACCATTATATTTTTACCACTTTAAAACTTTGACTTAAATCCTATGAAACTACAAAAATCTGATTATCATGGTGAATATGCTGGTTTCTATTCTGTAACTAGTAACAGACACTGGTCCCCTTCTCCTTTTTGTGCTCTGAGCTCTTGACGTGTGATGCTTTTTTAGCTGGCTTTGTGCTGTTCTATCCAGAACAAACATTTCCACAAAGCTTTCTAGCACTGGGTTTGACACCATCAGTATAGCACCTGGCAATGTCCTGACTAGCAAGCATCACTTGCAAGGCTTACATTCCCTGGCTGCTTTGCTTTCACAGCCTACTGGGCTTTTTTTTTGTAATATGGGTCTTGGAAATTAGTGTGGAGCCACTGGTTTAATTTTGGATGCTTCTGAGTGGTCCCAGTGGTGAGCCGGCCCAAGCCATCACACTGTGAAATAGAAAATCAGTCCAGAAAGCACATTTGACAAATTGGTATTTAAAAGAATTCTCCCTTTCCTCTGTCCAGCCGCCTGGTCACATCTGTTTGGTCACATCCTTGGAATCTGATAGATTTAATGTTTGCAATGAATAATTCAAACACTTCTGAATCTGCCAGCTCTTTACTTTCCCCACAAATTTCCAAGTGATTTGAAGAAATAGATTTACCCCGTGGTACTGTTTAGAATCCAGGAACATCAATCCTGAGCTGAAATGGTGACGTTTTGGAAGGAATGTAACTATTGGAAGTACGCAATTAATCTTTTTGGTGGACATCCTTATTTTATTCAGGAAGAAGAGATTAAATTTGGGGTTATATTTTGAGTTATGTTTAAGGCTTATAAATGAACAGGAAAAGTTGTGGGTCTGGTTAATATTGCAGTTTCTAGAGGAGGTCTGTATCGGGGTCTTTTCAGACAAGTCATAGCTAAAATTACTATCATGTTCATTGCTCTTCTGGTACAGCATGTCTGTGTCTCTGAGTGTAATAAGAATAAGTTGACACTGATATTTCATTTTGTATTGCATTTCCACATCTCATAAAATCTGCCATTATCTGCTTTCTTTAAAGCATATGCAGAGGAATTCCATGCTCCTTTCCAGGTTGTATACATATGCTTCATGCATACTTCAGCACCAAAAAGTTTTGTTTGCACATTCAACGTACATAGCACAATGCACGAATTGCTACCCATAGAATAAATTCAGGCATGCATGTTGTATAATTAACTCCAAGATTTCCAAATTATGTATTGTGCTAATTACATATAAATATTGTGCTAATTACATACAAAGAAGCTAATTACATAGTTTGAGTTGCTTGCTGCTGCTTGGGCAAGTTTGTAAAGTGCAGAACCTCCTTTGTCTGTACTATGATTCTACAGCTATAAACCTTCTGAGGTCTGATGGTTCAAAACCAACTTTCCCAAAAGCCAAAACAGGTCACTGCAGTGTCCTTGGAGGGTTAAGCTGTGGCTTTTTGGTATCCTGACTCAGTGAGTTTTTTGATGCTAGGTTCAGACTCTCAATTTCCTTTTGTTTTCCTAATTAGAGCACAGAAGTAGCAAAATACTGCTGGAAAGCATACATGGGAGAACCACATTTTCTCTATAATGTTATAGCAGTCAATGAGATTGTCTTAGTGTCAGTGCATTTCATTAGAAGTTTGGACAGTTTCTGTTACTAAAAGAATGGAGTGATATGAGGTGAATGAGGAGGAAAATATTTTCAACAGGATATCTTGATGAAGCTAAAAAAAAGAGAAGTTACACAACATTTCAGGTGATAATTGTCCCTTTTATTTTCTAATCAGTACTTAGCCAGGTTACTGCCTGAGGTCTGAATATCACACTTGAGGTGAGACAACAGACAACTGCGGGATTGTGCAGATCGAAGTGCAAAAGCAAATATATATCTTTGTGAGTATCTCCTTGATCTTAACACCACAGATCCAAACATCTTAATATTATCTAAAAATATCATGTCTTTCCAAAACTTACCCCAAAGTTGTAAACTCAACAAAGGGAAGAACTGGAGAAAATTTTTGCCTTGTACTGTCATTGCAATCCTGTACCTTGCAAACTCAGAGAATCTCATCTACCCTTTGCGTCATGGAGAATGATACTCTGATATAATGCTTATAGGCAAGGAATAGAGCACAGATCCAAAGCAAGGATAATTGTTGTGAGCAATATATGTCTTCTTCAAAAGAACAGTGGTAGCATGGAAACAAGCAAGCAGTTGGAGAGACACACATAAAGGAGATCTCTTGTAGTTGTTCAGCCTGTGTCAAAGTCAACCTCCCTCAGTGATGAAATGCATGTATTTAACATCTGTGTGAAGGTGGACTCACTGTACAACACATCTAGTGTGCTCAGGGGTTATCCCTGTATTTTGGCAACTGGTTGTTGGAGGCTTACTTTGAAAACTGACAATCTGGGCCCTCAACCTTATGACCTCACAGGAGAAGGTGGGATTACCTAAATGAAATTTAAATAAATAGCAAGTAAGTGTGTTAGACTAGGGGCCATCAATGACCTGACACTTTTCTCCTAAAAGAAGCAAGCATCGTTATTTTAGCCTTAGAACATCCTTCTGTGATTGAAAACACTTGTAAGGTGGTGCCAGCATGTTGTTGTTTGCATCCAAATAATGATCAAGATCTCATACAGTGATGATCTGTTGTCAGCTATTTTTCCCCCACACTATACAAGTCTGACACTAGCAGCCCACAAGCTTATTAACTCAAATATCTGGTTTGGGAATCTACATTTTAGCTATCAGCAGAATATCCACAGAACCTAAATAACCAACCAATTAGGCTGGTGTTCCAGGAAGATGAAGAGTGTCTCCCTGAAGTAGAAAAGAAGAAAGACAAATGTTGGTAAACAGACTTTCCAATTCCCCCCTGCCACCCCCCTCCTGAAGAAATTTCTCAGGATTTGGGTTTGAATGCAAGATTCATTAACTACCAATAGAATATAAGTAGAGGGATAACAACTCCCCAAACCTACAAAGAAGGTGCTCCCTTGGAGCAGGGGAACCCTGAATAGCTGTTTAAATCAGTTACAAGCATATTCCCAATCATAACATCACTGGCTAGATTAAGAATTCTATTTTGGGGCTTGAACCACTCATCAGTTTTTAAGGAGGGAGTTTACACTGTCATTCAGAAGCACCATTATACCAAACAACACGTCAACTTGCTGTCAGTTGAACTAACTTTGGTAACAATAATGTAACTGCAGCAGCATTAAGCTCATCTCAACATCCAAGCATATTTTGCTGAAATAAGTGCTTCAGGAGAATTAGTTCTCCCTTTCCTACTTCAGTGTGAGGGCACCAGATTTCTGGTGCTGAACTCTGTATGTTTTGGGTCTGATCCATTATGGCCAGTCCAGTTTTCCTTCAAGGGAAGCTGGATGTAAATGGTTATGTTAAGTTACACCTTTTGCAAGTTAGAAGTAGACTTGAGGGTGGGTTTACCTATTAATTCTCTCCATGTTTGAAGTTATCTCAGCCTCTTGGCCAATTTCAAAGAATGACTAAACAAAGAAAGGGGAAAAAAACTTCAAACCCATACCAAGCCAGTATAAACTTTAACTCTTGTTGCTTTGCCACTGCTTAATTGCAGATGGATATAAAAGTTTAGTTATACATCTGTGGCAGTGTTAAATTACATTTATTAAGATATACTGTTTGCAGCAATGTGTATGCTTTTTTTGCTTACTTTTTTTCACTGAACTCTAAGGTTTCACTACAGCATTCCTTCCAAGGTTGCTGCTGTGCAATCTGACTGTTCCTGCTTCTGCTGAGCCTTCCACTGCATTTTCATGGTTTTGGTTTCATTTCTCAAGTGTTGCTTTCATCCTGCCTTGAGACATTTGCTATTGTTGGTTCATCCACTCTAGCAGAGGGGCAAATGACACTGGCACCAAACATGATTCCCAGCACTGTGAAAATGAAGTTCATCCTTGTAATACAGTATGTCTGGGAACTATAAGGAAAGAGATCATGAAAGTAAGTCCACATCAGATACACGTCATTAAGTTAAGGGATGTAACTGTATGTGGAGTCTGTCAGCTGCATGTGTCACACTTGAAATGGTCATGTTCAACAAAGCTTGGCATATTATATTTTTATAGATGTTTCTTGTTAGAGGTCAACTTCTGAAAATAACAAAAAAGAAATGCTGAATATGGCAGTGACTTAGAAAGTCCCATTGTTCCCATTTGCCCTTTCTCTCTCTTGTGCATGTCATAGCCTACATATTTAGAAGCTCCTAACTCAGTTCTACAAGTCCACATATGAGAGAAACAAAGGCCTCTTCTATAAGTGCAAGTGGCTTAAAACTCAGAGGCACAAACTCCTGTGAAGGAAATACTGCCCAGTTTCAGATTAGGCACGTTTGGTAACTATTTGGGCTGGGTTTATTAAAACCTCCAAAGAAATGTCTTTAGGAATTTCACATCCTGATTGCAGTATGGACATAATGTGAGTCAGTCATGAGACATCCTGCCTGCATTATGAAATAACACAAGATCAGTATGCATATTGGGATAGTAAGTGTTATCATGCCTTAATGCATGTCTATGCCTAGACATGTTGTGAAGTGTCTTCAGGAAGAGCCCATCAGTATTTTTACAGCCTACATGAAGTTCTCTAACAGGCTGCTGAATGATTTAATCAAGTTTTTTTTTAATATTACGTAACCATTCTGTGAACAAAGTGCCTTGTACTTAACAGTTGAACACTAAGGAAGGCGGGATGACAACAAATCAGTAAAGAATATCTTCCCATTTTGTTTTGATTTAAAGTTGATTCCTGACTTTAAGTGTATTCTGGTACTTTGCTGAAAGCATAGTTTTGACTAATTCTCCTCAATTTCCAGGAACGGCTGCTCTAAGATGTGCTGTTAACTTCATCTAAAGAGAGAGAATTAAATTAATTAGAGCAAGAATGAAGCAGCACAACTGAACTTATGATTGTCATTGTATTATTTGTGTACCATTGTACATACATGAGTACTGCATTATATTAATTCCCAGAGTTAAGAGATCAGGATCCAACATGTGTTGACATCTTTTGTATCTCTACATTCAGGTATCTGCAGATGCTGGACTCCAGATAGACTACCTGAATCAATTAGCTTATTCATGCAAAAACAAAGCAAATGCTAATCAAAGAGTTCCTATGCTCTTCAGTTACAGCACATGGACAAATGAAATTTCCCCATCTTGATTACATGGTTGTGCATAGTGCTCATAAATGTTTTAGCTGTGGTTCCTCAAAAGAAGGAGAATGCATAGGTCTCCATCTTAACTGTGCCTTGGGAGAAAATTACTATGCTAAGCAAAAGAAATGTTGCCTAAGGAGTGGGACCTTGCAGTCTCAGCACCAGCTTTGCATACAGGGAAGTCAATGGGAGTGCAAGGAGTTTAAATATAGAAAAAGTCTAATTGCCAGTAATCATGAGATTACTTATGATTACTTAAAATTATGTGAAATTAAAATTAAAAATATATCACATTCAGGCACTGATATAAAACTTTGGCATAAGGAGGTACTTTTGGTTGAAGTATACTGTAAACACATAAAAAATGGAAAGCTACTGCCTTGAGGAGCTATCAGTTTATTACAAGATGCAGTCAGAGAAGGAAATAAACAGATAGGAGCTGAAAGACAGAAGGATGTGGGAAGAATGGTGCAAGAATGCTTTTCCATAGACTTGCTATGTGCATAGTATCACAGCAAGCAAGGGGGCCCTGGGAGTCTCATGCTTCAAGCTGCAGCATATTTAGGCACAACTCGTATAGACTTCAGAAACAGCTTTGTCTTAAACAGAACCATGGGTGGGAAATCAGGGCTCATCACAAATGATCAGGTATGTACAAATGAATCAATGCACTTCCCACTCTCCTGGCTTAGTGCTGAAAAAAAAAGCAAAGCTTGGGAGGAACAAAAAAAGCAGCTTTTTGTAATTATAGATGTTTCTGAGTTAGCCTGAGCCCTCCCTTTCCTTCCTTTAACTTCCGCTTCTCCTCCCGGAATAATAACACATTTTGCCAATAATTCTGTGCAAGTCTCAGTGGGCCAGATGGAATTTAGAGAGAGGGATCTAACAGTTTCGCTTCATTGTTCTTTTTCCTGTTCTTTCCCCTCTCCCCTGATTTTCTACTTGAGATTTCTTTCTTTGGCTTATTGCGAAACATGGAGGTGGTGAGGCAAAAATAGAAGTTAATGGTACCACCACTGTTTGTTTCTATTAACGTTTACATGTGAAAAGAAGGCATTTTGAAAGAGAACCAGACTAACCAGTAAAACCTTTCACCCTCATAAACCATACACTTAGTTTGACTTTGGCTTAGATCCCAGAACTTGACACAAGCTGTATTAAAAATCTATAGTTCAGCTAGAGTTTTGTTAGTTTTACTACAACAGCTCCCCTCCTCAGAATAAAAAAAAAAAAAAGAGAAGAAAGATCAAACAGTCAAGCAACATCTTTTTTTTGTTCTGAATGCTTCGCAAGTTCTGGAGGGAATATACTGGAAATGCAATTACCAGATAACTGGTCAGCATCAATCATCAGAAAAGAAATTATGTTTATCTACAATTTATAAAACTTATACATCACCTCCTTAAAATAGTCTAAGAGTGATTGATTTTATAAACAATAAAGCAGCCACCAACACTCTAGCATATTGCAGCTTCTCACACAGGCCTAGTACTGCCAAAGAAGAGTCCACAGATCAACTGGAGAGAGTTTTGGACACCTGGGGAGAAGATGCATGCTGCACATTTTCCCAAAGGGGTAACTTAGCTCTGCATGAATTCACTCAGGGAATATGTAAGAAAAAAAAAGAGGAGGAAAAGGAGTGTGTTACACAATACACAGTTATAAAACTATTAGTCTCATCCTGCTTTTATGCATCCTATGTCTCTCATGTACAAAACCCAAATACAAATTCACAAAAGCTTGTCATTTCCTAAAAACCTATTGAACTGAGTTCCATGTCTCCTTCAGCAGCTGCTGTCCAGGGCTGTCTGGAACCAAAGTACCCAGGGGACTCCCTGAGCATCTCTTTTCTCATGCAGAATGTTTAGTGTTTGGATGGAAGCAGCATTTTTTTGTAGGCGAAGGAAGTACATTTTTTTATTATTACTCTTGGAAAGTAAGCAATTTGGCTCATTAGCAGTTATGCCTGGCTGCTATGCCAAGGCCACGGTTGGTGATGGCTGTAGGCTGCCTTGGTACTGTCTGAATCCCCCCTGTGGAGATGGGCTGAAAGCTTCACCTCTTCACCTTACTGGGACAAAATATGTGCCTGGTTGAACCATTGTTATCATTCACAGAACTTGTTTTCCACTCCTTTCTGGAGAACAACATTGTCTGGTGGTGCTTTGCTGTGGGGCATCTTAACAGGAAGTTACACACTCCACGCTACTAATGCATTAGTTAAGTGAGAATTTGTGCAGCAGATGAAAGGGGTATGCAAATGACCATTAGTTTTAGTCAAACAGGAAAATCAGTTATAAAGTACTATGTAATACACTGTAAGTTCACAAGCAATGCATGCAACTCTCAGTAAGTCTTTGGTAAACACTGATTTGCAAATTTTAATCTTATCATGAATTTTCAAAATACCCTTTAAAGTTTGCTTGAATTATAAGTAAAGAATAAAAAGTAAGAGTAAAATTAGGAAGGACTTGCATCTATCAATAAAAGGAAACCAAAATGCATGTTGGAGCCAAGGGTCCACTGCTGAATGCTGCATAGCACGTATTACGTGAACTGTTGAGGATGAGATTGTTTTAACAGTCAGTGGGACTCAGAGGCTCAATACCTCTAAAAATATCTCTCTCTTTGCTCTACATTCTTATTGCTTTCTTTGAGGGGGAGGAAGATTTGAAGGTCACAGAATCGGGCCATTTTGTATAACCAGAACCAGATGATTCATTACTTTTTGAGGGATTTTGTTTCTCTGCAAATTCTATCCCAGAAAAGCACGAAGATGCATGAAGTCTGTGGTTGGAAGAAAATTATATTAAGATTACAGAAATATTGTGTCTCACAGTTCTAAGGGAAATGGATTTTCATTGTTTAGCATAAGAAAAAGAAATACAAGTCAGGCTGCATAGCTGGGTTTTGTGCTGTGTAATAAGCTCTGAATAAAAGCATAACAAACCTTTAAATATTGCACCCAAACTGAAAGTACCTATGTTGGAACGTCTCTGACTGAAAAAGCAATTAGCACAATTAACAGTCAAACTAGGTTAACCATCATTTAAGCTTTAACAAAATCCCATTCCATTCTTTCATGCTCCATCCCCCAAAAAATCATTTGGAACTCATCACTGGAAATGTCACCTCAAACATCTTTTTTTGCTTTCTGTTATTTAAACCAGAGATATGTGGGCTCACTTGAGCAAAATAAGAATGAACTTTTTTTTTTTTTAATCAGAAACAGATCCAGATGAGGATTTCCAAATTACGATTTTTTTTTCATTTAGATTTCTGCTCATTTAAGTGGTATGTTCTAGGGAAAATGCTGATTGCTGTCAAATGTTGAAGACTAGGTTGCAAAGCCCATTGAAACCACTGGGAAAACTGCAATTTTGGTGTACTTTATATCAGGCCCTTTCTGGAATAGGCCCTGGCCATAACGCTTGGGATGGGCTGAAACACCTCTCATTGTTCTCCAAAGGGTCTGTTTATTATGGCAAACTAACAGGTTTGTCCACTGCTTCACAGTCTGTTTTCTTCTTTGATCTTTGTATGCTCCAGTTTTGGCCTGGGTTGACCAGCTTCTCCCAGGATTTCCTGGGTGATTATTGCAGACCTAAGGACCAAGAAATAGCACAGATGTGACAACTGGGTTTAGATTCAAAGAGGAGGGCTGGCTGTGTGAGTTTGGACCACACTAATACCACTCATCCTCAGTGCTGGAAAGTGGTTCTGGACACATTAACAGGCCAAAGGTTCAGAAGGGAGGCCTCTGTTAGCTGTTACACAAATATCAGTTGTTTTCAATGAAGTCTGTTTACAGCTGGGTTTACTCCAGAACATTATTTTTGTAATATCTCATTTTACCTCTCATTTTCTCTAGCCTTCTTCTGCATGTGAGCTGATCACAGCAGTAAAGGGGAGGGAGCTAACCAATACTACAATGGACAGAATTATAGAGTTCATGCTATTTTCTGCAGCTTCTTTTCTCCATGTATCAAATCCCATACATCAGCATGTTTCTAGGAGTCACCCACACCAAATCTGGGTGAGGAAGCACAAACGGGCTGGTGCCATACCAGGCATTTGCTTCATTTGCTTCTCCAGAGCTTATCTGACTTTTGTTTAATGCTGCTTTACAGCCTCCCATCCAGGCTGGGAGAATGGGGATGAGCAGCTAATGCCATGTAGTCCAGGCTGAGCCGCTCCACAACTCCCTTAGAAGGCAGCAAACCCTCAGCCACTTTTCTCCTGGACTACTTTCTGGCAGTTTTGACTTGCCCTTCCTCAGCACCAGGAGTTGGTTGAGCCAGTACTTCTAAAAGCATTGTTCTTCATGAATGCTGCTGAATGGGCTTTTTTTACATGGTGAAGTTTGACCTAAGACTTTGGATATTCTGAAAGCAATCCCTTTTGCAATGAGTGGCATTGCATTAAAGGGACAATTCTGTTCTCTCACTGGAATGAGATCAGAATTGGGGTCGCTGCAGTTTTTTTGTCCACTGTAGCTTTGGTATAACACAATGCCCCTGATGCTTTTGGTGCTGATAGATAAATGTATTTATATATTGTGCTCTTACATTCTTGGTACTTATGAAACAACAGTAACACACTCTTGCTGATACAAGTACTGCCCTGGGAATTGACTAATTACCATAAAACTCAGCCCTACAGGGACATTTCCAAGTTCATTTTTTGCTGCCTCAGCAAACTATAGAATTTGAGCTCTTAACTACTTTCAGATGCCCTTTGTCTTTCAAGAAAGAAATAAAGAACAGCCACATTACTTTAGGCAAGTTAATGATTCTACAGAACACTTATCTTTTTACCATATGCTTCATGGCAGATTAAAATCCTGAAGGAGCTAAGGATTATATACTGTGTGTAGTCCTTTGGCAGAAAAATGTGTATTGTGAACTGAAAGACAATGGCTGAATGTGACATTTATATTCATTGTTTCTTTCAGGAACTGCATACTGAGGATGTTTGAGTTTACTTAATCTAATCCCAAAGCAGAAGTTTTGTAGGTGCTTTGTTTTCTCAGGGTTTCTTAAGGTTATGACAAGTGGTTCACAGTGGCTCTGAGAAAATTAGAGAAACAAAACCATTTCTATAAAATTGGGGAAAATCTGGCTTTCCTTCACAAAAACGAGATGTGCTTAAAATGTTGAAAAGCTCACACTGCTTGCCTTTTCTGTGTCAGCATGTTTGTTTATGTGAATGTCTTACCTTTCATTTATATTTTTTCCTTGGCTGACAAAAGTTTCCTGTTCACAGGCAAAAAAACGTGAGAGAAAAGAGAAAGAAATTCACATGAAATGAAATTTTAATGTCACAGGTAAAGAAAAGCTCATTGTCTTTAATAATTTTCTGCAGATCTCTCAAGCAAATTGCTCTCCTCCTTGTACTGTTTGTTATTAATCTATTCTTAATGTACATCTGCCTATTGCTGCTATTTATGAATGAACAAAATCACATTCTGCTGTTCACAGAAATCATGTGTAGAAAATAAAAATAGAATCATTTTCTGTCAAAGGGTTGAAAACTGTTTGATAGGCTCTTAAGTGTACAGCTAAAGAAACAAGTAACACTTTTGAATGAGCACAGACACTTGCAAAATATTTTGCAAGAGCAGAAAACCAAGTGCATGTGCAAAGTGCACATTTGAGAAAGTTAATGCCCCAGTAAATGCAGCTACATGCAGTAGTCTTATTTCTGTTTTGCACACACATCTGCTTGTTGGTGAATGAATATGCTCATTTTGTGAGTGCACTTCAGGTGTGATTATCAGAAGACGGCGTGTATCTACATCTCTGTGTGCCTATCAGCACAAGTTATTTAGGTTGCCCAAACATATCTGATCCTGGTGTTTAAGGCTTCACAAACTTTACCCATTTGTAATGAAATGGTACATGATAAGTGTCTACTTGCACCTTTTTTTTCTGCAAATTTCAAACATAACAGTTCAACATTTGCTAAAAAAAAAGGAAGAAAATAACTAGGAAAATACATACTGTTTCACTCTTAATCAGACGTCCTGCAAAGGTTTCATTTTGTGTCACTGTGGCTTCTAGGTTTCAGAATAGCAAAGTGGATTGAGGGGAACATTGATCTGAACCAGGAGAACTTAAGAAATGGGGAAGGTGGGGAAGGTGGGGAAAGTGAAATCTGATATAAAGCCAGTAGGTAGGGACTATCTGACAAGGTGACTCTTAAGGAACTGAGACTCACTGCGAGATGAGTCATCACAGAAGGAGGAGTCAGAAACAGGAAAAAAAAAGATTGCTATATCAGTATTTGAAGGCGATGAGGCAGCAAGTGTCAGTCTTGGGGTGATCAATAAAAAAGCCTGTCTTTGTGACACTCTAGTACTTGGAACAGCACCAAGTGTCTGTGCAAGTCACTGAAGATCTTTATTTCCTCTTAACCCCATCCACATGAGACTGGCAATTTGCTACTGCTATCATCTACTATGACAACTGTCATGCTAGCTGGAGATGGATTGTAGTGTTTCCAGCACTGCTGAATCTGGGAGGCAGCAAAGGCTGATGACATCGTAGTATTCCTCTATAATTCCATGCAAGATACCACTCATGTGATCATATACTAACTTTTCCTTAGTTTGGTCTGCCTTTACTACCCTGAAAAGCTTAAGGAAACCTAGACATAGGCAGCTAGGATTTATTTAACTTTTCCCTGGAGTTTCTTCCCTGCATGCAGCAACAGTAGCTGTCTGTCACATAGCTCCAGTGTACTAAAACAGAGGGAACACTGCATTTTGCCTTTATCATCAGGAAGTGTCAAAACTATTAATAGTATAAATTCCGCTGCCTGGCTAAAATTCTCACACTGCAATCTTGTGCATCAGCATTTTTTTTTTTTTTTGCCACAGATGGTCATTTATGTAAACGTTGTTGGAAACTGTGGTTGTGTTCCACAGCAACAGGAAAATGGGATGCACCTGCGCTGTGTGTGGAAAAATACAAATGAACTAGAAGCTATGCAACCATTTAAATTACAGGGAACCAGGCCCGCAATAACTGGTGAACTGCATGAGCAGGAAAAGAGGGTCAGCCTCACCCATGCCCTGAAAAAAATGGCCACGTTTATGGGCTACTCTATTGTACTGAGTGGAAGTTTGCTTATGCTGGACCTTCCTTCCCTCAGGACCTTCTCTGAGAGGAAATGTCATCACTACTCAGTAGGGCTCAATTGTTATGCTAGTAAACCTAGTAAATTATGCTAGCTAAATTGTTATGCTAGCAATACTAGTAAATAGGATTTCTCCATTTTCATGTTTAGAAACATATGCAATGGTTATTCTTGCTCACCAATACTTTCAGAGAGCTGAGAAAAATCAGACATGTCAAGTAGTTAGAATAATACTGTTTTATAGGTACCCCAGTATTTGACGAATCTCACTTTTTTTCAGCTCTGTTGCTTCTCTATGGCTGATGTGGGAGTGCTGCAATCAACCAGAGATCAATATGATCAGACAAAAAGCCATTTATTGCAAAGCAATTACAGACAAAAAGCCATTTATTGCAAAGCATTAACTCCTTATATACTATTGCTTACACACACCTACAGCAATTTGGCATATCATGATTGGATACTTGTCTTGAAGACCCTTAGTGACTAACATATAATTGGTTAAGCACAGGTGTGAGAACTTGACCTCAAACGCTTGCCAACAGTCCACAGTTTTCATAATTCAGTGAATCCCAGCTTCTTCTAATCTTGCTTGCTTAGGCTTCCTCAGGCCTCCCACAGCCTTGCTGTATCCCTCAGAGTTATTCAGAGCTCATGTACCAAATATCCATTCTCCTGTGAGAACACTGTCTCCACATGGGAGTATGTTTTAAATGGAAGAAGGTTAAAAAGACTGGAGTCTTTAAAACAGGAGTCATGTTTTTATCAGAATGCTTGGTCAGGTCTGGCCTGTGTCTTGGACCAAACTGCTTTGAATCACAGCGGTTCTGGATGAACACTTTTCTGAGGCCATATTTGCAGCTTAGATGTTCCTTGAGTTTAATTTTTTTATCATGATAAAACAGGACTATTTTTTGAGATAAAAGAGCTAATACCAGTGTTGCTTTCCCTTTGTCATTGCCACTGGGTTGCCAGTCAAATGAAATAACTCTGGAGAAGGCTAGTGGATGGGGAATACACTGAGTTCTTGGAAGGACAAAATGACTGAGATTGGAAGAGCCCTCTGCAGATCAACTCATCCAACTTCATCTCAGGCAGGTCAATGTAAGCAGCTTGCACTAAGCATTGTCCAGTTGGTCTTTGAGTATCTAAAAAGGGTCGAGACTCAACATTGTCTCTGAGCAACCTGCTCCAGTGTTTGGTCATCTTCATGGTAAAAAATCTTTTTCTTATATTTAAATGAGATTTGCTATATTTCAGTTTGTGCCCACTGTCTGTGTGCTCTTGTCAAACTCATTATAACCATGCTGTTTTGTTGCCAGCCATACTGGAAAAGTGTTGAGCATCAGCCAGACGAAGGCACACTCACAGTAGTGGTTAGCAAACCTTGGTCTGTTCTGCACCCACAAGAAGTGGTTAGTAAACTTTTCTCTCTTAGCTGAGCGGACTGTGTATCCAGATACATATTTGGCTCACAATTTTATATACATTTTTCGTTAAGCTGTGGGACACCAGAAAACAAAGGAACATTGGGAACTGACCAGAGTCCACCAGTCTTCAGGACACATTTGTGTAAGGAGGAAGCATCACAACCATGATCAATGTTGAAGTGTCTTGACAGCCTGTCTCTTGAAGTTTCAATGTCCATGACATGGTTTATACTGAAGGTAAGTTGCCTATCCTCAGTCAGACAAAGTTTCCAGAGGGTGCAGTAAAACAGTCAAGAGGGCAAGAAGATGTAATTTAGTCTTTCCAGTACAATACTTAAGAATTCTCCTCCAAGGAAAATACATAAGAACATAATGGTATTACAAACTGGTATTAACATAATTAAAGCTCTGTTAGATAAAGCACTGTAGTCTAAAAGCTGATTTTACCCTATCTAGAGACCTGGTCCAACATGTTTCAGCCAAGTCCTCCCTCCTTCTTCCTTTTCTCTGCTTTTATCTCTACCACCCTCCCACTCACACCTGCAGAATTTACCCAGGTTTTCAGCCACCCATTGAATAAGTGGAGGGGCATTCATTGCACATAACCTTTCTGGCAAGCCGTACTGTTGGTGCAGGCCCAGGTTGGGGCCGTGTCCAGGCCACCAGCCCCTGCATCCCATCTGAAAGAATGTCACCGGTGAGGTAGGAATTCCCACCATGAGAATTGCACCTCTGTGTTGCTCCACAAAGGGCACTGCATTGTCTCCCTGTTAAGTGGGTGTCAAAATGCACATATGTTGCCAGGGCTATCACATATGAGGGTCCATTTAGGAAGCAGTGGGTTTTCCTGGCCGTTGAAGGCTCTGAATCCCCTCATATTAGTACATTAGCATACATATGGGCCTACTTATCAGATTAGCTACAGTTGTCACAAGTTAGTTCACCCTGTGAAGAAGCTGCAAAGGTACATTTGACTGTTAGCTCAAGAGGAAGAAGGGTTCTTTTTCATGTCTTCAACCATCAGAGTTCAAAGTAAATTAAAGGGAAAATCTTTCTTATTTTGGTAGCAGGATACTAAAGGATAGGTATTAGGGTGGACTACACAGAAGGAAGTTAATGGATACTTAGTATGACTCTAGAAAATATTTATTTAACCCCTTAAAACCACTTACATTTTCTTTCCTCACCAATGTCAATAGTCTTTTGAGAAATTACATTTCTGAAGCACAAACTTGCCTTTTTTATGGTTTGCTTCTTCCTCCCCCCCATTTTTTAGTACACTTGATTTGTAGTGTGAGACAATGATCACTGTTATGCAGCTTGAAGGAAAAAAAATGCTAGTATCTCATTACATTATTTATTTAACCCATCTTTCTCCTTAAAAGGTTGTGTTAGCTGGTGAAGTAAACAGTGACTCCAAATACTTTTTGGCAAGACTTGCAGTCTACACAGGTATTAAGACCGAGCTTAGAAAAGACCTTGAAAGTGTAGAGATAGCAGAGATTTTAACAGTTGTCTCTGAATAAACCTGGTAGTGAAACAAGGCCCATTAAGAGTAGACATGTGAGTTCCACTCATTGGTCTAGTGCAGAATATTTTAGCTAGGAAATGAAGAAGAAATCAAAACCTGAACTGTGACTTCTAACCAAAATTCTAACCTACATCAGTAGGGTTTTAATTGCTAAGCCTTTGTTTAGCTTCTACCACAAATACTGGAGCTCAATCTTAGTAATACTGCTTACCAGTCTCTTTAAACCTGGCTTAAACCTGGCGGGTTTAATGCACTCAGTCTGCAAACATTAGAAAGTACAATAAATCATTTGTAAGGGCACTAGTGCATTACTACAGGGGGGAGTTTTGGTGCTTCTGAGGAAACAGACTAGCAATGTGCTCCCAAGTGCACGTAATCCTACTCTTCTACGATTATAGCTTTAGGCTCAGAGCATGGACTTTTTCATCCTGGAATCCTTTGTGATAGCTAAAACCCCAAATACTCCCAGTTTGGTGACTCACTTTGTAGATCCTTTTGAAATGCAGCAATATTTTTACTATGTTCACATTTTATTTTGTTGTTTTCAGATTGTAGTGCCACACCAATGAAAGGGCTGTGAAGGATGTATCAAAACCACCCCTTAGAGCCCTATGTCAAGAAAAGTTACATGGGATGGTGCTTCCCAGCTCTAAGTTATAAACTATTCCCATTTATGATCCAGACAGTGCGGCAACAGCAGTAACAGCAAAGCGGAAGCATATATGGGAGAAATCAAGCTGTTGTACCCTGCTTTTGCTTGAAGTGGTTACATCTTATTAGTTGATGAAAACAGTCTTCATGCTATAAAGTCACCCGCAGAGTTCATTGTGACATCTGTTTCTTCTTTTGTCAGATAGGATGGTAAAACCTTACATTATTAATTTCCTGTGTTGCTTTTTGATAAAAAACAGCGGTGTTTCTATTTGTATATTTCCACATGCATCTAGTTCAGTATGGTCAGTTTAAAAGTCTGGTTGTTATGAATATTATATACAATAATATAAATAATATATACACTATATATAATGCTAACTGTTTTGTTCCTGTTTTTAATTTCTCTTTGGAAAGGGTAGGATATAAAAAGGATCAATGAAAGTGGAATTGTAGTTCTTGAGTTTATTATTTCCCTATCAACCTAGATATTTGTTTCTCTGTTTCTGTGAAAAATCATTTTTCAGCCCTCAGCTGACACATTTCTAATGCACTCACTATGAACCTACTTCAGTCTTTAATCCAAATTTAGCAAAATCATTTTGTTGATTCTTCTGTCTTTATCCCAAAGCAGGGAAATAGCTGAAGAGCTAAAAGCCTAAATTCACAGTAATCTTCTCTCTTTTTATTCCTTAATTAAGCACATAGGAGTCTGGGGCAGAGTACGAATGTTCTGTTTCCATTAGCTGTTATTATGTTGTCCAAGCATCACCCATCTTACCAGCATAAGCAGAATCCAAGTTCAAGAGATGCTGTTGAGCGCAAAAAATGTTGATTTTCATGCAGTTCTCTTAATTGAGTGGGTCTTGTCTGCAGCAATGCATTTTGGTGCTAAGGATATAAATTATTTTCCAGAACCCTGATTAAAATGTAAACAGTAATCTTCCATGTTTGCAAAACAAAATTTAACCTCAGTCTAGTAAATGTGTGAATTTGAGTCTCAGTAGTAACAGTCTGTCTTGCTCACCTTGAATAAAAGACTAGAATTGAGACCTGTGGCATTTTAAGCTTTGATTCATGAAACTGAGTTCCTGGCAGCTGGACCTGCATGTCATTTCTTTTATGAGACTTCAGCTTCTATCCTTACACAGTCCCAGGCAGTGTGGCAGTCTGATCCTTGAGTTACTGATGCAGTCATGTCATGTGGGGGCAGGAAATGCGATTGGGGATGGAGGTGGAGAAAGAGCAAGACTGAACAGCATGCTCCCTGGCGGGAGCTGAACATCTCTGCCTCCCTCCCTGTCACCTACCCACTTGCTTTTGTCACCTCAAGCAGTCCGGCACACTGATTGACAGAGAAGCAACTTGACATGTCTGCATGGCACACAGCTTCGACCCTTCAGTTCCTCAGTGCAGCTCATAGGAGCTGGATAGGTTTAAGCTTTGGCCATTTTATGACCGTTTAGTCAAAAGCAACACATAATTTCATCTGAAATATCCATGAACTTTAAAAAACTAATTTCTATCAAAATATCATCAAAAATTTATTGAACTTCTTGTGTTGCCCTTACTTGTTTCAGCAAGCTTCTTCTTATTTTAACATGTCAGATTAACCTCAGGCTTCATCAAACATGATTAGTAAACTAATTATTTTAGATACAGGAAAGCTGCTTCAGCTACAAGTCTTTCCTCATGCTGATGAACTCCTGCAAGCTCCATGGCTGCTGATGTGGTCTGAGGAGCCTTGTTCTATTGATAATATTGCTTATTGTGAGGATACTGACTGCGCAAATTCTTAGTGTTCAGATCTGTATTCCAGTACTCGGAGCATTCTGTAAGGGTGTGTAGGGCTGGTATGCTGGCTCTCGAGGCACAATGTGAATTACAGATATGTGTCTCTGGGCCAACAATTATTTCTATGTGCTTGTTTAATGATAGCAGGGAAGGAAGACTTCCCTCTTGTTTAGTCTCTACCACTGTCTTTGGTGCTGTACTGCATTTAATACAAACTTCCCCCCACCACCACTACCTCAGCCTAGCCCTGTTAGATATTTGCTTGGCTTTCATTAAAACACTAGTGCCTGAATAGCAGTAAGTTCACAGGGCTGGAGGGCATCTTTGCTAAAGCTGGAATCTTTGGTAAATAATATGCTGCACTTTTGGAAGTGTTAGAAGTAAGCAAGAACCTAATGAATGAGTACCTAAACAGTAGATTTAGTTGAACTACTCACAGTATGCTTTTTTGACTAGTAGAAGTAAATAAATAGTAAATGTTTTTTCAGTCACTCTATGTTGTTGGCAGCTCAGATTCCTTATTATATCTGTTTAGGTTCACAGGGCTAAAATTAACATTAATTATAATTTTACCTATTATCAAATTAGTGTGTAACATCCTGTCTAGCTATCAAAAGCAACAGGACTATAGGCAGACTTAGATTTTTCGTTATTTTAGAATAGACTGGGCTACAAAAATAATAGTATCGGAGCAACAGCTGGCTTAAGTCACATAATGTGTCACATAAAGTCACTCAGCTATATAGTCTGGATTTCTTGTTTTCATTTCACTTTCCTTGGTTTTAGAGACAAAAAAGTAAGCCCTTGGGGGAAAAGACTTCCAGCTTTATTGCTTGACAGAGTTAGCTGACTTGGACATCAGCAGTTTTTATTAACTGAAGCTTTAACATTCCTTTTTCTGAAAGTAACATTGACAGTGGCACCTCTTTTCAGCTGCAGAACCAGTACCAAACAGGTTCTAGTGCAGGCTTTCTCGCACTGCTTTTCCAGCCTTTGTACTGTCATCTGCCATGGACTATCCCTACTGTTAATAGGTAAATCATTCTACAGTCATAAACATCCTAGGCTCTGGCCTTAGAGTGCCCAATTAGGTATCCCTCTGCACCGTGTGGCTTCTATTTTAGGAAATGGTTTGAGATCACCAAACTGTTCTCCACATGGAAGCAACAAGCATTTGCCAGTGCCAGCTCTACTATAATTTGAAATCTGTGGCCTGTGTCAGGCACTGATGGAGCTGCCTTGTGGATGGGAAAGGGGAAAAACTGTGCAATGGCAGCTACTCTGCAAAGTGACAAAAACTCCTTATACACTAGACTGTGGTAGCTGATAGCAGCCCAGTTACTGAGCCAGCTGCACTGATCTTATGGAAAAGAAACAGTGATCTCCTGATCAGTCATATTGGTATGTAAAGTGAGATAAAGCTGTAGTGAAGAAAATACTCCCTGCCCATACAAAGCCACTTAAAATTATTGCTGAAAAGAACACTCTTAAGTTAATAATCCTGGACGCAAGATAGACTGTATTGCTCTTGCTAAAAGGTCAATTTTAGTCCTTTGACGGAAGATCACAACAAAAGATCACATAAAAGAATGTAATGAAGAATAACATTAGTAATTTTATCCAAGGTGCCTGTAACACTTCATATTAGTGATGGATGACTAAATATTCTCAAGTATTCTTGTGATACACTCTCTTCTTTCTTTTTCATTTTATGATGAGCTATATGAACAGTCATCTGGGTTCCTGAATCAGGAAGTTAAATATTTTGTCTATAAGGTCACTTTTGTTATCACATATGGTGTTGCAAGGAAATTTACAACTTGGTTTCAAAATAGCTTTGACAGAATGTAAGATTCAAGCCAAGAAAGCCTCCTTCTCTTTTTCCTAGCTTCTGTCAACACTCGATTAAGGTTCGGCAACTTAAACCCAGCATATGAATGTAGTTGACTAGCTCATTTTTTTAACTCTCTATGGACAAAAGTAAACTTCAACACTAAGATAATGGCCCTCCCTATAGTGATTGAGGTCTAGAAACCCTCTTCTTAGGTGCATCACATAATCTAAATTTTTGCTTTCTGTTTGTGGGTTAGGCATTCAGTATATATTTCAGCTAAAACAATCACTGCTCCCAACATGTCTAGCTTGTTCTTTTGACACAGTTTCTCAAACAGTGTTTTATTGCCAGCTAGCTGTCAAAAGGTTGGAAAAAAGAGAAATCTTTATTTGGATAAGCTATATTTATTTGGATAAGCTATACTGTGTTAGGTACTTAGAGTGGAGTCACCTTTTGTTATAACCATTCTATGTGTTTCTCATATTGTATCCAATGTGTTTTGCTATAAATTTGTTCTTACAGGTCTTTTGTATGTCTAAGTCTATGTCAAAATTAGAAACAGTGATATAAACTGTGTTCCCTGCCTCTGAATCATGGAATCATAGACTAATAAAATGGTTTGGGTTGGTAAGGATCTTAAGACCATCTAGTTCCAGTCCCCCTGCCACGGGCAGGGATGCCTCACACTAGACTGTATTGCCCAAGGCTCTGTCCAACCTGGCCTGGAACACTGCCAGGGATGGAGCATCTCTGTAGGCTGAAATACCGCTAATATTAGGAACAAGTCTGTTCAAGACAGGTACTGATCTTTGTCCTTACGGATCTGGTCAGTGACAAACTGCAAATAAGTCTTTGCTTAAGATCACAGAGCACGTTCGTCTTCCACGCTCAGCAGGCAGCTGAATTTGGATACTGGATTCATGAGCCTTGAAGTATCACTGCATCTGGTCAGGCTTACGCAGCTTACTTTGGCCTGTCAAAGTATTCTTGAAGATATTTTCTCCCTCCCCAGATTTTGGTCATGATACTGCTTAAGGTGTTCTTCTTTAGATAAGCAGCTGGTCATTGATTTTCAAGTTTTCTCTTCTCTGATACCAGCCAGCTGATTAATTTTACTCCAACACCTTCAATAGTACAGCAGTTTCATCAGATAGATGAGAACTATTTTGGAGAGCATCTACTTTTCATTCACCACTGCTCCATCACTTGTCTACAGGGTCAAAGTCTGGTTTTCAGAGACACAGAGTATCAAAGAGATCAAGAGAGCCATGAATTTTGTGATATTGAAGGTTTGAGTGAGCCACATTCTTGTCCTTGCTCAATTCTGTAACAAAAACAACACTACATACAAACCGAAGTGCAGAGGTTGAACACTGAATAAAACTGAACTGAAACTGGCTGCAATAGTGAAGGAAGTTTAGGAATATTGCTGGGGAAGATAATAGGCAGTGGCAGAGCTAATTTATAAAGTGTCTTCTTTTAAAAACAAAACCCAAACCATAACAATAAACAGAAAAAAAAAGAAATAATGAAATGATTGTAGTGGAGAGGGTTGCTATAGTAAGAGTAATCTTACGACCTAATGTGTGAGTGCTCTCAAAAGACTGGATGTCCCAGTTCAGTGAAGCAAGATGGCCCCCTGCAGTATTGTTAGCCCCCTTCACGAGGAAATTTAGCTTCTAATCTAGGAACATCACTGTACACAACACTAACAGATCTTTTGTGGTTTACCATTAACTTCACTCAAAACATAAGATAAACATTCTTTACTTTAAAACTTCAGTCAAAATAGAAGTCCTCAGTTACCAGCTTTGCTCCCCATACTTCTGAATGCCAGCTGCATGGTTCCAGTGTGAGAGCCAAACAAAACTGGCTTTAGAGTATACCTCTGAACCCCGAGGAAACAAAAATACCCTCTCAAATAAGTGTGGCAAAGATTGCAGTAGGTAATATTTAAGATTGAAAAGAAAGTCTTGTAATTCCAGAAGAGAAGTGAAATTTCACCTCTCATGAGAAGGTAAACTTCAGGCAAAAAACACTGTGTTCTACATGGATTTGGACAATAGAAATGTTGATGTGCATTGTGTGCAATGAAACTTTTATTTCTCCCACGTTATTACATTTCCCTGGCAGTAGTGAGAATGGGATAGCATACTTTTTTGAAATGAAAAGTTTTTATGATATATTTATATTTTGGGAATATTTGGGTCTTTCAGGTTATCAAATTGTTTTCACTGACACAACAAATCCCTATAAATTATGTGCTTTGTAACAGCACAACAACAATTTCACGCTTTAGAACTTGTACGTATGGATGTGTATATGTATACTCAATGTACATCGGTAACCTGCACCTGGTAATATGCAGCAAAATGTAGAATTTGATGTTTGTTTATTCATTATGCAGGGATATACAGTTAGCTTCTCTCTGAAGTACATGAGACTTTTTTGGCTGCCATCTGCAACTTGAAGGTTCCATCAGGTCACACACTGCAAAGGCTAGGAAAAGGAGAAGACAAGATAGAAAAACTCAAATATTTTCTTAGCAATTAAATGCAGTGGTTCATAAGGTTTATCAAGTCAAATAAACTCCATCCCTACACTTGTTTCCTTTCTCCCCTCCCTCTGCTTTGTATACCTTTATGATTTCTATCACTATTATTTGCAAGGCAGCAACACTATGCCCAGTGCTTGACAGAGAGATGTGGCACATGACCAGAAGTAAAAACATTAGAAAAGAAGGCTGTCTCATAATAATTCTAATTTATGCTTTAGCTTGTTCCCATCAGATTTCCAACTCAGAAAATCAAACATGGACTTGGGAAATTCGAATGAGTGCAAACAGTAATAAAAATTAATTTCCTCTTTACCTCTCAATGCTGAACTTAACACATCACTCTCAAATACTCATCCAAGCTCTAAAGAATCAGTGTTGTGATGCCTGTGTGGCCTTCTACAAACTGCTTTGGTGTGGGAGCATGGATTGTTTTTGACCCTGTGACACTGAAGGGCCAAGAGCCTCCATGCAAGTACAATGGTGCTGTTAGTGCCCATTACTAAAAGCCTTCTTGTTTCTTCCAACTGCTCACAGGCCTCCTAAACAATGAAAGAAATCCATACATCATTAATAGGGAGATTTAATTTAAATTCTGCTCCAAGAGAATTCTCAGATATCCTCTTTTTTTTTTTTAAGTGAAAATTGCTGAAGTCTGATGTAAGACTCTTAATGCAGAGAATTGTTAGGCCTTATTTAGGAATGCCCGGAGACTGGTGGGAATTGTAATCATAGAGTAAACTGAAAAACAGTACTAGCACACCAGTGAGCAGCTCCTGTGGAATGAAAGCTTCACTGAGCATGAGGATATGTCAGCTAGTGAAAAAAGTCTGTGAGCTTTCCTGTAAAATGATCTTTTTTGACTTGAGGGATTTTATGACTTTTATATTTCGAATGATGATAATTTTGTTTCTATTGGGATGACATGTATCCACCATTTCTAACAGCCATTTGTCATTCAAAAAGGACTTATTTTCACTAGAAAAGGGAATTGTTAAATTCTGACAGAAAGCTGATGTGAAAGAAAATGAAATACAATAGCCCATATTCACCTTCGTAGTGAAAGGTTGTTAATATACACAGCAATAATTTTACTTCTAATTGTGAACACTTGACAGTTAAAAATCAGCCAGTACAAAGGATCAGGATTATTTGTCCCTTGAAAATAACGTGAGTTAGATTTGCCTCAGCTTACTTTGCCTTGAGTTTTACTTAGCTTTGCCTCAGCTCCACTGTCTTCAGTGGAACTAATTACATGAGGAATGAATGCTGATTAGGGCTTTCAAAAGGTTTTATTCTGCTGTCACATTGAATTTGAAACCATTTACTCATTTTGATATTTTTTAGGAAATTAAAAACAACAGAAGATTTCAGAGAAACCTTTAAGTTGGACTATATTGTGAGAGGCTGGTTTAAGTTGTTAAGATCAGTCCATCTGCCACAGTAATGCCAGAAATAACTATGCTGCCTTCAGTGTAGATAAATGTAGCATGTTTAAATGCATATGTAATCCAGAATGAGCCAGCATTCTAATGATTAGCTGAAGGACAACAATCAGATCATGCAAATGCTTCACAGGTCCCAACAAACATGCTTAATTCATCAGTGAGTGTGTTTTGGTAACATAGCAGAGATCTGTCTACATATGTATCTATCCATCTGTGTATCTATCCATGCATACACACAGGCACACACAGAAATGTTATATAAATGTATTTACAGAGAGAGAGAAAACTTGGAAAAGAAATTTTTGTTCTTGTGGCATTAAATCTAATTGAATGCCTTTGAATTCAATAGAGTTATCCTGTAGTTGCGCTGGACTAACTCAGAACAGACTTTGTATTTTGGCAGATAGAAATTTTGTTATATAAACTGAATTCTTCTTCTAACTGCAGTATTCAAACAGACCATGTATAATTTATAATTTTAAGTTAGGTGAATCAAACTGGGTCATAAAAAGGTTTTATCTATAAGTATATATATGTAATTTTATATGTAACTGTGTAAAACTTTGGGTATATCTATATTTAAATATGTATATATTAGAGATACTTCTCCAAGTCTGCTCTCAATGTGTATTATGGCTTCCAATGAAGGTAGCTGCAAAAAAAATTTCAGAGACCTCACTAAAGCATATTCAGTGATTCTTTTACCCCATGCTCCTTGTAAACCTGAGCAGGATCTTACCAAAGATGTCACGTTCCGGTTAAAAATTCTTAAATTCTTTTGCAACTACTCCTATCATGACCTGAGGAAGACATAACTTTGGACCTCCTTGGAAACTTTTCTGTTTTGAGGGGATCCTAGAGCCTTTCTCTAAGTCAGGTTTTTACACTATACTTAGCAAGTACAGGATTGCTTTACAGACCAGTAAAATATGATTTCTTTGCCATAAATGTTTAGGCAGCAATACTAAACATCAGTTTAAACCAGGAAATTAAGGATGTTTTTATTATTATTTCTTTTTTTTTTTAAATTTAGGATAGGAAAAAGTATATGTGCTCCTGAGGACAAAATAATTCTTTGGAATTTGGGTACGTCCACATTAGCATTTCAGTATGGGTCAGGACCATGCTTTTAAAGTGACTCTCTTACTTGTTGCCAGCTACCATGTATTGGTTCACATCAGAGACACCACAAACTGGATTCTGTTAGGATATCATTAAGCCAGAAGATGCAAACATAATACACTCCAGACCACCAACTGGCAAATCAATCCACACTTCAATATTCCTTTGAATGTGTAAATAACTTCATGTGGAGCATGTACAAGTCCTTTCTATGTTTGTTTTCACAAATATTTTAGCAAATGAGCCTCATTAGCTAGAACAGTATCAGAGCCTTGATCACAAACTGGCTTGAATAAATATGCATGAAATCATCACTAGTTTTGCATTTAAAGTAATCATTCAGCACACATATTTAAACAGTGAAGAAATGGCTCAACTCAGTCCCTTGAGCTGAAGTAAGAAAAGTATTTCAGGCCTGGTTTTCTACTCCTTGGCATCCTGTATATTTCTTCAAAATGAGTGTGAAACATTATCTATCCAGTTTTTAAAACATCTCACAACAATGAATAATGTTTCAGTAAGTAGTTATGTTAGTCATCTGTCTGTATCTAATTCTTGCTTAAGCTTAGAATGTAAAATTTTGAGAGCAGAAACATACCATGCTAGTAACTATGCTGAGCAGAAGAGGATTTTTTCTGATATCTGGTACTCCCATGAAGTGTTACAATATTACAGTGTATTTTTGCAATGCTCAATATGCTTGAGACTAATATCATAGTTAGAATCTTGTGAATTGTAGTGGATATATGCAGTTGAACTGTATGCTAATAGAAGAGTTAAGAGAATGCTGATTGCTACAGTGTACAAAGGGCAATCACAAATACTAGTTCCACAAGCAGAAAGGCAAAATTTACCAAATAAGATAGGAGTTAGTTAGGAATGTTGACCTGTAGATGTCATGTAAATGTAGATCTGCGCTGTAGTAAATACATATAAGGAACAACATTATGATCATGTCATCCCATGACCAAAAGTGAAGACTCTAATATGGGAAACATTATTTTCTGCTCCCTCCCTTCCTCCTCTCATTCACCCCCACTCTTTTGTTCTTTGCCATTCAGTGTTTTGGTTCAAGTTAATTAAAGATTCCTGTTGCAGCCTCCTGGAGTGAAATTCTGGCAGTATGCCTAGTGTGTAAGCAGCCCCTCCAGTGAGCTCCACAATGTCTCTCAGAAACTATACAAAGAGGAAGAAAGAAATTGAATCCAGATGGAATGGGAAATCAGATATTTCTTCCATTTGTGCTGAAGTCTGTGAAGGCTGCCCCATAGGTTGAAAAAGAAGGCAATTCACATACTCTGCAGTCTCAGGGAAAAGCATGTTTTCTCCCCCACCCCTCTGCCCTTCATTGAAGAGGAATCTGTGAGAAAGCTTACAGTGAGACTGCATACTCAGTAATGCAAAACATGTTTGCCCAACTCTGCTTTACTCTGCTAGCTATAGAAAGGTGTAGGATAGACCTGTCAGGGGAACACAAAAAAAAACAAAACAACAGATCAAAAAAGTAACTCAAGCAGACATAGATTTTTCCTAATGACAGGGTTATGAGAGAATTTGATATCCAAACCACAAAATACACACAATTCATAGTGAAAAGAGATCTTAAAGCATTCTAAATGCTCCAAAAGAAAGTAAGCATGTCTAATACACTAAGCAATAACCACATCCTGAACTGCTTGCTGTTAAAAGGCATATCAAAAACATTACAAAAGAAAGATTATAGAAGTACGTTTGCTATTTCTTGGATCTCACATGCATAACAAAAGTCATAACTATCCCTGGAGAAGTACAGATGTGTATTTTGTTATTGTAAGTCTTTGTCAACTTGAGTGCTTGGTTCTCAAAACATGATGCTATACTTGGTTGGTAATTACTGAAGAACTTTCTTATGGATTAACAACAGTACCATTAGAAAGCAAACCTGGCTATTTGCAGATGTATTTTCTATATAAAGTACAGAGTCTGTGCTCACTAAGGATAATCTGGAATTTGTTGGTGAAAGGAATAAATTGTGAATTTATCTGCAATGTTGCTTGGTTCCTCTATGCATTTCATTTTACTGTCATCACCATGTGAATTTGTTGCTCTCTGATGGCCAGTTTAGTTTCTCAGAGTTTGGGTTATTTGAAGGTGGAAGGTGTTATATGAATATTCAACTTTGGCTAAGGCAATTATGGAAAAGAAGTCGAAACTTAGCAGCTGATTTCTATGCTAAAGCGCTTTTAGTTTCAAAATATCAGGGGAGGGTGATTTCTTGGCACACCAGAGATGCCCATTTCAGGTACAGACTTGGGCCAGAGGTTATGATTCAAGGGAGCAGAGTTTTAACTGATGGTTTAGAGAAATTTGTCAGGTGAAATGAACCTGATAATTGCAGTGCAGATTTCCCCAAATAGCAGGTTGCCTGGAATAGCTCTGGTTCCCTGTGACTAATTGGATGTTTTGTTACCACGTTTTTGGTTTTGTTTAAAGCAACAAGGATGGTCGAAAAAGCTGTCCAGGTGAAAAGGGTAATAGATGTATACTGATGTGGGTATGTGTGTTTCTTGGCCTTTCAAACCTTTGAAGACAGGCAGGGGTCAAATTGCTCAAGCAGAACAGCTCTGTTGAAAAACGTGGTATTCAAAAACCCATCCCAGTATGAGAGGTGCTGCTAATTTAAAATAACAGAGGAAGGGGTGGGGGGAAAGAAGTCAAAAAAGAAAAATAGGGAAAACCAGCACCAGTCTACATGAAATCCAACCTAACTGCCACCTTCCCCCCCTAGCCTCCTTTTGTGCGTCTGCCTTCCCTGCCTTGTGAATCGGCCATGGTTGGAGTTAAATGGATAGCTTTTGTCTCCTCACAATGGCAGGGAGTGACAGATTGAGCTAAATGATTTACTGGTGGAGATGATTTGAAGGACAGAGCTGGGCAGCCTTGGGAACACACACAAGAAAAGGACAGTAGCAAATCAACTTCTCCTCCCCCTCCCATGATTTTGAATGAAGGATCACAGAGTGAGGCTCTGACAGACACAGCACCATTGAGAAGCTATTCTTATTACTTACCCATGGCAGCCCTGCTTTGCTGAGAGAAGAGCTGGGGTTAATTAACCTTTACTATTTCTCCTTTCAACTGTTGTTGTTTCTCTGATTGGAGATGCAAGGCTCTAAGTTGGCAGGGTCACATGCCACAGACAAAGGGAAAGCCTCTGTTTAAGACTCCAGCAGAAGCAGCCTCAACAAACCCTCCCCTAGCCAAAACAAAGCTTTCCACACAGAAAGGCGTTGCAGCTAGTGTCAATTGGAAAGTGCTAGAGACAGTAACCCACCCACCCCATTAAACTGCACTGGCAGCCCTGATACCAAGTGCTAATATGGATCCTAGATTGTTTCTGAACCCTGTTTGATCAGGCTGTGAGGGCGGGAATGAGCTGGTTTGTTGGGATGGGGCATGCGGGAGTGCTGGCTTGCCATGTTTTTCTGGTCTCCTCACAAACACTCTTCTCCATCCAAGGCAGCAGACAGAATGGAGCTCCCCGATGAAGGGGAGCTGGAGATGGCAGCCCTCTGGCCTTCCAGTACTTGCACTGCAATGTTTTCCTCAGAAGCTACCCCTCCTCCCCTTACAAGGAAAAGTGAAAACTCTTCTGAGTAGGCAAAGGACCTTTTCAGACAGTCGTGAATTAGTCTGCAAACACCCAGCAGGCAGGCCAAATAAGATATTAAGGTCGAGTTTATGGATAAATCAGAACTCATAAGAGCCGTATTACTCAAAAGACCAATGGTTTCTTTCTATTCCATATTTCTTTTGGTCTGTGATTTGTGAGCTATTCCTCAAGTGCAGTGGAATGATATATTCTGTCACAGGTTATGACCTGTAATTCTTGTGTCATTGCTTGGTTCTGAGAAACAGATAATGACAACAAAAATTCCTCAAGTACTACTGCAGAAATGTGATTTTTCTAGTGCCAAACCTAGTGACACCCCAAATTCTGTGAATGTGCATAGAACTTCATCCCAGTATATTCAGTTAACTTCAAGAAAAGGCACTCAATGAATATCTGATCTATCATAACTAGGTAAGAAGTTTGAATGGTAAACCCACTGTGTGCAATAACACACATCTGTTGCTGGCTAGCTTTCAATCATATTCTCATTTTTATACTAATTTTAATGAAATCTTGTAGATATGCAAAAGAAATGTGAACATGTGAATGTGGTGGCAAAGCAGCATTTGCATCAGCAAGTTTGGAAGACGTGACTTGATTTAATGGGAAACTGAAAGGATCTATAAAATGGCAACTTTAGAAAACAAGTGTTTTCTGTTAACTAATCTGTTGTACTGTGGAGTTGCAGTACTGTGGAGTTGCAGTATGCTATCACATGGTAGCTTTCTAATGGCCTTTTGAATGCTCAGTTGCAAATAAACACTTCTGTTTTAACATACAAAGAACAAAACAAACTAAATCTAAAAATACAAGAAGGAACTATGGGTTTGTTGGGCTTTTTTATGTGAAAGAGAGCAGTGTTTGCAAAAGATGAAGCAACTCTAAAAAAAAGCTTATCCAGCAAGCTTCCAAATATGGATTTACCACTGTAAGGATTCTGGCAGGTGAAAACAAGAAAAAATATTCTCTTTGATATCCTTCCAGCCATACTCACTGTCACTGACCCAGTGTGCATGGGGAATGTTGGGATTACTTTCTTCTTGAAATTGCAGAAGAATAAGTGTATTTTAGTACTACCTGACTAGTACAAGGGTTTTTTTCATAAGTGTTATTCGTAACTGGCTCTGATCTTGTAGTTATATTTCTGGCCAGGCTCACTTACTGATGCTTTTCCAAGCACTCTAGTCTCAACTTCCACACACCAAGTGATATTGATGCTACTATAAACATCAACATCTCCAGAACTGGCTACACAGTACTCTTGTAGGACTGGGCCACGATATTTTGCCCTGCTTTAAAAAGTGTCTCCGATAAGCAGTGAAGTTCATAGAGTGCTTTAAAACATAAAGGAAAACATGTTCTATATTGCACAATATGAAAACTATGATTTGAGGCACAAGAGTGGCCCTTCTGAATCCAGGACTGCAGAATAGCAGTTATGCCTGCTCAAAGTTCCCAGTATCATTTACATTAGGCTCTCAATTTACTCCTCTAGTTTACATGAAATCAGTGTAAAATTTTCACAATGTGGGGGCAATTTCACAATTTAGGGCTTTACTATTTACTTTTTAGCGTTTAAGGAAGATGTGCCTTGTCCCTTCTTTTTCTGTGATTTTTCTCCTTTCCTTCGCTTTATTTTGTTCCCTCACTTTCCCCAACCTTAGTTCTGCTATTTTTTTCTATTTCATTTGCTTTTTCTCCGACTCCTTTATATGTTCCCTTGTCTGATAATCCTCCTGAGCAATTGTCCTAGTGTTCAGAAACCAGAGGGTCTGAACAGATGGCTTTGAAAGCAAAGACGGAAAAACTATGCAAGGGTGGGAAAATAATATCTTTAGGATGCAGGGTCCCCATTTAATTTCTTTTTATCATGTTATGTCAGTAGCATCACAGTTTGCTTTCTCTCTTGTTTGTCCATATCCAATAAATGCTTTGCCTGATCTCAGATGAGTGCCTTGATATAATCTGTTGACAAAAAAAAAGCATGGAATAGGGCTTCAGTCACCCAAAGGAGGCACGAGACCTCAGGGGGGCAGAGGACAGTATGGTCTGAATGGGGTCTATATTGCAGTTTCCTACAGACAACTGGGGGACAGAGTCCCCTCTAACCCATCTGGCACTCTCCAGTGGCATGGGGTGGCCCCTGATGCTGACATGGGACATCTGTCCCTTCCATTAGGGCACAACCCTGAAACACTGCTTGGAGTCAGCACTTACTACCTGGGTAACACCAGCCACTTACTTTCTTCCGATGCTCAACAATTATTTATTTTTAGCATATCTTTCAAAAGCCTTTCTTTATATTACAGTTCTTTTATTTCTTAATAAGAGGTTACATCACATCACAAGACCAAAAAGCACAGTGCAGCTTAGTGTAACTTGGCCCTGATCTAGCATTTCCTTGTGATGTGTCATGTAGAAACATTAGGAAAACAACATTGTGCTGTTAATTTTGGCAGCAGTGGTCACTACATGTTGCCCTGCCTTCTGCCTTGAAGATGTGCGTCATTTATGAGACTAATGAGTATTCTGTACTGGAAGTAGGAGAAATCATGTTTATGAGGCTGTAAATACTTTCTGGAGAGCTGCATGTGAGCTTAAGAGAGAGTGGGCTCTGTGTTAGTGCTGCTGGGGTGGTTGCAGAGAAGTTGGTGAGAAAGACCAGCATTTACAATTGCTGCTACTTGTGTAATGAGGGAAAATATGAGAATACACTGTTTTGTCATTTCTGTAGCTTTTCATTTTTGGCCCACTGAATGTCAACTCCTTTTAAATATGCATTTTCAAAAACAGATTTGAGTAAGAAATTCTAGAGCATCCTAGACCCAGTAACAAAAAGTGCCTCCTTGTACTAAGCTTAAGCAAAAGCTGATAAACAGGACCTGTTATAGCCTAGACCCAGGCCTGATCATGTTAAAAGAATCCCTTCTGTATTAGTTTTTTCATATGTACACAGGAAATTATAACCCTGACTCCCAGCACAGTGTATTGACCTATTGTTGCTTGTCTTTTACATCCTTATAGCTACAGTTTATTTGCATTGAAATATCACACTCTCAAAAGCCTCCCCCTGCAAGGATCAAATACTTGTTATTTTTGGAAGAAGACTTATCACTTTATCACTATGGGGATGATGAGCATGAAGCCCTGATTTAAAAGGCTTAGGTGATAGTAGGAATTGAAGATAATTTGCAGAGAAAGCATCCTGGAGGGGCCCTGAAGTGCTCAATTTCTAGTCCTGCTACTAACCTGTTGAGTGACCTTGAGTTACTCATTTTGCATCACTGCAGCTCTGCTTTCCCTTTGATTGCTTATTTGTTTAACTTGCAACAGGTTGGAAGCCTTTCTATAGCACCCTGTGAAATGAGTGCTGATCTCGTTTTGGTTTTTAGATGATGGAACACTAAAGCCAGTAAAAGTAGTTTTAAGTAGATTATTAAACATTTCCCAGGTCCTCCCATCTTAGCAGACCACTGTGCCTTACTGAAGCATGTGACCATTTTTCTTGAACTGTTCTTGCAGCTCATTAGTCATGCTGGGTTTCCACTGACAGAACCTTAGGTATGTCACATCCATCATAAAGCTACGATGGAGTTGCATATACATTTTACAGCCTGAAGTCATAGGTAGTTGGATGAGGGTACTAGTAAGGCAGTGTCAGAAAGAAGTAGCTGGCACAGGGAAAACCAAGAGTTTATGTGGAGGAGCTCATAGGGAAAATACTCAAGCACATAATGTAACACAGCTATATCGAGTGGAACTATAGAGATAAGGAGAGCTGGAATGGGATGAGTTAGGGTAAAAAAATGTGCTAGCCATTAAAAGAATATTTTGAAAGGTCTAAAAAAGTGGAGATTGTTCTGAGATTCCATGCTTACTTCCTCTGCAGGGAGGAAATACTTCCATTACTGTAGGTCCAATGCATAGGATTAGCCAAACTTCAGTTAACAGGCCTTATGCTTTTCCAGAAGAGATTATGCTACGTGATGGCTTGACTTCGTGAATAAAGATTTGTGAAGAGGTTTACCCATGCTTACTACAAGTGTGCTGATGACTAAAAAGGCCAATGTGGGATAGGCAAATTGGGTAGCAAAAAGCACAGCAAAAGGTCTCCTTGGGTGGTATAGGTGAGGCATGATTCTTTCTACATTGTCTTTTCTCCTCAAGACTAATTCTGCATGTGTTCTCAGACAACAGCGTTATGTATGGTGTGTCTCCAAGTCTCCTGATTGGAGGCCAAGGTGGACCACTGATGGTAGTCAATATGGCCAAAGCTGAGGTATTGTTTCAGAGAGTCCTTATATCTCCTCTTTGGGGCACTTCTCTTGCGGCAACCAGTGGCAAGTTCACCATAAAACACATCTTAGGGGGGCAGTGATCCTCCATCTTGGAGATATGCCCTGCACAGCACAGCTGGGATTTCAGCAATATGTCCTCAATACAGGTGACCCCTGCCTGTTCAAGGAGAGTAACATTTGACACATAGTCAGTCCAATGGATATTTAGAATTGTATGGAGGCAGCGCTGATGGAAGCATTAGAAGAGTCGCAGGTGATGGTGGTAGATAACCCATGATTCAGACCCATATAAAAAAGTAGACAGTACAATGGCTCTATAGACACTAATCTTTGTACTTTTTTCAGGTGTTTACTGCACCAGACTCTTTCATGTGGTTTTACGAAGGCTTTATATGCCTTTGCTATTCTGTTATCTATCTCTTTGTCGATCATGGCATGTGAGAAAATAATGCTTCTCAGATAGCTGAACTGCTGAACTGACTTAATCTCTGACTCACCAATTGCAATGTGGGGATGATGGTAATCTTCTTGTGATGCAGGTTGGTAGAGAACTACTGTCTTCTTCAAGCTGACTTCCAGCCCAAAAAGCTCAGCCGCCTTCGTAAAGCAAGATGTTAAGTGCTGCAGAACTGCTTCTGTGTGGGCAACAAGGGTGGCGGTGTCAGCAAAAAGCAATTCACGGACAAAGTGATTTAGGGTCTTAGTGTAGACCTTCAGTTGCCTTAGATTGAATAGGCTCCCATCAGTACAATATCAAATATAAATGCCATTTTGTTTGTTGAGCTCTACCATAGTCCTTTGGAGCATCATGCTAAAGAAGACTGTGAATAAAGTTGGTGCGAGAACATAGCCTTGTTTCACACTATTGGTTATTGGGAAGGGCTCAGAGAGTGCATCGCCATATCTGACTTGGCCACTCCAATCCTCATGTAACGGAATAATTATTTTGAGGAACTTCGAGGGACAACCTAAGAATGCTACGTATAATGGTATGTATGCCATGTACCGTGGTCTAATCACCCACACTTTCTTAGGAAGTTCAGGTGAATAAGTGTACCTGATTAAATCTCATCTTACAGTGGTATTAGCAATTGAAATGACATGTTTCCACTGATGTTTTGCCTTCCTCCGTGAAAAAAATGGTGAGAACTTTGTGGTCGCTACATACTACAGAAAACTTTTGCATGACTAGGACTGTAGTAGTTTTGGATCTAAAGTTCAGATCTACCCTAGCTAACATTGAGTGTTTTATTTGGTGCCTCTCTTTGCCAGAAAAAGGGAAAACAAAAACTAAAGTAACACTCCCTCAAAAAGCCTTATATAATGATAGCAAACTAAACTACAAAAAGGACCTGAAAGACTACTTGTGAGTCTAGGGTATATTAAAAAAGTTCATTTCATCTACAATATTTCAAGTTTATTTAATTTATTTGAGAATATTTCTTTTCCTCAAAAATTTGATTAAATTAATGCCACAAATGCTGCCATCTAAAATATTTTAAAAATTTTTCTACATAGCTACCTATGTCTGGCTTTTGTCCCTAGAGTAAGCAGACACCTTGAAGCTAGACTTAATTCGATGTTCACAGATTTATTAGAGATCTACTTTGATAGGAGATGAATGGTACCACAGAAGTTATGTTTCTCTCTGTTCACTATCAAGGCAGAATAGATAGTTAAGCCAGATGGAGACAGCGACACTGCAGATAGCTGTGTTTGATTAGATAAACTGACCAAAATACTTGTACAGGAGCTTCCAACCATAAATGCCCAAGAGATGTGTAAAGTTAAAAGGAGGCTTGATTAAAGTCTCCAGTCAACCTGTATTATCTCTGAAAACATCTATTCTTAAGTCAGTCAAAGTAGAAATGAGATTTGCTAACTTCTGTTGATTTTTACCTGTTTTCTAATTTTGAGTCTTTGTCTTCTTTGCATGCGGATCCCTGTTCCTGTTTAGCTCATTTGTGTGTCTCTGTGTGTGTGTATGTGCGTGGAGGCAGTACTGTCCAAAAGCCTCCTCAGGTTTGTAGACAGAATTGATTTCTTATGCTCCATGAATGGGACAGCAAGAAATATTTGAAGTCAGCCCAGAACAGGAGGGGAACAGGTGACAACTCCAGAACTGGAAAAGGGTTCCCTTTCCTTTTTCAGGTGTAAATAAAGGTGGGCCTTTATGCCCTCCTCAGTGGCAGTAACAGCCAGATGACTGCTTTTACTGGGAATGGAGCCAGCCTGCTGAATGTGCATGTCCATGGGCTCTGTGAGTGTGGCTGTAGAGGTATTTTTAGTCCTAACATACTGCCATCTCTATTACTCTTGGAATGAGTAAGGACATTGTATCTTTTATTAACACTGAATTATTTTGACATTCTTTTTTTTCTATATCAGAAGATTTAGCATTAAAAGTCAGGCTGTCTACTTAGATACCTGTGATGATGGCTGTAGATCGACATGTCTAATTTCTGTCAAGGAGAGATACACTTGCTGCATGTTACTTAGGGCTACTTGGTCTTAGAAACACCTAAGTTTTCATTTTAGATGGCAGTGTTTCCAGAATGTCTAAGTATAGATTTGCTGTTATGTTCGGAGATGTGCCATTATGAGCTGGCAGTGACATAAATACGCCCCAGTTCTCCTGCCAGAGCCACCCCATTCTGCAGAGAGCAGAGCAGTTAGGGCACACAGTGCAAAGAATTGAGACAGCCTGTACGGCAGCTGGGATGGGTCTGCCTGAAGTGGAGTCTGCTGGAAAGCAGCAAGCATTTCCATGACTTTGGCTTTCAGTTTGTAAGCTGGAATTCAGTCTTTTTTGTGTGAATAAAAAATGTGCTATAAAGCCCTACTCTCCATTTTAGCTGGATGGCCAGAGGCAATTTTTCAGAACTGCACTGCCAACCATGTAAAGTAAAACCATGAAGTAAAATGCTTTTTCCATATTTTTTCTTAATGTTAAAAAGTAAGGTTGACAAGAGAAAACCAGCTGAAGAACCTCAGGCTGTGAAGTTCTGCACAGCTTGAACTCTCCCTATATTTATCTGAAACAGATGTTCTAGGCAGGATGCATGCTGCAGCCAGAGGTGCAGAGGTGTACAGAACTTGAATGTATTTCAGTACAGCTCCCACATCCTGTTTACACACAGCCACTGGCCTGAGAACAACATGGGGGAAAAAAGGAAGGTGTGGGGAGAATGTAATAGGAAGAAATGGTTGATTGGAGTCATGATACTAATACTATTGCTAGCTGTGCGTCTGGAGAGTGCTGTGCATTTGTGGTTCTCTTTGCAACTCCCATTCCCAGCAGCGTTTTCTCTGTTCCTTTGGCAGGCACTGATAGGCATGCTGTCTTTTGTCATAAGGGAGAGGAAAGGAAGAGAAGGAGCAATTCATTGAAAGAAAAAGACAGCTCACCTGCAGAGAAACTGTACTTTCTCTTGTATTCAGCAATCAAGAAAAAAACACAGCTGGAATTCACCAAACCAACTTTTCTGTCTCATTAAAATTATGGACTGTTTTCTAGTAGTAGAAAAGCATTTTCCGAGTCACTGCTGGGCAATAAAAAATATTAATAATGGTAAGCCACATTTAAACAGCCAGGATGATGGCTTTTATTCAAGCTGGATACTTATTGTCAATTTTATTTCTACACACATAGAACAGAGAAAGGTCCTCTTTTCTGTGCACTGGACATGCATTTTCATTTTATGCCTCATTCCCAACCATGTCTATTCCACATCATCCACATGTATTCCTGTTTAAAGCTCAGGAGTTCAGGAAGAAGTGTATGTATATGGCCTTTTCCCCCTCTCTCTTTCTCTTTTACATTAAAGCAAGATCACTAAGGGACCAGCTTTTCCTTGTCAAAGATTCATAAAACTGCTAACGGCAAAACTCCTAGGAGGCAGAAATGGAAGCAGCAGTTTTTCAAGGTTGTTTTTCACAAAGTTCACAACACAGGCTGGGAACACTATGTATCTGTTAGGTGCCCCTGTAATACTATATTCTGCAGAGACTGGCTGCTGGCTTCCATCTACGTGATCATACCCACGTACAACATGAGGTAGTTTGAAGGACATGCACTTTTTTGTGCTTAAATGTTGTGAACTTCTGAACACCACAGGTTGACTGATGTCTCATCAATTGATAGAAACCAAACCAATATGAAAAAAGCTCAAATCTTGTAAAAAAGTATGGAAAACTCTGTTAGCTTGTGTTATTATAATCTATTTATTTTATGTCCTATTAACTAGAATGGAAAAACACTGCAATCACAGAATGAAAGTTTCTATTCCCTCAGGACAGCCCAGATATTAACGAATTTCTTTACTACTGCTTTTTTTTTTTTTTTTTTTTAAATAAAGAAACCATCTTAGTGGCCAAGATTCCTCTTTTTTTATGCATCAAGTTCCAGCAGGAGACAGAAATACCTAAAGTATGTGCTGAGTTAAGCTGCATTTTCCAGACATCATGCTTTTCTTTACCCTATTGTATTTGGATTATTTTGTTATCCAAACCACTAGCATGATATCAGGCTTTGGTTTTCTCATTTCAAATAATCTAAAACAGCAGAAATTTGTGATCAAAATGGAAGATAGAAGGAGGATTAAAATTTGGCTTTATTCTCAAGCATTTCTTCTAAGCTTCAATCTTCTTAACACTTGAAACTCAATTTTCAGATAAGGAACAGCAGTCAATCTTTTCGTTGTTTCCCATTTGTTTTTGTACAAGACAGCCTATCAAGTTCCTTTCCCCTGCAAAGACTATAATAAAGAAGATGAATTAAGGTCTTACTGTGTTATTACTAGTAATCCCAGCTCACATTTACATAGATGAATAATTACAGTGTTTGTTAAAAGCTCCTTAAGCTGCATATGGAAAAGGTACCGCATCCATGCTAAAAAGCATCCATCTTAGAGACAGACAGAGGCTGCCTGAAAAGTGTTTAATTTTGGGTTACAAAAAGGTTTAGAATAGGCTGAAGCTCCGTAATTGGAAATACAGACACTATTTGGGGAAGAAGGCTATTTTGTTCTTCTTAATAATTTCTAGTTCCATGTATTTTACAGTATTTTGCTTTTGCACCTGTTTTGTGATTATTTTTTTTCTACCTTCTAGTGTAAAAATCATTGCTAAAGTTAATGAAAACTTTGAAGTTGTCAAAGAAAAAATGTCACTGCGGTTACTGGTAGGCAAACAGCAATATACCTTTTTCTGACTTAAGCCTTTGGCCTTCAATTAGACTGTAGGCTTTACAGCTTCATGAATTACTATTGACACTAGGAAATATTCCCAGCACTGTCCCTAAGACAAAGATCTTATATGTGACTACATAGTATAAAAGTTGTGCAGCAAATGGAGAATGGCAATCATAATAATGATCTAATCCTAATAGCCCTTTCTAATTGAAAAGATACTAGGAGATGAAAAAGCACTAGGGAGACAGCATGAGTATTATTTCAGGGTTATAGCACAGGTATAAATGTTAAACCCGACTCCACTTCTATTCATACTTTATTGGCATTTCCCAAAAGGGTAAGATTGTTTAAGATATGATGCTTAAAGATATGAAAGTGTTCTATCGATTAGTAAGTGAAGAGACTCATCTAGGCAGCACGAATATTAGCTATAGACATTTTATAATGGTCTCCAGCAACTGAATATTCAAAGCAATCCTCCTTGTTTTGGATAAAATAAGGAATAATAACAAGATCAGGATACAATATGTATAGTCTACAGCAAGGAAGGATTTCTATATAATTTGCTTATGATAAACAGAGAAGATACTAATGGCAAGATACCAATATTTCTTTGCTATTTCCTCTGCATGTCCAGAGATTCTAGTTTACAAAGCAAAAGTGGGAATAATGTCAGAATTGGCTTCTAACTATTACTGTTACCATTTTTATCTATTTATACTCTAATCATGCACAGTGGTCAGGATTGATACCTGACTGCACTAAATGTTTTATGAGAGAACATACTTTTTGTTCCAAGACCCTTGTTGTTCCATGGTAGGATAGGCACTGAAAAGTTTCAATATCACCCTATCTTGAAGATTTTGAGAAAGCTTTTTGATTCTAAGTAAATTCCTTCATGTTTTGCATTATTGGAAAATAAACCTCCTCAATATCAATGTCTCTTACTGCCAATAGATGTAATCACCTGCAGTATTCCCTTGTAATCTTTCTCTCTGTGACTCCATATTAAATAAAAGAACCCTCAAAGCACTTTCAGTTCTTTTTCTTTATGATGATAGTTTTTCTGTTTGTCACTGAAGGGAGCTCCAGGGCTTCATGTCTGAAGCCTTTCATTTCTCATACAAAATGAATAATGTGAAAGGGATGAGGGAATGTTATATTGCTAGCTCATGCAAAGGGAGGATGAAATCTGGAATGAGGCAAACATCAAGCTGAAGACGTTTTTGTCTCCTGGGTCTGATTGAGCTGCGCTTACGGCCAGCAGACAGTGCATGTTGACAAGAAGATGTAACCTGAGCTATCTGAATCACCTTGATCAGTAGCCTTGCTTAAACACAGGAAGAATTATGTGCAAGAGCTTACATTTCTATTTGAGATGTACAATTAACAGATTGCAGAATTTTTGAATGTTCTTTTTTGTAAAACCAGAACCAATTGATTGGCAATTAAAGAAAATAATAGTGTTTTTACCAAATTGACATATAGAATCATAGAATCACTGAATGGTTTGGGTTGGAAAGGACCTTAATATCATCCAGTTCCAAACCCCCTTCCATGGACAGAGATGTCTCACACTAGACCATGTCACCCAAGGCTGTCCAACCTAGCCTTGAATACATCCATGAATGTTTCATGGATAAATACTAGTTAATTATTAACTGTCATGTATCAAGATAAACTTGCTCAGTGTAGCTGATAACACCACTTAGGTGGAATACAAACATTTCAGTAGTCCAAGTGTTCACAAAAGCAGTAGCAAATCAGAGGTGACTGAGCCCTTTGCCATCGGCACCCACTTTTGTGGTTAACCGAGGAATTCTTTTGCTTTTTCTTCAGTAGCTAAGAAGATGATGCTGAACAGGGATAGACATCACTTGGGTGGAGGATAAGTTACAAATGATGTAGAAAAACTTAAAAGCATTTGGCATTCATACCAGGCTGAATATTGTTAATTTTCACAAAGAGGATAAATGCTTCAATAATGTTTAATGTTCAATTTACAGTTATTATTATGGGAATAACTCAGAAATGCAGTCATTAATGTGTCATGTCTGATGACAGTTTTAGTTCCATTCATAGCCAACTTGGCCACTGTGAGAATTTCTTATTCTTACTGTACATTTTCTGCAGTCATGTCTATAAACAGTGCATTTGACTCAGTTTGAGTTATGAGCAATGCATTATTCATATCGCACACACACTCTGCTTGGGAACTAGACTTGTAGACTTAATTTCATGGTTAGTGACTTCATTGTGAGAATAGTAAGGACAGATAGATAAAAAACAAAATACATTTAACTTCTTTAGCTTTGAAGAGCATTGTAATAAATAAAGCAAGGCAAGTTAGCAAATCCAGTACTGTGAGTAGAAGATTACAAGCCGTATTGTTGCCTGCAAAGTTTTCATTTTTAATCACCTTGTGATTTTAGTGCAGAAAAGACAGGTTATACACTCAAAACTAAGAAGATTTGCTGCTATATTATTAATTCTAATGAGTACTCAGTATCTGCATTTCATAAAACCAGAGGGAGGGTATGACCTCAAAAGATCATCCCATTGCTATCCTTTTTTTCCTGCCATTTCAATCCCAATACTCTGTTGCAAGTGCAGAGTAACTAAATTTGGTTGATCACTAACTTTCTGTTACTGACACTTTTGATTTGTGGGCCAGGAGCTGCATTTCCTTCTTGTCTCATAAGATAAACACACCCTTTAAAATATTTCAAGATAAAACCCTTAATAAAGCAAAATATGCTTATTATGCTGTGTCTTGCACAACTATCTTTAGCCAATTGAAATCAGATGCAGGGGCTTGTGAAAGAAGCAGGTGCATACAGTTTAAATACGTGATTAAAGGTTAAGCTGAAGATAAGACCAACTAGGCAGTTACATGCACAGTATCAATATTTCAGAGATTTATTTTAATAGATTATTTTTAGAAAAATGCAATAATTTAAAAGCATCAATGACCATGCATTTTGAACAATACCGATCTTAGTTATATTTTCAACCACAGAAAAACTGGCATAGCTAACGACATTGGATTACTTAGCTTTTTAATTAGGAAGGAGAAAGTTGTCTGTGGCCTTTGTAGAGTTTGCATGGTATGAAAGGGGAAAACAACAAAAATCTTCTTCAGTGGAAAACTAAACTACCATGAAGAGGTCTGCTTTATATTTATGATTTACAACATGAGTCTGTGTCACATCAACAAGACTGTCTAACGGGAATTCATTTTAGGGATTGTAGAGCTAAGTATTATTCAAAAATATCTGCTAGTTGGGAACCATAGATGAGGTTATCAGTCTTTTCTTATGTGTTTTGCCGGGCAGTTTTACACTTTCTGTCCTCAGCCCATTCCACAGTACCTGCATGTTCAGAGGGTACTCAGCCATGTTAGCTTTTGAATTTGTCTTCAGGTGTTCATTTGGAAAACACACACAGAGCTATCTAAATCTGTAACATCCATATCTGCCTGTATCTCTATCAATCTGTATTTAATTTACCTATTTTAGCTTTACTTTAGCCACTTTACCTAGTTTTACTGTTGAGCTAGCTCATTAGGGTGATATCAGGGCAATGTGTACAAGACAGACCTTAGGAGTGATGAAACAGGGCAAAAGGATCCCATCCCCAAGGGTGTATGTAAATGCCCACAGCCAGGGAAAAAGGCAGGTGGTCACCAGATTACACCATCACTGGGATAAATGTGGTGTGGACAGCTTATATGGCTGACAGCTTGTTGTGGATGGATACACAGTATTTAGCACAAAGAGACAGGGAAGACAATGGCAATGTCACACTTTAAGTGAAGTAGGATCTTGGATGTATAGAGCTCCTCTATGAGATGGATGACAACTTCGTTGCCAGCTTATGGGTCAGGTCAAAGAAAAGGCCAGCATAGGTGACTCTTTGATGTAACTGTTATAGACTACTTTCTTAAGATGAGGAAGTAGATGAAGACTTGTTTAAACAACTCTGGAAATCTCTGTATTGCAGTCCCTGATTCTTTCTGGGGCCTTTTGGTTTCCCTGTTAACTGCCAGAAGTGCAACAAGGCAGGATGCAAGCAGGTGTGGTAGTATATGAGCCAAACAAGGATGACACATAACAGTGTCTACTGTTCACTAACAAAGCAGAACCAGTTGGTATGTAATAACCAGTGATAGCTTTGGCTGCAGTGACCATGAAATAGGAGTTCAAAATCCTAAGGATGGAGAGTAGCAGATTACAAACCCTGAACTTCAAGACAGCAGATTTAAGTTTATTCTATAAACTAGTAGATAGGATCCCATGGGAAGAGGTTTCAAAGAGCAAAGGAACTTAGAAAAGTTTGCAGGTCCTTAATGGCAGTATCCTTCAAGCACAGGAATGGTCCACCCCAATACACAGGAAGGTGAGTAGATGTCAGGAGACAGATTGTCTAAGCAGAAAACTCATGAAGCAGTTCCAGTGCAAAAATGAGTTAAGCTTAAATGAAGATGTCAAAGGGATGCCAAAGGGAAACAAGAATATCCTTTAGCACTACAACAAGGGAAATGTGGTCTTATTAAGTGGATAACTGTATGAGTAAAAAAAATTGTCTAATTAATCAGGCATTGATGGATGTGGAATAGACCAACCCTGCCTGGAGGTCTGTTCTGGACCTGTTTATTGTCTTTAACAAGGACTTGCTAGAAGCGTGCATGCTCGCTGAGTTTGCAAATGAAGCCAAACTGAATGGATGAGTCGATAAAATCTAGGGAAAAAAAGCTGCCATCCAGACAGACCTAGACAAGTGGAGAAATGGGTGACAGGAACCTTCTGAAACTTAGTGAGAACAAATGTTAAGTACTGCATCTGGAAACAAATGAACTCCTACAGCAGTACAGGCTAGGGGCTGACCAACTGAGGAGCACCATTGCAGGAAAGGACTTGAGGGTCTTGGTAGCAAGGTGACGTGAGCTAATAGTGTTCCCTGGCAGCAAAGGAGACCATTTTGGGCTGTATCACAAGGAGCATAGACAGTAGAACAAGGGAAGTGTGCAAATAATCCTTAGGAAAGTGGTTCTTCCTCAGACATTTGGATATTAGCATCTTGATGACATTAAGTCTGTCTTTCCTATAAAGGAAATTTGAAGTTCAAAAAGTTTTATCTTGATTTAAGCCTGTGCATGGGACTAGACTAACAGTTTTCTCTTAATTTGTCTCATTGGCTTTGCAGAATGACTAACATGAAATTGGAGGCATCTACCAAAATCTACCAAATATAGCCTACTGATGGGATGGGAGAAAGAGGTGCAGCATGTTACTATATCTCAGACTTTCTGGAGACAGAGTTTCAAGTTTCTAAAGCACTTGAAAGTGAACAGTGAGAGGAACAGGTAAGTGGAATCTCAAGATTTTACAGATGTACATTTTCCCTAATACTAGCAGCTATGTGCTCCCTTCAGCCATATACCAGAACATATATTATTATCCTTGTTTGAAAAAATGGTTTCTCAGTAAGTTCAACAGCATAAAATAGATTAGAGAAAAAGAGCAACAGAAGGTAATGCTTGGCCAGCCATGTGATGTTGTGAATAAAATGGTTGCTTGTCAGTCATCTGGGTATTTACAGCAATTTCCCCTGTGAGAAGGGCTATTGGTAAACGCTACTAATAAAACCTTACCATAACAACAATAATATATTTCATTTTTAATAGCATCTTTGATCCTAAAGTGGCAGCTAATTTACCACTTTTTCCAATTAATAAGAACATTTGTGTTTTACAGCCCTCATTCTATTTATCCTGCTTACTGGCTGTTTAAGAAGGAATAAATCTGTAGCTCTTGAAAACCTAAAACTACTGTCCATTTCTATACTCCCTCTTTATTGCAAGGTCTCTGCAGGCTCTCCAATACTGAGTGCTATAGGGTGACTCTGCTTACCTCCAGTTCTTGATATAATATGACACGGTATTATGTCTCCTAATGTTTGTATTATATTAGATCCTTTTATGTTAAGATCTCCAGACAAGTAATCACATTCTGTTGTGATGGCATGCTGTGTAGAGATTTATCAAAAAAGGCAGCCTACAGTCCAGGGAGTCTGTGATCTAAACCAGACAGGGCACTGGAAAGCTTAAGACATTTGATCCAATGAGGGCCTCAAACACAGGGATAAACTTTAAACAACTTACCAAATTCATATGGGATGTCTGTGGAAGAATAGGGAACAAGTAATTTCTGGACTGAGTTCTGCTTTCACACAGGATACTTTTGGAAAACTTCAATTCTGTACTTGAGTCATAAACCAATAAAAAGTAAAGCACTGGACTAGGCTGCCTAAATGTCAGGGTCATCTGAGGTTTGTAAATACTTAGATTTAGATGAGAGTATTCTAGACTATACCAATCCATTTACTAAAATAACTTGAAAATCAAAATATTTTTGCCCCAAGTTGAATCTTTCCTCTAGATAGTAGTTTCTTGTCAGGCTGAAGTCTCTGTAATATTTATATTAGTCTTCAAATTAAATGGTATTTTTTACCTTTCTTTAGCTTTCTTTAGACAATGTTGCACTGAAAGCTTTACCGAAGTAACAGTAGCATAGAGGAGAAGCTTCCAATGGACATGTCTCAGCTTTCCATTCTGTAGTACTAGGAGGTGTGATAGGTCACAGAGGGAATGTATTTAGAAAAAACCAGCCTGATTCTCTTGATTAGGTCTCTCCAGAACAGGAGTTTTTTGCTTTTGGGCTGATATGACAGTAGATTAGGTTTAGACTGGTCAAGTATCTCAGTTGCTACGGTCCAAGGAAGATTTTTATAGCAGATATCACCTCAATAAGACTTACTTCTCTAAACCATAACATCACTGCTGCAGAAAGGCATAGTGCTGAGCCAACACCACTATATTTGTAAAAATCTCCATGCAAAGAAAAGACCCGGAGTTTTCTCTTGGAATCAGACTCCTTATCCTTGCAGCCTGAAAACAAGGCAGAAGATTTATACCATACTCTGGAATCAGATCCCTATGTAGATTAAAGGTCCAGCAGTTTGAATGCTTACCCAGATCTCGTCCACAGTACCTCAGCTTCCTGATGTTATAAATCATTTAGGCAAACATACACTTCCTGCAGCGTTCTGGACTGATGAAGGAATATGTAAAAGGAAGAGATTTAAACTGAATTAAACAGTTGTTTTAATCAATTTCAAATTTTAATGAGTTCTGTTACTGAATTTCAACACAGCTATAAATATTAATTTCACTCTCTTCTCAGCGGTGCATGTAAAGGTGATACACCTCTAAGCTGTGTTCAGAAAAACCAAGTTCTTGTTTGCCAGTTTTTCTAATGTCTTGGGTTTTTAAATATCAAATTATACCTTCTCAAATATACATGAGAAATGTGTGTGTCGGTATGTTTATAGAGATGCTGCAGTGGACATCATTTTATGTCAGATTTAATACTTGCTCCATCTAAATTAAAATAAGCTTAAGAATCTTTTGTATTCTTTTAAAGTGGAGGGATTTATAAATCTACAGGCTGAACACAATGAATTACAAACCTTAAAAGACAGATTATGTTTCTAAACCATGAGGACAAATATGACCTTTTTGTAAAACTGTGTGGTTTTTTTACATTTTAGGTAAAAATGATACATGAGGGGATTATTTATGTTTAGGTATGTAAATAAAGAGTAAGCCTTTTGAAACATTTCTCATATTTCCAGTAATGCCTGCCAGCAATAATTTATTTCTGCTATGGCTTCAGGGCATTATGACCTGTGGAACGTAGCTAAATTAGATATTGCAAATGCAAAAGTACCTGTGGCACCTCTCACCTTCACATCTAAAAGAACCCAATTCAGTTGAACATGTGTTTTACTAAAATAGAGCAATAGTGACAGTCTGGTATGATGCTCTCAGACTAAACAATGGTCTATGCAAACATAGTAGAACTGGGTCCTTAGTATTATATCTACCTGATCATGACAGAACTTTAAGTCCTATATTGACTATGACAGTATATTGGAAATATTTCTAGGGAAACTTGACTGCGTTTGTACTAATACTTCGCTTTGGTTTAGCTAGCTGTAGAAGGAATGAAACTGTGTTGGTCATGTAGTGATAAATTTAGTAGATTTTGTAAAGGTAGAATACTTCTTAAATGATTGAAGGTAAAGACAGTCATCAGGAAGTTGTATTATTTCAGTATTTAACTTATCCAAATCTCTGTTCAATTACTTTAAAAATATTGGAACAATTACAGCAAAAGCTCCCAGACTATTATCTCTGAAATGATCATAACCAATCATGAGCTATCATTGGTTTAGTGTCTTTCATGATTAGTATTTTTTGTTTACACATGCACAAGATTAACACATATATTTATATATTTATATATGACCTTTGCACTTAGGCATGCATGATTGAAAGTGCCTGCTCTGGAGTATCAACCCTATACTATATCCTCCATAGTACTCTGTTGTAGTCCAAGTTTAGACAGAGTGCCATAAAAATTCCACCTTAACATTCTATTAAGTCAGATGTTACAACATGCAAGCACTTGGATGTTTCAGTATCATTTCTTCTGCATAACACTGCACTAACTCATCCAGCAATTATGAGTTTTATGCTTTCTTCAAGGGGAATGCTTGAACACAAAACTTTCACGTTAATGAAGTGCTCAGACCATAAGGTATTCTGGTTAACTTGTTCTCCACCCTTTCTCTTGAAACGCAGCCAGAAATGCTAGCATCATGGGCCAGAAGGAGTGCAGCCAAGAAGAAACCTGATTCTAGCTTAAGGTTCAGGCAGTTGGTTAGAAGAGGGAAAAAACAAGGGAGCCAGAAACTCCTCTCTAATATGTATGCATATTATATACCTGCTAAAACAGTCTTGGGAGCACAGCTGAGAGACATGAAGCCTATTACTATTAAGCACCCACCTGAGAAGATGGCTAAATATATATTCCCTTTTCCTGCTTATAGTAACCCTGAGAGTAACCCTTCACCTGTCCTTTCTCAAGTGTATGGGCAAAATCATTGCAGCATTCATTGTTTTCCTCTTTTCTTTTAATTAGCACTTGATTCCTGTTAAGAGCTTTTGAACATGTTCCCATGCGCCTGGTTGCCAACCAGTTCGTCACCTTGTAGCTATTGCATACTTGGAAAGCAGTTTTCTTGACCTGTTTATTAAGGAAATGCAAGAAAACCCATGTTTTATTCTGCCAACACCAACTGTGATTCAACACTAAAGGTTAAAATGAGAGACAGAAGAAAAAAATGTGCAAGGATTTTATAGTGTAGTTATCAGAGTGCTCATAGGTATTCACTGGGATATGAAGTGCTGTGTACAGTTCAAAGAAGTAATTAATATATAATCTTTTCCCTGAAAGAAAGACATCCTGAGTAAATAAGGAAGATTGAAAATGGGTTATGAAATCAGGGTATGTAAGAGCAAGATAACCTGCCTCAAATAAAAAAAAAAAAAACAAACAACAAACCAGAAAAAAAGCCAGTAGAACACTCCCATGTTTCTGGCACTTAATTCAGTGCCCAGCATGCCATACATATCATATTTCCTTACCTAGACATGTCTTTGTGTTTGAGATAGATAAATAAATTCCTGAAACCTCTGCTTAGACAAAGTCTACCTTTTCATGAAATTAGGCAAGCTAGTAACATTGTGCCTTGAGAACACTGCTTCATGGTGTGACTGGTCCCATTAGCATGCCTTTTCCAATGAGAAACACAAGCACTTTTTGATGTAAAGAGAGGTTTGAGAGTCTAACCATAAAAATCAATTAAAATCTCTGTTTACTGGGAGAATTTTGAGAGGCTGATGACAAACAAAATAACCAGTGATGCCCATTTCATAACAGCTCCTTAGAATGGACTTTCACACAGACTTCTAGAATACAAAATACATGCATATACATATATACAAATGGATATAGGTATATGTGCATATAGATATCTGTATGTATTATATGAATGTGTATATATGCATGAGCAAATTTGGCTCTTCATAACTGAACAATGTTTCCACTGAATAGCATAGAATTGAGCTTTTAGAATACCATTCTCTATGGAAGAAGTTGCATCCTGTCTGAAGTGCAAAACATCTTCTTGGACTCCTCCAGCTTTACTGTATATGCAATTAATAATTCAAGATCCATAAAAAAGAAACAAAGAAAAGGAAGCTCACCAAACATGGTTTTGCTTGAGAAACACAGAGAAAAAATTTCCCAAGGTGTTACTAATATTGAAAGTTGATGGAACTTCTTAACTTTTCAGCGGTCAGGATTATGGTTGGGCTACTGTATATGATATGATCACATGGGCATCTTTTTAAAGGTCGGCTGCTCAAAGAAAATGTTAATGTTTACTGGCCTATACAAAATGGACCCTGCAAAACTTGAGCCAACTGGAAACCCTTGTCAGCTGGAGGTTTAATTAAATTAATTCAGCTTAATTAAGTATAGTTTGTACTAACAGTCAAACAGAGCCTAATTAAGATACTTTAAATATTCTATTCCCAAAAATTATTCTCAGCCTAAAGAAATCTGTTATCCGTACCAGTTTAAGTATTGCTCAGTTTCCACAGAATATATTACTACATTCTGCCAAAACAGCCTTGTCTAGCATGTGAAATATAATGTGTCAACTGTTATAGTTTTGAACCAAAGTGAATAGTTGTTTTAACAATTGTTTCATCACAGATTATTTGTTATACTCAAACGATTCACAACAATAATGGCTGAGGTTTTAAGGATTTTTGTCACCTGTGTAGTAAAAGCAGGAAAGGGCACGTTCCTGAAAACTACAGCCTTCCTGCTGGCACATGGTTTGAAACTGAACCCTGGAATGACAGACAGAATATTTTCTGTACTATTTTCAAGTACTAAAAATCATACAAAAAGAAAGAGTCAAATTCATTTGAGACATAGAATTACGTTTTCTAATCTTTTAATTACAGCTGTGTTAAAATACAGCTCCTCTCAGCTCAATAGCAGATGTACAAGATCTTCCTAGAATGTTGCTACATTATAGATGCATGACTTTGAAATGATGTATAGCAACTTTTTGATTTGCTTTGTGTTGTGCCACACACCTTTGACTGCTGTTGTTTTGTTTTCTATCCCACTGGGTGTAAAGCTTACTGGAAAAACTGCCTTGTTTTGCCAATTCAGGACCAGAGTTCAGGACCAGAGTGGGGAATCTTCACTAATCACTTGTGAATAAACTACGTCACTAACTGCTATGTTCAGCATCAAACCAGAGAGAGGTCTGGATCATAAATTAACATATGATATTGCACTTCTGTCAGAAGCTTCCTCAGCTTTTATCTTCACTTACAGGTAGGTCTTAACAACTAAGTTTTATTCCTAGAAACTCAGCATTAACAAGTTTAAATTCACAGAGGCAACTATTCCCCCCCCCAAAAAAAAACTCTGCAGCCTGTTTAGGGAAGGACAATCCTTGACACAGAATCCAAGGATTTTGCACAAGTGGAGCCTAATGAGTAAGTTGGGAGTCTGACCTGTACTTCTGAGGTGTACTTCAAGAACCATCAGGGATGTTGAAGGACACTATAAGACAAAACATGACTTTGCAGTTAGACCATACAAGATAGTTGAGAGGTATCTGTTCAGTCCAAGCACATTAACAAAAAAACATGTGTCTTCAATTTCTATGTTTATTCATTCGACTAAATTACAAATTTCATCTTATGCATGCATGGAGAGAGAAAGTTTTTTTCTATTTTCCATTATTTCCATTTTAAATCAAATTAAAATTTACTTGTCCTCTAGAAACATGCATGATAATGTAAACAAAATGCAACAGAATAGAGTATGAGAAGTGAAAACTATAAAATTCCCACGATTAGATGAAATTCCCTGGTTTTCCCCTTTCCAGTTCTTGTTTGGTTGATTCGTTTCTAGTCCTTGGAAAATTCCTTACAACTTGACCATGAATCTGGTCAATGTATTCTGGTCACAGGAAATAACACAGAGAAAAAAGACTGCAAGTGATTTCTTGACCTAAAGAGCTATTTCTCTACCACCCCTCCCTAGACATCTTGCCTTCAGCACATTCTATTTCAATTAGGAATAGTAGTAGGAATGTCTCAAATTACTGTCATTGCTGTGGCAAAAGGAGAGGAAGATGATAGAAAAGTATATACCCCTGACCTGTGTGGGACTTATCCAAAATAACTCAATTGCATGTTATGAAATAACTGTTACATATGCTAGTACATAGTGGTGATAGCTATGTGGGAAATGGCATTTATGAAGCACCTTTGACCACTTCACCTGAACCAGATCACTAATCCATCTGGCCTAAGAGAATTTCTAACACTCCCAGTATGTCAACAGCTTCAAACAGCTGCCATTTCAAAAAAAAAGCCAGCTCTTTCAGACAGGTGTTGTCTTCTTTCCCTCAAGATGTGATATTATTCTTTTCTCTGCTCCTCCTCTCATAAATTCCACTGATGTGATGTGGGATCAACAAGTAGTAATTGAAACGACTGAAGAATGGCAGATCCAGTAGCTGATAAAACATCTTGAGATGATAAAAGATCATTCACACTCATGATCTGATTTTAAAGATATACGAAAATAATTTCTGCCCGAAAGAGAGCGAATCTTTATATACAAGAGTGCAACAAGGGTACATAAAATCTACTTTTGACTTCCTCCCCCCACCCCAAGATTTTTGTTTCTGTGCTTATAAGAATTCTGCAGGATGACAATTCCATCTTCATTGTAACACTGTTGTCAGGGGAATTTAAGTTAAATTTATATGTGAGGAGAAGTGATGACAGCAGACTGCTTGAGTGAGGAAGGGAAAAGACACTCCATTTGTTCCATTTGCTCCAAGTTTCCACTCACAGACTTTCTGTTACTTTTAACACAACCAGGATTATGTTTTTGGGAGTCATCTAGGATTAAACAGTATCATCCATAGAAATGAGCTATAAGGAGGTTGTGTGAACATGGACCTCCTTTTCAAAGCTTAAGGATTTATATTTATTGAAGGCTGCTTCTCTCTGGTTGAGTTCTTCCAGCACATCTCCTTTGAAGTAGAACGAAGCTCTTGCAAGTTTTCTAATGGTATAATTAGCTTTAGTAGAGCTCTCTGCTGTCACCGTTAAACTGTTTCTAGGTGTGGAACTTAACTAGCTAGTTCAAATACTTTTGTACTATGGTCACCTGCACAATTCAGACATTCTCTGTAATACAATTTCCTGAACAATGGATGACATCTTGTGCTTTTTATATTTGCCTATGGCATGCTGCTACAGAGGATAACTGTATATACCTTCAATAGAGAAACTGAAACTCCTGGAGAGACTCAATAGCAAAAAAAAACCCTATGTTTCTTATAATTTGTCAGATTCTCATTTTCTTCCAACTGTTTGGCATTTTCCACTTGAGGTAAACTGGTTATCCATTATCCAGTTGCAGAGACACAAACCAGCACTACTAAATGGCTTAAAATAAGCTAAACAGCTCTTAAATGATTTCCACTGCATTCCTGAGAAACATGGGACTAGGAACTAAGTGATGGTCTGAAGTATGGTTTTAGTTATATTTATTTTTCGGTAAGTTGAATCTTTAACACACAAGTAATATGATAATTCCCAGTGAGTACCAGCAACATTCTTATGTGACACCAGAAATACAGCTAGTTATAAAGGCAAATACATCAATAGCTTATTAACTAACCATAACACATATATTAAAATAATGGATTTTCCATCTGTGCCTCACACGTGTATGTGGAACTTTTGCTGGAGCCAATTCTACCTACTTCTTCAGTTAATTCAGGTGGAGTTGCAAGTAGTCAATACTACTGAGGCTATTTAATAAGGGCTTAAGCCCACAGCATTTGGAAGTGAAAAAAATCCTGTAAAAAAAAAGAATTTTATAGAACTGGACATTTATTATGTAAATCAATAACATTTTAAAGAATCTATAGCACTCAATACTTTACAGAGGTTTTGAACCATCCTACAGAATTTAATAGGTAAGGTTATGTTTGGTATATGGCATGCAGGAACCTTTCAAAAGCAACTATGCAAAGCATATATTTTGTACCAAGTCCCCAAATGTTTTATCTTGGTTTGAATTGGACTTTATTAAGTGTTAGTATGAATTGGACAGTTTCATTAATTTTGTGATTTATCAGTTTTTTTCATCCCCAGCAGACAACATTTAGGAAGATAAATTTTAATTCATGAACTTTCCACTAAAGCAAACAAAAAAGACTTCAAGACTTCCCTGGAAACAATTTTTTCTCTTAAAGAGAAATTGGTGATATCAGTTATTCCAGACCAACTCCTTCTCTCACTTCTGAAGTTTTTTAATCTGTTTAGAAAACCCACTCCATACAATCCAGAGATCGTGCAAGTATGTGGTTTATCTCATTTGTATTTATCTAACTAGCTGTGGATAAGAAAATATGTTTTTCTTTTATCTGAGCACTGGTGAACAGAATTTTTCCTTTAAGAAATCCCATTTTACTGTATTAAAAAGAAGAATTCACGATGAGTCAGTGAACTTACCTTAGTCCTGAGATGTCCCAATTTCAGAATGGTTTGGTTTATGTTTAAACCTTTGATAACTGGATAATCCATCATTGATTTGGAAACACATTAATTCACATGGGAAAATAAAACTAGAAGTGGTGAAAATTTGTTACTGCTTCCTTATACAACTGCTATCACAAAATAAAACCTCTTCTTTAAAAAATCTTCTTATGTTAAATTTGGTGCTGTATCAGCTGCAGTAGAAATAACCAAGTATCCCAGGACTTCATTCTCAGTATTTCAGAGCTTCCAAAATACAGAAGCTAACACTGCTTTTTATCTGGTATGGCAAAAGTTGCCAGGAGTTGTTTTCTCACAAGCAGAGTTGGTGGTTCAGCTTTTGAAAGGAGTGGTATATCCAACATGTTGTGGAGCTCCTGACAATTTATTCTGCTTTTAATTACAGAGCTGAGACTATGGAGGTTCCCAAGGAACTGGCCACTGGAATTTCTTATGTATGATAACCCTATATTCCCTGAAAAAGAGAAGGGTGTAGAATGAGTAATGTCAAGGTATAGTGATGACAGCCCAAATGGTTTGCAGGAAGGATTAGGATCAAAGTGGAAATGGCTGCTTTACCTTAGAAGCTTCTTAGGTGATGAAAATAAAGAGCTGAAAAAAAACAGTAATGATGTGTCACAGTTTTTACACCTCTCTAAAAATATAAGTATAGTCACTAACCCAAACAATGTAAGACCACCTACCTGGCCTTTCAGCCTCTGGAAATGTATGACTGATAGGCACCAACTATGGAAATATTTCACAAGGGGCAGAAAAATAAGGTTTTCCATGGGGCTTTTTGTTTTCAGAAACTCTCTTGGATCCATAAATAGTGCTGGTTCAAATAAATGCAGAGAATGCTCTGCAGCTATTTATGCCTGTGTTGTAACCTGGGGAAGCTGTTGACTGGGCTGACAGCTCTCCCACACATGCCACACAGGAAAACAAAGACTCAAGTTTCACAGCAAAAGTCCTTACTTGAGGAAAGTCTTCTAAGGGGAAAGAAAGCTCTGTGAATTTCCCCCTCACTCATCAGCTTCTGGAGGTGAGATTGGACCTTGGGACACAGTTTGGACAAAGTCAGTTTGGCTTTTGGTACTGCTGCACTACAAGCAGGTTAAGGGGATAGCAACACCTCAGAAGTGAGCAGACCCACATCTGCAGAGTCAGCAGACTTTGAAGATTTTTGATGTGGGGTCCCTTTTACTTTAGGCATGGATGGCGTTATGAAAAGGACATGCTAATGTTGGCTAACCACAACAGAAATTCCCTGTTTGACACTACATAAACTGATGAGACTGTAAAAATTCCTTGGGGGCTTTAAGGAAAATAGATCCTTGTTTTAATTCTGTTCTATGATTAGTTACTGCTTCATTCTTTCCCTTTTTTTTTTTTTTACATCCCTAGAGGACACTCACTGATTTAGTTCACAATTCTGTGCAGTTTATAAACCAGATTTTGCTTTCTATTAGCACAGCAATACCTCAATGCCGTGTGAGAACTCAAGGGTTCATGTATTAGTGGTACGTACAGAAAGCCTATTTAGAATTTACCACGGATCACATTGTCAGATCTTTTTTTTTTCCTAGCATTAGATCCACCAAAACATCTGTGAGCCTGTCCCGCTAAATAAAAGCAGCTCTTGTAGATCTTGTGTTTATAGAATGTCATATGGTACAGTTTGGTCGGAATATTTTTGAAGTTAAATAGTGTTTAGAGAAGTTCCAAAACAAAAATCAATCCAAGAGAAAAAAAAAAAAAAGATGAAAGATTCTTGATTTGTAAAATGTCAGCCCCACTTCCTTTGAGCAGGGCTCATCTATAAGAAGTGGCTGTGTAACTCTAACAGAAGGGACTAATTTCTTTTTCAACTGAAATAATTAAGCTTTTACAGCCATGGAGGCATGGTTCTTTCTTACTTTGAGCACAATCTGTCCTGTTTGGTAAGGACAAATGTTTGCAATCAAACCTGTCTGCACACAAGGACACATGCCCCAATCCCCTTGCCCATGAAGAAAAATTCCCTGAGCATTGGACTGCGTACTGAAATACCTATACAAACACAGAGGCTACTTGAACATGTAGCTGCAAACTTGTTCCAGGTGTGACACATGTCAGTGCAGGCTTTAGAAAAACGAGTATCTTCAGAAACAGTACTTTGATCTTTCTGTTCAAGTACAACACTAAGATAAAATAAAAATAAATATCCTAGTTGAGCATGTTTTAGTAATCTGCCCAGGAATGTGATGTTCCCTGAAAGCAGATATATGGGTTTCTCTTTCTGTCCTCTCAAAAATTCAACCCCTTTTTGTTAACAGACATAAATTTCAAGCTACAAATTTACAAACAGGCTTCTCATCAGCTTCTGTGTAAGTAAGGACACACTGCTTGTGTCCAAATTCACCAGTCAGACCACAGCTCACACAATCTTCTGTGTCTTTCCTCTAATGTGGATCTTGGGAGTTTCCATTTGTCTGAGGAAGGGTTATTTATCGTGCAAGTGACTCTGGTTTTAGTTCACCTGAGTCTCATGACAGTGTTTTGGATATGTAATGGTCAAGATCTCAATTTGCCTTAAAATGGCAAAGCAAATTTCTAACTTCTGTGACTGAAGCAAAAGTTCTAAAATGCAGGATTCTCCTTTAAATGGCAGAAGCCAGAAGGCAAATAAACTCATCTTTGTATTTCAGGTTCTTACAGCTTTTTGTCAGTTTCTTTCTTTAGGATTTGGGGTAATATTTTTCTGTAGAGAAGGCTTCTACTTACCAATTTTTTTATTCTTTGGGACCTTCAAAGAGCTTTTTTTCTGGCCTTCTGACTGTAAATGAAATTAGGGTAAGGCCAATATCATTATAACTGAAATAAAGGGCAATTAGCCTCCAAGCAGCAAGAAAGTTAAGGTTAGCGTGCCACTATCTATCCAAACAAAAGAAAGATCCAAAGGAATTCCTTCCATGCAGTGCTCAGGACAGTCCTAAAGAAAAGGCTGGGATGAGCCCTAAGAAGAGACACAGCCTGACAGTGGGCAGTGTTCGGTGTATCAGAGGAATTTGCAGTGCATGTGTCAAATCAAGTGCTTTCCTCAGTGTTCTGAGAGGGGTGCAAGAGGCTTTCCTTTTCCCTCATACAAACGGCCCCACAGCCCGAACGTAAGGGTCCGATGCTGAACAACTGAAACTGCATTTCTTGTTTAATTGGTAGCTCCTTGCCTGGATAATTGTAGATGTGAGTAATTGGGGTTTTCCTCCTGCCTTTTCTTCCTTTTTTTTTTTTTTTTTAATTGCATCAGTGGAAACAGCTTATGTCTGGGAATATTAGAGCAAGTGGAAAGAGAAAGCAGCCTTTTTCCTGGAATATAGTGTTATGCCATGTGGGTCAGAAGCAGATGAAGTTAAACAATGACAAAAGAGAGTGCCTTTATATGTACATTTCTTCTCATTCCTTTTTGAGACATAAAATCCCTGAAGCTACTTATTTTACCATAAAAACAATTACTTTCCTACCCTTTGGGTAACTGGATTCAGATTGAAGTTACTGTTAAATGATTGTTTCTTTCTATTATTTCCTTATTTTTTTTCTATGTTAGTGCTGTCAGTATATTCAGTGCCTGTTTTAGTAAGACATGTTGCTCAAGAAAGATTTCAACAGACTTCATGTTTTGTACACACAAGAAATTACTGCTTGTAGCTAGCAGGAAAGATGCGAAGGACTGAGATGGGAACTTGCTGGTTTGTATTTAACCCTGCTTTTTTGAAAACCATTTCAAGAAAGGGGTCATTTCCACAGTTTAGAAGGGACAAGAAGTTCTAAAATGAAAAAGTCTTCAAATAAAACAAGTCATCCTCAGAGAACTCACTGGGAATCATTCTTTTGAGTTCACCCTAGAAACATTACTTTAAAGTTGTTTACAATGCCAGGTTCTTGGATTACAAATTCAAGCTATTTCCTTAGTGAAAGTGCTTTTTTCCTCCTCCTTTTTTTTAAACAAGATTCCACTTTAAAATCACAGCTTGATTTTCTAAAGAAACACATTCCTTACAAGTATATCAAAAAAGTTAGACGCTTTTTTTCATCGAGGAAAAAGGAGTTAATGTGTCTGAAATGTATGTTCACCAGTTTAGTTTTGTATGAAGTGGTAGCTTTAAGAATCACTCCTCATTAACTCCAAATGCTAATGAAGTTAGCAGGTCTTTGCACATGGTTCAAATTAAATACATGATCAAGTGATCTACTGGATCTGACAGGCTGTGCTGTTCAGGAGACTCAAAAAACACTTTTAGCTGTTTTTTCTTGTTTTTTTTTTCCTTGAGAATACATGTAAAGCCTCATGACCTGAAGCATTTCACAAGTTCATTTCAGTTTTACATTATCATTAATGCAAAACAATATTAGCCAGATAAAGGTGTTTTGTCATTTTATTTTTGGGTGGTGAAGAGTTCAGGAAACAATCATTTAGAAATCTTCTTCCGATGTAATTCTGACATATAAAAAAAACCAGTATTTGAAGGTTTAGAACTTTGGATCACAGGGACTTTGGTCTAACTTTGTCAGACATAAAATGAAATTTTCCAGTCTGGTTCCTACAATTGTTCAGCAATCCAAAATGGCTTTTCTGCTTCAGTTTTACAGAGCAGTCAGGAAATTTGTTGTTTTCCTTTGCCCAACATTCCGCTTTATCTGGAAAGTCTGAGTTTGACCATTAGGAACGTGATGCTCTTTAACAGTGCTTGTTAATAATTTAAAATTCTTGGATCTTTTTTCAGAAAGTTCAGACCCTGGCAAAGCAAATTTTTTCAGTACTATGAATAAACTCCAGGTGACTCAACTTCTCCAACTTCCGTAACTGTCATCAAAATGAACATTACACAGAAACACTGAATTTACCTTACCTATCTTCCAATACCATGAAAGAGGCAGTAGGTGTTGCTGTGAACATTAGTGACCTGTCCTCTCCAAAAATGAGTCCATAACCAACAATGAAGAATTTTCATTTACTTCTTACAGATAATATTCTTCCTGTGCAAGTTGTTTGTGCCTGGCAGGATGCCCCAGCCACCAGCCCTTGAAATCCACAGACACTCATTCATGCTAACACCAAGTCAATTAGCTGTTTTATTTTAGCTGAGAAGAGCAAGTTTCCAGCTGGACAACTGTCTCTAGTACTTTACATATATTGAAAGATGTCACATAACAATGTAAAAAACAAAGCAGCTACAGAACTTTGGCTCAGTACCTACAACTTATAATAGCTTGTTTTGTTGGCTGTAGTACTCTACGGAGAGAAACAAAGGGTAGATGAGAGAAATCCCCTGATATTTTTGAGATCTGAATAAGAAATAATCCAGGATAACAATGGCTTATGTAAAAACACTATACCTCTGTGTTGTCACAGCAGCATCTTTCCTCATCATCCTGTGTGTACCAGAGGCACCACTTAAACTGATACCCAGTGATCTTTACCTTCTCATTATTCAAATCAGCCATTCCAGAAATCCCTTTCTATGCCTTTTTTCAATTTCTGTGTTAGATGAAGGTCTTTTATTTTATTTAAGGCCTGGTACAACACTCTAAAGCCTACAATACTGTTTTATCTTTCTTTAGTCTCCTGCTGTTTGGGGGACTTCCTAGCCCCCTTCCCTCTTTTTCATACACTTCCTTTATGCCCAGTTACTTACTCTGTGTAAGTTACTGATTTTAAATTCTTTACATTTACAAAGCACCCAATTCTCATTTCTTTTCTCCTTTCATCATGCTGGAGCTGCTGCTGCTTTCCAGTCTGAGAGCATCCCGCTCTCAGAAATACTCTTTTTTCACCTAAAACCACCAGGACACCTATTCTTTGAGTAGTTCCCCTTCCTCTTTGCCCAGGGTACTGAGGCCTGGGCATCCATCCCCAGTGGACTTCAGGGAAACTCACTGTTTACGTTTCCTTGTAACCTTCTCCTCTCCTGATGAACTGAGTGCCTGCTGTATTGCTGGAGGATAGTATTATTGCTGGTAGTATGGGTAAACAGTGGTTAGCAATGGTGACACAATTACCCTGACCTTAGAGGCCACATGGAGACTATAGTCAAGGTCTGTTCTCTTCAATACGCTTCTTCAGTGCTTAGTAAAAAACATAACCTTCTATTACTACTCAGTTCTCAGTATTTTAATTCACTTCTCATTTTGCTGACAATTTTTCTTTGGCCTTTTCCTCAAAACACACTTTTGTGACACTCCCATCAAATCACAACAAAAACTGTCAAGAAGGGTCATAAAGAGGGAACTTGCCCCACCCCTGCTGTCATGCCTCAGCAAAAGCCAGAAACTGCAGAAAGAAGTCAGAGTGATGAATGAACTGATTGCTAACTCCAAACCCTCAATTCACTTGCTTGTGACGTGCTGCTCTTGTGAGTGTTTTCTTCACCTGTAGCCCATGCTAAGTCAACAGCAAATTCATTTACACATGTAGGTTGTTAAACTGATGATTCTGTAAAACCACTGGATAGCTGAGCAGAGACGAAAATGAAGCCTGTGATTTCTATGGAAGCCTGAGCATGTGTTGGTCAATGAGAAAATGAACATGAGCCAGCAGTGTGCACTCACAGCCCAGAAAGCCAACCATATCCTGGGCTGCATCAAAAGGAGCGTGACCAGCAGGTCAAAGGAGATAATCCTGCCCCTCTACTCTGCTCTTGTGAGACCTCACTTGGAGTACTGTGTGCAGTTCTGGTTTCCTCAACATAAAAAGGACATGGAACTGTTAGAACAAATCCAGAGGAGGGCCACAAGGATGATCAGGGGACTGGAGCACCTGCCATATGAAGAGAGGCTGAGGAAGGTAGAGCTGTTCAGAGTGGAGAAGGCTGCATGGAGACCTCATAGCAGCCTTCCAGTATCTGAAGGGGGCCTACAGATATGCTGGGGAAGGACTATTCATTAGGGACAATAGTGATAGGACAAGGGGTAACTGGTTGAAACTTAAACAGCAGAGGTTTAGATTGGATTTAAGGAAGAAATTCTTTCCTGTTAGGGTGGTGAGGTACTGGAATGGGTTGCCCAGGGAAGTGGTGAATACTCCATCCCTGGCAGTGTTCAAGGCCAGGTTGGTTGAAGCCTTGGGTGATATCATTTAGTGTGAGGTGTCCCTGCCCATGGCAGGGGGGTTGGAACTAGGTGATCTGAAGGTCCTTTCCAACCCTAACTATTCCATGATTCTATCTTCCGAAATCAGATTCCTCTAAGAATCCCTACTTTCCAGTCTCTCTGTCACTCTGGCAAGCTCCTGAAAGGTTGTAGAGTTTCGGGAGAAGTTTTTTAAACCCAGTTAAAGACAAATACTTGTTGGGAATATTCTGGATATAAACAGTTCCACTGGGTAGTTTCCAAAGCAGAGATTCTGACTTTTTTCTGTGAGATGATTGCAAGAGCTCCCTTAGAAACCTCATCCTGACTTTCTTTATTATTCTGTGCAGGATGGCTGCAGAGCATGAGGATATTGTAGATAACAAGACAAAAACAAGACAAGTGAATGAAAGGAGGCAAAAAGAAATTCTGGCAATGATGACCTCACTCATTAATCTATACTGACCATCTGCAATAACAAATAAAGCTCTGAGAAGAAAATAAAATGATGGCTGAGAGTTTAAAAACAGCTACAAACAGAAATGGTTTAAAAGCAGTAACAACCAAACAAAAATCCGAGCTCTTCCCAGAAGGAAGTTGAGCTACATCGATTTCTACTCACAACTCTGTTCTACAAGAAGTCTCAATGGAGCCTTTCGGATGACGGTCCCCATATTTCAGTCAGCCCTGTGTGTCATGAAAAGTTTATATCAGAAGATTTATTGACTGTTTTTAGCACACTGCCTTTTGTTCTGCTTTAATGCCTTTGCCTCACACCTCAGCAGTCAAATAAACCCTGTGGGACTTGGAAAATCTGTGTTTTTCTTCCCTTGATGCAACAGAATTCTAATTTAAAAGCCCTATCCGAAAGGTGCCCTGGGGCAGCCTGGTATGGGAGGAACATCTCAATATTTCTGTTGAAACTCTTCCATTTGGAATGAAATAATTAAATACTTGTTAAACTGTTAGCCATGAGGTTTCAAAACTTTCCTGGAAGGGGAGTGGTGAATATTTTAGCCTGTTCTAGCATTCTCCTTCCAAGTAAGCTTTACTTTGAAGACCTATTCACACATTTCTTTCTTTGCTGGGTTTTTCTCCTTTATATGTCACCCCAACCTAGGTGAAAGGTATGAATACAACATAGCTCTAGGGAAGTCTAGAATTCAGTGCTCAACATTTCCTGTTGCCAGACATTATGTCAGAGCTTGTTCTGTGGAAGCCTATTCTTATGCACTCAACACAGGCTCAGTACCTAACTGGAATCTAGTGAATTGAGGTATTTATGACTTCCTTCTCTTGATTTCACCTCTAAGTAAGTATTTTCTTGTTCTTTATCAAATTCCTATTCAACTTAAAAGAAAACCCTCTGCAAATTGTAGTGGGACATGGAAAGCCTTTTGCTGCAGCAAGGTATTTATATGGATTGGAAGCTGTGATGTACCTTCTGCAGGACCCTACTTGGTCTAAAGTTAGGAACAAAAGCTGAAGTTTAGCTGTCTACAATTCTTTGCCCTGTCAATGCATGCTGGTCACATTGTTTGAGGTGATTCCATTTCAGTATGTAGAAAACTCATTTTCATTCTTTCCTGAGGTTTCCCAATTGCTGAAGTAGCCTTCACACTGCTCTCTTCTGCAAGGATATTAACAGAAGCAAAGAATTTGGATGTACTTGTTCAAATAAAACTATAGATACGTTTTTCTTTGCCCTCTCCCCCAAAAGCAGGGAATTAATTGTACCCTCAAGGGGTGCACAGTAAAAAGCTCCTAAAGATTGGTTTTATGCCTTTTTTATTCCCACAGGTCTATAGTATTGAAAGATGGTGGAGCCACCTTTCATCCTTTAATTTGTTTTTACATGTGCTTTACATTACATTGGAGCAGCTGGCATTGCTAATATTAACGCTGTTGGTTTAGATGTAGATGTCATGATATGCAAAACCATTCAGCACTAGATACCATAAGAGTCTTAATCATAGAATCATAGAATAGTTAGGATTGGAAAGGACCTCAAGATCATCTAGTTCCAACACCCCTGCCATGGGCAGGGACACCTCACACTAAACCATATCACCCAAGGCTTCATCCAACCTGGTCTTGAACACTGACAGGGATGGAGCATTCACTACCTCCCTGGGCAACCCATTCCAGTACCTCACCACCCTAACAGGAAAGAATTTCTTCCTTAGATCCAGTCTAAACCTCTGCTGTTTAAGTTTCAACCAGTTACCCCTTGTCCTATCACTACTGTCCCTAATGAATAGTCCCTCACCAGCATCCCTGTAGGCCCCCTTCAGATACTGGAAGGCTGCTATGAGGTCTCCACGCAGCCTTCTCTTCTCCAGGCTGAACAGCCCCAAATTTCTCAGCCTCTCTTCATATGGCAGGTGCTCCAGTCCCCTGATCATCCTCGTGGCCTCCTCTGGACTTGTTCTAACAGTTCCATGTCCTTTTTATGTTGAGGGCACCAGAACAATACTCCAAGTGAGGTCTCCTGAGAGCAGAGTAGAGGGGCAGGATCACCTCCTTTGACCTGCTGGTCACGCTCCTTTTGATGCAGCCCAGGATATGGTTGGCTTTCTGGGCTGTGAGTGCACACTGAAGCTGGCTCATGTTCATTTTCTCATTGATTAACACCCCCAAGTCCTTCTCCACAAGGCTGCACTGAATTTCCTTTTTGCCCAACCTGTAGCTGTGCCTGGGACTGCTCCCACACAGGTGTAGGACCTTGCACTTGTCATGGTTAAACTTCATGAGGTTGGCATCAACCCACCTCACAAGTGTGTCAAGGTCCCTATCAATGGCATTCCTTCCCTCCAGCGTATCAACCGAACCACACAGCTTGGTGTCATCAGCAAACTTGCTGAGGGCACACTCAATTCCATTGTCCATGTCAGCGACAAAAATATTAAACAAGACCGGTCCCAACACCGATCCCTGAGGGACTCCACTCGTTACTGGTCTCCAGCTGGACATTGAACCGTTGACCACAACTCTTTGAGTGCGACCCCTCAGCCAGTTCTTTATGCTGTGCTGGCTGCAAGAAAACTAAACAACTCTGTTCCTTCAACATTTTGCAATCATCTAAGGTCCTTTTGCCCAGTCTGTAACAATTGTTAAAGTTGCACCCCGTCTGACTCTGACCTGTAGAGCTATTTTGAACTTCCTGGAAAAAAGAGGGAGGATATGAGCATCAATTAACATATTACTTTATTTGGCATCTCATGGAAATCTGATATCTGGGGAACATTAGTTATCTAGGCTGAAAATAATCACCTAGTCTCTTTCATCCCATACTATCTAGTTTATAGGTAATCCAGGTTTCCAGGTGATGATGTTGCATTTAATTACAATGCAATAAGAAATAACCTGTCATACAATAATTTTAATTGTCCTTCACTGAAACTGGCCTTCCTTGAAGCTGTGTAAAGCCCAAGATCTTGAGCTATTTGACTCTTGTCCCTGGATAACTGGGAAATTTCTGCTTACCAAAAGCTTCAGTTCCGCTTCAAAAAAGGCGCTAAATTTCTTGTGTGAAACCAGCATAATTATATCATCATTGTGGTCATCAAGGCTGCCACAAAGCTGAGAAATAAAGAACTTTGACTGAGAATGAAAGTGGTGACTCTCAACAGATTGTACCCTGCTGTCTGGGAACTTTGATGAGAATGACAGCAATGACTCACAGCAGGTCCTGCCCTGTTGTCTGTGTTGCCATGTGTACAAAAAGTTCCTCTACATTTGCTAAGAAATAGAAATAAGAATAAGAAATTTATTTTAGGAAATACAATTTTACTGGTGCTCCTACTGTGAAGACTAAAAAGCCCGATTGCTTCCCATCTTTAGAAGAGAGAAACAAATAACTACCCAAAGCAGCAGGTATACGGACTCTGATAGTCAACCCTTGTTTTTCTTCTTTCCCTTTTTTTCAGTGATTCTCCCAGTTCCCACTGTTAGGTACTGGTGAATCAGCACTTTGCAGAACTGTGGTCTTAAATCACAGCACTTACAGGTTGATTTTCAGAGAAAGTGGTGATCTTCATTTCACCTGGGGAAGAATGCAAGAGCTAGAATTTAAACTTGTCTGGTTCATTAATAACATCGTGACTCTGGCAGGAGCTGCTGTTATATGGAAGATTTACAGCTAAGAAGTGGTAGATAAGGAGGATGGGTGCAAGACCCAGAAGAGGATTACTGTGTGTGTACTTACTATCATGCTGAAGACAACCAGGCCTTAGCATATGCCCAATTGCATTCAAAAGTAGTCCTTTCTGGATGGTAAAAGTTAACTATAGACACAAAACAAGAAACACACAGCCTCTTATTAGGTTAATGTACCTTTAGATTTCTGACTGCTGCAGGAGGAATGATACGGCAGGTCTGGAAATGAATGCTGACTGCATTGAACTAAACAGACACACAACAAAGCATTGTCAAAAACAAAATATGACAGGAATATTTGGCCACATCACTTTTTTTTTCATACCATGTTTAAATGAACACCGAATCTTGGAACAAACCCAGTGAACCGAAGGCAAGGGTTTCCCGGCACTGTTAGAACCACCGATCTGCTTCAACTTTTCTTTATTCCCCTTTATTTTTAGTTGGACATTTTTGTCTGCAAATGACCCTTCCCTTGAGCATCTACACATGTCACTTAAGAATTTAATAGTCAGAGACACTAAGACATTGTCCAGATCCCTCTTTGACAGCTCAAGAGACAAGAAGAGGCTGAAATACTACTGGGATTTGAAACAGCATGTGCAAAGTCTCATTTCTTCATCTAGTCAAAGTGATTTGTTTGTATAATTTCATATGCATTAAAAATAAATGTATAGCAAGTAATATTTTAAAGTAACTTTCTGTTATACTGCTGGCATAATCTCCAAAACAGTCGTATGTCTCAATGACATTGCATTTATTTAACTACTTTTCTCATTAAAAACACTGCTCTGATGGTACTAACTGTTCAGCATTTGACTCTAGATTACACAGGTCTGCCTGTTCTGAAGAGACAAAAACCCAGGGCAGAGCAACAACCCTGGAGAAGGGAAGTTCCCTGTTAATAGTTTATCAGATTGAGGAACAATGTGTATTGCCCGATGCACTTATTATCCAGGAAGTTACTCATCACTGTTAGTTATTCTTACTGAAAACAGTAAAATAATTTCCAGTACTTCATCCAAGAAACTGTGTCTTTCAACTAACACTGTTATTAAAATGGCCATGCTTGAGTCTTCAAATAGTGCTTTGGTTTTGGTTTGTTTGTTTTTTTTTAATTATATTAAACACAAAATCTGATTATGCATTTTCATTTTCATTTTATTCTATTTTATTTATCTGGCAAGCAGATTTTACCAGTGCCCTGAATTGGTTTGTTACAACGCAGCATCCAGATCTCTGCAATTTGAGACCCTAAGTCTTTGGTATTTTTCTCCCTTCGTAAAGCTGGCATAACTAAGGCTTTGCACTTTGAGGGCAGGCTCCTGAGCTAAGAAAGGGTGTGAAAAAATATCATAGAGTTTTCTTATACTTCCAGTGAGAGAAAGCTGTTTGCATGTAAGCTCTCCCCTAACTAAAGCCTGGGTTTTGCCTTTGCAATGGAGACATTAAGCATCAATAAAAATCAGTACCTCTGATTGCAAAAAGTGTGCCAAAGTACAGTGAGGATGTGACGGTCCCATAGTGCTCAGGAGCTCTATGTGATGGCATCAATGAAGACCTCCCCAGCTTCCTCACTCTCAGGAGGAAAATTGGGAGTGTTTAGGAGCACAACATAGGCAAAGCCATAATGCTCCAAGGATGGCTACCAACTGGAAATGGCAAAGCCATAATGCTCCAAGGATGGCTACCAACTGGAAATACCCCTCTAGGAAATGCATGCAAAGTTCTATTAGTGAAAGGTCCCATGTGCTCTTAATTTCTAGTTATGGGCCATACATGGCAGCCCTGAGGCTCAGTGGGAGAAGAGGAGCTATCAGCCTCCCAGGAGCACTCTGAACATGTCAAAATGGCACCTTAACTGAGTCGCTGCTGTGTTTTGCAGGATGTACATCCCGAGGGTGGTATGCTCAGCATACACTATGTGTCCTGTTTCTTATGTTTGTGGTTCAGGAAACTCTGATGTGTTGCACAAGACCAGCTGTTACATGACCCAAAATCATGACTTCACATACTCTGTGAAACCAACTAATGCTGACATCAGGAAATTAAAAAAGCTGATGGAGAAGTGGAGACTGCAGATTACTGCTTCATTTCCTGAATTATGCTGTTCATGGATCACTCTGTATGTAAAGATCAGAGTTAAAAGTTGGCTCAACAGGTTGCCATTCACTCAGTGATCTGTGTACCAGACATTAGTTAACACACTGAGACTGGAGTGGACTAATAGTACAAACACTTCAGTGATATACCAAGTGTTGCATAAAGGCACCAGCTTTCAGAGGAGACCTTCAACTCTTTATCTGAGCTCCAGTGTTTTGTAGATAGATGATCACACTGCACTTTTGAAAAGGGTACAGGGACAACCCCAGTTTTCTAACTTTCACTTTCTTAATGCATAATACAACGCGTGGGGCTGTTACTAAAGCTTGGCTGTTAATGTTTGCCTACATAGTCACTGTACTTACCAGCACCTAATTTATCTGAAAACAGTCCTTAGGATTTTAAGAGAGATGTTAAATAAAACTAAATTACATTTTTCCATTCTGTCACACATATGAATCCCTACAAACATGACCCAATCCTGTGTGTGCAATTCAAACACAAGCTTTGCTTTTGAGAAGCTTTAAAGAGAGTTTTTCATATCCTTACTTAGATGCTGTATCATTTATGCCTTCAATGTCAATAACATACCCAAAGGGACTGGAAGGTTTGCAATAAATATATCACAGCTTGATCTGTGAAGAAGTATCTGAATAAGTAATGCAGCTCAGAGAGACACTTCTCTCGCAGGGCCTTCCTGAATGTGTGTCTGTGTGCAAAGAAAAGGCCATGTTGGCAGCAGAGTTAGTTACCGTGCTAGCATTTCCATCCCCATTTGCTATCATCATATCCAATTGTTATTTCTGCAAGCAGCAGTTGACAAGTAGTGGTTTAATTCCTCTGGAGCCTGTAGGTTGTTCCCTGCAGAATGCAGTCTCATGTTAGGACTTACTTAACTATTTCAAGAGTCTGGAGGACAAAAAGATCTTGACAGAAAGATAAGTATGAGCTCAGGGAACCTGGGGTCCCCATCCAAGTCACTTTCCTCTGCTGGTTGTGGATTTGGTTTAGTTTCTATGTATTATCTTTGTAATATCTGACAGAGTTTTTGAATGTAAAGGCAAATAAAGAGGTTTATGCGCTGAGTTTATAGTTTGCTGGAAAAATTAATACCAATTTATAAGGTCACCAAACCCCTGCACAAAACTGCAGTAACATAGAGAAAGGAATAAAGGATGGTATTTGAGAATGTGTTTTCCATTTACTAGATAATTTCATTTTAGTATGCTCTTACCTAGCCAGACCTCTCAATCTCCTAACAAAAACTTAAGTAAGTCATGTAAATCCCATGTATATGCACAATGTACAGAACTGCCATTAGCTGCAAATCCAACTTGTGCAAAATTTAGTGTCTCAGTTATTGCAACATATTTTTTCTAATAGAAATAATAAAAAAACCCAAACAAAACCAAACCAAAACTCAACAAACAACCCAATGAAGTTAAACAGTATTGATATAGAACATCAGACAAGCTCAGAGTTTTCTATGGGAGAATATATAAGCTTGAGAGTATCTCTATTCAATTGGATTTTGTTTCCAAAAATTGCAAGTGATAGAGCTGGGCAGAAAATAACAACACCAAATGCCTCTGCAGACAGTCCCAAGTTATTTTTTGTGTTTGCAACAAGTTTTGTAATTAAAAAGAAAAATAAACAAGAAGAGAAAACTTTAGAATGTTTATTGATTTTCCTGGAAAGCAAGAGATGTGTGTAGATTATAAAATATAAATAATAACTAACATTATTGGCTATAATCTCTTATTGCAGTATACAAAGAGGTAGAAATACCCGAGAAATTATTTATAAATGCTGCAAATTTTTTAACTGGTGCCTTTCTACGGGAGAAATGTTCAAAGTAACAGAATTCTTAAAGAGATAAAAAAAGAACAAAGAGATTCTGTAGAAACAATGGACCAAAAATATCTCAAGGATAACCCCACTGAGATCAGTGCAATTGCACTAGGGATATACTTGGCCCAGTGACTCCAGAAATTATGTTAATGAGGAACCTTAACATTACTGCTAGAGAAATCTCTATTTAAACCATGCTGTGGCAGTTCATGTGAAAAAGTAAATGGGACCTTCACATGAACTGCACAGCATGTGAGTGTGAATCAACAGGCTATAATAAATTGGTTTCCTTTCCTTCTCCCGGACTTAAGCAAATGTATTATATTGTAGCATTTGAGATGGTAGAATGAAGGTTATGTCATTATTCCATTCTGTTCAAAAAAGTCTGATTGTCTTCAAAAAAGGCGAATAATTGAGAAATAGTTCTTACAAAAAACAAAACAAACAAAAAAAAAAACCCCACCACTCTCTCGATCAAATTTAATGAGTGATAAATCCCTATTAAAGCTCCCATTTCCTTAAAACCTGATCTGGTAAATATCAATCAACTCTGAGTGAGGAAATGCTTTGTAAAATAAAAGACTTTTTTTTTTTTCCAAAAGGAAAACAGACTTGAATGGGTTTCCAACAAAATTTTACTTTCTTATAGAAAGAAGCAATGATTTAAAAAGTGTGGAGGAATGTAATATCTGACGTCCTCTGACATGATACATCCTGAAGCTATTTAAAAACACAGAACTCGAACTACTAGAGAAAGGAGTGACCTTTTCAACTTAAACTGTTGAACGTTAAAAAAAGTGAGACAGGATCAACCTTAGTTTTAATTTAGGGTAAAGTACTCACAAATAACAGAGGGTGGATCTGCCTGGGTTGGTCTGGCCTGCATCTGAATGGAGCTCTTATGTAAAGCTGTTCACCAGCAGACTTGAAGGCACTTAACGTGTTGTTCCTAGGGGCAGATGGGGAAACTGAGAAGCAGAAAGACAACATGAGCAGCACCCTGAGATGGGGAATAGTGGTGGAGTCAGTATCTTGTCACACCCAGTGTCCCTGAAAGGCAGATTCCAGCAATGGCATCCACACTCCAGCTCACCTACATAAAAGCTCTTTTCTGTTTGAGGACTCTTAGGCTTCAGTCTCCACCAAAGACCAAACTTGTTTCCAAATCTGCTGTCTGTTTGCAATGAAGTGTTCAACAAAAACAAACCAATCCTCCAAAACTCCAATTTTCCCTTCACAGGCTGGTGTTCCTCCTCCCTCCCCTTGGCCATCTGATGTATGCATTTTAAACACAAAATTCAGAGCAAAAACTATCTTTTATTATGTGATTACACAGTGCCTGAGGTCCTTCTTTCAGCCATTTTGTACAATGTGTTTGCAGTACAACTGATTATGTTGAAAACAGTCTCCTTTGTGTGTCCCCCAGATGGATAAATATTTTTGATAGATATATTCTTTATGTGCTATCACTTTGGTTTAACATTCTAAATAAAATTCTGTTGAATTTAAAAAGTACTAAAAGAGAGTTTGCATTGCATGTAAGTTTGCTCCCACTATATGAACGCCATGGTATTACTATGTCTTCCTTCAAAAGTTAGAAGCAAGCAAAGGCATTGACTACACTTTAATCCATACATCATGGTAAGCAATTATCATTCTGCTATGTGTTATTTCTCTCTATATTGTTATAATAATGCCCTCTATTTTTTCATGAATCCTTTGAGTTATAAATGTCCCACAAAGTGAAATGGAAAATATCTGTATAGAAGAAAATGTCATACAACCCAGCATAGTCTCACTCCTTGTACTTTGTTCTAGGATTAGTCAGAAATGTTAATTTCTCTATCTGGATTTCATAAATAGTTCAAACACCCCTGACTGAGCATAAAAATAACTTATTCGTGGTGGAAACCATCTTTTGGGTCCTTTAGCTGCTGTTTCTAAATTGACTACTTTAGTTCTGTTTTGAGTTGTCATGCATGGCACTGAAAGGAGTTAGCAAAACACCTTAGTTAGAAACTACAAGTCTTCAGTTGAGAAAGTCTTGAACCAAGCCCAACAATCTTTGTCATAGCTCAGGAGATCAAGAAAAGTGAGGTCTTGCAGACTTGTCATTAATACATTTCTTCAAAGGAAGAAAGCACTAGTTCAAGCTTTTCAGTCTTTTTGTTGGGGCTTAAGGGATCTCTTCCTATTTCCTTTCCACTGCCTGTGTTCCATTTTGCCTCCACCTCCAAGTCATTTAAGAAACCCCTTGCACTTATACCTTCTCTTCTTATCTCATCCAACAGATGCTAATCTGGTCAAGAGATATAAGAAGTGGCATAATAATGTCAGGAAGCATTCCAATCATCAGGTTCATTATCAGATTTATTATTATTAAATAGCATCACTCATATTGCAGGAGTGGAGCAAACCCCAGTAAACACATAATAACTAACTTTCCTCAGACCCCTCAGAGAACAAGGTGAGAAACTCTTAAGGGATGCTACAATATTATAATCACATCTGTTGAACCCCTATTCTGTTCTATTATCCTAAAATAGAATCATTCTATTCCCTATTCCTGAACAAAAGATATCCAAACACAGAAGTAAAGTTAGGTGCAGATACTGAAGCTAGATTTTAGAAGAAATAAAGTTATGTTTTGCACCCCTTTTCAGTACCTTGAGGAGTAAAACAAAATAGGGAGGACAAGGAGTCTGGAAATCAGCCTGAGCATTGCTGTTAGAAAAACTCAGTGCTTGAAGTATAGCTGAAACTAGGCAGATGAGGTACAGGAGATACATTCTACTTAGAATTTTGAATGAGTAAAGAGATGATCTAATAACACTCATCACATACTCAGATGATATAAATATACCAGTCAGGTGTATTTTCCAGAGTCTTACAAAAAACAGCAAGATGTATCACAGAATGCTAACTACAGTAAACAGGTAAAAAAATAGAGGAAGAGAAGGCGGGGGGGGGGGGGGGGGGGGGGGGAAGCAGAAATTGTGAAAGAAAGAGGAAATCTATCCGGTTTGAGGATCTTCCATACTTAGCATGTGCAATGTGACATAGTGGTGTTTTCTTTGATCGCCTGGGAAGTATTTATGGTGTTTGTGCATTTGTGTGTATAGTATTGAAGTATTTGTGCTGAACAACTTCTGCATGTTACCACAATGCACATAGGAGCAGCTATCGCAATAACAAACTGTTATGAATCACTCTGTAATTACCTTCCAGCCTACTAAGAGTAAGTGGGTTAATCATTTAAACGGCATGCTACATTTTCATGCTTGATATGCAGCGGTATTGGAAATGGTTCCCATTGCACTGGCAAGGAACACTGCCGATTTTATGGCAGTCACTAGATGGTTAAACACTAATTTGAAAACCTATCAAAAGATTCCTGTAAAGTGACTAGGTCAGACACAATTGCTCATGGAAAGTCAGGAAAACCTCAAGGCAACAGAATATAGTTTTCCTCTAATATATAGGAAAAGAAGCACATCAATCACTGTGTCACAGCATTTAAAACATGACAAAAACTGCCTCAGCTCTTCCAGTAGGCTGAAGGGCAATGTTTGCTGCTAATTCTAATTATTTTTATTATGGGTATTCAACTTTGGTACTTTTATTTCCTTAGAACCATTCCCTCAAATGATTTAAATTACAAATTTCTGTTCTTGGATAATAATTGTATCTTATTGCTTTCATTAGGATGTCACCTCTCATTCTTGGTCACCCCTTCAGTTTATAGGTAGTTACAGGCAAATTAGTCCTCACTAATTGCCAGTGTTTTCCCCATTCAGTTGAAAATGTACACTGAAATAGATCTTGTTTCTACTGTAATCACATTAGAGAGAACATATCCATTTCAGTTTCTGCTGTATTCTATGCTGTATTTTGTCTAATTTTTATTTCTCATTGAATACTCAGTGATGTTGCTCTGAAGCTCCAGCCACAAAAGAAGAAACAGGTTTCACCTTCAGGAGGCCAAGCAGAACACTACAATAACCTGTAAAATTAGAGAGCAGCATCCACAAAAGCTGAGTTGACAAAGGAGGGGAAAAAAAGCAGAAACCCAAAACCAGAAAAGAACACAAACTGCTCTGTTCTGCCAACACTGCAAGGAAGTGAATAAAGGACAACATGGAAAAAAATACTGCCTCATGTATCACAAAATAGATGTGGTTGGAAGGCACCACTAGAGATCGTCCAGTCCTACCTCTTGTGAAAAACAGTTAATGAGAGCACATCACTCAGGATCTTGCGTAGCTGAGCTTTTTGTACCTCTAGGGATAGAGACTCCACAATCTCACCAGGCAGCTTGTAGTAAAAATGTTTTTTCTTACATTTTTCCTAGTGGAATCTTCTGTGTTTCAGTTAGGGTCCATTGCCTCTCGTGCTTTCAGTGGATACCACTGAGAAGAGCTTGACTCTGTCTTCTTTACACTCTCTCTTGGGTATTTGTACACACTGATGAGATTCCCACCTCTCACAGACTCTCCTCACATGTCAGCTGCACTTGTCACTTAATCATCTTCATCTCCCTTCACTGGACTGTCTATAAGGATTTCTTACATGCAGATTGTTTATGCATATTACCTATATTTATAAATATCACATGTATTTTTACAAATACCACACACTCCCCTTAAGGTGAATGCTCTTGGGAATGCTAGAATCAGATATGCTGCACAGCACTAATTCAGTCTATGTGGTATACCTGTTATGATTTTTAACCTAGTTCGGGAGGGAGTAGGCACAATCCATCATTTATGTAGCCTACAAATGGGCAAGCCATATGTGTTTGTTTCTCCTTCACTGTCTAGTCTGTGGCTTGAGGCCTTATTTTCACATTTACAGTCAAACCCTGCTCTGAAAAAAAGAAGAGGTTTTTCTCACAGATTTTGCACTAAAGCTTCTCACTGGTGTAAGTACCTGTGCCACAATGTTTACAGCACCCCAGTAAGACAAGGCTGCATCTCTGCTCCTGCTTTCCAGACAGACTCTGGCCTGGATTTCTAGAGAACATTGCATTGAATTACACTTTAAATGTCCCCACCGACTTTGGTTGCAGCTGCCAGTGCTCAGCACATTTGAAAATCTAGGCTTTGAGGGCTGCAGAGTGGCTTGTCCATCACAATTAGCTTAATCATAAAGCACAGTGTTTTTATCTAGTGTGATAACAGTTTGGAACACGGGAAACCCCTATTCAATGGAATCATTCTGGCTACAGCTCCCTGAATGACGTCCTTTCCACACTCGTTCACTTCTTAACCACCGTATGAGATATACAGCATATGGTAATGCATTATGAAATGCATGCATTTAGCTGAGCAAATCTGTCACTTGAAATGTGAGGTCTTTGGTTTGAAAATAACCATGATTCAGGGCTCAGTTGTGGAAGTCTATTTGCTGCTCTGACAGCCAGGTCCCATTATCCTTGCTCAGTCAGCTCTTTAGCACAGCATTAGCCAGATCTTATACTTTCCCTGTAACAAGTTTCCAGATATAAGTGTGAAAAGACAGGCCACTTTCCACTACCCACAGGAAACGAAATTACCCTTCTGTTGTCAGCTAGATGATATATGAGCTATATCTCCTGCAGAAGCCAAAGCTAGTACAGACTTCTTGTCATTCAACAAAGATAAAGATTGGAAGCACATTTACACTGCAATGTAGGAGCTGCATAAGCTCCAGCTGAATGTCCAGAATTAATTCTCTTGGCTTTAAACTACTTAGCCTTAAGGCTGAGATGCTGAATGATGCCACTATGGGCTTTACCTCTGACATAAAAAAGGTGGGGAGAAAGGAGGGAAAGGTTAAAGTAGCTGTAAGTTACGCTGTTTCTGTCAACTCTGAGGGTATTTCAGGGTTTTAGTGGCCTAATGTAACAGCTCTAGAGAGTAGTTTGCATTATGGCAGCCTGAAGCCAGATGTCTGCTATTCAGAGAGTCCCCAGTCCATCACTCTGCCCCTGCTGTGCCACCAAACTGCACATCTCTGACCATGTTTAACTGTAGCCTGCTCTTCCAGGCTCATCTCCTGAAGAGCAGTTCAAGGGGCAGAAAAAGTCCTCATGAGACTCAGAATCTTGTTTGAGAGGCTGCATCTTTCCTCACTGTCCCAGGTGAAATCCAGATGAAAGTCATGCTCCTAAGAAACCTTTCTGGATATGGGACAAGAGGAAGGGGAAGGTGGAATTCATGATGCTCCATGGATGGCCTGCCTCAGACAGCTTTTCTCTGACTTCCCAGGCACATGGCAAAAGCCCTCTCCATCGTCATCCATTCACCCTGTGCTGCTTTGCTCAAGTTATGCCTAGAGATAGCATATTAATAGGTTGACTTTCTGTGTAAGTTTAATTTCTGAGGCTGATGACCCGAATGTGTTATGAGCACTGACAGATATTGTAATTGTATAAATCTGGGGGAGAAGGAGGGGGTGAAATCAAATAATCATAACAAAACCAATTTTCAAGAATAATAAGATTTTCTTTTTAGTATAATAATAATGTCATTAATTATTAAAGAAGAAAAAGTACCAATAAATCATGGAGGCTAGAAGTAAATAACCTTGGAGACTACAATTCATTCCTATATAGCAGTGCCCTCTGCAGTCTTGTTCCTGGAGAGTGATGCTGTGCCAGCTCACAGAAAGCTATGCCAGAGAAGGCCAGGGGTCAAAGCCAGACTGTGCAGTAAGCTGGAATGTAGAGCCATAATGAACACCTAGCATATGGTATTCCCAGTACTAACACCCCATTCCCTAGACTAAGTGCTAACTCCATTTTTCTGGCAGACAAGCTGAAAGACCTGTGCACACTTAGTGGTGGTTTTTCAGATCTAAATGTTGCAGCTAAGAAGTAATGACTCTTATAATTACTGCTTAGACATAGGGCATTTCATGCTGATTTAAATCTTAGTAGGAACTGTAAAGCGATCATCAGGAAAGTTCTTCAAAGGGGACGTTGTCTGTGTCCTTTCAGGATTTTAAGCTCTAAAGCTGGTTTCATGCTGCTATATTTTTTAATGTCATTCCTAGCCAGCAGGTAGCAGCTTGCTTTTCATCAGTGCCTTATGCAAGTAACCCAAGCATTAAGATGTGACCTTAAGTACCCATTGACTGTAAACTTCACAGGAACATCCTTCCACCTTTTATAATGCTTCGCAAACAAAATATATTATTTTCAATAAATAAATAGTGTGCAAAATACTATTTAATTTGGGAGGGGAAAAAAACCCCAACAACAGCTAAGCCTCTAAAAGTTAATACCGCCTCCCAGTTACTTTTCATGCTTGACTATGTGGCAGGGAATACTTCATTATAGCAGGTCAAAGTCAAAAAATAGCAACTTTGACATCTTTAACCTCAAAATAATAGTCCTTTTTGTAATGTACCAGAATTGAAAATCAGTTTAGTTTATGTTCTCCCCAGGTTCATGGTTCCTGTGCCTAATATATTGCTAACTTGTATGCCAGCATTACTCCCCAGTAAGGAATATTAAATAGCCACAGCATATATTAGAAGGGGTGAAAAAGTCCAACTCAAATCTGCTGTATAGCTCACATTTGTTAGTGCTTTAAAAACTCAGTAAGTTCCATAATGTTTCCACTTATCCATGAAATTGTGATATGATTCATATCATAGGCATCTTTAAATGATTTGTAGTCCACTATTTAAGTATGTATTCCACATAAATAAATATTTCCTGGGTTTGTATACATGACTTGTGCTAGTCAGTATCATAAAAGAAGTACAATAGTGCCTGACCTTTATTACTATGGCAAGAAGTTCATACATCTAATGAAAAACCCCCAGATGGCCAGCAGAAATGGTGCTGGCAAAAGCACCTCTCTTGGAAAATGCATTTTTTGGAGCTTACTGAAATGTGAATGCTATTTCCCTCCATTGAAAACTTCTGTTGTTTCCACTCCCAGTATTCTCTATGCTTTCTGAAACATTCACAAACTGTATTGTTAAAACTCATGCTAGTGTGTGGGATACAGTGCTTGACTGTTTCTTAGCCCTATCTGTGAAACAAATCAGACTACAGCTCTGTAGCTCCAGGGAACCTGCTTTACCAGTGAGTATTGGGGCTTTTATTGTATGGAGTAATTTGCAAAAGAGAAGATATTTTTAGCTTTCTGGCAGCTGAGGGATAATAGTTGTTCAGAAAAAAACCCCACATACTGTGGTCTTTCCTCCACCATGGTACATTTTCAATGTCTAGTAAATTATTTACAAGAAATCTGAGGATGCTAAGTTGATGAGAATAAAAGAGAAGCTGCAGCGAACGCAACAATAGATGGGCTCAGTCATTAGTCTTCTAAAACAAATAGTCTGGCCTGCAGCTTTGTACTGCTCTTGAGGAGTCTTTCAGGAATTACTTATTCTTCCAGTCACATTTCCTGGGGGTAATGGTTGGACTTGATATTAAAGGTCTTTTCCAACCTAGTTGATTCTATGATTCTTGGGAGTGCCAAATGATGTTTCACTGAACTACCATGGGTCACAGAATTCACTAGCTACCATGTTTTCCTCTCAGGACCTTAACTGACTTTCTGGAGCAAAATCTGTCTTAATGCTCCTTGTTGCATGTTTGTGCAATCATAGCCATTGTTAGTAAAACTACGTTATGCACCTAGCTTACAACTATAAAACAAGACCCAAATCCTTGCTGATACCTTACCCAGAATGTGTGATGATGGTAGTTTCATCATGCTTTTAGTATCAATATATTATAAGATTCCTGCAGTATTTTGCATCCCTAATGTGGATGTGATCAGCTCTTTTAAAGTCATTGGGACTCAGCATAAGTGAAAACACTGTCAGATCACCTTTTAATTAGCAGTATGTTATAAGCTTGGCGAAACAATTACTGGGGGAAATTGTGCAAGCTGATGTATATGGGTCAGATGAGCCAGTGTTTCTAACAGACTGTTGGCCTCGATGTCTTTGAATCCATAGGAGTCTCAGCTAAATAAGAGAATGAGATCTGTTTTCTCTGATATCTTTTGAAAAGAAAAACACCTACACTTAAAGAAAAAGTACTTCCTGAAGAAAAAATCCTTTACAACTGTGGGTATTTTCTTTCCACAATAAAGTTTCCTCTTTGTTGTCCTTTAACCATTTTGTTTCTTGTTGACACAATGTGGAAAGTAAAGCAGGAAGCAATCCATATACATCACTATTTTGTTTTATCATCATGACCAGCTCCTCTCAAAACACTAAAATATTTGACGGAACTTATTATTTTAAAAACAAAGCTACGTTCTTTCACTGAACCAGACAGCCTAATTGGTTGAATTGATATTTACATTGCTATATACTGCACTGTGCTCTTGAATTCTGATTCCAGGGTTTCTTTTTACTGCCTACTCTATTTTTCATACCTTTTATTTTAATCCAACTTTCCTTTCCTCTGTCATCCATTCCAAATCACCTAAAAGATGTTCAAGCCATTAACATGCACGTGGATCTCAATGAGCAAAACAAATTGTGTGGTATGCAGACAGACTTTGCAGCTCAAACGTCTGAATTAGATCTCTGTGACACTGTGTAAGCAAATGCTGAAGTCCTGGAGCAAACTGCTCATACAGTGTCCTGTGCAGATGATCCTGTTCCCCACAGCTGGGCCCAACTGCATTTCCCTTGCCATCTGAATGCCTCACATCCACTGGGCTGCTGGAATACAGCTCTGGCCTCTCCCCTTACATGGGACACTATGTTAATTCTTCCTGGGAAAAAAACTGACCCAACTCTGACTTCCCTATACATCTGTCAGAGTAATTTCCTTGAAAACTACTATTTTCTTGGTCAGCAAGGTGAGAACATGGTCGTCTTTCTCTCAGAATTTACACATATGTCTTTGTTTAAGCCCAGCCAGTAACTCAGAACCACGCAGCCGCTCGCTCACTCCTCCCGTTCTTCCCCTCCCCCAGGAGAATAGAAAGAATGTAACTCCCATGGGCTAAGAGCAGTCCAGTAACTAAGGTATAACACAAAACCCACTACTGCTACCACCAATAATAATAATGATAAGGGAAATAACAAGGGAAGAGATTACAACCACTCACCACCCGCCAACTGATACCCAGCACAACCCGAACAGCGATTTACCTCTTTCAGATAACTGCCCCCAGTTTATATGCTGGACATGATGTGCTGTGGTATGCTGGCTAGTTTGGGTCAGGTGTCCTGTCTCTGCTTCCTCCTGGCTTCCCCTCCTCGCTGGCAGAGCATGAGACTCCGAAAACACTTAGTCAGAATAAACATTACTTAGCAATAACTAAAAACATCAGTGTTATCAACATTGTTCCCAAGCTGAAAGTCAAGATCACATCACTGCACCAGCTACTAAGGAGAGAAATTACTAGTACTACTGAACCCAGAACCATATAATACTTGTGAGCAGTCAGAGACAAGACAAAAGAACAATGGACTCTAAAAGGGCACAGCGGTTGCCTATTGACACACTATTTCAGGCAGAAATGTTCAAACAAAACTATAAACAAACAAAATCATTATTGCAATTTCAGAACTAGCTGGAGAGCACTTGGATATAAACCAATTTGTGTGAGCAGAAACAGAAAGGAAATATTGCTGAAATGTTGGCTTAAAGAAGGTCAGACCTTTTTGGGTTTAGATGAACCATACATAAAGACACGACACTTCTGGCTAACATCTTTGGCTTTTTCCTTCCCTGAAGATCACAATATTTTCAGTCAATACTGTGCTTTATCTACATGTATGAATGTGTATTTATGAGAGAGGTAACAGCTCAAATCCTCATTACTCTTCTTAATTTCACCATGCCTTACATGATTTTCTCAGCCATAACACCACACTAACTTGCCACTGCAAGAGTCTGCTGTCACAACAGAGCATTCATGTAGGGATGTCCTGGGGAGGACACAGCTCTGGACAAGGGACAGGACAGATTCCAGTGGCCTTGGGCTTTGGAGACCATGAGGACAGTCAGTTGAGAGGCTGCCTATTTTAGCTGGGACCAAAAACCCTGTCTGACTCCAAGCTTGCACCTACCTGTATGTGCAGTGTGGCATTCACATGGTCAGGCTCAGGAGGTCATTCATGACATGGGAGCATCTGACCGAAACTGTCCACATTGTAGAGCAATTAGAAATGCTGTTCTAGTAGCTATAATAATACCTTTCTGTGTTTAGCACTCTTTGCTCCCCACTACTTCAAAGGAAGAGAGGGAAAAGCTACCCCTCTCATTCATCCACCTTTCTCCTGGTATTAGTGTGCATTCAGGGACTCACACCAAGGCAGAGACAGAAGCATGGCTCCCAGCTCAGTTTGGAAAAGAGAATAAACCCCAGTGCCCTTTTTAGTGCAGGATGGTGAACTCCTCTCCTGGTTTTCAGCTGTGCATCGCCCATCTCTGTCACCAGTTCATGGAAGGTGGGATATTTACATTTGCACACTCCTGTAATACACTCAGGACCCTGCAACAGAATGACATAGACCCAGAAAGCACAAATTTCGTGCACTCATTCAAAAAAAGTGCCCTTTCTAAAGATGTGGGTAGTCTTAAAATTTCTTAAAAGACAACTGTAGTGCACACTGAACAATGTCAGAGTCCTGCTGAGGCTTCAGTAACTTAATTACACTTTATTCTTTCTGACCCACCCACGTACATGTTTTACCAATTTAAACATTATAGAGATCCTCTCAAAGACTTTTCTGCTGTGTTTTGCTCTTAGCATCACAGTTGCTTGGGTTTTTTTTTTTTGCTTGCTTCAGCCGTTGCTCAAGTACTGAATGTCTGCGTGATCTTGTGCAAGACAGTTTCCATACCTCAGTGTGAAGCAGAGCTACAAGAAGGAACAAGGAAGAAGAAACAACTGGACTTTACCTTCTGCCACTCTTCAGTCTCACTCCTCCATATAAAATACACAACCCTGACTTAGGAGTTTTGGTCCTTGCATGCCAATAAATTGCTGGAAATACATATAAAAGACATTAATAGAGCCATACACTGATGAAACCTAAAGCACTTATAAGTAACCTGTCACAAAGCAAACTCAAAGTGTTAAATACATTTAGGTCCAGGCCCTGAAACTAAAGAGAGGATCCTGCTTACAGATCAAGGATATATTCTCTATGTTGGACACAGATTAAATACAACTTGATTAAATGATTATGAAATACATATATTAATACGTAATGGAATATTAAATACATATATTAATATAATTCCATAATAGTAATTATAAATATACAAGTATATTTAAATAAAGTATCAAAAAAGTCATACCAACGTGCTTTTCAAATCAGGAACAGTTATAACCATTTAGAGCCCTATTGTTTTCAGCTGTGAGACAACAGCTGATTCCAACAGGCTCTATATCACTGAAAGGCTGTGCAGTGTTTTACAAGACAAAGTTCAGATTCATGCTAAGCAAATACATTAATTCCTCTTTGAAAGTTTCTTCCGCAGCTGAAATTCTCTTTTGTATTTGAGTAGTTAAACAAATCTCTCATGAACTTGAAGGGATAGTCCCTTGAAAAACACTGAAGTTCAGGACTAACACCAAAACTGTAACTCTTAGAAAGAAAAGGAAAATTACGGACTCTCTCATTTTGTAATTACCACCTTCTTTTAGAATATTCTTGTGCTGAGTTGAACTGATAATAAATTACAAAGAACAGGTTTCTTAGCAAGATGAAAATGCTGTCTTAAACGAATTTGCTTTTCAGATCTAGAATAAAGGAGCTGAATTTTATTTTCAAATGGGAATCATAGAATAGTTAGGGTTAGAAAGGACTGTAAGATAATTTAACTCCAACCCCCCTGCAAAAACACCTCACACTAAACCATATCACCCAAGGCTCTGTCCAGCCTGGCCTTAACATTGCCAGGGATGGAGCATTCACCACTTCCCTGGGCAACCCATTCCAGTGTCTCACCACCCTCACAGTAAAGAACTTCCTCCTTATATCTAAGCTAAACTTCCCCTGTTTAAGTTTGAACCCATTACCCCTTGTCCTATCACTACTGTCCATAATCAATAGTCCTTCACAAGCATCCTTAGAGCCCCCCTTCAGATACTGGAAGGCTGCTAAGAGGTCTCCACGCAGCCTTCTCTTCTCCAGGCTGAACAGCCCCAACTTTCTCAGCCTCTCTTCATATGGGAGGTGCTCCAGTCCCCCCATCATCCTCGTGGCCCTCCTCTGGACTTGTTCTGAAAGTTCCATGTCCTTTTTATGTTGAGGGCACCAGATCTGGACACAATACTCCAGGTGAGGTCTCACAAGAGCAGAGTGGCAGGATCACCTCCTTAGATCTGCTGGTCACACTCCTTTTGATGCTGCCCAGGATACAGATGGCTTTCTGGGCTGCAAGCACACACAGCCAGCTCATGTTAAGTTTCTCATCGACCAACACTCCCAAGTCCTTCTCTGCAGGGCTGCTCTGAATCTCTTCTCTGCCCAACCTGGAGCTGTGCCTGGGGTTGCTCCGATCCAGGTGTAGTACTTGTACTTGACATGTTTAAACTTCATGAGGTTGGCATCAGCCCACCTCACAAGTGTGTCAAGGTCCCTCTCAATGGCATTCTTTCCCTCCAGTGTATCAACCGAACCACACAGCTTGGTGTCATTGACAAACTTGCTGAGGAGGCACTCAATCTCACTGTCCATGTCATTGACACAAATGTTGAACAAGACTGGTCCCAACACCAATCCCTAAGACACACCACTTGTTACTGGTCTCCAGCTGGACACTGAGCTATTGACCACAACTCTTTGCGTGTGGCCATCCAGCCAGTTCTTTATCCACCGAGTGGTCCTTCTATCAAGCTGATGTCTCTCCAATTTAGAGACAAGGATATTATGCAGGACAGTGTTGAACGCAAATGAAGGGAAGCATAAACTGATGAGATATACACAGGAAAGAGCACTGTGCAAAATGTGTGAAGTTTTTGTATTAAGGAAAATTATTTCTGGCAGTTGCATCTCTTGAGATAAGGGGTGATGGAGACAGGAGCAAATATCTTGGTATCACTTGATGTGAGCTTGGAGATCTGCTAGCAATATTTCTAAAATGAATCAAAGCTCATCTGGCATCCTGTTTAATTTTGAGCAAATGCATACCGTAGGTCTTGTGCTTCCCCTATATAGTATGATGTTACGAAGTCACTAATGACTATTTCATTTCAGTGTGGTATATGAAGGGGAATATTTGGCACATTATATCCACAGGCAGAGTAAGGGACATACCTTCACTGAAAGTTATAGGATAATGCTCACTTATACTAGTCCTAATCCTGCAATAGGAGATCAGAACATACTAACAGCTTAGGCACAATAAACAAAGCATGCACTGCAGTCTCTCCATCTGAAAGAGTACACAGCACTCTACAGATTTATTTTCATTAGAGTTTACTGCACATTGAGCTGAAGAACATGACAGTAGATTCTGTAGAAGTTGGGTCTATTAGAGGAAGATGTGTCTGTTTCTTCTTATGTGTGGAGTTATGTATTTCTGAACTTCACTCAGGATGGCACTGATACACAAGAAAGCCAAGCTCCAGAATTGCTGTATGGTACTGAATGGAATAATTTGTTCATATAGAGGGGAGATTGTTTCAGAATATGGCATCAGTTTATTCTCTGCAAAACAGGAAAGACTTGCTTCAGGCAACAGAAGGAAGCAGCAATTGCCCTTTTTATTCTCTCTTCTCCCTGAGGGGGTATAAGGCAATGAGTCAACTTTGATTCTCCCCTCAGTCCCACTGTCAAAGAGGCTGCCAAGTATATATTGGGTTCCCAAGAGCAAAAGACCTTCAAGCAGATATTTGTGATACTTATCCCTGTGGCTAGGGCTGAAAATTAAAGACACATGCTGTTCAAACCCAAAACAAGCGTAGCTTTCCAAAGACAACAGGCTTCTTCACTGGGAACTGCCAGAGCAAACAATTAGGAATTCAGAAAGACTATTCACATGGCCTGCTTTCTCACTGGATGGTTTGGTATGTTCTGCCATGAAAAATCTGATATTTCAGAAAGATTATAAAAATTATTATTCTTCATTGGCTTTCTCCATCCAGGAAGGTAAGGATATGTATCTGTTTTGAAAGAAAAAAGTAACCAAAACTTCTCAGTCAGCAAGGCAGTTTGTGAAATACACATTTTCTAAGTACTAAACATGCATTACATTCTGAGAAATTATCAATAAAGGAGGCTGTTTGAAGGTTAACCATCTCTGTCAAAACAGAGAGGAACTGACATGTTTTTTTTTCCAATGATTTTCTGAATGAAAGTAAAAGAGACTGACACAGATCAAGCTGCTCTTCCTGCTAAGCTAATGTAGGACCAGATAACATATTGCTGGTGTTGTCTAATATGTGTAACAGCTCCACCACTGTAGTCAAATTAACAGAGAGGCAGACTGTGGAGTCAGCTCTGCTTACAAGAATCACCCCAGGCTTACCTTGTAAGACTAAGAATTCAACTTGTTACATAAAGTAATCCATCTCCTGTATGAGCATCTGAATCATGCTTAATTGATGATTATTGAACAAGCCTACAAAATTGAAATAGCATTTGATTTCAACAAATGCACAGTTCTTCATATATGCCGATACCTTGGCAGAAATTGTAGACAATGCTCCAGAAACAAGGGCAAAACTAGTTGTTGGGCACAGCTCTAAAGCCACATAAAAGGTGTTGCCAGACAAATACCATTCAGGCTGAAAAAGAGGAAGATTTTTAAAATGCAGTACTTAGCAAAATTCAGAATAAATGAACTGTATACTAGCTTCATGTCTGGTGCTCTTATCAGCTTCATATCAGCTTTTTCACTACGAATGGCAAACCATCAGGATGTGAACCTTGCCTAGCCCTGTGTATCTCCTGACCTAGAGAGTGACCAGGTTTCATGAGGGCATGAATTGCTAAACAATGATTAAGCTTTCTGGTTCTATCTGGGCTCAACACTCTCAGAAAGATAATCCTTTCTGCAAAACTGCTGAATACATCTTGCTCTTTCACCGAGTTATTTTATCTAATCCCTGCCTTATCACCTGAGAAAGTCATACTGAGTATTCCACTTCAGTGATGTCCAGTTTACTTCTTGAAAATGATACCCCACCTCAGATCTTACCAGAATATTATCACAGGAGCCTAAATACAACAAACAAGAGGAGTTCACACCACCAGAGGTTTGGCAAAATCAGCTTTTTAACTTTTAGCCATTTGAATCCTGTTGGTATGAAAAAATCATCTGAGAAGTGAATATAATATTTTCATTTCTTCAACAGAAATAAAATACAGATGAAAAAGAGCAAAAAAAAAGTTAAATGATTGTATCTATATCCATTTTCGTGGTTTAAAATCCAACCATAGTCTCTCTCTCTCACCCACCCCTTGGTCTTTCTTTCCCCCCACCCCCGCTGCCAGAGGGATGGGGAGGAGAATTGAAAGAATGTAACTCCCATGGGTTGAGATAAGAACAGTCCAGTACTAAGGTATAACACAAATCACTGCTGCTGCCACCAATAATAATAATGATAGAGGAAATAGCAAGGAAAGATAATATGATACCACCAGCCGAAACGAGCCCGACCTCAAAGACAGAGAGTCCTTCCAGGGAACTCCCAGTTACTTCCCCGGGCATGAGGTGCTGTGGTATGGAATACCTCTTTGGCTAGTTTGGATCAGGTGTCCTGTCTCTGCTTCCTCACGGCCTCCCTTCCTCCCTGGCAGAGCATGACACTCACAAAGTCCTTGACTAGAGTAAACATTTGAGCAGTAACTAAAAACATAGGTGCTATCAGCACCGTTCCCAGGCCGAAAGTCAAAACACAGCACTGCAGCAGCTACTAAGAAGGAGAAAAAATTACTGCTGAACCCAGAACACCATCTAATACCAACTTATAATTTTATAAATATAGCTAGGTGAAAAGAGACGAAAAGATGGCAAGGAGAAATATGTGTTAATGCTCAAGGTAAGAACCAGCATTGCTGAGTGGCTGATCTTCACACCTTTTCTGAAAACCCAGATTGTTGTAAGTGATCTCCCAAGAACTGTCCACAGATTGCCCCTGGCAATTTAACTCTCATTTGTTGCATATTTGAACCACGTTTTTACTGAGGCAGTTCTGATTTCTGGTCAGAATCCCTTTTTTCTCCCCATCTGCTAATAACATTTTGCATAATGCAGGATAGTTCTGTGGAAAATATGGGGTTTAAATTACTGAGGGCAGGGAATTGACTGTTCAGCTGAACTACACAGAAGTTTGAAAACTAACAGCTGTTCATAAAGGTTAGGAATAAAATATGCTTTCATAAGTTAATGTCTTCTTCAAGATATTATTTCTTAAGTTGACCTTTCTTACACAGAACTTTTTTGATAGTCTTAGAAACTCAGCATAGGAACAAAGAGCCCATCTTTTCTTCTCAAGATAATACGTCCTGAGCCAGGCGCTCAGGGGTCTCTTTCTTGAGGGATCTTTCACAAAGACTGCAGAAAGGGTTGGAGGTGCTGTATTTGTTAGCAGACAGAGAATGATGGTTTCCAGTAGAGCTTTCAAAAGCATTATTCACTCTAAGAAAACTTCTAAAACTTCGACTTTTCCTGTGAGCATACGATACACATGCCTCAAAATCATTAAACAAAAAAAATCCAATCAAAATCAAAGCCACAAAATGAATAATAAAAAGACATTCCGTTGGAGGTATTCTGTAACCATGGTCTGTTTCTAGAAAATGAAAATCAGCTTTGACTTCTTTCTCTGCATGCATCGGCTGCTGAGGCCTATATTTTGCTGGTCTCTGAATACATTGCATTCTGTCAATATGGCAAAAAGCCAGTAAGCTAAAACACACCATAAGGTCATATTTTGTAAATGAGAACTTTCCCAAAGAGCACTAGTGTCATAATATATCTAGAAACTAATATAAAATATCAGCAGTTTCCATCTTAAAAAGCTCAGTTTATACCTATTTGCCATCATCTAATTTTACATGAGATTCATAAAAGTTGTGAGTGCAACACTGCTGAAGAACTGGAGTGGATAACCAGTTTAGGGACTTGGATGACTAAAGCGTTAGCTCTGAAACAAATGTAAATGGATTAAATTCTGTGCTGTTACACAACTGTAAATCTGGATCAACCCATCTGAGGCTTCTGGAAATTCTGAGATGTTCTAGCAACGTAGCAGAGCTCAAATTCTGTCCAAAATACTTGCAATGCTATCATTCTTTCCTAAACTACATGAGAGTATTTGTATTTACAGGAACACAAATTGCAAAATTACAGACAGACATAGAAAGAATAAATTCTTTAACAAAAAAAAGCAAACACCAAGAAATTCAAGCTTGAATGCTTTGGAGTTACAAACTATGATAACTAACCAATTTTTTATTTTCTTTCAAATATTGCCCACACCAAAGCCTACAAGCAGATTGTGCTCTTAAATTATCTTAAATTATGGATGTAATACTCAAAGAAAGACACAAGCTGTAAACTATAAAACATGATTAAACTTGTTTGGAAACTGCCTGTCCAAGTACCTATGACCAAGTACACGATCTATAGATTGGGTACTTATTCCTATAAGTAATACAGCTCTGGTTAGATAAATTTGTTCTGTACTTTTATCCTTCCTCTGTGTCGTGGTTTAAACCAAGTCCCCCAACTCCCGGAGAGTTAGGAAGGAAAATCCAAAGAATGTAGCCCCCACGGATTGAGATAAGAACGGTTTAATTGCTAAGGCATAACACAAAACCCCTACTGCCATTTACTACTACAAATAATAATGATACAGCAAACAACAAGTGAAAAGAATACAACACCCCACCAGCCACCGACCCATAACTCACTCCACCCTGCCCGGCCGAGCACCATGTGCTCCCTCCTCCATTTTCCTCTAGAGCTCTACCCCTCCAGCTCTCTCTCTCCCAGTATGCATCCTGGGCATCACGTGCTATGGTATGGAATACCTCATTGCCTAGCCTGGGTCAGGTGTCCTGTCTCTCCTTCCTTCCGGCCTCCCCTCCTCCACCTGGCTGGAAAAAGCCTTGAACAAAAACAACCTCAAAACATGCTAAAACCATGACACTCTGAAAGCTACATTTTCACAGGTTCTGTGAAGGTGCAACTGTGTGAGAGGAAAAATATTATACATGTTCATGGTGGAGTTATTGAGACATAGAAATTTAATTCCCTGTTCACTATACACATTAAACTTCACCATTTCTGTACTGCTTCAGAGCAGTGTTATAATATTTTAAAGTCACCTCAAATAAGTGTTCTTTTGTGGGAAATGCTTAGAGAATCAGAATCACAGAATGCTTGGGTTTGAAAGGGACCTTTCAAGATCATCTAGTCCAACCTTCCATGCTAAAGCAGGTTCACCTACATCAAGTTGCACAGGATTGTGTCCAGGTGGGTTTTAGATGTCCCCAGAGAAGAAGGCACTTTAAAAACTACAGTAGTCTGTGACATACTGCAGTTGAAGTACCTGTTGTGTTCATAGGTTGTCAATCTTTTGGTGTGATCACTTGCATAACCTCCTGCTGGCTCTTAGGCTCCTATTCTAGTTGTCCTGTAACACACCATTAAAAAGTTGTGACTTACACCAGCCTTTGCCAATGTACAAGCACTAAGTGTGCTTAATTCTGTGTGTGTTAGTACATGACCTGAGGAACTCAAGATAACAGGTGTAATTTTTCAGTGTATGCAGGCTGTTAGGGTGACATTCACCTGCATGAGTCCTTATTTGGCATATGGAATAGGCTATGTGTAAAGCAGAGCCTGCAATCTAGATCTCACCATACCTTTCATGATTAGTTAGACACATTTTTCTCTCCCTATTTGCATTGACTGTACACAGCAAACTTCTTATCATTGAAGAAAAATCAAGGATCTTCCTCAATCAAATTAAAGTTTTATTAAGCAAAAAAAAAAAAAAAAGTTAACATCGTCCTAAAGGAGAAGGGCATATTTCTTGCAATCCCTCAGTGAGCTGGAGCCCATTTTGATAAACTGATAAGCTTTCAGCTTTGCAAGTTATTGAAATGGTTTTGGCTTTAGACTATAGTCATACAAAATGAACCAAAGAGAAAACAATCATTGTAGTGGTTTTGCTTCTGATGTTTAAATCCTGCCGGCTCCTTCAGTTGAGCAAACTGATGCCTTTCCAGACTCTTCTTTGTGATAAAACCTCTTTACTGTGTTTACAGTGCCAGCTGAATAACAAATGCTCACTACAAGAGGAGCAATAGCTAAGGCTTATTTCCCTGCTCCTGCAGGAAACTGCCCACCTGGACTTGAACTTCCTCTGCAGTTTTGCCTTGTTGTCTGATCTTTACTGCACAGTCTATAAATACTCACTAAAGATGGAGAATTTTGTCTTGACATTGGCAGAGCTGTTCTCACTTCTCCACTGGTTGTACAGAAAATAATATTCTGTGCTTTGCACAAGAACTCATTATTTTTTAAAGGGATTTCCTCCCTTTCTGAGGTCATTTGCTTGAAACATACAGAGCATAAGTCAGGAAGCAAATAAAAGAAATGGAAGAAAACAACCCAACAACGAACAAAACCCCAAATCCCATTAGACATGGCTCCCTTTCTGTCTGTCTCCAGACAGGATTCATTCTTCCAGCAGCAGCCCAAGCAGCCTTTGACACAGACTATCTCCTCCCCTAGTGTTCTCCCAGAAGAGGTGCCCAGTGCCCCCAGTCCAGTCTGCAGAAAAGGCTCAAACTCTAAGATTCTGAGTGCTTTTGCAAAGCTCTGAGGATGGATCCTCAGAGACTGGATAAAGCCAGAGTTTCCTCTCTGGAATAGCAATGGATTCTGATGTTGTTCAAAGAAGGGAAGAAGAAAATATTAATCTAGGCTACCTCAGGAAGACTTGATTGAGAACATACCAGTCCTCCTTGAATTTTTAGATTAGACTAGATGTCTTATTTATACAACATAGGACATCTTTTTCAGATGATATATGTTGAAAATCCTGTCTTTTACTGAAGCTTGGAGAGCATGAGGCTAAGAGTTTAAACTGGCAACAGGCATATGTGAAAGTATGTACAAACCTAAAGTAAGAAAAAGAAGTAGTAGCATGACTTTCTTTGAATCTGATTACAACTGTAGGTCTCTTTAATCTTAGCTGAATAAGAGCAGATATTGGCATAGTAAAATCATGTCATTATGCACAATTTGTTTTACCAGCTAGTACTTTGCAATACTACAAATCACCATTTCTCCTCCAAGATCTTTTCTAAAAAGTGAATAGTCTAAAAGAGGAGCTCAGGGAACTTTAAACCAGGTGAGGAAATACAGAATATTTATGCAAATCTTCATTCCCACATTAAATGGCAGCACACAGCAGAGACACTGCATTTTATTCAGGTTGAAACTCTGTTCCAAACCTGTGTAGCCTTTCTTGATGAATTCACTTCACAGAAATAAATCCATTTTAAAGTGTCCCAAAATATCCAGAAGTGGAGTAAACAAAACGTATTGACTTAAAAAAGTCAGAAATTAAAATCTGCCAATCAGTGCTATTAACTTGATTAAACTACTGGAAGAGCAGGTGAAAGAGCTATGATGAAGGCATTTGGAAAAGTTCCTTATAAACAACAGGGAAGCCCAAAGGTAGGTGTAAGCCTGTAGACAAGGATTCCTTCTGTGCAAAGCCATTTCTTGTCACAGGATAGGAACAGTGTGCCACAGTGAAAGGTCCCAGTAATGGGAGGAAGCGCATAAAGCAAGTTAGTCCTCTCTTCCCTTTCCACCAGCAAATCCATCTGTAACATCTGTTACCTATCCAGTTCATACAGTCTCTTCTGTAAAATCTTTGATGTCCAGAAGACTAGAAAATCTAATTGCATCCTGGGAAACAGAATAACAAGAATGTTGAGAAAGCAATGAAAACACAAACAATTCTCTTACTGCAATACTTGCTGAGAAAGTGATCTCTCCAGATCTGGTTAGTTAGCAGGCTCTTTTATAAACCAGGCATGAATGGATTAAACTTACTATTCATGATTATGGAACTAAAATTATAAAAAGAACTTGTTTTTTTCAGCAGTCTTAAGAATAATGATATATTTTCATTTGCTCTGCTAGGGACAACTAGAAAATGAGAGCATTGGAAGTCTTCAGCTTACACAGCCAGTGCATAGTTTAGCTCATTAGCCCAAGCGCCTGGTTCTCCATTACATGAGCTCTAATGGAATGACACTTATTCAATGAAGACAACAATGAAATAAATAAATAGGTTGCAGCATTTCTGGTTCTACTATATAACCACACCAGGCAGGTACACTGCATGCTTGGAGGGCTGTGAAAAGGCACCAAGCATGGAGCAGCTTAGCTGCTGTCTGCCATGCCATGGCTTCCCATGGCTCCCCAGTGAGGCACACCAAACCCAGTCCTTCAGTGGAAATGACACAGCTCCTGTCTTCGACTTTGAGATGTTCTACCTGTGACACATGCCCCACAGTAATTAAATGAGTAACAAGAGACCTCTTCTGCCCCTTTTGCCCTAGACAAAAAGCAGCAGTGTAACTCAAACAGGCACCTCTTGGGACACATAAGTAGGACTACAGTGCATTGCTACTCGCTCCTGTTTGGTGCATCAGGCTACCCAGTGTTGGGGTCAGCTGCACAGGAAACAAGTGCAGCTCCTTCTGGAAAACAGAGCAAAGAGGCCAGTCTGCATGCAAACATTAAAACAAGAGTATAGGTTTTAGGTTAGGAGAGTATAGGATTTAGGTTAGAAATGTCAACACGCTTTTCCTGCATGGATTCTGCAGGAACTCTTTTGGTACCTAGCAGAGACTGCAAAACACAGAGTAGATTGTTGTCACCACTGTGAAACAGGAGTAGCATTCATGCCAGATGCCATATGTGGGAGAGAGAATCTGAATTTTAGATATCAATTTTAAAGCTCACCTTGAATCACTAGTCCATTCACCTACAGATCCTGTGCACATAGATCTCTTCCAATAAACACTTCACTTACCCCTCAGACAACCATTCTTTTTTCTTTATTTGCAGATCATTCAGTACAAACTTTTATGGCTTATTTTCCTTTCAAACCACTGCAAAATGTCTCTCTCTCTTAGAGGGGGAGGAAAATAGAAGGAGGGAGATGCTAATGCATTTTAAATTGTATGGAAGAACCCCTCCAAAGTACAAATTCCGTTGATGACAGACTTACATGGTTTGTGAAACTTGCATGTGATTGTTCTTCATAACTTGTATGACACGCTGACTCCTTCACCCTCTAGACACATAGCAAGAGAACTGGATTCAAAATGAGATTGCACCACAGTGAATTAATTCCTTGAATTGCATCGTAAGTCTCAGCAATACACAGCGTGGGAACACGTTGATTAGCTCTCACTTTGAAGAAGCTGGATTTGCAAAGGTTGGCAGTGGCTCAGCCCATTTCTCAGCAGATTTTTTGCTCACTTTTCATCCCGGGACTAGCAGGGAGGAGGTCAGAGAGGAATGACAAAAAGAACGAGCTTTTTGAAGCAAGCCTAAAGAATCTGTCTGTGGTCGTAGCATCGTGGAGGTTTCTTTTGCTCCGAGTTCATAAATAGGTAGATTTTAAACCAGATTTATAGGAAAAACTTTCTGGGTTTACTTTACATGTTAAACAATTCATTATTTTGGTATACACTAAGAAATGCTTCCCAGTGTAACTCTCAGTCTGAAGCTAATGCATTGGAACAGCCACTCACCCTCTCCCATCTATGACTCCTTTGTGTGACAGGGAGCAGTCAGCCTAGAAAAAGGTGGAAAGAGACAAAGCTCGGACCCCAGCGGTTTAGCCTGCTCACGTGCCAGCTCACGTGAAAGAAAGAGGCAGCTTCCTTACGCTTTCAACCCAGAACACTCATAAAACATTTTGGCCACCCTCCACACATTATTAACATATATTGGAGCTTCCTCCTGCTGCTGGCAGGACAGGGTGCTGGGAACATGAGATCAAGGTGTTTGTCGTCGAGGTTCACCTTGGACCAGTGGTGATGCAGTGCAGCTGGATAGCAAGCAGGGGGTTGCTGTGGCCGCTTACACCAGAAAGACACAAGAGGGGGAAGGAGGCGGGGAAAGTGGAATGGTATGGTAAGGTCGGAGGCAAAGGATACCAGCAAGCATGAGTTCCTTCACCTGTAAATAACAAACATCTCTTGCAGAAATAGGGACTGAAATACATCTTCTAGAACACTGGAAATTATGGACTTGTTTGATCCTCTAGTGTATTTTTTTCAGCAGGTTCCCTTCATATGCCTCAATTTCTCTGGCTCTAATGCCTTGTGAAGGCTTGCAGTGTTGGGGGGAAGTAGAGAGAATAGCTCCAGCTGCTGTCACAAGTCTCTCAAACTCTGAGCTGTAAAAACTCACTTTTCCCTGGATATTCCAACAAGTAACATTGCAACATCCGGGCATCAAATATACCTTAAAAAATATCAAAGCATAGAAGGACACATCCTGGTGCCATGTAGATTCTTGTTAAGCAACCAGTACCAATCCAGGTGAATTCTCCCCGTCATTAACTGAGCAAAAGCTGCATGCCAGCTTTTGGGCTGATTAATTGATTCGACTCAGATAATTCTCTCTGGAGTCCATCTCAGTGACTCCCAGAAGTTTGCTTGCTACCAAAGGTGCCAGCAGATCCCAAGAAACCTGCTAGAGGTGAACATTTGCAGCATGTTGAAAAGAGGTGTGGGGCAGAGCATTTCAGGCAGTCAGTGAGATGAAAAGAGGGTGGCTATCTGCAAAATGACAGATGAATGATGTTTTGGTCACCTAACAGGAAGTAATAAACACTGGTTTTAAGCTTTTAGTGGAGAAGTGGCTTTTTCACCTACTCCTTCATAGCCACTCCAGCCTTTCACCAATATCTAATCATTTCCATGAAAGAATGAATCTATGGAGGGCTTGTAACAACTCTGCCAAGGAGACTGTCCAAGCTCCCCTTGCAAGTGTTACATCATCACAGATCCAGGCATACCCTGGAGTTTCTCATTACCTCATGGTCCAGCAACTCTTTAGCTGAGCAATCACTTTCCAGCTACAGATGTGGAAGCAAGTAGAGGATTGAGCAAGGCTGCCCAGCTAAAGAGCACTTTGTGCTAAATATATATAAAATTCCCATCTTGAGGCTTTGTAAGAGAATCCTTTCTAGGGATAAAATTTGTAATTTGATTTCCAAAAAATCTGACCTGTAGGAAACATTCACACTCATCATTTGTGCATTTTACATCTGTGTATGTGTAGGTAAACATGGATCAAACACAGAGAGCTCAGGAATCTTTTTGTCTCCCTGTTTTCATTTTTGACATTATCTTTTATGTGTGATACTTTTATCAACACTACTTCTGCTTTCTTCAGTGGAGAAAGGTGTCCTTTCTGCACCTTTCATATTTGAATAACCTTTGTAACTGAAAACACAAAGTGCTAGGTTTAGCTTTCTTATTTTCAAAAACAAAGAGAATGGGAAGGTGAAACAACTGCAGCCAAGGCCACCTTGCTGAGCTGCAATGAAAAAAGAAAAGATTGATCTGAACTGCTGCTGACCATGTAGTCATTCTTTTTATGTGGTGTTTCCCTGTACTCATACATGATTTCTACATATAAATTCCCTGAGAACTCCTCATGTGAAACTAGTGTTTTCCTAAATAAGCTGTCCACAGAATACATATTTCATTTTGGACATGAAAAGTTCATGAGGGGAAAAAAAGCACCCCAGTGTCCTGGTGGGAAACAATGCCAAACATTATCCAAGCTAACAAAGACTGCTGCTTGCAAAGCATGTTTTTCCCTGCTTTTCTACTCAATTATTTTCCATAATTGAATAAAACCCAGTATAACACAGCATACCACAGAGTGTTGCCTGCAATAATAGCCAACCAGGCCAGAACAGAAAAAAACAATTTGGCTTTATTGAGGATTTCAGCATGTTAAATTTGGTTTTCTTTAAAATTCTCTTGGAGAGGGAATAGACACTTAGCACTGAAACAGTCTGACTCTGAGCACAGAAACCTTGAAGTCCTTTGCTCTGAAAGAGATTGATGGCATTCCTCCTCAGCATGGAAGCCTGGCAACTACTCCAGGTCTGCTTACCCTGGTCTTCCCACCAGGGAAAATCACTGGACTCAGAATCAGATTCTCAATGAAAACACTAAAAATATCAAATAGTGCAGAAATTTCCTCAGAGCACACACGCAAAAATAAACATCCACATTCACTGTTACCTCTGTTACTCCATGTAGAACAGAGGCAATGCTAAACTAAACCAAAGAGCAGAGCATTAAGGACATATAAGGGTAACCAGTGTAGCAGAATGTGGCCCCCAAAAGCACAGTTGCTTTCATTCCCATAACTTACTTTCATCTGTCTTTTTCAAACCCTTCTCTAATTAAGCTTTATTGCCATGAAGTCACACACTAGTGCAACATTCTGTCTACTTATGGACCACCTATACAATGTTTCATAGCATTAATGGCAGAAAATGGTAGATTACTTGCTTTGTTTTGTTTTCTAATGTGCATAAGTGCCTATGATGCATAGTGATGGCTTTCTGGAACTTATACTTGACTCTGATTATCATTAAAAGATTCTTCATTTATACCAGAAAATCAGAGAGGTCAGAACAGTGTACGTGCTTTTGGGAAAAACAAGCATGTTTGATGACTTGGAATCTAACAACTGTGGTGCAGAATTCCGACATGGGATTCCCAGCTCTTTGTGATATTTAACTCCTTCTTAGGACAGTTATAGCCAGACCATAGCAACTTGAATACTCTCAGCTTTTGTGAGTCAGTCAGTGATTCCCTGAATCGCTCAAGCCTCAGCGACTTAAGACTCACAATAAGCAGTGACCTGATAGCCCAGTGAAATCCATAAAAACTAAATTTAAAGTTGGACAAAGGCCTAGTCTGGAGGATGGCTTTAAATAATTTGTAGGAGCTGATTCACAACAGAGTATTTAGAAATAGTAAAGAAAAATAGCACAGCACAGCAGCAACACAGAATCACAGGGAAGACAACTGAAATAGTCCTACAATCAGCTTAGTCACCTCTAAAACTACAGTTTATCTGAGTGCAGAAGCTCCCACTTTTGAAGTCTTCTGAATTTCTAGCATGCTCAAGCTGAAGCAGTAAGTGCCAGGTACTCAGAAGAAAGCTGCTCCCAATATGCTTCCAGACAAAAATGCTGAGTCAAGGTGGGTGAGCTGAAAATTCCCACAGTTACAGAGGAAAACAATCAAAAGGACAAGCAGAAAGTAGCATTAGATAATAAATTCAGAACATTCATAGCAACCCAGTATCATCATATTTTATAGCACAGAGATACAACAGGAGGGAATTCCAGCTTCTCTCCCTTTGGTGAGAGCTGGACTTCAGACAATGTGACTAAAACCTTAATTTACCAATTGCTCTGGCTACTCTTTCCTTTGATTTCTGGGCACTGTGGGACAATGACAATATTTTTTGCCACTGCTAGAAGTGCTTTTCTTAGTCCAGATATGACAAAGTGAAAGAAAAGAACATAATTTAGGTCCAGGTTAATATTTCTAAATTATTAATATGTGATTAAGGCTTCTTGTGTTATGCATGCAAGATGAGAGTAAAATAGAGAACAGGAGATAAGCACATTATCACCTGTGCTAAAAAAAATGTTATGATGATGATTTAAGCTTTTAATGCAAGGGAAAATCATTCTTTACAGTCATATTTTTATGAGTTTCAAAATGGAGAAAAACCCCCACTTATGGCTTTATTCATCTGAATACAAATGCAAACATATAATAGTCATTTTGCTTACTAAAAGCTAGAAAATTTCAAATGACATAACACATTTTTTTCTAAATTTACTCTCTTAAAAGGCATATGCACAAAACCTCAGTGTTATTTATGTTGATACTGTTTTTGTCCCTCATTTACCATCCAGCCCTAGTATTCTTTCTGGGTGGCAAAGAGAGCAAAGCAATCACTCAGGGGCAAATTGAAGTGACAAGCAAGCAAGAAAAACAAAGTAAAGAAAATTAAGTGTGTACTTGCTCTGCCAGCTATGCTACAGGATAGTGAGGTCATCACAGCTATGTTGAGTTGATCCTACAATTTTAGTTAGTCATTATAAAAGGAATCTGGCATATATTATTAAAGAGAACCCCCCAACTCTGAAATGCTGGAATATATTAAAAAGTTGCAATCCTACTGATATCAACTGCATCATTCCCAGGGAGAAACTAGTATCCTTAGTTTTGTCAAGTAGGTTTCATTCCTTTAATTTTTAATTCTCTATCAAATACTAGCAGGCCCAGATGGCATAAACGCTGTAGTCCTAGAGGCTACCATTCAGGGAATGCAGGCTTGTTTGCTACAGGGCTTCTGCTTTTTGAGTTCTCAATGTCTGAGGTGCAGCCTAACCCAAGGGGTATAGGAGTAGGTTTAGGATATGTATGTAGTGGGTTATGACAATCCAGAATGGCTTTGTGGTTATTCACTCAGGGAAAGCATGGTGCCACCTCCCTGTGATTGTTTCTATGCATCTTCTTATTTTCTTTTAAAAATAAGCAAAATATCCAATCTCCAAAAATATTAGATTCTCAAAACCATACAGTTCCTTAGGAAAATGAGGTTACAACATAACCGTGTTATATGAATGTGTGCCTGTCATCTGTTTGTTCTTTATCCCCAGTATTAACTCCATGTTGCACAAGGGCAGAGGTCTCAATGAATGTCAAATTCTTACAAGCCCTGTGCAAAACAGGGACAGCCTGTGAACACATATGCAGCAGCTCTGCACTGGTCACACATAGGGTCCTGCCTGCCAGGTGCTGGAGGCATGAAGGACAGGGATGGCTGGGGTGTGTGTGTGGGGGTGTTGGAAAGCAGACAGGGAGGCTTAAGAGACAGAAACACATAGGAAATGGGGCCTCTCTAGTTCAGCTGCCTGTGGGTCAACCATCAACTGATTTATGCCATTTTTAACCCTCAGTTCTTGAGTTCAGCTAAAAATTCTTTTTCTGCCTCTGATGCTTTCCAGACAAAGCCTGCAGCACTCACTTTGAGACTCCTGAAGCATCATTTATGTGCTGAACAAGGGAGCACAGCAAACAAGCTTTTTGTTGTTTTGCTTGAACCTTGCTGATGCCTTATCAGTGAACTATGAGCCGAATTCTTCATTTCACTGATTTAACAAGTGTGCAGATACTGACATCTCTAATTCCACTTTTCTATGTAAGATCATAATTCAGTAGAGACCAACTGAGCTTGCAGATCTCCAAACCTATTTTCTCCCTTAAATGCTGGTCTCATGGATTTTAGTGAGAGAGTATGTGTGTGTTTGGGGCTCGGTACCTACCTCTGTATAGTACATACTTACATTAAATTCCAAGATGCAGCTAAGTTGATGGTTATAATCCTGTCCCATAGAAGCAATATTAAGTACAAAAGCTGTTTCTATAGACTCATTCTGAATGCGGTTATTCAAATCAATTCATATTCTGCAGGTTTCAGTACTCCTAAGAGTAACAGAAATCCAGTGACACCAACAAGTTGTGATTAAAAATGCAGTGAGTCTCACCAGGAAATTATTGCAGCTTTCCTACTTTGTTTTGATTAATATTTAATTCTGATACAGACACAAAAAGGAATACATTTGAGGCTGAAAAAAAGCACTTGTTCTAAGGAAAGTATTTTGCTCCCTAACAGTATTACCACTCGGTCAATAACAAAAGAACTGTGAACTCCATTGATTTAAAGAAACTGTTTAGGAAACCAAATATATATTTATGGTTCTAGGCAACAAGCATCAGTTACCTGATGCATTCCAGAACTGAAACACACATTCATGATTATATACAGAAATACTATTTTATGGTTTGCCTGAATGGAAAGTCTTCATCACCTTTGTATTGCCAGTTTCCAGATCACTGCAATCTAAATACATACACACCTGAGTAATCTAGCGCAGACAAAGTGGAGCACCTTTCCATCTGGGAGGAAGCAACAGATGCTATCAGTCACCCCATGGGTGCGTGAGGTGAGAGGGGTAGTTTGAATATACAAGGAACAGTCACTTCTGCAAATCTGGCAGCAGTAACTTGCTGACAACCCACAGCCCACCTCTGTGTTCTGCTGCTTATGGCATCTAAGAAAGGGAAAAAGTCTCAAGTGAATTCATTAATTACTAGTGCTTCTCACATCATCTTTAAAGTTTTATGCTTGAACTGTGATGCAAATCATTAATTTTGGGTATGATGCCTTGAGCTCAGTAACTGGCATTTCAAAATTAGAGTTAGCTGTGACGGCAGAAAGACAGTTTCTGCATTGTGTCTTGGGTTTAGCAGTAGCAGTCAATTTTTCTCCTTCTTAGTAGCTGCTGCAGTGCTGTGTTTTGACTTCCAGCCTGGGAACAGAGCTGATAACACTGATGTTTTTAGTTGTTGCTAAGTAATGGTCACTCTGACCAAGGTTTTCTGAGTCTCATGCTCTGCCAGGGAGGAGGGGAAGCTGGGAGGAAGCAGAGACAGGATACATGACCCAAACTAGCCAAAGAGGTATTCCATACCACAGCATGTCATTCCTGGGGAGGTAACTGGGAGTTCCCCGGAAAGGTTTGCTCTCTTCCGGGTCGGGCCCATTTCGGCGGGTGGTATCATATTCTCTTCCCTTGTTATTTCCCTTATCATTATTATTATTGGTGGTAGCAGTAGTGATCTGTGTTATACCTTAGTTACTGGACTGTTCTTATCTCAACCTGTGGGAGTTACATTCTTCTGATACTCCTCTCCATCCCTTTGGGGGGAGGGGAGGAGGGGGTAGGAGAGAAAGACTAGGGGGTGGATGAGAGAGAGACTGTGGTTGGGTTTTAAACCACGACACTTGCTTGCACTCAAGTAACCAGGCAGAGTTAGACACACTGAAGCTGGCTGAGTTTCTGACACAACTGGAAGCTTTTTGCTTTCTCTGTTTCATAAAAGACAGAGATCAATAAATCCCTTCTATCCACTAGTAAGGAAAAAACCATGATGTGCTGTAGCTTGGGAAAAATAAACTTTGAGGGCCTACTTCTGATATCATTACAGAGTTGCTTTAACGGTTTGCCTGCTGTTTTCATTGTGATGGTTTCTATCACAGTCCAGGAAAAATATACTCCAACAGTGTACTTATTCATGATGAAAATTCCACATGAGTAACAACCATGAATATCAGAACCAGCCTACACGTATATGCACATGTAGTTAGAATTACAGTTTAAGCAAAATTATAAAAGAACCCCCCAGTAACTGTCTTAAGCCTGATAAGCACAGCAATGCCACCAGTCCAGAAGCATCTAACTTTTCATATTGAAATGTGTCTGTATAAATATTCATGTGAATCATTTTATCTGCCTCAAGAATGTAAAAAATTATCCAAACAGAAATCCTTTAGCTGGACTTCAACAGTTAAAAAAAACCCAGAATCCAAACCAACACCACAGCACCAACAATAAGAACAATATTTATCCTTTCTGCTGGAAGCAATTACCCAACTTCCCAGCACTAATCCTGAACTCTGGTTCTTGCTCCCACTGTGCAGTAAGTACTGCAAAGGGCAGAAGAGAGCACCAGAAAGCACAAACTGAAATGCTAACTTGAGCACAACTGGAGAACCAAGTCTTGCTAGTCCCTGGCAAGCCCAAACTTGTGAAGCTTTTCCAGGTAGGTCATTTGAGAAAGTTCAGGTGTGGTTACAGCTCAGGCGGGCAGAGCCAAAGGCAGCACTGGATGCAGGCCAGGATGTACACCCTGGAGCTGCTCCTCCCACCCATCTAGGAGGGGAAATAATGCATGATAACTGTGCTGTATGACTTCATGCAGAGGAAGCCCTAACTTACAGCAACAGCAAGTTCTGTTTTGGGAAGGGACAGACCCTCAGGACTTACAGAGCAGTGTGGGAATGTTTCTGTTGCTTTGATTCACACTAAGCGGACCTGTTCCCTCAAGCAGACTGAAGCACTGTATACATGAGCTCTGTATAAATAAGGTTATAAAGCTACAAATGTTCTTTAACCATAAAATGATAATACCAACCATGAAACCTGAGGGGCTTTTTCTTGTCTCCTCCACATATGAAAGATAGCATTAAAAGAGATTAGTTTAAACCACTTGCAATTTCCTTTATGCAATAAAAGATTTTCTTTGCTTGGAATGTTCTTATTTATGGTGTGCATTTGTACTCAGTATAACGTAATATTTCCCTCAGTATCCCTGCTGTTAATGATGCTAGCAGCATTTGAGCCATTCATCAAACGTGACAATTGAAACAGCTAAGAGTTAATGGGAGCAGGAGCAGTTTGACAAATACAGTCTATTTGACAAGGCTGAGGTCAGAACTAAAAGAACTGCTCTTGGTTAAATAAACAGAAAAGCAACAAAGTAAAAGCAAAAACTTTGCAGCCATTTATCAACTTTAAAAGCCTTTTTTGTTATAAGAAACAAAGTGAAGGTGCACACAGAGATGGGAATTAAATGGTGTTGGAAGAATGCAACTGGCTTCTTTAAAAAGCCCTGTTAAAACTGAAGGATTATATCCCTAAAATTGACATGCAGTTACATAATGCCTAAACCTACATTTTAGAGCTATCTGTTTCAGAACTGATTTATTATTTTATAGAACCCAGCCTTTTCCAAGATACCAGATTAATTCAGGTGGCACTGAAAGGAGAATGATATGACAAGAGATGACTTATCTGACATCTGCAAAGCAAGATAGCACTGAGTAGTCATGTTCAGGACCACAGACCTCCATCCATCCATTGCTCTTTCAATTATAACTTCACCTGATATTAGTCTGTGCAGGGGCCCTTCCAGGGGTTTATATTTTGACATAATATTGCCTGTAGGAAATTCCTGGAAGCTAATAATTAACACACCTGCTAACTTTTCTTTACTTGGTTCATGGACATGGGGACATTAGTCTGGGCTCAACTTTTTTTTCGCTCTGTCCAAACCCCTGGAGAGCTTAGGAAAGACAGAAACACTGAATACATTCTTGTACTCCCTGAGTGGCTTTCAGAGCATGCAGCACACATAAAAATAAAAGAGAAGTTATCTACCCTTTTAAGTGGACACAGGCATGCAAAATCACATCCTTACTATCCTTGGTTCAGTCTCGCATCCTATATACCAAAGATAGACTCCAGGCACTATAATGTTGACTTCAATGGGAACAAGACTGGCTTGCCTGTGGTTTAACTTTCCTGCTGTTTAAGTTTGGGAGTGATAACATTCTCATTAGTAGATTAGACAACACAGATTTAGATACTCAGGAATTCTTGGATAGTATAGCTGTGCAGAATACTTTTTAATCATATGCCTACCATCACTTCATGTAATTGTTTCTATCACTGTCCAGAAAACAGCAGTACCAGTAGGGAATTTCCATCAGAAACAAATAATCTGACAAAACTCAGTAAACTTTTGTAATCTTAAAGTTTCAGGAAAAGCCTTTACAGCTTTTGGGCTGGACATGCTGCCAGATGAAAAATACATTTTCTTTTGAGACTCCTCCATCCTTTCTATTACTTTCATGCTTTTAAGGCTATTAGAAGTTTAGAGACAATAAAGAAAAAAGGCACAAAGGCAGCAGGATGACTAATAGTTAGAATTTTACAGACTAATTCTGTGCCTCTTGTTTCTCTAATAACTTTTCATATTTTTCCTTCACAAAGCAATTTGTGCAACTAGCTAATATACTTAACTCCTATTGCTGCTGGAAAATCACGAAAGGCATCTTTTCCTGGAAGTGACTAATTATAGTCTGGACAAATGAAATAATTTTCCCTCTTCACTTCTCATTATCCTTTGAGCAAAACACCCATTACAGGAGCTCTGTGCAGCCATTTGGAGCTAGGAAATTTATTCCATTTAGCCTGTCAAACACAGTTTAACTGCTGTATTAACTGTGCCTCTTTTCCAAACCTCCTTTTCAAGACTACAGTAATATAACCTTATTTTGACAGAGCATTCTGGACTCTGGGCAGCTTTGTCACTTGGCTGTTTTCCATCTGGAACAGGCTTTTCATCTGCTTAATCCCAGGGCTTTCTGGTTAGTTTGGTTTAGTTGTTTTGTAATATACAACCACGTTTGTCTTATGAAATAATTTATAGCACTCATTTGGACTCCTTTTTGGAACTTTCTATTTGGAAAAAAAAATAAATCTCAACTAAACAAAGCTCAATCCTAGTTTTACTTTTCAATAAAAATGTTTTTGCCCAAAATACTGGCCTGGATGTGGGAAGATTTCATCCTCTTTTCCAATGTCAATAACATAACTGTTTTCTCTAATAGACATAATAGTTACTTTGTGTCATGGTTACATTGTGTTTGGATTTCTTTTCCTGTGTTCAAAACACAAAAATACATTTAAAATGTTCAATGTGACCACCATTTAATGATATGATTTTATGTAACCGTCAGTAAAGCTGAAAGAACAGAGCACAAGACAACTAATGCTAATCTTAAAATGAAAATAAGAGAATATATACAACTTCTATTACTAATATTTTTTTACTCATGTAGTAACATAATAATGAGGCCTGGATTCAAATATTCAAGAGATCCTTTATAGTTTCATCTCTCTTGTTAGTGTTTCATGGATGAAATTATTTGTCAGTGCTATACAAAGAAAAGCCCATTTTACACTGGGGGCTTGTTACCTATTTGAATATTGATTGGCTTTTTTTTTAAGCTTCTGTGATCAGCAGTGTGCTAAATTGCACAAGGAAATCATCCCCATTCATGCTTTTACCCTCTTTTCTTAGCCAAATTGAGTTGGTGCTGAGAGATTTACACTGCAACAATGATAAAAGGCTTTCTCTAGTGCTGAGGTTAACATTCTATTTTCACTCTGCAATATTATTGTAATTAAACGATAATAACAAAGTTGTGGTTATTCTTGTTGCTTAAATAAATGTTCATGCACTGATGGCCTACCAAAATCCTTCCCAGGATTCATCTTCACACCTTGGCCGTTGCTGATCTCTGAGACAGGTCCCTGAATAAAGAACAGTATGCACAAGGAGTAATAGGGACAGGAGGAGAGAGAAGCTGAGGAGAGGCTTGCTTTGGGTAATCCCAGGGAAGGACTGTTAGGTGCCAATGATTAGGCTTTAACTAGGCCCCAGTTCAAGAAATAAGAAAAGATACTTACTAAAAATCATGAAGTGAATCTTTCAGGTTCTCAGGAAATATTATTCCAGGTTTTTCATAGTCATTCAGTACACAACAAACACACTTGTTTGCTATCTCTATAATTAAGTTTGTGCATTAATAGAAAATACCATTTTTGTGCCACACCAGCTTATGCTGACTGATAAATCTTCATTTTAAGCTGTGTCGTTAAGTATCCTTTTTCACTGAAACAGTAAATTTACTGGACTGTTACTGATGTCTTACAACTACACAACTGCTACAGGAGAAGCTCTTACTGTCTATGCTATACAGGGCATAGAGCCATGTTCAGATCAATGATTTCTTTTGTCATTATTGCTGTTATCTACTATTAGTCAAGTACCACCAATGTGCTAGGTCCTGTAAATACCACTAGCAGTGGCAGCCCTGTCCCACATATATGAAGCCTTTTGAGTTTCAGTTTTAGTAAACCTAACACTGAGCAGGTAATGACAGATATACCACCAGCCAAATACTTTTAAACCTGGGGGGGTGGAAGCTGAGTGAGGATATGAAAAGACAGTTTAATGGAAAAAAAAACAAAACAAAAAAAAACAAAAAAAAAAACAGAGAAGGGAAACCCTTTGTTTTCTTCTTTTTTTTTCCCCTCCTTGTCCACCCTTCCTTTTTTCCCCTTTGGTTTCTTTGGGTATTATTTCCTGAAGAACAGGCCACAGCGTAGGATTTTACTCAATAGGGACAGGACAATACCCACCCCTTGTTACCGCCACTTACTGTCTCTGGGCAGCACGGACAAACTGAGTCTTTAAATGGGACGTGAACAGGTAGAACAATAGGTCACATATAAATGAGAGGAACTTTATACATACAGTTTCTCTGAAACATAGTGTCTTTGAGATGAGATTCCTCTGGGTAGGTAAAGATACATGATTACAGATAGAGGCAGAAAGAAAATAAGGCAGTATCTTGAAGATTGCAAGCAAACTAATGGAATACTTTTCTGATTAAAATGTCCTTCAGCCTGGTTTATCTGGTTTCTGTAGAAAATTAAACTATGAATCTCCCCTTTTTCACCAAAACGTTATTGGGGAGGGGGGTGTGTCATTTTACTTATCTGGGTGTTGACAGTATTTCAGTATTGTGCACTGGAAAATGAAGGTATTTAGATTCAACTGATGGAATAAAATTCAAAGTACAGGGATTCTGATTTGGCTTGCTTTTTTATAATGACAGCTAGCAGAGAAAGGTTTTTATCGGGATTGCTACAAAGTCACAAGAAACCTTCAAATATTTTACAGCTAGAACATTTTTTTTCAGCCAGACTTCCGTAATTCTATAACTTAATTATAGCTGCCTTTGTAAAATAAGAAACATGTATTAAAAGAGCTAGACATTGACTTAGACTAATTTTACATACAAATTTACATAGAAAATAGTAATTTGAAATGGTGATCTTACTTCTTCCTCCTATATCTATTCCATTGGGTAAATCAATTTAGTCATCAGAGATAACTTGCCTTTTAACCCAACTCTGAGAAAGGCCAGAGCAAAATTAGGCTGCAGTAAAAGACATTTGCGAGGATGCTGAGCATTTGGGTTATGTGTTAGAGCTCCAAAACCTTTCTTAATGTATTGCAGATGTTCCTAAGCTTTGACTCATTCTAGCTATGTTTTCATTTACTATTTAGGTGCCATTGTGTTACAGTGTTGCCAAGAGAGCTTTTGAATCAGCTTAAGATGATTATTAGTTACATTATTCCATGCAGAAGTAACTGAAAACACTAAAAGTGTCAAAATACTAATTGCAGGCCTACAGTACCGAAATCAGCAGCTAAACCAACATCCACCTTAGCAAACAGTTTTTATTGTTATGCTGAAATTGTCACTACTGGTTAACACACTGAGATTTTTTGCTGGAAGGAAAGGACTGATACAACTGAGGTCTCCAGAATCGATCATAAAACAAATGTTCCAAAGAGCCTGAAAACCAGAAAATAGTACCTTTAGGTAAAGGCTCATAAAAGCTTCATTTCCCTTGTCCCCTGGGCTTGCCAGTCTGAGAAAACTGACTGTCGACTATGCCATTCCCATTTACATTCTTTTCTTTTTATAATTCAGCTCTCAAAGTGCTGTCCTTAGGAGGAGTAGAGGACTCAATACTTGTGTGCTTGAAAGGCAGAAAACACTGGATCAAAGATTTTACCAAACATTGCTCCTGCTCTCAATGTTAACTGAAAGTGGGACTGGATTTTGCCTGCAACTGCAAACACAGAAAAAAAAAATAAAAAAAATCTTCAATTTTAATTAAACAGAACCTTTTACTTATTTGACATGCCAGGGCACTGCTGATATTCAAACTAGTGTCACTGTTCTTTTGTACTGCCAAACAGTTCCTAGAAGTTATGGCTACTATTGCCTAAATCAGGCACATTTGATAGGAACTAATACAAACAGATAACCAGAGCAAACACTTAAGGGGGCATGAGAAAACATCCAGAGAAAAAGAAAGTGCTGGAAGTTTATTGCCTTTAATCCTGTTAATAAAATACACTCCTGGCTCATTCTTCTGGTTATTTTTCTTGCAAGGGGGAGGGAAGGAGAGGAGGGGAAGAGAAAGCAACTCTCCTAGCAAACATGCATTCCTCTGTAACAGGGATATCATTCAGAGAATGACACAGATGTAAGACTTGGGGGCTGCTGCAATGCAAGCTCTGCCTTCTACTTTATCCAATTAAAATTGTAACTTCTCACCTACAAACCCAGCTCTGGTTTTGTGTGAATGTACAAACTGTGAAGAAGGAAGAAATCAAGTCCTGTACCGTAAATAGAAACAAAGTACCCTTCAAGCCAATAGCAAATCATGACTTAATCTTACACATGTTTTGCCTGTTCAATGAGAAATTCAGAATACAATAAGAAATTCTTAATAAAAAATTTATACAGCGACAGTCCAACTCTGTATGTTATTCTTATATAAGAGATCGTGTATATCATGCATATAGTATACAAATACATTCTGCAAACTGTTTGCAGGCCAGCCCTCAATCTTCTGCCATATATGAAAGTTAGATCTGTGTTAACTCAGTGGCTGAAACTCTGTTGGAAGAGAAAATATCAGGTTTTCTAACATTTATATGCCTTGGTCGTATAAGATGACCACAGTACTAGAGCTGAAAGAAATAACAGTACAAGAGTATTTTATGAACCACTGATACAGAAGAGTGTCATTTATCAGATCCAAAGAAAAACACTATCTGGCAGGGTCCAAAGTACTACTATCCGTTACATATCTAAAGGCCACTGAGCAATAGACAGCACTATGCTCTTTTGTTTAATAGGTTCAAGCTTAACTGATTTTCATGGCTTCTTGACTGCTTTATGACTAACAAGGCATGTTCCACATAGTGTTTTGTTACCAATTTGCACATAATCTAATAAAGTGACAGTAATAAATCACAAGTATCGTTAAATCACCAACAAACAAAGCAGCACACTGGAAGCAATGTGAGAAATGCACAGATACTCTTCCAACTACTTTGGTGAGTAAACAGGCTAAACACAATCTTAGTTAAGAACTGCAAGTTCAATTCATAGTAATGCATACCTCTGAGCTGCAGGAGATTTTCTGTTGTAGTTGGCAAACACTGCTTCTATGTTCCTTCAGGGTAGGTTCATACAGAAAAATAAAAAGATAAAACAACAAAAAAAAAATAAGTGAGAGAAAACAAAACAGATTAAGCAAACAAATGCTTGGAACACAATATAATATAGTTTGGTGATGCTTATATACTGTTGAAATCACCTTATAAATACCTACAGCAGCTAAAAATGTCAGTGGGGCCACTTCAAAGAGCAGTGCCTCTAAGAACAAGATCTTTGAAGCTTAGTCTAGCCACAGTGTGGTTAAGGTTATCACAATGTCTCTAGACTCTAGTTGGCATGTGTCCGTGAAAAGCACGAATACTTTCAAATGAGAAATTCAGGATTCATTTACTTCAGGTGTGGATTTAATGAAAGCTAGACATTTATCATGATAATGAACTTCCATAGGCTCCATACTAAAACCCATCTCCAACATACATACAGCAGAAACAAAGGAGCCATTTTGACTCCATCATCTCTACAAAAAATGCATAGGCTTCACAAGCACTTACTTGAGGTGGAATCCTAGAAACACAAATCTGTAGCTGTCACACAAGTTAGCTGCTTGGGGTTAATGCCAGACCTTGGTAGCACTTTCTTCTGCAGCAAAGAGCAAGACAAATTACTCAGTTTTGGATCATTATGCACTAAAAGCCAAAAGATTTAAGCTGTTTCTTTCACTTTAGTTCCTAAATTTTTCAAATAACTGGTAAAATTGCAAGAGGAAGTCACCTTCCCTGGAATTTTTGCACTGACCAAAGCTTTTTGTAAATACCACAAAACAGCTTTTTCCTACAGTATTTTCAATACAGTATTTTAAGGCTTTACTTGTGTTGATAAAAGGATCATGTAAATTCTTGAACATGAATGTCATTCAAACTCCTATTAAAACTTTAAGGTGCTGCTTGAGTAAATAAATGTTTGTGTCAGTGGCTTGAGCAAAATACAAAATTAGAGCCAATACTGAAACTATCTTTTCTCTCAACCTCAGAAACAAAGTTTGATTCAATGCTAATAGCAATGGACAAGACATTAATAAGGTAGTGACTAATACCAAACTGAATAAGGATCTTCCCTTCTGAAGACCCCATGGATGATTAGACCTTGGTTTGTTACTGCAAAGGGGACAGATAGTACAAATGGCTGTTTACAGGAAAAACTCCCGGTCTGTGAGGTAAAGCATCATCTTTTCATTTGTTCTTGAGAAATACAACTCCCTTAATCAAAACTTCATATAAGGTGATGAGGAAAACTGGTGAGGCAGGATGGAGGAGCCAAGGGTGGTAAGGAAGCCACCAAGCTGCAAGGAGAAGAGGAGCAAGGTGCATTCCCAAGTTATCCCATTAGCACATGAGAAAGCCCCGCTCCTCTCTGCAGTCACCAGCCTGTAACAGCGGCCAATGTCCCCAGCATATCCAAAGGACAAGTTCCGTGAGTTTTAAATGGATGTCTTTGAATGGATTCTCTTTAGAATACTGGAATGCTGAGACAGCAGTGGAAGAGGGGTTTACACCTCCCAGGAAAATGCTGTGGGTAAAATGTGTAACATGGAACCAGGGCAGCAGTGCCACAGCCATGAGTACGTCAGTACCTCTGTGTTTATTTATGGAAAGCAAAGTGCTTTTGCTAAATTTAACTTGCTTCTACATACTATGAATTTTACCAAAAGAAATCACTGGACAAAAATGAACATTTTCTCAAAAGAAAAATTAATTAATACAAAAAAAGAACAAAGTAATCTCTTTTTTTTTTTTTTAAAGGAAACCTTAAGGAAGTTAGTGTTACCAGAACAAACCTTCAGATTAAACCCATAAAATGTGATCATCATTCTCTCCTGTTCATCAGCATATGACTCTGTTATTTTTGATCCAGAGGACATTGCTTACTTTAAATGTGACTTTGGTTTTTGGGCAGAGATGGCCTTGGGGACAGAAAACTCAGCTGAACCACGGAGAGATACACATGCAAGTGAATATTTATAAAACTGCAAAAATGCCTAAAGGCTTCTGAAAGTAGAGTGAGGTTTCCTGATGACATTTGCGCTGCATGTACTTCCTATGCAATCATTTGTTTTAAAGTGTTGTCCTTCATTAGTTTATTTATTCACTTAAGCCACAGAAGTACTGCCTGTTTTAATGCTTATTCTCACACCTGTGCTCCCCAAAACCTAAGCATTTGTCTCCTCAGGATCAACCCCTTCACAAATACTTCTGGTTGCAGTTAAATTTGATAATGTTCATCTCTCCTTTTAATTGCCCTCATACGCTTGTCCCTTAAGGAATATTTAAAACAGAAGATGCCTTTGCTTCCATCACTCCAGGACAGCCCTCCCCAACATCTTCCAGACAGAATCACAGAATCCCAAGGGTTGGAAGGGACCTCAAAAGATCATCTAGTCCAACCCCCCTGCAAGAGCAGGGTAACCTGGAGTCCATCACACAGGAACTTGTCCAGGCAGGCCTTGAATATCTCCAATGTAGGAGACTCCACAACCCCCCAAATTATAAAAAGAACTCACTTTTTCGCCCTGTGCAAGACAGCATCGAAGTGCGCTCCAATCTAAGCGCGACCCTATCATTTCCCTGACTCAGTTTGAGTGTTGCCCTTTGATTGTTTTACACCTGAGGTGTTTACTTCACAACACCCCCAGTGAGCTCTGCAACCAAAAAGGGAAGAAGCGCAGTCCCAGAAGATGGGGCGCAGTGACACAGTATCATACTCTTTGATGCCCCCCCCCCCGATGCCCCACCATCCAGCATGATGCCTGGTTTGCTCTGGGAGTGAAGCTTGCCCCATGCAGTGGCCCACACAAGGTTTGCTATGCTGCTTAACCCCAGGGTGGGAGGGAACGGTGTGTCTGCTCTGACTCCAATTAAGTCACAGTGGAGGGGGACCTGAAGGGGGGTTAGGGGAGGGTCTGCTGGACCTACAGTCCTGCAGCTCTGTTGGAACTGAATTCCCACACACGGGGTGCAGATGGGCTCTTTTTGCAGGCTGCAGGCTCCAAATAAACTTCATAGCAGCTGGGCAGGGGAGCCAGCAGAGCCTCATATGTTTTAATGGGTTTTGTGGTTTTGCATATGGGAGTATTCCCTCCCCTCCCTAAAACCATGCAAATCCTTCTGTAAAGTCCTATAAACAAAGCCATGGATGTAATTCTGAATGAGAAACTTGCCACCAGGGAAAATGGTGGTTAGAAAAGCACAACATACCTTTTTTTTATTCCAAGAAGGGTGTTTCAGTGTGTTTTAATGGATTAAAACTTCATTTCGCTGGTTTGAGCAAGCAGGCAAATTGCTGACCTTTGTGCACATAATAAACCAGTGCTCATGCCTAATCTGTCCCGAAATAGCCGAGTGGCCCATGCAGCGTGTCAGTGAAGCTGCACTGATGAGCTTCGTATTTGAGGATCTGGCCCTCACCAGGACCTGAAATCAAACATCTATATGGATGCTTTTCTGCATCAGCCCTATGGAGCTCAGTACTTGCTGGTTTGATATGCCAGCAGGTATCCAAAAACAAGGTTTGTGGCTGAGAGCAAGGATCTTTGAAAGCAAAGCATTATTTTTACAGCTCCACATGAGGCTCGAAGTGAGGGAAATCTGCACGATTAATTTTAGCTTAGCCAAGTAAAAACAAGTTGAAGAAAATTTCCTACTTCCAAACCTGCACCAAAATACACTCAGGGTGCCATTTTCATCAGTGAAATAAATCTAATGAAGTAAACATGCTGACTTCTTCTCAGAGGCTTTTGTACTCAGTCAATTTTGAGCCTGGAGTTAAATGGGCATTGCAAAAATTGAGGTACCCAGCACCTGAATCACATTGCAGAAATCATTTTGAGACAAATCAGCTGTGCTGTAGCAAGGGGCTTTAATAGTACCTGTGAGAAGCAAGATACATCCATGCACGTGTCTGCAGATATGAACAGGCAGGGACAGAAGACAGTGGTTTGATGCTGCATTGTCAGCCTCTCTGGGAAAAAATACTTTTGTCTTTTGAATACATTCAGTCCTCAGTGAAAACCAGCACATGAATAGATTTTACATGTTTTGTACATGGTTACAAAGTAGATTTTTATACAAGCAGACAAATCCACAGACATCATCTTTCTACTGTTCTAGCCTTAACTTCAACTTCTTGTTTATTTTTTACTAGATGTAAATGCAGTAAAGAAGTTACTGATAGAAAAGTTGAGACTGGCAAAGACAATGTTCTCAATATGTTGTCAAATGTTGGCAAGATTTTCTCAGAAAATAATTAATTTAAGTAAATTTGATCTATTTAATCAAACAGCAGTCTAGTACTCCTCTGGATGACTTTGATGTTGCTGGAAAAATCACATAATTGCCCACATTAATTCTGGTTGCTTTCTTTTTTAACATTAAAATGAGAAGACAAAAAAGGTACTCACTTTTATAGCTTCTCTCAGAGGTCCATAAAATACAGTAAAACAAAAGTGTTGTTCTAACTTTTTTTCTGTAGTTTAGAAAGGTTAAAGAATATGATGAAACAAAACCCAACTCCCCCTCCCAAATCAACCAAACAGAAAAAAAGCACAAGAAAAGCAAACTATGCTAAGGTAGTGCAGAATCCAGGGCCAGGGAGCAGCCTCTGATCCACAAGACTTTGGGGTTTGTTTCTAGGTTGGTTGTAAAACCCATGTGGGGTTTGGTCTGTACATGGGCCAATGTCTGTGAGGATGCCAGTAAAATATGAAAAGGACTGAGGAGCAAGTCATTTGAAGCCATAACCACTGAGCTCTTTCCTGTTTGCTTTGGCTGTTGGAGCTGTGGTAGATGTTTCCCACTTTTAGACTTCACACCTTTATTATGCTTGTGTTGCATATTAGAAATACTCTAGTTGCTGTGGATGGAAGCTTCCTCTTGGCCTAAGGAAGAAAAAGTTTCAGTCTCCTACAGATTCCCAGGAGGCTTCACATACTGTTACAAGGGCTGAGCTTTGTGATGCTGGTGTTGACGTTTCTTTTGGCTACCATAACTTGGATCCAGTGGCTCATAAGCCCGAGTCTTCTGAGCCTTCTTGAACAACAACAAAAGAACTAGTAAAACACTTTCAAAATCGATGGATGGTAAAACCTGAATTTTAAATTTAACTTAAAGATAGAAGGAAAATGGTGTGTTTTCTGGTGACTGCCTGCATCTGGTAGCTTGCTGTCTGGCTTAGATTAATGTACTGTATCCCTACAGAGATGGGCTCCTCAGCAGAGCCAGAGTATGAAGTATTTGGATTGTTTATAACCCTCTGCAGAGCCATAAAAAGAGCAGAAGAACTGACAATCCCAGCTGGCCATTTGTCCTGTAAAATATACCATAATAAGGGTAAACAGAGGTGTTGAAAAGGAAAGTTAGAATTGCAGAACATTTTAGGGATGTCAGTGCATATACTGGACCTCCTGTGCTTGATGGGTTCCTTCCTCAGCAGAGGCTGCTCCTAGGATCTGCATTTAACTTTCACACATACATGTTTTAAAAGTTTCTTCTTGACCCCCATTAAATCCATCCTTGGATAAAAAGCCTTAAACATTATTTAAAAAATCGGTTAAAAAAAGATGTTGTCCCTCTATTTCCATCCTGGAGCCCTAAATAGCATGACTGGCCTCTGTTTACTTCCCTCTGATGTAAGGTAGCAACATGTGTTAATTAAATACCACTATCTCTTTTTTCTTTCTCATATTTTCCTGTTTCTTGTCTTTAGATCTCCTTCCATCTCCTGTTTTTATTTGGATTTATATCTTTTTAATTTCTCTTTCACTTCTGCCTATAATTATTTTTCCATGTATTTTTGTTTCTACCTTTTTGACCCTTTTTTCCCCTTTCTCTCAGTGCTTTTATTTTTCCTATCTTTTTAAATGGCCCTCTTTCCCATTTACCATTACTATTCATGTAGATATCTGTCTAACACAGATCTGCCTAACATAACAATTCTGGTATTATTTTCACCTTTTATTTTGGAGCAGTCAGTAGCTATTTCTTAGAGGATCCTAAAAACATCTTCTAGTTTGTACAGATAGAACAATGGTGATGAGATGTGTTTCCTGTCATTTCAACTATAACTGAAGACTGAACTTGGAAGCACCATTTGTGGAATAGTGTTATCTAAAGTGGAACTAGGTTTAGGACAGTGATAACTCTTAAGTACACTTCACAGAAATTATGAATTAACTTAGCTATGGTTTCTAGCTACTTTCCTCCTAATAGAACAGTAAATTGTTTCTGTGACTGCTACAAATCCCGAATGCAAGAGAAGGCATAAAATCGCTAAAGCATTTTTTATATGCTTTCATTCTCTCTTTTTCAAAATGCCAAGCTATTCTGGATCTGTGTTGTTCTCCTGAATAACTCTTCACAGATACCTGTATTTTGAGCAGGGATGTAATCCAATGTTTTAACTTAGGGTAGTATTAGCACTGCAAAAGTGACAAGCCACTTCCCTGCAACCTGCTTTTTTGAAGGACTTCTAGTTCACCTCAGGCATCAGAGAAGGTAATGCAAAAAGCCATAACTCCTACAGGTTCTTGCCCTTCTGGGGCACTTCCAAACCTGTTTCCTTGTGGGACCTGCCCTTTCTTTTCTAGATGATACCTCCTTATAGCACTTTAGCTGGGTTTCACTGACAGAGCAAGATAGAAGTAACCATGGAAATCCAATAGCTTTAAAATGCGACTGAAAGCAGAGATCACCAAGGGCAGTTTTGTCTGGTTTAGTAGAACTGCCTTGTAAAATCACAACCATTTCCTAAACTAACTGTTAAACCCACAGACAGCAAATTCTGCTCTGCATTACATTGCCTTCCATAGCAGGTGCTGTGCTGCTGTGCTTGGCATGAAAAAATACCACCACTCCTGTATTTGTTCAAAGCCTGTAAAAATCAAACTCCATATGAACATGCATGTGGGGGGAAGATGACGACTAACCTGCTGGGTGCCTATTTCCATCCTGCACCCATGTCTTTTGGCTCCACACATGGAAAGAGCCTTGATCTCGGGCAGTAGCGCTCCCAACCAAACCACAGCTTTTCAAAGCTGCAGAGATGCTGGTGATAAGAAGTTTTTAAACTCAACTATTCACTTCTTGGTCACAAGCAGAAGTGATAAAAATACATCTTTAGGGTTTATTGAGCTCCCACTGAACTTCCAGCTTTGACATTTACTTGGCTGAGATCAGAATTTAACATTAGTTTACAAATAGGTAATAATTCAAATCCCTCCTCCTTCCCCTCTTCACCACAACATGTCTTCAGTTGTAATATTTGATAGACTGCAATTAAATATGCAATTACAACACAAATTCATAGGTGATTTACTTCAAGAAAATTTTTGCTGAAGTAATTTCAGAAGTATAGGACAGAATAAAGTGATTATCAGCTCTTCCATATGTTTATGTTCAAGCAGTTTAGGAATCTAACATCATTGTGAAGTTCTTCACAGGAAATCCTAGGACTAGGTTTGAGATCAGACTTGCTTTTCTAGTTGATAGATATTTGTCTTTTAATTTTTTTTCCCTCTGAGGCATGTTACCAACTAGCACATGAAATAGAAATATTTCCAATTAGTTTTTTTTTTTTCATCTACTTATCTCACATAAATAAGTTCAGATCAAATATGGTGTTGAGGCACAGCAACAGCATAAAACATTGCCAAGCATAACAACCTGTCTTTCAAGGTACATTTTTCTCTAGCAGTATTTCTGCAGCCAAGAACAAAAATGAAAGAATGGGAGGAAGACAGAGAGGGGGAATTAGTACATTTGACTCAAATGTAAATATCTCACAAGATATGATACTAATCAGGCACATTCCCATCATCCTATTTATCACCTTGGGCCAGCCCACATGTGGTTCTCACCCCAGATGTGCATGGTAGAGAGGAAGCTGTTCCAGGACTACACAAAACAGTCATTCTTTGAGGACATACAAGCAGGACCTAAGGACCATCCCAGCAAAGGCTGTGCTCTCAGCATGTTGCATTTCATACAGCATGCAATTCAATTGGGGTACTCACTGACTAGCTGCTGTAGAGACCAGAGTGGATCCAGTGACGGACTTAACATATGGAGACAGTAGATCCATTGCTGGTTATTACCTGTAATGGTCAAGAGAAATCTTTAGAAACTCAACTGCTGATACAGTCTGGAAGGAAACATAAGTTACATGGTCTGGTGTTAAAGGCTTCCCAAATTACCATGCAATATCAGTGACAGGACCTTGGGCCAGGTGGGCTGTTGGTCAAACATCTCTGTGCCTAAGTAGAAGAAATTAGGTTTTTGTTTGCCTGTTGTATCCCTTTATTCACTGCCATTTTAGATTGCACTCTGGTCTTGCTCTGGCTGTGGGAAAGGTTTTGTGATCAGTAAGGCATTATCAGTTCTCTATCAGTAAGCTATCAAAGGTTATCAGACACAGGCTAGAATCTTTGACAGAAGAAACAAAACTGCACCAGCAGTGTCTCTGAGGTAACAGTGATACATGCAGATTTTTTTTTTTGAGATGCAGATGTCAGTGACTTCATTTTAAAAATTCCTATATATTTTTCTCCTAAATTTAAAGAAATAAAGTTACTGGATAGCAGCAATTTTAAATTCTCAATATTAAAAAGACTGAAAGCTTTTGCAGAAGCTCTTTAAAGTTTATGTTGTTCCCCATTATAACTGCTAATACTACATGATTGGCTTGTTAATATAGCTAACTCACCAGCAGCAGTCACATGAATTTTCACCCTTTACTATAGAATGGTGGTTCTATTTATTAGACAGACAGACCATTTTTAGTAATGTTATAGGAACAGTGTGTGCATTACACAATAGGACTAGGTTACACCTGCAGCTGGCCATTTCTATATTTATGGCTGTCTAACATCTGCAATGAATGGCAAATGGAAAATATTTGGTATTTTTCTTTGGTTTGGCAATTTTTCTTTTTCATGTTTTAAAAATAAAAGTAAAGTGAAATACCTGGCATTAATTAGGGGTTTAAATAGCTGCAAGTCTCTTGCCAAGGTGCCCTGGAGAAACAGAACAGATCCTTAGGGCAGTGCACAGGAAAGAAATCATTAGCCAACCTCAGTTTTCACTGGAAAACTTGACTGGAAAAGCCCAGATTACATTACAGTTCAATTTGTAATCACATCCAGCCCCTTTCACTTCAAGTCTTAAGTACTGCAGCCACTCATTGTGAGGGTATAGCTTTAAGATGGGGAATTCAGTATGTATTCCTAACAGATGATCAAATGTTTTGCAAACTTTATAACAATATGGTGGACTTCAAAGTCTAATGAAGTTAGGTAAATCCATACTGTAATGTTTCATCTCACAGATGTCATCTGATTATTATTAACATGCAGAACCTATCTATTTTTTCTCCTCTCTCCCTCCCACCAACCATGCAACAGTTTAACAACATGAAAGAAATCCTTTGGAAAACAAATAAAATTCAGGCTGAAATGGTTCGAAGTGGTACATACAAAATTCTTCTCATTTAAAGATGTGAGAATTTTTGTTTAGTTGTAGTAGTATTTATGTAGCTAATCACTAATAAGCCTGACTGAAAGAATACAATGATAAAGAATAGTATTTAAAAAAAAAAAAGAAGGTCAAATTGCCTGTAGAACACTCAAAGATAAAGGTAATACATATAGAGATGTGCTTTTTGGGGCATGTAACAATCAGAGACAAAATAGCCATCTGAAACAAAGCTGGAGACATGGACAGTGAGTAGCCTGAGAGCAATGAACCTATTACACGGACCACGGTCTCCTTCTCACTGGAGATCAGTGTTTCCATTTTATCTTAAGGAAACCTTGATCAGGTACAAACAAAATGCCCAGATTTTCAGGAAATAATCACGCTGACTGAATTTGCTTGGTATTCTTCTCTTTAGACAGGGACCTTCTATCAAAACTTAGCCTGTAGGATCTTCTCTGCTTCATGGAAGGGGAAAATCACACTGTAAAAAAAAAAGCTACAGTGAACATGTCTTTCACGAGGAGAAGTGCAAAGTTTTTTTTAAAAAGAACTCTATTATTTTTGTGGCACTACCTTCGGTCAACTGGAGGCCAATGAATTTCATAGAGGCCAGTAGTAAGTTTCTCCATTATGCTGGAACCCAAACACTTGAACAGAATTTACCACCATCTCTCTTAAGTATCACCTTTTAAAATGAATCTTCCAAAAGTTTGTTTGGTTTCACTATTTGAAATTGCCAAGATATACTCTTCCTATAGACAAAACTAGGGGGATTTCCCATGCCCACATTCTTCTGCTATTCAGAAAAGAGCTTTGTAACCTTCTGACTGGACATATATCACCCTAGGTATAGATGCCAATGGTACAGAAATAGTAGGTTAATGTATCATTTGGAGTCTTTCAATTTGGTTTGAAAGACTCCGATGGTTACATTTGGACATTATAACCAGTGATTTGGAAATACATGACTTGAAAAAGAACATAATAAAATCTAGCTTTGCTCCTCAAAGTTACCAATTATTGTGTTTGTCCTCATGCTCTTTGTTTCAATGAAAGGCATTAACTGACAATACCTTGGCTGGATTTTCACATCAGCTGTTCATAATCTGTGTTTTTAATGACTGCATTTTTAGTGTGCACCTTCACTGGAAGGATTTTATTGTCATTATAATGTGTGGGAAAAGTATCACTTTCCATCAACTTCCTTTCCAAAACATTGCATATATGTGTAGCACAGTATGCAAATTTGATAGACAAAGTATTAGCAAGGCTAATCATAGTTTAATGAATGGAAACTCTGCCTTCAGCTCTTTCTGATGGGATTGGTAGTTGGGGTGGTTATTTTGTTACTTCTTTTTGTTGTTGTTGTTGAGGACATTCTTGTGGGTGCATTTAAATTGGTGCCAAATTACCTGAAATAATTTGTGGTTATTAAACAAACCATTCTCTGGTGTGGAAAGAGCATTGTTCACTGACATTCCAGAGGCTTGTCTTTCTTAGATTGTAGTAACTGATCTCCGACAATAATGCTTTGTGTATGTTGCCTCTTGGGTGGTGGAAGAAAAGATTAAGCCATTCTACAAAACTGCACATATGATCTACAGCTGGCATGTCACATTATAACCGAACAAAAATGATCTCATGGCTTACAAAAGCTCTTTATGGAGGCATCACTTGCAAGGTTAACTACAGTGGCTGACAAAAAAGATGAGGTGCAAACTACCATCCTATTTCCTGACACTGAAGGGAAAGTACTGTGTCTCCTCAGTCTGATTCTCCATTGGGTATTTATTGACATTTACCTTATTTCTAAAACTGGACTTCTAAAACTGCAAATAATGACTATTTTTTATTTTATTGAAACATGAAATCCTTTCCACTTCACTATCTTTACACACTTTTCAGTGTCTGACCAACTGCTTTTTGGTAACATAAGAAGGACTTATTTGGCCAAACCCATATGTTATTATAAAGGCAAAGTTTAACTCATAAATTATACTACCCTTTTCTCACAAAACCTGCCTTTGTTGCTCTTTCATTGTATAAGGATTCCATATCTGTACTCATAAGTATTCTTCATCAGGTGTATGCAACAGTTGCTTATGGCTCATAGCACTTGGTTTTTAAGGTTATTTAGTTATCAGATTTCTTATTCCCAAGGGTCTTACCACTTACAATGTATTCAACTAGAGGAATTCTATACTCACCAATTTACATTAGTCAGGGCAAACTGAGGCATGTCCACATTGGCCAGTCATTCTATACATTGGGATTCTTGTCTTTTCTCATTTGTATTGTTCTGAGCCACGAGTAACTTGACCAAAATTGGATGTCACCAAGTCAATATAAAACTGACATAAATGAGAGAAGAACCAAAAAACTGTGTTATCCTGTGGTACTTCTGGGGCATCTTCATTACCATCAGTTATTTGAATCAGGTTTACACTAGTGCAAAAGAGACTTTAAAAAATGCCCCACTCTATCACATTTGAATGCTTGACAAAATTAACTGGAAAATGCCAGCTAGTCTGTCAGATTGTTTTGACATTTCCCATAGGAAGTATCCATTTTAAGACAGTCAATACCTTTCCTAGACCCTTGTCAATCTGTTCGGACTAACAACATTTACATAACCAGCAAATTAAGACTAATTTGACAATTAGACAAGTAGCTAATCAGGATCTCTCTAGGTACTTTCTTTTCACAAACAATACACAATGCTTAATTTCCCTACCAGAAAATTACAGCATCTACTGAGATTTCAAGATCTGATTAGTTTCAGAGGTTCAGGTTTTGTAAAACACTGTTTTTCAAAATAAAGGTATAAACTTCTTAGGCACCCTATGCCTGAAATCTGGAGAAACCCCTCTTTCTCCCTGGGGAAAAAATGGGACCTTTTAGATTTTTACTGATAAGGTATGAATAACATTCTTATAAAGCTCAAAGATTGTCCAGATATACACATTTAAAATAGTTATGGTAATTAAATTGAATTGCAAGCAGCTATAGCTCCAGGCAACACCAGTTAAAGGTAAAGAGAAAACATCTTCTGCATATGTTTCTGATTTATGTAATTACATGCTTCTACAAGCTACACACCATTCACTGGCAAACAGCCATTTCTTCCTTCATTACAATTTAGCCACAGTAAGTAACATACTTCATCTGTTTGAAAAGCTCCACTTAATAATGCCACAGAGAATATATACAGCAACACTTGGGAGTGAATGTGAAAAATTTCAATGTTATTTGGTTTTGTGTGTTAAAAATAATCTCTGTGGGTCTGTTTCTGATGTAAATAATGAATGACTCCATTTTAGACAACTAAATTACACATTATGTCAGTGAGAAATGAATTAAACCTAAGGTGTATTTTATGTATGAGATTATGTGTTTGCTCTTGAGAACTGCTGGTTTTCAGAATGTAGTAATTTTGTAATGTACTGGGCCATCCTGAGGCAAGTCCTTACCAATTCCAGTGAAAGGAGAGCAAATTCAGATGCTACCTGAAAAAAAATGGATTGAAAATTCAAGAACCTTCCCTAAAAGCACAGGTTTCCCTCTGCCAACAGAACCACAGACAAAGGATTTCTCTAATATTTCTGAGACCTGGCCTCTGGACTCCCCTCACACCTCACAAGAAACTTGGAGTCAATGTTCAAATAGCATTTTCAAGGAGTTATAAAAGAAGATTAAATTAAAAGGTGTGGTTTGGGGGGAGGGATATTTGTTGGTTTGTTGAGGGTTTTTCTCTCCACATTTCATCAGACTTTCAGATTTCATACTACTCACAGTCACACTGCAGTCCATGGAGTTACCCGTAAAGTATGTTTTCCCAAAGAATAAAAGTCTTCAGACTTTTGTCCTTTTAAATACAGTATTTCCTCAGCTATATTAGTTTCACCAGACACGACTGATTTTGCAGTTAGCTGTAAAGCCTAGTTTATTTATTTGTAATGGGTTACACTATGAGACAGTGTCCTAATAGGACAATGGGGTGCAAATAGGTAAAAATATATTTGATTACAAGAAATGTAGAAAAAGCTGTTGTACCTGTAAAATTGCATATGAATTATGAGATTCTGCTTCTACAGTTGCTTTCTCATTTCAGTGTGCAATGATGTCTTGAACTATTTCACATTTTAATTCATATAAAAGTTGCGATTACGGAGAGTATTCCTAAGTATGCTCTACTGCCCATTAAATAGTGTCTAAATACATAATTAAGAGATACAGTTTACATATGAAATTACTACTCTACAGTATCTCAGCGAGTTTAAAACACATTTCTGCTTAGCTAGAAGATTTTCAGTAAGTCATGAATACTTGTCCTTACCACAGCTCTTTCATTCCAATGCCAATATGCTATTATTTATAACATATTTTCTGGTTCTTCACTGTATCTGGAAAGGATTCTGAATGAAGATATTTTGGGTTTCTTTTATTTCACTCTCTGCTCTCACCCAGCTGTTGATAGTGAGGAAGCTTTGCACTTAGGGCACTGAAAAGGAGAGGCCCCTACTCCTCTTGAAAGACACTGTACCAGGCCCTCTGAAACCCATTCTGTCCTTGACACTGCATTCAAAAAATTCTGTGAATCTGCCTCTTCTGCTCATGCAATAATTATTCTTTTACAAAGTTTAGCATCTTCAACAGAGACCAATGCAAAAACTTGCCCACACAATCATCAGTAGTCTCCAGATAAGCATATTTACCTATGGCAGTAAGAACCAAGGCTCAGTCCTTGCTCCAAATCACCCTGACCTGAGATCAGCATCTGAATCTTGTGTATACTAGGACCAGGCACTTTTAACTAGAATTTACACATTGCCACGAGGAGAAAAAACAAATTTAACTAACCAAGCAAAACAACACATAAGGCAAACCCACCTTTATTTAAGATTAATTTCTTACCATATTTTCTTATTCCCATATCTCAGAGATACTTTCCTAAATCTGAACTGAACTGGAGAGGAAAAATAAAATTTGAAGGTGATGCTGCCTTCTTTATTTCAGCTGACAGCAGGATGCACACAGCCCAGAAGGCAAAGCAGTAACAGATGCAATAATCCATCCTCTGTGAGGACATGTTTTAAGAAGATGCTGAAAGCCATGTGAAGGCAGCTGTGGAGGTGTGTGCTGCAGCTCATGGACCACAGGCCACCTGCCAAGGTCAAAACTGGACAGACACAAAGTTCTGCTTGAAATTTTCAACGTCAGCTGTAGGCATAGGAGTCACAGTTATAGTCATGTCCCTGGTCTTATAAAGTTAGACTAGGAACAAATTAGGCTACATCACTTTGCATATTTTAGATCACAATCGTAAACTGTGAGCAAGAAGACCCAGTGCTGAACCATTAGGTGCTAGGAACTATTTTTTTCCTCTGTGTGTTTGTGCATCCAGCCGTAATAGCCTGTGACTGAGCTCTTCAGGCCCCAATACCATAAAGGCGTAATTGAAGGTCACAACAAATTTAATGCTGTCAAGTCTGTCACATGCACACCTGAGGTGCTTGTACTCCTTACGTGTTGGCCCACAGAAAGTGATCTGTCACTTAACATTTCCTGCCCTTTGTCACCCATGCTAGAAGGACAAAAGGATGTGACATACCCAGAAACGGTAGCATCACTATGCAGCACAGTCACAGTATGTCTGCAGACTGCCACCTTAAAACCTGTGGAAAAAGAAGAATTGACAATGGGATCCTTAAAAATGAGAGAATTAGGAATTCAATTAAGATTTAGATGCTTAGCACTCTTAAGTCCTTGTGAAAGTCATAGCTAAGAATAATAAAGCTTTGTGACACCTTTCCCCAAGTCTGTCAGAGAAGGGAAATGGTGAAGTGTGAAATCATGACAGGTCAAAGCCTTCATGAATATCCTGGACACTTCCCAACACACTTATCCATCTCTGTGTTGAACTTGAGGGAAAGTTTCTGGATGAGGAGATTGAAGCCTGTAAAGTAACATTCAGTGTGTCTCAGTTGGCTTCTAACTTGCAGGTGTTGGCCAGTAAAGACTCTCAAGGCTGGAGATCACAGACACGAAGTGTCTATTGTTTTCTTAGTGGAGACCACTTGCTTCTGGATTTTGACTCCAGGAGAGAATAAAGGTCAAGTAAGGGCACACTGCCATGATTTTGTTTCTGTGTGGCAAGAGACAGACAGTACTTTATTTTCCGTTTTCTTTTGCTTTGGTCTGCTATGCTTTTTTTACCAAATATCTGGGGATCTGAGTAATCAGGGACTTTTTGTGAATTAAGAAAGTAGATAAATAAAAGCTTTTTAAAAAGATATTTCCCCATTATTCTTTCTAAAGAAAAGCAGGTGTTTTGTGAAATACCTTTTTCTCTTGATAGTGCAGTAGGAGAGTGAAACTGCACTGACCCCTAAAGCAACAATAAATTCAGAACACATGAGAAGTGAGCCCTTGGTGAGGAGGTGAAATGAGTGACCACTCTCCTGAACTAATTTGTAACACCAAAGATGTCAAGTGATATGCTGAATGAAGAAATTATTTGCTTCTGAGAAAAGCTTTGCAAAGATCCCAGAAGCCTGGCAAAGGCTTGTGTCTTGATAGAAGCAATCAACTGCCAGACTAAAAAGTGCTGTTAAGAATCTCATCTGGGAAGGGGGGAGAGCTGCATGTTCCAAGTGTGGACCCAGTTATCCACAGCCTTTGCTAGACTGTGCAGCCAGAATGAAAGCATGCCAAGCATTCATTTGGTGCCCTTTGGAAGGACACATAAATCTTAAGGAAAGGTTTCAATACTCTAAATACATCACAAACAAAATAGTATCAGCAGTCCAGCTTTAGAAAGCATGTGACAAATGGAAATCTAGCACTTCAGGCACTTGGCACAAAGTAAAACTTTACACAGAGGTTGTTTAAAACTTGTACCCATGCAATTACTTATCTGCAAAGCTTTCTTACCTTCTTATTCTTCTAAGAACCCGAAGTTTGCATGACCAGAGCTTGTAACTCTCACAGCAGAGGCATAGCCATAACCAGTTCATACAATTTAATTCAAGCATACCAGCTTACACATTCTAGTTCAGACCAGTGGCTACCACTTCCAGTGAGACTGCCATATTCGGGGAGAGATTCACAGAGCGCACAATTAGGCAGCTACACTGCTTCATGTCAGCAGTGGATCAGCCTGTTCAGTCAAGGCTGTATGATGCGTTGTGTCATCTGCATGTTCTCCTGCAATTTGAAAAGCAAAGAGGAATTGCAACACAGCATAGAAACATCCTGCAATTCAGATTGCAAGGTGTGGGCAAAAGATGACAGTAGTGATACAAAACTAACAGCTGTGTGATGTGGTGATTCTCTACCTATTGTACCAAATCAATTGACAAGTTATTATTCCAAAGTTAAAGATCTAACCATTCCAGGTTACAGGGCTATAATTCAGCCTAGGGTAACACGTTGCATATTAGAGGAATTTAGCCTTTGACCTGCTTAGATGCTAGAATCATCCAGCTCCATTCTACGTGTGAAGCTTCACACAGCTCTAGCCCTGAAGAAAAAAGTCAGAGCTGCTAGAGAGCTTGCAGGTGTTGAAGAGTCAGAAGTATCTGTTCATTATATTACCCTTCGCCTCCTGAGAAACAATAGTTCAGAAATCACATACACTTTCATAGGAAGTCTTTCTAAAGGTGAAAGGCAGAGGAAAGAGAGAGATTTGATATGTAAATCCTATGTGTGACTGTGAAAATCACCCCTTTGTTTAGAGTTAACAAAGCACTTGAGAACCTAATGAAACATATATTTTTAATTATGGTACTTGGGATATAACTCACAAAGCTCTTGTTAATGCTGTTGAGAGAAGCTAATTTTCTCCTGATGTTGAAAAATAACACACAAAGAAAGGTAATTAATATGAATGCTGGTATAGGAGTGAAACAAGAGCTCAAAGTCAAGAAATACCAAGAAATTTCTATATAAAAATGTTGAACGTCTCATACAACTGTATTTGTACTACATGAATAGAAAATAACAAATGTAGTCCCTTTATTTCAGAATAAGAAAAGAGTGGTTTGAGGAATCACAGGTCCCATCCTGGGTTGTTATGCAATAACACAAAAAAACTAGGAAGAAATAGTAAGGTTAAAGTAAGGACTGTTCAAGGTAAAAGGAAAACAGAATAAAACATATCTGAGGTGTGCCAGAAGTATTCCATGCACTAGACACTACATACTACTGTATAAAGAAGAAAATTATCTGGCTTTCAGAAAATCACTGGATATGTTTCCAAAGGAAAAAATGAATATAAGTAGCAACATTTCAATGTGTATAATAAACCAAATGACAACTGATCGTAAAGCAAAAAACAGCAACAAGACAACTGAAGGACAGGAAGGTTATTAGACATGCATCTAAAACAGAACAAAATATTAGTCTGGAGCAAGATGCATTTAATACTTTCATTAATGACTTTCATAACAATGAATAGAAGTACTTTAATGAGAGTTAGTCAGCACATGAAAAGGGTGAACCCTGCCCATGCAGGGAAGACAGAAGTGTTGCACAGGAATGAACTTAACAGCATTCAGCCTCATAGACTGTGATGTTGTCAGCAAGGGAAAACAGAACTTCTCTTGCAAGCTCAGAGACCATCATTAACGTTTTCCCAGTGAACTACAAAGAAGAGACCAGATGGAAAGACTACTGTATACATACAGCTACCAATCAAAAAAGTCAAGACACTTCAGGAGGTCTGTAATAAACCACATATTCATTCACATATTCTGAATATAAAAACTCAGATGTGTGCCTGAAAAAGTTCTCTCTTATTTCCCACATATTTTTGACCTTAAACAGATTTTAGTCACTGTATAACAGAGAAGTTATACTGTGACATGGGGCTCATGCTAATTTTGGTATAGTTTCTCCTGAAGTTTTCTCTACTGATAACATGTTCTAGAAATAGAAACACAAGTTGTAAAACTATGATAAAAGTCAAACAAAAATAGTCTGCAATGATAGTTCTATTTTTATTTGGATTTTGTCACTTCTTGAGTTTACAGTAGGTCTTTAAGTGTTTTTAGCAAGGCTTTCATTCTAGCTTTAAACCCTTCTTAGCTTTAAGACAGATAAAAAAGGAATTGTCACCTCAATCTATCCAGATTGGGTGTTCTTTTTTGATTCTCAGATCACTGGATTTATTTCTGCCTCTAACTTAAACATGGAATTTTAGTGGGAAGGTCTTAAGACCTGTCAGGGCAACTAGATGAGTAGCACACTGCTGAGTTTGCTGAGCAGCTCTATGTCTTTCAGGCTTAAACAGCATTATACAGCTGGAATTTCATTAGCTTTTTTATTTTTTTTTCTTTTTTTTTTTTTTTTAGATAAAATACCCTTCTTAAGAAAAACACATTTATTTCTGTGGAGCTTATAATTTTACTTTGGTGTCCCATAAAAGAAACCAAACCCAGTTTTGAGATTCTAATGACCAGCCAGGATTTCCATAAGCTTCTACCATACAATAAGCAGCTTGAACTTCAAGAAAGAAAACTGTTAGAACTGACATCCTTATTTGTAAAATGGAAAGAGGAGACAGGAATCCCCACAGTATGTTGGGAATGTGGCACATGTGATGAATGATATTGCCGCATCAAATAGCCTACTTAATCTTTTACTGTTTACTAGCTGGTTATCAATATTTATAAAATGGAGGATATTTTTACTGATGTAACTTTGTTGGAAACAGTTAAATAGCTGGAAGCCTTTTAAAATTTTAATTTTAATTTAATGCTGTCTTGTATCTGACAGCACAGAATGTCAAAGAAATGTGCTTGAGGAACTAATTTTGATGATATCAAGACATTGCAACTAACTTTAAAATACATTAATGGCTTACAGACAACTTCTTGTTTGTTATGCAAGGAAGTGGCTGTCTTCCCATGGGATGCTAGCCCATCTGTTAGACAGCCAGAAAAGATCAGCAACAAAGCTGTTTTGTTAGATTAAATATGGCAAGATCTCATTTTCTAGTATGGTTTCTGGTATATTGTAATAATGGCTGACAACACTTCACCAAATTGGGTCAAAATCATGCCAGAAAGTTCGAAATATACAGGGCATAGGAACCAAATACAAAAACATAACAAAACTGATTTGGCAAACTCATCAGCTTACTGCAAAACTGCATCTGCAAGCTCTGCATAGCAATATGGAGAGCTTAATTAAAGGAAATAATTCATTTATCAGTTAAGAGATATTTATAAAACACAGCTGGACAAGACTTAAAACAGAGGGTCACCCATAGCTAAAGGTCTTGAAAAACTAGAAGTCTTTTGGCAGCAAGCGGGTTTTCAAAAGCTTAAATTTCTTAATATGAGAGCAGAGTTGCACTCACTCTTTGAAACATCACTGTCTCAAAAGAGATTATCTCTTCCATTTTAAAGAAAAGCCTGTGATGAGTAAAGTAAGGATGACTGGACTCCACAAGACCAATTTTTCTCTTGCAAGAGTGAGAAAGTTACTCTCTGACTCAGCTCATCATCTGCAAAATGGGAACACTGGTATTATTTTTAAAAAAGGGATCTGAGGAACTTCATTAATAATCCAGGGGTGGCAAGATATCAGCAAGAAACATACAGATGTTTTAGAAGTATCAGTTGAAAATGTCGTTAAAATGATACCTTTTATCGGCAGAATTATAGAATGGTTTGGGTTAGGAAGGACCTTAAGATCATCTAGTTCCAACTCCCTGCCATGGGCAGGGACACCTCACACTAAACCATGTCAGCCAAGGCTCTGTCCAACCTGGCCTTCAACACCACCAGGGATGGAGCATTCATAACTTTCTTGGGCAACCCATTCCAGTCCCTCGCCACCCTAACAGGGAAGAACTTCTTCCTTATATCCAACCTGAACTTCCCTTGCTACAGTTTGAACCCATCATCCCTTGTCCTATAGCTACAGTCCCTGATGAAGAGTCCCTCTCTAGTATCCTTGTAACCCGCTTCAGATACTGGAAGCTGTCCCTGTCACTACTAAAAATGCTGAACAGAATAAGAAATAAAAAGATGAGAAAAAAAATCCTAAATACATACTTATCGATTACCACCCACATTCATATTTTATGTTGGACTCAAATGCTCTTCAGATAGTCACAATAAATGTGATTATTCATCACATAATAGTGACGTTTTTCTGAATTAGCCTCATACTTGCAAAAGGAATACCGAAAGTTTTAGCAATAGCAACTTGATTTATATTTAACATAACTCTCCATCTAAACTCTTTAGAGGAGCATGGATGTGTGGTTGGGGTACCACTGTTAAAACTTTCTTAACTCTTTTAGGTCTGAAGGCTGTGGGAAAGCAGGATGGCTGGGGGTGACGGATAGAAATAGTTAATGAAATGGATCCAGGCGTTATCACCCTGGTCTGGCTTAAGCCTTGGGAACAGTAAAGAAAATACCAGAGGCTGTTACCCTGGACAGGCTCAAGCCTTGGGAACTGGGAAGAAAACATCAGGTGTTAATGCCTTACTCGGGCCTAAGCCTTAGGAACTGTAAAGAGAACTATGAAAAGTAAAGATCAGTTTGCAAAACAAAGCAGGCGGTTTGCAAGATAAAGCAGGATGTGCATCTCAAAGACAAACCAAAGAGTGTGAATATTTGTAACCCTTAGTAGTTTTACTAAATCGGGATGATAAGGGAGTAAGAGTGTAAAGTTGCTGCTTAGCACCTAGTAGACTATAAAAGGGATGCAAGACGCAAAATAAAGGATTTTCAGATTTCACCAGAATGGGAGTCCCTGCTCGATACACCACAGATGGGATGAATACCTTCTATTGCCCAATAAAATCAGTCCAGGAATGACCCAGTTCTGAGATATGATCCAACCCCCCTAAAACATTTAGTTTAAATGATGATAATCACTCAAGAGTCAGCACTGACTAGAAGAAACCAAATCTAATGTGTATTGGCCAGGCTAGATGGTATCTCTTAAGGCATTCACATGCAGAATATGGGATTTTCAGACAATGAAGCCAAAGGAACAGATTTATGAAGAAAGAACAAAGATGAAAATGCTTTTCACAGGGCTTTGAAAGCAAAGCTGGAGAAAACTGCAGGAAGAGAATCCCAGGACCAGCAAGAAGGTGGGCTGGGTATATTCATCAGATGTAGGGGCATAATCAAAGGAGATTATCTCCTCCATACAAATTCTATCTACAAATTCTATCATTTCAGCTGAGGAACTAAAATCCAAACCACACTGTAGTCAGCATCTGACAGGAACTGAAAGAAAACAAAAAGAATAAGCAACTTTCCTGATCCCTCTTCTTTCCCTGTGTTCCTGCTTTCCTGTTTCCAGTTACAGTGCAACTCTGAATTTTTCACTTGGAGCAATTCCCAAATACAGACTGCAACATCCCTTGAGTGCAATGAAGAGGAAAACAAACAAACAGAAGGTATGTGACAAAGTTACAGCTCCATGAGGAATGCAGATGAGCCAAAGCTCAACTGGGAAAGCAGTGCTTCCCTAGACACAGCCATCAAGTTGATGTTTGCCATAAACTCATGAAAGTTTTGTTTAAAGCATTATGCTGATTCGGAGAAAACTCCATGAACAAACTCGCCAACAGAGTTTCAAGTTGACAAGCAGGTATTCTTTATTACGGCGCCGGGAGACACGGGGGATAGCTCCTCCTAACGTGTGTCCCCGTATTGCTCTACAGGTCATCCTTATATGGTCACTGGGAACATTACATCATTTCCAGAAAGTTTCCCGCATTCATACAAAATATGATGGTGGTTCCCAGCTTAATTAACATTACAGACATAGCAATCATCCTGTTCTTTTACTTATCAATAGGTTTTAACTGCTGCCATCCTGGCCATAAGCTAGTCCCAGGTGCTACCCACCCCTTGGTCGTTTTCCATTCTGTTCTTGTCACACCTTTTGTATTGAGGTTCTGAGGACCTGAAACTGCCTTCAGGCAAAACGGTTACTTTTCATTACAAAGCCAAACTTATCATTACTTTAGAACTGATTACATTTTGTGCCTCTTTGTTTCAATGCAGAAATATTTGACAATGCATAGATGTTCTGTAGTCACTGTACCAAGCAGTAAGGGATATCAGAAACTTGGAACTGTAGCAACAGGCATGGAAAATGCTCTATAAAGCATTATGTGCTCTATAGACAAACAGGAACAGCCTCATGCTCGTAAGCCCTTGTCCTCATTGGGGACTTCAACGACCCTGATATCTGTTGGAGGGATGGTATGGTATGGCCCAGCACAACCAATCCAGGAGGTTCCTCGATTGTGTGGAAGACAACTTCCTTCCACAAGTAATAGAGAAGTCAACAAAGAGAGGTGCCATGCTTGACCTCATGCTCACCATGAAAGGGCTGGTTGGAAATGTGATGCTCCAGGGCAGCTTTGGTTGTAGTGGTCATGAGATGGTAAAATTTGAGATCCTCAGGACATATCTAAGGAAGTGATCCTGCCCTTCTACTCTGCTCTTGTGAGACTTCATTTGAAGTATTGTGTACAGTTCTGGTGTCCTCAACATAAAAAGGACATGGAACTGTTAGAACAAGTCCAGAAGAGGGTCACGACGATGATCAGAAGACTGGAGCACCTCCCATATGAAGACAGGCTTCGAAAGTTGCGGCTGTTCAGCCTGGAGAAGAGAAGGCTGCATGGAGGCCTCATAGCAGCCTTCCAGTATCTGAAGGGGGCCTATAAGGATGCTGGTGAGGGACTCTTCATTAGGGACTGTAGTGATAAGACAAAGGATGATGGGTTCAAACTGTAGCAGGGGAAGTTCAGGTTGGATATAAAGAAGTTCTTTAGTGTAAGAGTGGTGAGGCAGTGGAATGGGTTGCCCAAGGAAGTTGTGAATGCTCTATCTCTGGTGGTGTTGAAGGCCAGGTTGGACAGAACCTTGGTTGACATGGTTTAGTGTGAGGTGTCCCTGCCCATAGCAGGGGCTTAGAACTAGATGACCTTAATGTCCTTTCCAACCCTAACTATTCTATGATTCTATGATTCTAAGATGGAGAGTGAAAAATGGGAACTGATAGTACCCAGCTTGGTAATAGACTCCTGCCTGAATCATTAAGATTCCCCCAGAATAAACAGCAAGGCCATCCAAGTACTCTACTGAACCCTGGGTTCACTCTTAGGGACTTCCAGCCTTGGAAGGTCTTTGCTGCAGAGGTTATCCTGGCATTAGCAAGGGCTCTTGTAAATACACGATAGATTTGTACTCAGTCCCCTTTGCCATATTTCCTTCCTCAGCGCTGTGCTGTGTTCTTCCATGACAGTGTAACAGTCCATTGCTGCAAGGTGTTCCTAGTGATGTGACGGTGTGGGAAAACAGATGTAAACATCTCTCTTAACACAGACTTCAGGATATGCGGAACACCTACCACCCTTCAGCTGCTCTGAGCAGCTCTGAGAGTGCAGAGGTATAATTGGCACAGAGACAGCCTATCAGCTAGTCACATACACATCTCATGCCATTATATAAATTCCTAAAATGGGATTGATGCTTCTTATCTTTTATTATGCAAAGTTTAAGTTGATTTGCTTAGCCCCAAAATATTCTGTTAACCACCTCCACATTTTGGTGTTAGCTGAGGTTTGAAATTTTTCCTGAAAGCATGAAACAGAACTAGCACCGACAGTACCTGTTTCAGCATATAAGTTCTTTTGGAATCAAGGCAGCTCTTTCATCAGGAAACCTATTCAAAGGAATGTTGCTTTTACCTAGCAGATGTTCTGCTAAAGAATTTGTTTTGTCCTTTGCAAAATATGGCTTAGAGCCCATATCCACTCCAGAGTGGAGATGAGTGTTGTTTTTAAGGTAATGAGTGGAAGTCTCTTTCCCCATAGAAAAGCTCTTTAGGAAGCGTTGACTGTGAAGAAATGTTTCCTGATAAGGATCTGGAATGTCATTTGTAAACAGTTCACATTTGTATGCAATTTTTACTACACAAATTATGCTTTTAGAGCAAAGTTGGACATATAAAAGTACAATTAAAAATAGCTGGGGAAAAAGTTTGTAAGAAATAGCTTGTTTAATGGATTTAATCCCTTTCTCTGATAAAAAATTATCTGCAGTGTTTTGTTATTAATTCCTTCACTACTCCTCTTTGTTAGTCAGAAGTTTTATGCAAACAAATTTCTCTCTACGCATTGCACACCAAAGGCTGACTCTAAGTGTTCCCTGTAGTATTTTAATATGTTCACCACTTGATAGGTTCAAGCTGTGCAATTGGGTGTCTTAAGTCACATGGTGCTGTTTATATTCTCAGCATCCTTTTGCTCCTAATAATCTTCATATGGTCAAGACATACATTTTGTTTTATGATTGAATGAAACTTGGCTCAGAGGAGCAAAGACTAATTTTTCAGAAGCATTTTGTACAAACAAAATTCCACTGCCATAAACACATTAAAAAGGGTGTTCTGAATGCAGCCATAGTGAAAAAAAAAATCTGTTTAGAAGATGCCAAAGTGCTAGAATGCTTTTTGTCCTAACAGCCCCAATAGCCATTTTTTTTCTCATCACTACCTACATGCCACAGAGTGATAGTAAACTTCTTTGATTTAATATAAATCTATACATAACAACTGTGATTTATATAATTTAAATCTTCACAAAAAGCAATGTTACTGAAAACATGAAGAATATATAACTTCACATCACTGTTTGTGCATAACTGTTTCCAGGACCAGCTGTCCATCTGCCAACTGTACAATAAATCATATTTTATTTCCACTGTTGTAGCAAAACAGTTTTATTTAAAACAAACCTTCACAATATGTCTTGTTTGCTACCATTTCAAGGCCTGATACCTTAATGGAAAAGAATATGCTAAATGTAGCATTATCAGGTAGGTCAGGTAGGGCAGTCCAGTACACATTTTCCCACAATCTCTGCTTATTAATATCTAGTTCTCCCATTGTGCAGATTTTTGGCTCTGTTCCACCAGAGCAGAGAAGAAGAATGTTTACAAAATGCAAACTTGGAGTGACACAAAAAAAAGGGGCTTTGAAATGTCAGTCATTTGGGATGAAAAGTTTCAAAGGGGAAGGTAAGTCAAAGGGTACTAATGGAATATCTGCAACACCTGCTTTTAGTGAATGTTTCGTAAGCAAGCTTTACTTCATAAGAAAAGCTTGGCCTAGACAAAAATGTCAGCTAAAATATCTGTGGCTAGCTTGAGTAGCCTGGTACCTAAGAACAGAAAGAGCATGTTTGTTATGCCCTAATGTGGCCTCTCACCCTGCTTCTATTGACAAAATAAGACTGCCTCGGTGGCCAACACAGCTTTTCACATCTCAAAGCGGAAGGCACTAGCAATGTGGCAAGCTCAGCCTCTTCAGGGGAGGAGAGGAGGAAGGCGACATTCAGCATCACTGCAGTAGAAAGCCCTGCTCTGTGAGGAAGAACTGAACTGCTGCACACAGGAATGAGTTTTGTAAACTTCAGAAGTTTTCCTGCTCCACTAAATAGCCCTCCTGAGGCATTCTCATTTCTCATGAGCAAGTTTCATAACTGTCATAACAACCCAGAGACCTTCAGTACTGTTTTTTTCCCTGAAAGAATTAATGCATATTTGTAAGATTTTAACACCTTGAAGCAGGCAAATCCTGCTAAATAGTCAACAGACCATCACAGAACCTTAACACCTAACAGCTACAAACACCTTGCACTCAGAGAACATTTGTGAAGCTGAAAAGCAACAACTTCATCTCACAGAAAGGGCTGTGTAAAATGCTTGTCCTACAGCAGAGGTCCTGCAGCAGGTTCAGATCCAAGTCCCCAGAGACAAATTCAGGGCTTTCCCTGAAACACCAGACTTCTTGTCCAGCTAAAAAGCACATCAGCTCCTACACAAGCTCAGAAAGCTTCCATTTTATGTAGAAGCAAGGAGAAAGAAGCATGATAGGTAAGGCCACAAACTGGAGTTCCAGTCTGATTATATCCAAAAACCATGACCCATGAAACTCTCTAATTTTTGTATCACAGAGCTAATGACATTCACATGAAGTCAGTATGGAAACAGCAAAAAAGATTAACATTTTCCCATGGTAAAATATGATTGTTATCTGCTCTTCTGTTACTACTATTTATAATTTTTGATCCATAGCAACCAAAAGAATTGCTTCAGCAGGAACTGTGTTATCAACCATTACCAAAGCAAGACCATTTTAACAATATTTATCACCAACATTGAAAAGAAAAAGCCTCAAAATGCTAAATAACATGGTGAGCACGATATACATAGACACAGACAAAATCCCAGGAAACTTTAGGAAAATAGTTTGTAGGCTTTGCTTTACAACATATGGAGGATGGATGTTTGCCACTGATGACAGGAAATTAAATCTGTTGTGATCCGATTTCTTCAGCTGAATTTTGGTTTTAAACTTCCCTATTTCCATTTCCCCAGAGACTTGCCAGCACCATTAGCACTGGGGGCATATCTGCTGGTAGAGGACAGATACAGCAGGAGATTTTTTTACAGCACCTAGTGTACTTATCCAGATAAAAAATCTGCTCTTGAAAACCTTTTTGTAAGACACAACTGTCCTAAAAAAAGCTGATGTACACTGATCAGGGGGGTCTTTGCGACAACGGTGACTCAGTCACATTATTTGTGAATTTAATTGTATCTGGCCAGCTTGGAGCATTGGCATAATACAGGATACCTCAGACAACCAGCTATGAAGAATTAAGTATCTTGTAAAATGTCAGACACTGATGCATTACTATGGTTTAGAGATATCAGAAGCCATTTTTTGACATGAAAACACAGAGCTGGAGAGGAAGGTAAACTCAGAGAGTGCAGTCTGTATGCCTTACAAATATAATTTAAGTTTATTTATAAATAGACCAGAAGCTGAGAAATGTCTTCAATAAACTATTAGCATTTTTCATGTTTGCAGATATTCAGCGCTAGAAGTTCATCTGGAGAGCTACCTGAAGGTTTAGATAGGTTTGTAAGGATGATCCTCTTATTTCACACAAGTTTTCCCTCCCATAAATTCTTTAAGGTTGCACTGCATTCAGTGGAGCTGTTCCTTTTTACACTAGTTTAAGATTAGAATCGGGCCTTTTGTAAATGGAATGTCAAGAAACATGTTTAAGTAAAATGTAAGCTTTTGATATAAGGGTTCTGCTTTCAGTTTACATAATGATATGCTGTGGAGCACAGCTTTCCTATTTTGTATTCTTTTCATTCTTCTCATACCACCCTATGACTCTTTATATACTAGTTTGGATCTTTTCTTCTTGCCATTCCTATTGTAAACTACATTTCTTTTGCACCCTTTTAACAGCATATCAATGTGTTCAAACTTACTGCCTTATGACTAGCAAAGCACTCAGAATTTCTGGTGGGACTTTCAGTTGGGTTGTATGCAAGCTGAACAGTTCATATTAACTGTCACATATTAAAGTGATGGGAAGAAGCACTGGCTCCATCGATGACTCTTCAGCAAGATTCTCAGCATAAGAAATCACTACCTTTTGCCCCAGGCTCCAGGGAGGTCAGGTAACATTGTACAGATGCTAAATGAGAAGATGACATCCCAAAAAATACCATTCCCTTGACTGTATAATAAATAGACCAATTAAAAAACAATGTTTGAACTCCTGTTTAACTGTACAGAACTGGAAGCATAAACAACTAAAGGATGAGTGTGATGCTTGGTATCAGACCTTTAAACCTTCAAGCTTTATGCTGGTGTGCATAATAGAAAAGCTGACCTATTGGGTGCCTTGTGTACGACTGCTCAGAACTAAAAATTACTGCTTGATCATATTCATCTGTATCAATTCTTTCAGTAACCAGTTTCTCTTTTGAGGACTAGACTGATATAACAAACTACTCTGTAATGGTAAGGCTCAGGAAATGGACTTAGCAGAGAAACACGAATATGTGGTAGTGGAAGCCCACCTCCCTTAGGGCAAAAATCTTAGCTAAAGCACCTTGGCAGTGTATTAATAGCTATAAAAGAATCTTTCTCTGCTGACCACAAATATGCTGTGGTCAACAATAGGTCTACTCACTGTTTTGTTAAAAACAGTGATGATTTATTTTGCTTCAGCCATATGTGAATCTAGTCACCACATTATGAATAATAATATCCTCTTAGTCTCAATGGAGCTGTTTTTATACAGAAAGATCAACAAAGCATTTAACTAAATACTTAGTATAGCATTCTACTGACTGACCCCTAAAACACAATCGTGTCTGTGATGGAACAGTGTAACTATTTAACAATGCACAGCAGCAGAGGAGACAAAGAGTAGAAAACATCCATTAGAAACCAGAGCAAGAGCTGAAGTAAAACATAACTACCTCAATTAGGCATGAGCATCAAGTAGAGCTAAAGTTATATGTCTGAAGAGTGTCCTAGAGTCTCTAAGCCTACAAGAAACAGAATTTACACATTAAATGGAGGATGAACTCCAACCGCACAGTTCCCTCTACAGTGGAATGAAATCTGCAAGGTTCAGAGGGAATTAAAATGATGGATTAAATCACTTGGTTTCTGCAGCACTGTCTTCAGGTTAGAAAATCAGAGGAGAACTGAACCCAGGTGATAAAGGTTCAACAGGGGCATACAGAACCAAGCTGGAGTCTTCAGATGCAAACAGAATGGCTTGGCATCTGCTTAGCCAGCTCCTCCTTAACTACTTCCAAATGGCAAACAGGATGAGTAGAACAAAATTTAGTGATTAAATGCCTTTTAAACATCTACAGTTCTAATATATTTGATATTTAGTTTATTGTGATCTGTCTCAGTATTTACCTACTATGATCCTTCTCAATCATGATTTGCAACAGAGGCAAAACTACAGAACTGTACTATCTGTCACACTTTAGAGTGGCAAGCACCGCCTAGTTGACTGGATCCTGCTGTGTGAAACAAACAAGCATCACTTTAGGAAAAGAGAAGCCCAGACATTAAAAATTCACCCAGTTTAATTGGTCCCTGAGGCTGCAACATATTCATATTAAAATTATAGAAGTCCACTTTTATTTGGGATAGTTATAATGGTAATAATAAGATAGGGCATGTTCTTTTCCTTTCCTAACATATACTGTGTTCTGCTGAGTGTAGCAGGTTAAAATCATAAGGTTTCCAGCAGAGTACAGGAAAGGACCCAGGAAGGGTTTAAACACAGGAAACATCTCAGATGACCAAAACAAAGAAAAGTTAGTTCAGTAACAAAAGACATATTCTGTGACAAATCACACCTCTTTTCAGGAAGCTCCTTTGAGCTCTACAGTGATTTCTTTCCTTTTTTTCCTGCGGTAAAAGCAACCAGTAGTTTTTATTCCACCCTGCCCCCAAAGACATGCATACACACTCTGCCTCAAGAGCTCTGAGACCCTCAAGAGGTTTGCAGCTGGTGCAATGTTTTTCCTGGCCACCTCCTAGCAACCTGCAAGAAACAAAACTTCTTCAGGGAGTTTACTTCATAAGAAAACTGCCTTTAGCTCCAGCATAAGGCACATTTCTTTAATCTTTTTATTCTCCAACATAAATACAAAGCAAGTGTGTGAACACCCATTCACTTAGGAGCAGATACCCACATGTTCAAGGACAGGACAAAGCTGTTCAGAAGGGACAGTGAAGAGTGTAGAACAAAAACCTATACTGAGAAAAATGGACTAATTTTCTGAGTTGGAAAAGACGAGATGCCCAGAACTTCCCCCATTCCAAAAACCTCTGCCAACCATGTGGCTCAGTGCAGTCCTTTCACAGTTTTAAAGAATGCCATGCTAAGCAAGCCACTCGTTGGCCTTCAATTGCTAAAGGACTACTGAACCACACTTTACGTGCTGATAACTGAAGTAGATGCACAAGAAGTAGTTTTATGCATTTCCTTGGGTGTGTATCATGGGTTTTTAAAGCAAGATTATTACTTTTCAACTGTGTATCAAGCAGAACTCAAAGTAAAATAAAACTAAGCAAATAAAGAAAAATTCTGGAAAGCTGTAAGGAGTAATTTGACAACACGATTGTCAAATTTTAGAATCATAGAATAGTTAGGGTTGGAAAGGACCTTAAGATCATCTAGTTCCAATCCCCCTGCCATGGGCAGGGACACTTCACACTAAACCATATCACCCAAGGCTTCATCCAACCTGGCCTTGAACATTGGAACATTCACAACTTCCCTGGGCAACCCATTCCAGTACCTCACCACCCTAACAGGAAAGAATTTCTTCCTTAGATCCAATCTAAACCTCCGCTGTTTAAGTTTCAACCTGTTACCCCTTGTCCTATCACTACAGTCCCTAATCAATAGTCCCTCACCAGCAACCCTGTAGGCCCCCTTCAGACACTGGAAGGCTGCTATGAGGTCTCCATGCAGCCTTCTCTTCTCCAGGCTGAACAGCCCCAACTTTCTCAGCCTCTCTTCATATGGCAGGTGCTCCAGTCCCCTGATCATCCTCATGGCCCTCCTCTGGACTTGTTCTAACAGTTCCATGTCCTTTTTATGTTGAAGGCACCAGAACTGCACACAATACTCCAAGTGAGGTCTCACAAGAGCAGAGTAGAGGGGCAGGATCACCTCCTTCGACCTGCTGGTCACGCTCCTTTTGATGCAGCCCAGGATAGGGTTGGCTTTCTGGGTTGCAAGCGCACACTGCTGGCTCATGTTCATTTTCTCATCAACCAACACCCCCAAGTCCTTCTCCACAGGGCTGCACTGAATTTTCTTTTTGCCCAACCTGTTGCTGTGCCTGGGATTGCTCCCACCCAGGTGTAGGACCTTGCACTTGGCATGGTTAAACTTTGTGAGGTTGGCATCAGCCCACCTCACAAGTGTGTCAAGGTCCCTCTCAATGGCATTCCTTCCCTCCAGCCTACCAATGGAATCGCACAGCTGAGGGAAAAAAACTTGCTGAGGGCACACTCAATCCCACTGTCCATGTCAGCGACAAAGATGTTAAACAAGACCGGTCCCAACAGCGATCCCTGAGGGACACCACTTGTTACTGGTCTCCAGCCGGACATTGAACTGTTGACCACAACTCTTTGCGTGTGGCCGTCCAGCCAGTTCTTTATCCACTGAGTGGTCTACCTATCAGATTGATGTCTCTCCAAGTTAGAGACAAGGATGTCATGTTTTCTTAGATGTGAAGCTCCCCTGTGAGAGTCTGAAGACGATTACAAGATTTATATACCCTGTAAATGAAAAGGAGTGGTCGTAGCTGTCTGATTGTATCTGTTGGCTGTGATTTTGCTGGAGACAGGGTATACATCAATGGAGATAGTAAAAAGCTTCAGTTCTGAAAGTCACCTGTTGTACCACCCCTTCTGAACACACATTCCTGCTCCTGTCTGTATGACACATGGTTAAAATTACTTCCCTTCCCCCCCCTCCCCATTTTATCTTTCTAAAGTCTTTGTTATCTGTTGGGGAAATACAGAGCTAGAAAAATACAGGCAGAGGGAAATGTGTATATGGGTAATATACAGATATATATAGATATAGATATGTAAAGTCATTGTCAGAAATATAACATTCCTTATTTAATTTAGTTGAAAAAACCAGACATTTATGATACTATCTCCTAGCTGACTGATTTAATGTCATTCTCTGGTATCAAGGAAAAGAGAAGGCTGAAAAGTAGATGATTTATAGTTTTGGAAGTCTTTGAAATCAATGGAACATTTGCTGTGTTCAGTAATTTTTTTGCTGCTATTAACATAGTCTACTAAGCACAATAGTAGTGGAGCTTTCGGATAACTTAAGAGCATTTTTTTAGCACAGAAAAGAAAAAGAACTTTTCTACTTTTCTACATTTTAATGGCTGCTTAAAGATAACAAATTAAGTTTTAAAAGGCACATACTAACATCAACACAAGATGTTCCTCACACTTGACAATAAAAAATCAGAGATCCATCAGGCTTAGACACTGGTATAAGATTAAAAAGAAAAATCATGTTTTTCTCTGGAGACAGACATTGTTTGCTGAAGAATGTAAAATTCAATTCCCTGGGGAATGCCACAGGCTTTTTGACAGACACTCTGAAACTGAAGTTGACTATTTTCTGTACAACTAACATTAGAAAGAAAGGATGGAAAAAAAGGAGGGGGGGGGAGGGGAAGCTGAAAAGAAGGAGAAGGACACATAATTACTTTCAGTGTTCACATGGCTCCGGCTTCTTGAATCTGAAAAAGTATCAGGCTGCAAAGGCTGGACTTCATCTAACTTCATACAATTGACAGGTGGGCTTCAGCTACTTCCAATTATTCAAAGTGAGTAATTAGTTATCTTAGCTCTTTTCAGAGGAACAATCGGAAATAATACTGAAGTTTATAAGAAAAGAAAACGTGCTTGCTCATGTTTGTACTTGGTCAAGCTCTATGCCATCTAACAATGTCAGCTTTGTGCCTAGAAAGTGCAGTTAGCTAGCCTAACATCAGGGTGGGCATGCATTTTACTGCCAACTACAAGCACCATTCAACAAATGTTCTCCATTCAAGCTGAACAGATGGAAAAAAAAATACTCTGAGGAGCTGCAGTTCTATAGGCATAAATTATATGGATGTCTTGCAATAGGAATGCTCAGGCTCAGGAGGAGAGATGTTATTATAAAGCTGACTGGCTTGCTTGGACATGCAGAATAAGGCTCTCTTCACCCTAAGGAAATGTAGATTTTGAATGCTACTCCCATATTTTGAGGGCATACATAGCCTTGTTGGTAATACTCTAAATATCTTCTACTGAAGGAAATTCTTATCACTGTCAGAGAAGATTAACAAGTCAAAAAGGCTCTAATAGTTCTACCCCTCATATTTAAAGCTTTGAAAGTGTAATTGGCTTTCCCTCTTCTTCCAGTACACTTTTCATCCATAGATTTACTTATTAAGACCAGGTGCTTAGTGTTTTTAACCAAGTAGTGTCCTCTCCTTTTCAGCCAACCTTATAAAAACTTTATTTAGATTATATGAGAATAACAGAAAAAAAAAAGACTAAGTGGGAAAAGAGGAGAAATATTGAGGCAAACTTTAGGTTTACATCTAAGCTCTCATGGCTTGGAACTCAAAATCAATTTAGAATAGATCAGTAACAAATGTATTAAAAAAATCCCATCCTTGAAACCCCCCATTAAAATTCCAGTCCAAGAATCATGCCCTACAATCTTCTGCTTCACAGAATCACAGAATCCCAAAGGTTGGAAGGGACCTTGAAAGATCACCTAGTCTAACCCCCCTGCAAGAGCAGGGTAAACTAGAGTGCATCACACAGGAACTTGTCCAGGCAGGCCTTGAATATCTCCAGCGTAGGAGACTCCACAACCTCCCTGGGCAACCTGTTCCAGTGCTCTGTCAATCTTACAGTAAAGAAGTTCTTCCTGATGTTAACGTGGAACCTCCTATGCTCCAGTTTACACCCATTGCCCCTTGTTCTGTCACTGGATATCACTGAAAAAAATCCTAACTCCATCATCCTGACACCCACCCTTTGCATATTTGTAAACACTGATGAGGTCACCCCTCAGTCTCCTCTCCTCCAAGCTAAAGAGACCCAGCTCCCTCAGCCTCTCCTCATAAGGAGATGATTAAGGCTCCCTTAATCATCTTTGTGGCTCTGCGCTGGACTTTTTCAAGCAATTCCCTGTCCTTGAAGTGAGGGGCCCAGAACTGGACGCAATATTCCAGATGCGGCCTCACCAAGGCAGAGTAGAGGGAGAGGAGAACCTCTCTTGCCCTACTAACCACACCCTTTCTAATGCACCCTAGGATGCCATTTGCCTTCTTGGCCACAAGTGCACATTGCTGGCTCATGGTCATCCTCCTATCTACCAGGACCCCCAGGGCCCTTTCCCCTTCACTACTTTCCAGCAGGTCAGCCCCCAACCTGTACTGGTACATGGGCTTGTTCTTCCCCAGATGCAAGACTCTACACTTGCCCTTGCTGAATTTCATCAAGTTTCTCCCTGCCCAACTCTCCAGCCTGTCCAGGTTTCGCTGAATGGCAGCACAGCCTTCTGGTGTGTCAGCCACTCCTCCCAATTTAGTGTCATCAGTGAACTTGCTGAGGGTACACTCAGTTCCCTCATCCAGGTCGTTGATGAAAATATTAAACAGCACTGGTCCCAGCACCGACCCCTGAGGGACTCCACTAGTCACAGACCTCCAGCTAGATTCTGCCCCATTGACCACAACTCTCTGCCTTCTTCCTTTCAATCAGTTCTTGATCCACCTCACTACCTGATCGTCAAGCCCACACTTCCTTAGCTTATTTATGAGGATGCTGTGGGAGACAGTATCAAACACCTTACTGAAATCAAGAAAAACCACATCTACCACTCTACCATCATCCCTCCACCTATTCACTTCCTCATAGGGTATAAGGTTGGTCAAACATGACTTCCCCCTCATAAAACCATGTTGGCTGTTCTTAATAACCCCCTCATCCTTGATGTGCCTAGAGATGGTGTCATGAATAAGTTGTTCCATCACCTTCCCAGGGACAAAGGTAAGGCTGACCGTTCTGTAATTACCCGGGTCCTCCTTCTTGCCCTTCTTCTAGACTGGTGTGACATTTGCCATCCTCCAATCCTCAGGCACCTCTCCCGTTTCCCACGACTTACCAAAGATGATGGAGAGTGGCCTAGCAATGACCTCCGCCAGCTCCCTCAGCACCCGTGGGTGCATTCCATCCGGACCCATTGATTTATAGATGTCCAGATTGCATAGCTGATCCCTAACCCAATCCTCATCTACCAAAGCAAACTCCTCCTTTGTCCTGACTCCTTCTGGGGCTATAGGAATCTGGGGCGCCCATAGAGAGTCTGCAGGAGTAAAGACAGAGGCAAAGAAAGCATTCAGCACCTCTGCCTTCTTTATATCCTCTGTCTCCAGGGCACCCACCTCGTTCAGCAGTGGGCCTATATTGCCTCTTGCGTTAGTTTTATTTGCTATGTATTTGAAGAAGCCCTTTCTATTGTCCTTAATCCGACTAGCAAGATTAATTTCCAAGGAGGCCTTAGCTGTCCTAATGGCCTCCCTACATCCTCTAACAACTGTCCTATATTCCTCCCAAGTGGCCAGCCCCTCTTTCCATTATCCATAGATTCTCCTTCTCCACTTGAGTTTGTCCAGCAGCTCCTTGTTTAACAACGCTGGTCTCCTAGATCCCTTACTTGATTTCCTACTCATTGGGACACTCTGATCCTGAGCTTGGAAGAAGTGGTACTTGAGTGCTGATGAACTATCTTGAGCCCCTTTACCACCTAGTACCCTTTCCCATGGGACTTCCCTTAGCAGTTGATTGAACAGGCCAAAATTGGCCCTTTGGAAATCCTATTGGTATCCTATTTGGTATCCTATTCCTCCCACACAGGATCCTAAACTCCACCATTGCATGGTCACTGCAGCCAAGGCTGCCATTGACCATCACCACTTCAACCAGACCCTCCTTGTTGGTGAGTACTAAAACTAGCAGCGCTCCTCTCCTAGTTGGTTTGTCCACCATTTGCATTAAGAAGTTATCATCAATGCACTGGAGGAACCTCCTAGACTGTGAACGATTGGCTGTGTGAGTCTTCCAGCAAATATCAGGGTAGTTAAAATCCCCCATGAGGACCAAGGCATGCCTGTAGAAAGCCTCATCAACTCCTTCGTCCTGAGGTCTATAATAGACTCCCACAGCTGTATCACCCGTACCAGTCTGTCCCTTAATTTGTACCCACAGACATTCCACTTTCTCCTCATCTGCCCCTGGACAGAACTCAATACATTCTAGTCGCTCTCTCACATACAGAGCAACTCCACCACCTCGCTTTGCTGACCTATCTTTCCTAAAAAGGACATAGCCATCCATGACCACATTCCAGTCATGTGAGCTGTCCCACCATGTCTCTGTAATTGCCACTAGATCACAGCCTTTAGACCGCACACAGATTTCTAACTCCTCCTGTTTATTCCCGATGCTGTGTGCATTGGTGTACAGGCATGTCAGGGAGCGAGCAGAGCACGCTGATGGCACTCTCAGGAGGCAGGAGGCCTTCTGGTCTTCCTTAACAGTAGAACAATGCCTCACTAGTTCAGCTACGACCCCCTCACACTTTGAATCTAACCTGAAGCTCTGTGAGTGAGCTCTGCTAACTCTTGTCTTAGTACCCTTTTTCCCCTGCGGGACAGGGTCTAAACAGCTATCCTTTCCCACAAATGAAACAATAGATTGATAGTCCTCCCTAGTCCACCATCCTTCAAGCCCTAGCATGTTTCTCCTGGGCTGGTCCCTAACAGGCCCAGTTAAATCCCCTCCCCCCTTCATATCTAGTTTAAAGCCCTGTCAATAAGCCCTAACTCCTGCCCCAAAAAACTTTCCCCCCTCTGGGACTGGTGTATCCCACCTGCCACCAGCAAACCAGGTGTCTCATATAGCAGCCCAAGTTTGAAAAACCCAAAACCCTGCCTTTGGCACCAGTCACGTAGCCATACATTAATCTGCAGACTCTTCCTATTTATCTCTTCACCCTTGCTTGTAACAGGTATGGGGGCAAACACCACTTGCGCTCCAGACCCTTTAACCAGCCATCCCAGAGCCCTGAAGTCTCTCTTCATTGCCCTTGCCCTCCTTGTAATAATTTCATCACTGCCAACCTGAAAAACCAGCAGCAGATAGTAGTCAGAGGGCTGCACCAGATCAGAGAGTTTCTTTTTAACATCTCTAATCTGAGCCCCAGGTAGGCAGCTGACTTCCCTGTGGGATGGATCTGGTCGACAAATGAGCCTTTCTGTTCCCCAATTCACCCACCACAATTACTCTTCTTTTCTTCTTGGTTGGGGAAGTTCTAAGGCATGGGGGTGAATGACAAGCCCTAGGTGACTCACTAGATAGATGTACCTCTCCATCTCCATTTACCTGGTCCTGTAGTTCCAAGACCTCACACCTGTTATTCAAGGGCAACTGGGAGGGAGGAAGGGATTGCGAGGGTTTTCACTTACCTCTCCGAGGAGGGACCTCCCTCCATACCTCCTTGTCCCTTAAGTTCTCTCCTTCTGTCTGATGGTAGGAGGGAATGGGATCCATCACTTGTTCAACCACTTCCCTCTGCCCTTGCCTTAGAGTGTGGCTCCACCAATCTATTTCACTTTCACGTTCTCTGCTGGCTCTCAACCTTTCTACCTCCTCCCTCAGTTCAACCACCTGCCTGAGCAGATCATTTATTTGCTCACAGCAAACACAAGCAGTGTCACTGGCTCCTTCCAATACAAGTGCCGGGCTCAGGCATTCACTGCAGCCAGAGACCTGCACGGCTGCATGTCTGCAGGAACGCTCAGTCTGAATACCCACATTATTACTCACTACAGCTTTTGATCATGTTGTAACCATGATCTATCTGGATCTGGTTGATCGATCTGTTTATGTCTCTCCACACAACAAGCACTCCCTCCTCCTATGCTCCAGGCAAGTCCTCTTGATGAGGCGGTTAGCCCGCTCGCCTGCCTGCACTAACTGCCGCGCAAGCTGCCTCGACCCGCTCTGTTCGCCCGCTCTGTTCGCCGCGCTCCTGGTCACTGCGCTCCCTGGATAGGTTTTTAACCACTCACTGTTGGTGCCGCTCCTCCTGGCTCCACCCCCGGTGAGTCAGCTCCTTGCAGGAGCTGAGCTGCCGGCTCCTGGGCAAGTCCTGTCGAGGACTTGAGGCTCCCTCCTCAGTGACTCTTGTCGCTCTGCGGTGAGGCTCCTGGACACTGATTTCCCCCAGCTCTGCTCTGGAGTTGCAGGCATCCTCTCACAAGCCACTCACCTCAGCAGCTAAATCTTTTACACATTTCATTGTAAGCTTGAAAATGGTCCAAATTTTAGGAGGAAGGGGAAAAAGACTACTGATGTACATAGTTTTTTTAGTTGGAAGTTTGCCAGTTTGGGGTGTCCCCTCATAAACATGAAAAACACACCTCTCTGAAATAAAGAGTTGTTTTTCTCCCTCTCATTTCCACTTAGCAGAAAGGAAAAACGTGGAGAACATTAAACTGCACCACCAAACAGCTCAGGATTAACTCATAAATGTGTAACCTTCCTGTCTGCCTTGGCCATGCTACAGAGTCCAGGGTCTTGGGGACTGCAGCACCACTCATTGTTTGAGGGTTCAAGCTTCTGGAAGAACAAGTGGTCTCATTGCCATGTTTCTTCTTTCACTGCTGCAGTGTCAGAAGCACTGTGGCTGGCTGCACATGAGTCCTAGTCCTGCTCCACAAGCTAAGGAAGTTCCTGCACAGGAAGTTCTCTCTGCCTCTAGGCTAGGTACCAGATTTTAGGGCGGGGGCTGCATGTAATTTAGATGACATACCAGCAGAGCTCAGTTACTCCACTGGGCCATGTGCTGGCTTGGAAATCAGAAAGCGTGGCTCCCTTTTCCTCTGTGTCCTTAGCTCCTGTGTGTGCTGGAATGAATTTCCATTGCTGGAGGGAAGGAATGCCATTGAGAGGGACCTTGACATGCTTGTGAGGTGGGCTGATGCCAACCTCATGAAGTTTAACCATGACAAGTGTAGGTCCTGTACCTGGGTTGGAGCAATGCCAAGCACAGCTACAGGTTGGGCAAAAAGAAAATTCAGTGCAGCCCTGTGGAGAAGGACTTGGGGGTGTTGATCAATTAGAAAATGAACATGAGCCACCAGTGTGCACTCACAGCCCAGAAAGCCAACCATATTCTGGGCTGCATCAAAAGGAGCGTGACCAGCAGATCAAAGGAGGTGATCCTGCCCCTCTACTCTGCTCTTGTGAGACCTCACTTGGAGTATTGTGTGCAGTTCTGGTGCCCTCAACATAAAAAGGACATGGAACTGTTGGAACAAGTCCAGAGAAGGGCCACAAGGATGATCAGGGAACTGGAGCACCTCCCATATGAAGACAGGCTGAGAAAGTTGGGGCTGTTCAGAGTGGAGAAGAGAAGGCTGCATGGAGACCTCATAGCAGCCTTCCAGTATCTGAAGGGGGCCTACAGGGTTGCTGGTGAGGGACTATTCATTAGGGACTGTAGTGATAGGACAAGGGGTAATGTGTTGAAACTTAAACAGCAGAGGTTTAGATTGGATCTAAGAAAGAAATTCTTTCCTGTTAGGGTGGTGAGGTACTGGAATGGGTTGCCCAGGGAGGTTGTGAATGCTCCACCCCTGGCAGTGTTCAAGGCCAAGTTGGATGAAGCCTTGGGTGGCATGGTTTAGTGTGAAGTGTCCCTGCCCATGGCAGGGGGTTGGGAATAGGTGATCTTAAGGTCCTTTGCAACCCTAACTATTCTATGGTTCTGTGATCTTGGGCTTTATCTGTCTTATTTACTCAAGTTTTATAAGCTCAGATCTCAGAGGTGTTTTGGCATTGTTAGGCAATCCTAGGTGCTTAAGGATGCTGGAGTTCCTAGAGGCAAGGATCTTACTAGCATCTTACTGAAAGCTGTCTGCATGCCACAAAGCACAGTTATGTAGATAAAGAGAGCTTGCTCCCAGGAAGCCTGCTTGCAAGCCAGAAGCTGCTTGTCTGTGTTAGTATGTATCCTTCTAGAGCATACTATTTCTCAGCATGGCTGGTTAGGACATACCATGTGACAAAACCATGACCACCTCTCCTGCAATCTGCATGAGTGTATTTTGCATTGCTACACAGTGCCACACAGGCCTTCCAGTGAGTCCGTTATCAAGTCTAATGGGTGGTTCTATTATACAAGTAATGAAAAAATAAAATCTCAGTATAATACACTTGCAGTGAGACACTAGAAACTCTATTGTGGGACCATAGCAGGTAACAACATCCTTTCCATTCAAGTTCTTAAACTTAATTAAGAACTGCCAAAAATTAAATTGCCTCAAACAGTGTAACATGACTCCAATTTCTAATCTGGATTTCAACTTTTGTCTTCAATTAGGTTATTTAATCTTCATTTAAACACTACAGGAAAATAAAAAGCAGGTGTTTCCTTCATTTAGTACCTATTGTTATACTTTCTTTTCTATTTTGAGTTGTAGTCACAGCATTTTAAATAATTAATCAGGACCTCCTCCTTCTTTTCAGGAAAACTGAATGTACACTAGAAGCCTGGAATGAAATTGATTCTTCTAGGAGTTACTCTCATAGTAGATAAAGCTCTTCTACAAATGGGTAAGGGAAAGGAAAGGCAGTTCCAAACCTTTATTTATCATCAGTGTGTCTTGGTGGTACTCTTAATTTCCTGTGGCTACTATGACTAATAAGAAAAAATATGAAGTAAAGGAACAGAAGCAGAGCACAGCAATAGGATAACAAATAAACATGAACTCCTTAGACAAAGTTATGGAATAAACAGGACAGAACCGTGCAAAATGTAAGGCAAGCTGTTGCATTACTTGGCTGAATAGTGATTTGTTTCCCAGTTCAGCTAGGATGGCAGACATCTATTTACATTCCACTTAAAGGCTATGTTAGTCTTTTGTGAATGTCAGAGGTTAATCAATCACAGGCTGCAAAAACAAACGCTTATGAATTTGAGGCAATCAAAAAAATCAGCCAATGGAAATTGGTTTGAAAATTTTCAGAGTCTGAAATTACTATGTTTATGTTATAATAGTCATCATAATCAAAACTTTAGGTACCTTATGATGAAAGAAATAAGTGGATGGATCCTGTGTGTATTTGAAACACAAGAGCTCAAGGCTTGTCTTGTCAGTCTCAGTACTGGGATCAATATGGAAGTGTCCTGTCACTAAGTGATGGAATAGCTTTTTTTGAATGTTCCAGAGGAAGAGACAGAGGTCTTGCTCCAAGAAGTGTTTTCTGAGAATTTCTGCAAGCTGGGGAGTTCTTAGTCATGCCATACATTTGATTAGTGATGACTTTTTAGGTTGAGTTTCCACTAGAAATGGGTAAATTTAATAGAGGTCATTGGTTTAATTCATTTTTGTAAAGCATGCTTATCAAGACTTACCCAAAATCCTGTGAGATGGAAACTTATTGAGATCAAGTACTTGGAAAACTGTTGCTTAAGCTGGAGGAGATAGGGTGTGATCATTTCATTACAAACTGATTTGATAGCTGACTCTTTGCTATTCAAGCAAAAACCTGCCAAAAGATTTACTGAATGCTGTACTAAATGTTGATCTCAGTTCCACGATATAATTAATTCAGCTGATTTCAACTGCAGCATGGCAAAACTGGGACCATCACTTCTTTGTGTGGGCTGTACAACTGGCAGCATTGAGGAGGTCTTTAGGGACAGGGAGTAGCACTTGTAACCAATGAAATTCTACTTGCCTTGATAGCATCACAGTCATGGTATTAAAATGGTGCTTTTCTCAGCCTGTTGTGGTTTGAAACACTAGCTTTAATTTCACAGCAGTTGACCTTGATCATGCAAGATAATAAGTGGTGGCACCATGGAAAAGTCCCAGAATACAATTCTCTTTAAAAGAAACAAAACAAAACCTGATCACCTGATATCTTAGAGGGTATTTAACCTAGAGGGAGAGAGGATGACTTCAACACCAATGTTTAAAAACTTCTATCCATATACCAGTCCTTATAGTTTTCAAGTACAAATATGAGCTCAAAGCATTACATTCCCAAATAACTTTGTCCCTACCTGTTGCAATACCTTATGTTATAAGGAATGAGCTTCAACTATTAATACTGAATGTGGCTGGGCCATGAGGCTTCCATTCTTCCAGACTAAATTCATACATGCACACATCTTTAGCACAGTACATGCATGCATAAGCACCAGGAAGCCTGTGCAAATGCCGTGTTTCCATTTCACTCCTTTTTAAAGTACATGCCATGCTCATGAAAGCTGCTGGGCAAGAAAAGCAGTACAGTTCTAAGTCCTTATCTTTCACTTTATAATGGCAGTCCAAACACTTTTTTCCCACCTTGTCCCATTAATATGGTGAATGAAAAGGGGAACTCTTCTACAACTAATAACCTCATTCTTATGCCTGCACCATCATAATCTCGCAGTACCAGCATGTGGGTAACATTCTTTGGAGAAGGGGAAAGAAGATTGCTTGCTTCTTCCTTCTCCCTGTGTACACACAAAAAACTGACAAGCCAGTACACTGTGGTTCTTATTCAGCAAGGCTTTCTAAGTGTATATTGAACCAGCCCATGGTCCCATGGATCAATATTCCTCACCATGCTGGTGAGGCTGTTAAGAGCATACTTAACTGTAATCAGATGTTAAAATTCAAAAGGATTTAAACCTCTGTTTCTCATTAAGTGCATACTTAAGGGATTTGCTGAATCAGGACCTTAACCATTAGGAAATAAACAGAGACCACCAACTTATTTTACATATACTCTTGAAGAGTGTTTGAATAGATAGTAATGACTTTCAGTCAGTACTGACTCAAGTTGGCTTTGAACTGTTGACCTGGAGGTGAAAGGCTTGTATCCTATTACCAATCCCTGGGGCAAAGCCAGTCTTACTTGTTTTCAAATATTAATGAATTAAGTCAAAATGTAAACCCATTGATTGTCTTTTCCCTGTATTTTTCCTGTGTCAGCATCAGTAAGTGACGCTGCTGTAAAAAAACCCTTGGAAAGCAGTGCTGCCCACACTTCTCTGGTTTAAATCACGCTGTAAACTGAGTGTCAATAACTGAAACCTTTGGTTAGTCTCTAAAAATATTTAGAAGTGGACCTTTCCACAGTTGTTGGTAGTAACTCTTCATCAAGAAAAATGTCCTGATGTGTAGTCTAATGAATTATTTAGGAATCTATTCTCCTTGTGATACATAAAATAATTTTCACTGACACTAACAGGAGATTCATATGCATGCCAGAAGCAGGGAAAATCCTTGGAGAGTATTTAGACAATATTCCTTGAAGGACTGGAATGGTGGGAAGGGCAGGGAGGAAAATCATTGATACAAATATGTATTTTTTCTACAGAGGATATGTGTTTTTTTATTTTAAAAAGACAGTGGGGACCATTAACTATCAAATACTTAAAGTGCTGTTTGCATCTCTAAAGACAGAAGTTAAATGAAGGCCACACACAGACTTCTAGTGGAAAGTGGAGGCATTCTAATATTGAAGAAAAGCAAATTCTCCTGGTGTCGCTTTAAAAATTTTGGGTTTAGTCTTGGATGTTTGACTTTGGAGAACCTTCATTTCATATGAAAGAAGACTTACTAAACCACTACTATTATCTGAAATCTGGGGGTTTCTTTATCATTAGATATTGGTGTATCTTTGATCCAGAGATTCAGATATTGTGAATGCCCATTTTTCGTGGGATTTGCTCAGCTGCTGGGTGCTCAGTTGCTATGTACAGTGGTGTCCCATGCACATATGACCTATGTGAGTTAGAACAGGTCAACAGACAAGGAGCACCTGGAGTCTAGACCACGGTATGACCACAAATGTAGATCTGCAAATGCAGAAAAGGTCTATGGCAAGAGATGCAGATATTTTCATTTCTCTGTCTTTTTGAGCCATCCCTTCAGTAGTGCTGTATCAGAGGATTTTCAGTCTGCTTTGGTGCAAGTGTCTGTCAAAAATGATGGCAGCATTAAGATGCTACAATGCCATTAGTAAATGCTTCTGGTAAACAGCAGTAAATAATCTGCAACCCTGAGAAATTTGTCATGGTCTTTTCCTGCCTCTGCACACCTGGCAGGAGGGCAACACGGGACTGCTCACCCTAAGCTTCTACTGGGTTTCCTGGCTTTGCAAGGAGTCTGGCCCTTGCTGACTATAGGGATTGTATGCAATGTGATGAGGCATGCAACTTTCAGACAGAAAAAAACAGCTCAGAGTGGAGAGTGTTTCTTTACTATAAACACTTTTCATCAGTTCTGGAAAACTGCAAAACAATGTTCACGCAAAGTTAGTGGAAAGCGAGGCCTGATAGAAATTGTGTCCCAATATAAGAAATAAATCATAGCAAAACTTTAGGAGAAAAAAAAGAAGTGGAAAAAGGACAAGCCAAATTTCCAGTTAAATATAAATTGCATTGGGAAAACAATCAAAGATTGAATCAGCAATTCACAAAAGGCTATCTTGAAAGTGTGTTATCTTGGCAGCATGTCATTTGCAGTGGGGAAATTACCAGACCTGGAGCCCAGGATAAGGACGCACCTACACACATGCAAATCTTTCTAGGAATTCAAGTTTTCTAGCCTATAGTGACTGTGTTTTACTTTAGCCTAATTAATTTCCCAAAATCTTTTAAAAATTGGTAAATCCTTCTCCCAGCTATTCTAGCATGTACTGCTGAAGGTATGTACTGCTTTCTTCAGTGTTGGAATTTTCAGGTTGACATAAAATAACATGAAAAAAAAAAGTCATTGCTTTAATAATGGTCTTTAAAATACAGACTAAAAATCTTTTCCTGAGACGTTAGTTTGGTTGTGCTGGATCACTAGATTCAGTTCTGGGTTGTGACTTATTTTTACTGTAGCTGACATGTCTTCACTATAGTTCAGAGAAAAATGAGAAAGTCCGTGTGAGTGGAAGAATAAATCATAAATCAAGGGCAATAAAACTGGGTTTGGATCTTTTTATGGAAAACAAACATTTATGAGTAAGGTGATATTTTTGTTGAAATGGTTTAGGTTTTAGTGTAAAAAAAAGAAAATCTCCTCCATTTCCCTTCACCTCCTTGCTCCACCCCCCCATCCTTCCCCACCCTCTCTTTTTGTAGCAAACAAAGAAAACGCTCCTCTTTTCCAAAGCTAAACAGAATTTTACATGGTCCTTTGTATAAGCAAGTATTTATTCACATGCATTGTCTGGTACTGGTTTCAGTCTCTTTGCTCTATGAAACCAAATATTACAGAGTAACTAAACTGAAGATTCAAGCATTTCAGCTTGCTATGAAGTTATGCCCTGGCCCTTTCCTGGGACTCATGGCTCCAAACCAGAGCAATAGGAAAGGAGGAAATACCGAGATTTCTAACGGTCTGAGGGAGCATTTTAACCAGACTGCACTGTTTTGTAGCTCTAAAACTCTTCAGGTGGAGATACAACAGTGTAAAATCCACGATTAGCCCAGTCGTTTTCACTTCATGAATAGAAAACATACATTTAACTGTCAGTGAAGGTAAGAGAGGTCAATTGTAACCACAATGGATTTTTTCTTTAGGGCTTAAGGTCAACATCAACCTAGGTCAGCTGGTGCAGCACCTACTTGCATAAGAATTGATGCCCTTTAACTAAGTGAAAAAGCATTATAATATAAAGAAATAGGGAAGAGGGCGGGGGCTAATTCGTTTCAGTCAGTCCTGATCAAAGATATCTGTGTATCATTGTGAGCTTTCTCAGTCAGAGAGATGCTCCAATGCCAGACCTCCTGCTCTCCAACTCTCATGCCCTCCTTGGCAAGATGGCACACTGGGAAAGTGCTGGGGGCAGAAAGAAGGTGAGCAAACCTGCAAGGTCATGGCATCCTTTTCTGTCATATTAAGCTGCTGCCAGGGGGCAGGAGCCACAGTCCCTGCTTCCTCTGGGCAGCCTTTGCAGAGAGGATCTGAACACAGATCAGCAGAATTCGTCTGAGAGGGCTTTTTCAGAGTGTAGGATTTACTCAAACCTTCTTTCTAGCTGGGGTTTTCAATGATTTGGTCTATGTTCCCTTTACAAATATATATGCTGGGAATTAAAGGATCTTAAGTTAACCTCCCCGGCTTATTTAAAATGCACTCCTTGTAAAATACACATCAAAAGTGTCATGAACTCTCTTTCACTCTGGGTGGCATGAAGGGTGGAGGAATGTTATAAACAAAGTAATACAGGGTAAATTGTAATCTACAAGGCAACCTTTTTTCCTATAGAAGGCAATTGAACCAAAACACACTCCCTAGCTGCAGAACATTGTTAAAGAGGATAAGGTCTTATTATTATCATGGCTTTATTGTCATGCTACTTCAAATCAGTATCTTGTACCCTTCTGGGAAACACTTTATATGCAGCTGAGGTTTGTTAAGCACTGCTGTATGCTTCAGTGAGAGGAAGTTGCAGGTGGCTCACAGGTTGGCAAGTATGTTGTATTTAATACTGCTCAGATTCTGCAGTTTAGGTCTTGGGGCTAGGAATTCACTAACATCTACTTACCTTATGGTGGTTCCCAAGACACTCCCTTAAACACCAGCCACTGGTTGTGCTTTCCTACACTTGTCAGATAACAGATTTGGAACAAATTGTGTAGAATTACAAGAGGCACAAATGCAAAGCATAATTATGTCCCTAACTACCAGAAGACAATGATAATTATGTTTTCATTTTAAATCATACAGTGGAGATTTCGACATTTCTTATAGTTCTAGTGTTGCTATGACCATAATAACACTTGAGGCTTCTGGTTTAGAAATGTGGTTTAACCATTTTTTTCCCCCCTCCTCATCCGCAAGTAAATTATAGCCTAAGTAGCAGAAGTAAACACCTTACTTTACACATTGGCACTTAGATTACAGCAGGACACAGAACAACAATTGCACATCCTGCAAAACATATTTGCATAATTAAATCAAAGTCTATGTAAGATGGAGGAGGCTTTAAACTAAACGGTGGGGAATTAGTCCCATAACTATATCAGAACTTGTGTTTAATCATCCTGCGTAGTCCATGTGCTAAAAAAGTACTTCTTGCTATGATTTCAAATGGCAATGTTTGCATATTGAATACTCAGTGAAAGAATGGGCACAATGTGGTAACTGCATTCTCAGGATTATCAAGACTTATGTTCTCCAATAAGGTCACCACCTCTGTTGCCTCGTGGGTCACTGTTTTGTCACTACATAATTCTTTTTGAACTACATATTTGGTAGTTTTTCAATCTGTCTCCACTGTTCCAGGTTTGAATTTTTCCTTTGTGATGGAGATAGGTTTTCTGTTTGCTCTGAAACTCCATTTTGGCAGGAATGTTACATGTAATTCTTTGTAGCTCTATAAAGTCACATTTTAATAAGTAAATACACCTGCTCCTTTGTCATCAGTGGGTGATGAACACTTGCATTAGGAGAGTACTGAATTCTTTCAAGATACTCTTGAACAGGCTCCTGAAGAGAAGTATCTCCTACATCTCAAGACATGCAAAAACTATAGTTCCTCAGAGTCAAAGGCACTGTATTATGAAATTTAAATGTGTTTTGCTTACATGGCTCTTAGGACAAATCCTTTCTTTCAGCTATGAAATCCCTCTTTCAATCATTCAAATAACCTGTTTGAAAGAAATCATTCCAGCAGAGCCATTACAATTAATTCTATTATGTAAACCTGTAGTTTCAGATTTTCATTAAACTGACAAATGGTTTCTGAGGATCATTTTCTAAATTACAAAATACATCTTAGCTGTTTTATAAAGGCCTGTTACAACACACTATCCTGTAACATAGGGCTGTATTAAAGAGGTGAAATTTAGTCCTCAGCCAAGGTTTTTAAGGGACTATATTAAGTGCTGATGTCCAAGACTAGTTTTAAAATACTTAGGATCAAGGGAGTTGATTGGTACACAAGATTTTTGGGAAAAATGTTTACATCTTTATAAAAGCACTATGAAAATATTACTGTTTTGAACAAAAAAAAAACCCAAATGGGGCATAAATTGCTAGGTGACATTAATGACATCAGAAAATAGATTTTGTGGTTTAGAAAATAGGTCTTTTCTGGCAGTCCAAAGCACATCTTCCCCCTCCAGTGAAGCTTCTGATTTGCCTGGGTCAGTGTTAAGGTAAACTTCGTACCATGGGCCTTAATAGAACCTCCCAGAAGCAGCAGAGATGCCAGTTATAAAGGCAAGCATGAGAATTTAGCTGAATGGTCTCCTAAAGAAATCAGTAATCAGGTAATTTCAAAAGACCCATTCAACAAAACTCCGGATAAAATGACAGATTATTTATAACATTGGTTTAAAGCATTTATGCTGATAATTATGAATAACAGACAAACAGTATTAAGTGAAGGATAGTAAGCATCTAGCCAGTCATTAAAAGAAGGGAATTTTTCTAATCCTCTTTCAAAGATGATGTTTTAGTTCAAAGTCCCTTTCTGCATAAAGCAGTCACACCACATTTTTTAAGTCAATGAAGAGCTGACAGCCGTATACCAGACCCTCAAAACTGCTTTAAATAGACAACTCCCACTGAGAGACAAGCATTCAAATTAATCTAGGGACTTGGGTTCAGGAGATTAATAATGAGAGCTTAGTTCACACTGTATTGCATTGTAAATAATTGCATAGCCAAATTAATTTGGCATACCAGAAATTTCTTAATGCTTTATTGGCTGGAAGTTTCCATACTCTTTATCACACATGGTTTATCTTAGGGGTAAAAAAATTTGAGAAGTGCTTTTTATTAGGCTAAACTGACAAATTTTATTTCATTAAGAGCCACATTTATAGGCAACATCTGGTCTTTACATTTAATCTCCTTTTTGTTCACCAGTTTTTGATCCTGGGAAAGAGGGTGTGTGATTGTTTCTGTCAGCCTCACAAGTAACTTTGAATCTACAAAATAAAGTAAAATTTCTGGTTTTATTTCTTAGCTACTTATGAATCCCACTTAAACCAGACTTTGTGGCCTGCTTGTGCTATTCTGATCATTAGTATGTACGCTTAATTGCAGTTGTCTGCCTCCTTTCGACCCTTGTAGGATATGTGACGCAGTAAGGCCTAGTAGAAGATCCTTCAATACTAATCTAAAATCTTACTCAATTAGACCTCCTTGGAAGACATTGTTTAATGAGTTGGAAGGACCTCAAATTCTAATTCTAGCTTATCAAATCAAATAACAACTCCTTAAGCTGCATAATTAACCTTCCCCTTGGCAACTTCTTCCATGCGTGCCTTCATGTCACCCTATTCGAAGCCTCTGTCCAAAATGCCTTTATCACCCTGCTTATTACTCAAGTCTAAAGAGTGAAGTCTCTTCTTTAAGGCCTAAAACCTGTACATGCCAACCAGTAATAGTAAAGTAACTGGGTGGATGGCACTGTACCTTTATTCCCCTCTTCTTGTTGCTGTAAATGTAGGTGACTAGGTGGTGGTATGGTCTGCTGTTCTGAGAAATGTTCCTGGTAAAGTTTATCAGGGCGTTTGTACACCTGCCAGCCAGCAGTGCTTTTCCTTCTTGTGTACAGGCAGTTAGTAAACTTATTCTCATTTCCGAGATAGGACTTGAAGCCTGGAGAGAATAAGACCAATGTTTTCAAAACTGCTGCCATATTATACCAGTGTTTTGATATGGTCCTAGCCCCTCTTATTCAGAGGTGATGTGGACTGCTCAAAATCACCTCCATTACAAAAAAAGTGTTCTAAGCCAAATAAACAGGCAATAGGGCAATGTATAAAAAAGTTCTTTTTAAGTTGTATGGGATTCTGCTTGTCTGTAACATATAGTGCATATATGTAAACTGATGGCGGACATTGCTGGATCCTTACCTTATTAAGAGAAATGGAATTAGGCAAGGACATGGCAACTGAAATGAGGCTTAATTGACTGCAGTTAGTACAATTAGAATTGTAAACATACCACCCGTTTTATTCATCATTTTTGTGGTAAAAAGCAGGTGGGTCAATTTTTAACTCAAGAATTTCTTTCCTCCCTAAAATTAATAGCCTATAGATAACTATAGAGTAAACAAGACCCTGTTAGTGTGAAGAACAAGAGAAAAAGTTGGTTCTTTCTGGTTTTACACATCACAATCACTTAGGACTCTTGTGAGCTAAATCCTCCCCTGTAGCATTTTACATCTTCAGGAAAAGTGAAGGCAAAAGATTTTTTTTTTGTCTGAATAAAGCTAATTTGTGCCACATAACAGCACATAACAGAGGGCTGTGGCTCTAAATGCCAAACTGCTGTGACAGATACCCTCTAGATACATAATTTTTCTCTGTAACTGACTGCCTTTTAGCCCTGAGATCAGCACAATAATATATTAATACCCTTGCTTCCTTGGCTTATCTCCAAAATTAGCTTTTTTATTAAAATAAAAGCTATTCCTAGCTATTTTATTTTTTCCCTTCTCCTCTTTCTTTTACTTGTACTTTCTTTTACTTATTTACTAATACAATAATAACTCAGGAGATAAATTAAGACTAGGTTAGTGATGCTAAGTTTCCCACTCCAACTCTGGTTCTAGCCTTTTTGGACCAAGTTACAGTACATCACCAATTGCATGATGCAGTACAAGTTCCAGCTACCAATATCATGATTCAAGATCTCTTGCACCCTCTGTAATTACTTTTATTAACATATGACCTGGTGCTTAATCAGGAAGTCATTTTGAATCAGCACATACAATAGTTTCATATAAGATACTTTTCTGAGAGTCCCTTAGAAACCAACCCTGTGGCCAAATTTAATTGGCTCTTCATTGGTAGCTAGCTCTGAGGAGGCTGTGGAGATACTTGTAGTGCATAAATTGCCACAACCTTTGAAAAACCTGTGTATACTTTCTCATGAAGTACTAACTTTGATGTCAGAATTATGATCATCTTCCCAGCAGCAGACAGCAGAGAGAAGTCAGGCTCCAGCTGTGTCTGCAAAATGGTGCTGATAGGTACTTACTACCTGCACAAGAATGAAATTTGGAATGGAACAGACTTTGCTCCAAGGTCCTGCAGGTTTCTCAATGATCTGCCATTCTTCAAAAAAAGCTGCAAGTATTAACAAAGTCAATGACCAAATTAATTGTCTAAAGCCCTTAAAAACCTTGAAGATTCCAGCAGTGTTTAGCAACGCTCAGCATCCTCAGGCAGCTCCATTTTTTTGTCTTGTAAATTTAACTCTCAGAGGTGTGAAGTTCAGTTTTAATTTTCAGTTTAAATCTGAGAGTGATTTCTCTTAAAATGCTGTAATTTCCACATTAAAATGTTCTATTCAGGGTGGGAAAAGACTAAAATCCACTCTCTGAACTGCCTACAATAAGTCTCATAGGACTTTGTGATCCTCTGGTAATGCTGTTCTGTGAAAGCATCTGGAGTCTCAGGAGATTACTGGAGTGGTTTGGGATTCATCAGAAATGTCCACCTAGCTCAAGCATAGTTTATAAGGCACTAGCTTTTAAACATGGTGCCATCTAGTTACACAGATGTTTGGTCAGATGTTCTGGAAACCCAAGAACAGATCCACTCCTACCACTTAGCCTTGGCATGCCGCAGGGAAACATCTTCACTTTGGTAATTTGGATGTCTTCACTCAGCCAGAGATTAGAAAACTGGATTTTGCCAAATGCTGGAATTAAAATCACAGAGTGACTGAAGCCAAGTTTCTCTAAAATAAGGAGGCCTACCAGAAAGAGGTGACTTGGAAAACTAAGGGAAGCACTTGGTGTCCTTTGGTTCTGTGCTGGTTTTTGGTTTTTTTTTTTCTTTCTTTGATTCTTTCTTTTTCCAATGAAAATTGCACAGATTGTTTAGATCATGCATATATAATGCATATTAGCTTCTTAGACTTATATATAAAGTTAGTGTGGTATTGTGGGAATATTTTTACACAATTTTCATCATTGCCAGGATTCATCAAAAAAATCATTTCTTTTAGTTTTGAAGTAATAAGTCCAATGTGTATGTGACATCCTGGTCCTCCATCTAAACTCAGCATGTGTGTGTGGTTGCCATATGCTAGAGATGCTGCTTTGTGAGTAGAGCCTCATGTACAGCAACATCTTAAGTCCCTGAGAAGTTCAGCAAGTCAATTGTCAATTTGTATGTTGTGTCTTGATTTAGTCCCTGATTTGAAAGAGATGTTTCTAGGCAGTACTCGGAGTACTAAGTTCTGTTGAAGCAGTTGAGGCTGTGGCTTTAGATCTTTAAAGTCTAGTGAAATAGCCTAAAGAATAACTTAACTAAACCTGCTATGATGTCCAGGCCAACAGCTTAATTCTTGAATCTACAGGTATACTTAGTTGGGGAGGAAATTAATAAATTGTTTCAGATTTGGAAAACATTTGTACTTAGGTGCAAAAGATAACTGAAAATGAACTACATGCAAATGGTTCTCTTCACACAAACTCATGCACACATTGCTTAGTGACTGTCAAGTGGATTTCTGCATCACAACTTTGCTCACCTGTGTGGTTTTGTCTCATTTTTCAGTTTGTTTCACTTCATATCTTTTCTTGCCAAGGGGACACCATTATAGGCCTGACATGAATACTGGAGTTATGAAGAAGAAAAAAGTCACGATGGAGAATAAATAGTGACAAAGTCTTTATTCTCCTGTCCACACTATCAGCTGAGAAGGGTCTGCTATTAGCAGTAACTGAGCCTTGAATCACACTTTTTCAGTGCTGCAGGAAAGAGATAGTCTTGAGTTACAAAGCTGAGTCTCACATCAATTAAAGTCTGTGTACACAGCAGCTGCATTCAGAAAGGTAGAAAAGATTTAATCTTCACCTTTCACCTTGGGTTAAAATACAAGGTTACCAATGAGGTCTGTTATTAAAAATGGATTGTTTCTGCTAGCTTAATGTTAAAAGTTTGCAGTTAATATGAAAGCACTTTATTACTTTCTCCCTTTGTTAATGAAACTTGTTTTTAAAGAGCAAGGAAGTAATAAAACAGTTGAAAGGAATAAATAAATGTTTATGCCAGACTTCCAAAGTTTGTAGCAGTTTTACACTTTCTTCTTGATAGAAATTATTATTAGAGAATTATTCTGTATAGCATCTTATTGGTGAGTAGATGAATTATTCTGATTGAGTATAAAGAGGCTCTCAGGACTGAACACTGAAGGTGTTTAATGGATATACAGTGGGGGTAAAGATTTTATTTTAGTATAAATAATCATTTAAGAAACAAACCCTATGCAAACCATTAAATTCTTAGCTACATCTCGAAAATCATGTCTAAATTTAGGTCACCTCTGAAATCTCTCTGCATCTTCCATTGTTTTTCAGGGGTAGCTGAATAAAGGCTGAAGGGGAACATCTTGCTGATCTGTGTTTCCAGGATGCACTAAAGACAAACAAGGTATGATTGATCACATTGGTATCTCACTGCCTCTTAAAAGTTGTCTGATTTGAACTTGCGGCCAAATATCTTCAAATAAGCAAATTTCTATAGTCTTTGCGTCTGTGTGTATAAATGAAAACATCACTTCAGAGAGAAAAGTACAACTATTTTTTTGTGGTTTTATACAACCCATTTTCCAAAGGAGGGGTTTTTTTTCTTTTTTTTTTTTTCTTTTTTGAGAACTATTTAACTATAAGAATATGTATGCATTTAGACATGGGGTTAAAACCTGCATTTTTTATGGATAAGGGTCTGCTGCTGCTAAAGTCAATAGAATCTTTGTCATTGACTTGGAAGAGTATGAATGAACTGCCCGTAAATAAGGGAAACTCTTGCTATCAGTAGTCTGTGGAAATGTCGTCATTGCAGCTTTATGTCATTAACCTCAGGTAGAGTAAAGCTGTCATAACGGAATAGAATAAGCAAGCTTTGTTGGTATTAACTCTTACATTTGAAGAGTAATGTCTGGAATGACAACTCAGCCAAGAAAGTCAAATTTACTGAAGGAATTGTCAGCTAATGTAGAAGTCAAACATGCAGTTGGTTGTGTCTGCGCTGGGTTCAGCAGCACCCGAATGGTGGCTGTGTCCGTTTGAAAACATGCTTCTGACTACGCATTAGTCTTCTGTACAGAGTGTATATTTTGTGACATGTGTCCATTGTTTGAGTTATAACAGAATATGACTTTTTAATATATTCCAGATATATTAAGCAACAACTGAAGAAGTATGAGGAGCATGTTCTAGTTTTTGTTCTCACACACATGTATTTTATTTATAATGTGGAAACTGCAGTCATCACAATAGTTACACTCTGACATTTAACTTTTTTATTAAAAAGGATACCTTAGTTAAAATTGCAGCCCTATTTTTAATTAATGTTCTGTTGAAGCAATTATCCTAATCTATTTAGGGTTTAAATGATAAAGTGACACTGATCATCACTTGCATGTTAAAAAATGTTCTTCTCTTCTGCTTTAGTGGTTCCAGATCTGGAGTAAGTCACAGAGGGCTTAGATCCCTTGTGTCATATGGTGACATTTATTCAGAAAAGATAAAAACCTTCTTGTATATATAGTGTCTAAAGGAAGGTTAAAAAAATTAATTAAATGTAAGCCTCAAAACACCTAACATCTAAAACCTTACAGGTTTTAAAGCACTAGATATATCTTTAGCTAAGTCCTTGTTGCTGACATCAATACTCAGTATAAGGTAGATGGAACAAGCTTTCTCAATGCACTTTTGATGCATACTACTGTGTAGTAGTCTCTCTCCATTGTCTGCAAGGGACAGCTTTGAAAATCTAGTGCAGAGAAGAAAAAAGAAAGGGAAAAAGAAAACAAAACAAAAAGGAGAGAGTGGAAGGAGATGGGCAAAAGAGAAGGATGAGGACAAGCAAGAGATCACCTTGCGGGTTATAAACAACATGAAAAAGCAGTCACATCTTTTCCTAAACTCCACTTTCTGCCTATGCAGTGCTGTTGCATTCAGCAGGGGAAACCCCATCATGAAGACACAGCAGTGTCTTTTTTTTTTTGTAGCAACCTCCACTCAGAAGGCCTCCTGAACACCTGGCTTTGGTGCAGCTCTGCTGTACACATCTCTCCATGTGCTTCTTCTTGGCTTCGCACAGACAGCAGGATCACTTGCCTGCACCCTTTTATAGGGATGTTTGCCAAGTCACCTGAACTAACATTGGCAGCACAGAATATAACCACATTACTGTGTACTACCTTATTAAACACAAGCGTGGCCTTGCGAGGGCCATGTTATCCAGAGATGCCTCACCTTCATTTGCTTGGGTACCAGTATCCTACAAAGAGGTACTGCATGAATGCAGTCAGGACAAAATCAGCCATAGCCTCAGCTGGGTGCTGTATGGTTAGAGGACAGAGGTGTTCCTCCCATCCTGATCTCTGGAATTAAGGACCGGTGGTCAGATTTTCCTTTGTTTGTGCATGAAGTATGTTAAGTGCAAGACTTTGGAAGCCCTTATCTAATCTGATAATACTGTGAAAAGTTCACCTCCAAACTCTGAAAAGCTTTATGTATAACATTTGAAAATAAATGTTGCTACCTGCTCATTTATTACTCTAGGAAGCCAAAGGTATAGCATACCAGAATGCCCAAATTAGAGGCATAAATGTGTATAACTGATACCTCTCTGGATATGAGAGGGATTTTCTTGGTATTTGTTTGGTTTTAAGTGTCTCAACATCTGTGGTTAATGTCTGTTTGCTTCTGGGGAGGGGCTTGATAAAAGCCGGACTAATTGGAATATTTCCTTCATTACAATTTTTATACAAGTGTGCTGGTTTTGATTAGACTTTTACCAGGACTTTTTCTGCTCAAGGACAGAATTTCTGTGAAAAATAGAGAGGCTGAAAGAGATTTCAGTAGTTCTTTATTAAACAATGTTCCCTGGGCAGAAGGAAATTCAGTCAAGCCTTTAGTCCAAATCAGACAGATGAGAGCCCTGACCACCAGGCTTTTAACAGGGACTGCTTTGGTCTCTCCTGAGTTTTTGCTTTTTGCATTAAACTTTAAAAGGCCTTGTTTTTCATCCCAATAGGGAACAGGAAAAGGTTTGCTTGAAAGCTGAAAAGTTTTTCATGGTACAGAAACTCCATTTCATATTTATATGTAATCTAGAATTGAGTTTCTCAGTACAGGCTGAATTTTGTCTTTGAACTCTAAAAGAGAAAGGCAGCCCATGAAAATACTGCTGAACAAAAAGAACATAAAACAGGCTTAAATACCACATTTTGACAGAAGGTAAAATGACATTCTGAAGTAGTGTATCCCACCAAATTCAGGGTGAATTGAACAGACACTTTAAATGCAGTAAAGGGACAATTTCAAAGCTCTGAAATTTGATTTGACTTTTTGCTTAACCCTTATCCGAGCTTCTTTGCTGGATTTACAATCTCATTGTCTGATCCTTGGCATTTTGCTTTCCCAGAAGCATGGCACAACAAATATTTCTCAGCAAAGAACATGCACATCCAGTGGATTTCTCTGGAGAGAGCTTTTAATTTGACAAAAACCTCAGATGTATCTTAGTTGATTCTTGGTTAGTAACAGATCGGCAGAGACACAAGTGATGTTCAGCCTCTCCCCAAGTCCCAGAAAAGTGTGTGCCAACCATATTCCTTGTCACACCTGCAAGGCAGCTTTGGGGGCTCTCATCTTTCATACAGTGGATGGAACCTCAGTTGCCTGGATGCACTTGGATGCAGGGACCTGGAGTGTAAGATTGCTGTAGCATTGTAAAAGCTGGTGTAATTGGGGCATTTTCAGAGCATATTCATGGAATCATAGCATCACAGACTGGTTTGGGTTGGAACTGGACTTAAAGCTCATCCAGTTCCAATCCCCTGCCATGGGCAGGGATACCTCACATTAGACGAGGTTGCTCCAAGCCCTGTACAACCTGGCAACCTGTTTACAAATTCTGATAAGCCCAAATGCCTCCCTCTGCTGATCCTTAATGAACACTATAGAAAGCGATGTACCAGGATGGAAAGTAAGTTGGATGTATCTTAACACAGATTATTGCCATGAGAATGTAAGAAAAGTATGGCATAACTATTCAAAGAGCCATAAGAGCACATACTGAATGTCCTACAGGCTCAGCAAGGAGCAATGGAGCTTCGAGTGACCTGAGATGGATTAGTTGTTATGTGCCTTTTGCTCTGATTTTATTCATGGAAATCTTACTTTCCTCTCTGAGCATCACAAATAACCAGTCACCTAAAACATTAAATAATGAAATGCAAACGTACTGAGTTAATCACTGGAAAAGTACCTCATCTGAAAACTCCACAGGGGATAATATTTCAGAACACAAGTGTCTTTGTGCAGTATACATTTCCTCTTTGGTTCAGAGGTTTGCTCTTGCAGAGATTTAGAGTAATATTGAATTACTGCCTGAAGCCATGCTTGACTGTATTTTTTATTAATTAGCTTCTATGCCTTTGGGACAGATTAACTGATAAATATATAAATCTAATTACTGGTGTAGTAACCTTTATTGTGTACTTAGAATAACTGATAGGCGTGTAATCTGCCAAATCCCTTTTTTCTTCCTTCCTATAACACTACTCCGCTGTTGCTCTCTGAGTTGCCTGTCTACACTGCTGTATTGTCTTTGCTAAAAGATGCTCATAAACCAACAAACCAGCAGCTAGAGCAGACTTCTACAATGGTCCAAAAGGAAAATTTGTATGTCTTTCTAAAATACAGATTTGGGGGGTTTTTCATAGGTTAATGTGAGAGGTGGGTGAAACTACGGAATAATGACCTCTGTTTTCTGGGCAACAGATGTTGCAGAGTCATTTAAGAAATGCAGATCGAACCTATTTCAATGTTGTTTTTTTTTGTTGATGTGAGGTGTCCCTGTTCCTTGTCCCTCCCTTTGTCTCATTGTCATTCTGAAGTTCTGTCTGAACTCGTCATTCTGGAAGGGCAACAACACTGTCTTAGAAAAACAGAAGCAAACACAAAAAAGCCTACTTTTTGTTGCAGCAGGGGTTTATGTTTCTTTAACCCGCCCTTCAGCAAACTATCTGTTGCAAGATATTTGACCAATGCATCTCCTTCCTCTATGTGCAACAATGACACATTTTAAAGATGTTTCAGTTCAGCGAGAAGTACTGCAAATACTTCTGTGTATGGAGACCTGTTATATTTTTTGCTTTGATTGTTTCTTGTGGGTATTTTTAATGCATAATCTATCTAGAGACCTTGTTCAATAGTATTATTGAACATTGCTGGGGTTGCTTTATCATCCCAAAATCTTTTCTTTAGGTCACTATTGCAGGTGAAAAGAATCACTTGACAACAGCCTGAAGAAATTAAACCAGAAACCAGTGTTACAAAAACATATACACAGCATGAACTGAACTGATTTGCTTGCATCCTTGTTTATAAGGCATTTTGCATTGATGTACATAATAAACTATTAATAACATGTGATGAGACCACTAGCAGGTCCCATTCACTGGATTGCATCTGAATTTGTTATCTATCCCTTTATCAGTTCCCCCCATAACCTCAGTTTCCATACCCACAACATCTTTATTATGGAGCTGCTCTCACACATGCAATATCCTTTTTACTATTACTACTGGCAAGTGTAGATGAAAGGATGGTATAGGAGATAATGAATATAAAAGGCAGTTTAAATTATGCTAGTGGAAGAGGTGGGAGTTGCAAAACATTTTATTATTTTGATAAAGCAGTGCTTGATTATTGCACAAATAGGAAATTATGCAAATATAGACATGAAGCATGTTGACCGGATACATCCCACAGGGAAGTCTGCTGCCTACCTGGGGCTCAGATTAGAGATGTTAAAAAGAAACTCTCTGATCTGGTGCAGCCCTCTGACTACTATCTGCTGCTGGTTTTTCAGGTTGGCAGTGATGAAATTATTACAAGGAGGGCAAGGGCAATGAAGAGAGACTTCAGGGCTCTGGGATGGCTGGTTAAAGGGTCTGGAGCGCAAGTGGTGTTTGCCCCCATACCTGTTACAAGCAAGGGTGAAGAGATAAATAGGAAGAGTCTGCAGATTAATGTATGGCTACGTGACTGGTGCCAAAGGCAGGGTTTTGGGTTTTTCAAACTTGGGCTGCTATATGAGACACCTGGTTTGCTGGTGGCAGGTGGGATACACCAGTCCCAGAGGGGGGAAAGTTTTTTGGGGCAGGAGTTAGGGCTTATTGACAGGGCTTTAAACTAGATATGAAGGGGGGAGGGGATTTAACTGGGCCTGTTAGGGACCAGCCCAGGAGAAACATGCTAGGGCTTGAAGGATGGTGGACTAGGGAGGACTATCAATCTATTGTTTCATTTGTGGGAAAGGATAGCTGTTTAGACCCTGTCCCGCAGGGGAAAAAGGGTACTAAGACAAGAGTTAGCAGAGCTCACTCACAGAGCTTCAGGTTAGATTCAAAGTGTGAGGGGGTCGTAGCTGAACTAGTGAGGCATTGTTCTACTGTTAAGGAAGACCAGAAGGCCTCCTGCCTCCTGAGAGTGCCATCAGCGTGCTCTGCTCGCTCCCTGACATGCCTGTACACCAATGCACACAGCATCGGGAATAAACAGGAGGAGTTAGAAATCTGTGTGCGGTCTAAAGGCTGTGATCTAGTGGCAATTACAGAGACATGGTGGGACAGCTCACATGACTGGAATGTGGTCATGGATGGCTATGTCCTTTTTAGGAAAGATAGGTCAGCAAAGCGAGGTGGTGGAGTTGCTCTGTATGTGAGAGAGCGACTAGAATGTATTGAGTTCTGTCCAGGGGCAGATGAGGAGAAAGTGGAATGTCTGTGGGTACAAATTAAGGGACAGACTGGTACGGGTGATACAGCTGTGGGAGTCTATTATAGACCTCCTGATCAGGACGAAGGAGTTGATGAGGCTTTCTACAGGCATGCCTTGGTCCTCATGGGGGATTTTAACTACCCTGATATTTGCTGGAAGACTCACACAGCCAATCGTTCACAGTCTAGGAGGTTCCTCCAGTGCATTGATGATAACTTCTTAATGCAAATGGTGGACAAACCAACTAGGAGAGGAGCGCTGCTAGTTTTAGTACTCACCAACAAGGAGGGTCTGGTTGAAGTGGTGATGGTCAATGGCAGCCTTGGCTGCAGTGACCATGCAATGGTGGAGTTTAGGATCCTGTGTGGGAGGAATAGGATACCAAATAGGATACCAATAGGATTTCCAAAGGGCCAATTTTGGCCTGTTCAATCAACTGCTAAGGGAAGTCCCATGGGAAAGGGTACTAGGTGGTAAAGGGGCTCAAGATAGTTCATCAGCACTCAAGTACCACTTCTTCCAAGCTCAGGATCAGAGTGTCCCAATGAGTAGGAAATCAAGTAAGGGATCTAGGAGACCAGCGTTGTTAAACAAGGAGCTGCTGGACAAACTCAAGTGGAGAAGGAGAATCTATGGATAATGGAAAGAGGGGCTGGCCACTTGGGAGGAATATAGGACAGTTGTTAGAGGATGTAGGGAGGCCATTAGGACAGCTAAGGCCTCCTTGGAAATTAATCTTGCTAGTCGGATTAAGGACAATAGAAAGGGCTTCTTCAAATACATAGCAAATAAAACTAACGCAAGAGGCAATATAGGCCCACTGCTGAACGAGGTGGGTGCCCTGGAGACAGAGGATATAAAGAAGGCAGAGGTGCTGAATGCTTTCTTTGCCTCTGTCTTTACTCCTGCAGACTCTCTATGGGCGCCCCAGATTCGTATAGCCCCAGAAGGAGTCAGGACAAAGGAGGAGTTTGCTTTGGTAGATGAGGATTGGGTTAGGGATCAGCTATGCAATCTGGACATCTATAAATCAATGGGTCCGGATGGAATGCACCCACGGGTGCTGAGGGAGCTGGCGGAGGTCATTGCTAGGCCACTCTCCATCATCTTTGGTAAGTCGTGGGAAACGGGAGAGGTGCCTGAGGATTGGAGGATGGCAAATGTCACACCAGTCTAGAAGAAGGGCAAGAAGGAGGACCCGGGTAATTACAGAACGGTCAGCCTTACCTTTGTCCCTGGGAAGGTGATGGAACAACTTATTCATGACACCATCTCTAGGCACATCAAGGATGAGGGGGTTATTAAGAACAGCCAACATGGTTTTATGAGGGGGAAGTCATGTTTGACCAACCTTATACCCTATGAGGAAGTGAATAGGTGGAGGGATGATGGTAGAGTGGTAGATGTGGTTTTTCTTGATTTCAGTAAGGTGTTTGATACTGTCTCCCACAGCATCCTCATAAATAAGCTAAGGAAGTGTGGGCTTGACGATCAGGTAGTGAGGTGGATCAAGAACTGATTGAAAGGAAGAAGGCAGAGAGTTGTGGTCAATGGGGCAGAATCTAGCTGGAGGTCTGTGACTAGTGGAGTCCCTCAGGGGTCGGTGCTGGGACCAGTGCTGTTTAATATTTTCATCAACGACCTGGATGAGGGAACTGAGTGTACCCTCAGCAAGTTCACTGATGACACTAAATTGGGAGGAGTGGCTGACACACCAGAAGGCTGTGCTGCCATTCAGCGAAACCTGGACAGGCTGGAGAGTTGGGCAGGGAGAAACTTGATGAAATTCAGCAAGGGCAAGTGTAGAGTCTTGCATCTGGGGAAGAACAAGCCCATGTACCAGTACAGGTTGGGGGCTGACCTGCTGGAAAGCAGTGAAGGGGAAAGGGCCCTGGGGGTCCTGGTAGATAGGAGGATGACCATGAGCCAGCAATGTGCACTTGTGGCCAAGAAGGCAAATGGCATCCTAGGGTGCATTAGAAAGGGTGTGGTTAGTAGGGCAAGAGAGGTTCTCCTCTCCCTCTACTCTGCCTTGGTGAGGCCGCATCTGGAATATTGCGTCCAGTTCTGGGCCCCTCACTTCAAGGACAGGGAATTGCTTGAAAAAGTCCAGCGCAGAGCCACAAAGATGATTAAGGGAGCCTTAATCATCTCCTTATGAGGACAGGCTGAGGGAGCTGGGTCTCTTTAGCTTGGAGGAGAGGAGACTGAGGGGTGACCTCATCAGTGTTTACAAATATGCAAAGGGTGGGTGTCAGGATGATGGAGTTAGGATTTTTTTCAGTGATATCCAGTGACAGAACAAGGGGCAATGGGTGTAAACTGGAGCATAGGAGGTTCCACGTTAACATCAGGAAGAACTTCTTTACTGTAAGATTGACAGAGCACTGGAACAGGTTGCCCAGGGAGGTTGTGGAGTCTCCTACGCTGGAGATATTCAAGGCCTGCCTGGACAAGTTCCTGTGTGATGCACTCTAGGTTACCCTGCTCTTGCAGGGGGGTTAGACTAGGTGATCTTTCAAGGTCCCTTCCAACCCTTGGGATTCTGTGATTCTGAACAGTTTTGCCTTTCCTTTGGAATCTCCTGCATGACATCAGCTAGGAATAACACAAGTCTCTGTGTTTTAATAAGAAAGCTACATTTCATTCACTACAAATCTCTGAGGACAACACCTGTGCACTCTCCTAACCTCACTCCTTTCCTTTGGCTTACTCCAGATGTGTGCAGACAGCAAGGATGTTTTCAGCAGGATTCTTGGGACCTGCTTAGAGAGGGACTCCATTTGTGAGCAAGTCTTTCGGGGATCAGTAGAGAGCTGGCTGGTATGCAGGGACTCCACCCAAAGTTTTAAACAAGCATCAAGCCAATATTGCAAGGACAAAATTGTTCTCTGATAAAAACCCATTTTTTTAAGCAGGAGTTGACTTATGAAAAAGATGTTTTTCTATGCAAGTTTTCTATTTGAACACTTAAGCATTTTAACCAACAGTATTTTACAAACAGGAATTTATAACTTGAGCTGACAGCCAGAGCTTTGAAAGAAATCTCTTTCTGCCAGTCTTTCAAGACATTGCTGCAAACAAAGCATGGAGAAATCATACTTCTCTAAAGGCTCTATTTCAAAGCTCTTGCTTTTCTACTCCCTGTTGGATCACGTCTACTAATAAAACAGACTGGATGTGCAATGGCAATCAGTACTGAGATCCAGACAGTTACCATACATGCCAATAAACCTGAGTATTTCTGTCATTTGAGTATAATAGCATTAGATTTCACTCTATAGGTTCTCAGAAATCAACAAGAATCTCATGGATATATTAGCAAATTCAGAGAATCTTGCCAGGCCTACTTTGTATTCAGAATTATCAGAAAATTCTACATAAATGAGCCCTGGGCCTGGAATCAGCTTAAGGGATTCAGGAATGTACAATTACACAAGATTTCCAATTTGTCTTTGAAAGTTCAATGGGGATTTGATCCAAAGCCTACCAAATAAATGGAAAAAAAAATAGTCTTATATCTTAGGTTAGACCTAGTCAGTTTTGATACAGTCCAGAGAAGTAACTGCACTTGGCAGCTGATGTAAACTAAATACATTAACCTATAATCAGAAAAACAAAAGGTGCCAGAATAGATATACATAAGGATAAATCTATGAAGTATTTTTTCATAGCCTGTCTAGCCATTCCAGGATTCTAACACCTTAACAGAGAGGTAAAACAAACTTATGATGATTTATTCATGCAGAGCTTTTACAGTGGCAATTAAAATCGGAATAAAGATCCTATCTTACCCTTATTCTCAACTATTGCCACAGATAAGTGCAAGTCTGTGAGTAATGACTTCTGCAAAATGAGTGACGTTACACAGAGTGCTGCTCCCACACTAGGGTTTTTTTCTTTAATTGTTATTCCATTACACTTTTCGTCTGTTTGTAAAGGAACAAAGAATTTATCACATTAATGAGAGAAAACTCCGTGAAATCATTCATAGCTTACTTGAAAATTTGTATTTTAATGGCAAAGTGTAACAGAAAAATTGCTTTAAAACTGCAGCACAGTATTGATTGCTAATTAGTTTACCATTATGCCTGGAATGCCTTCTAGCATTCTAAGTCAGTTTTAATCTATATCAACAGCCAAGGAATGCTCTATCTCAAAACATGTAATTATAGGGATTATATTACACCTCCAGCATTTTGGCAAAAGCTCTCAGTGGCAAAAGATAAAAAGTAATAGTAGTCATCTTGTGATTTCTTAAAAGCAAAAAAGGAAAAAGGCTCAATATCACTGCAGCACATTCACTGTTTAGTGGTTCCCATTTTATTTTTAGATTCAGAGATAAAGGCTTTATGTCACATACAAAATGTGTCTTCTACATTCTCCTTTGGCCATTTTACTCCCAAAGCAAAGTATTCAGCAGAGCTGTTATTTATCCTTAGAAATTTCCAAGACAATCCCTGTACATCAGCACCATGCATACTGCTCTGATTTTAAAGAAGGTTACAGCTAAAAAGATAAACCAACAACTCAGAACTCTTATTTTTTGCCAAGAACTAAGCGGTTGTTACGTGAGTTGTTTGCTGTCTATGCTTACAAGTACCATGGTCCTTTTAGACAGAGCTCAATTTAAATTGAAGATGCTAGTTCATGGGTGTTCACCTTCCTTTTGAAGAGAAACAACCGTCTGAAGCATTTATGGTAAGTGACTTCAGCCACAAAGGTATAAACAAGCAGGAGACTCACTTCATATTCCTTCCTCAGGAGGATATACTGGCTTGAGACAGAGAGATCTCCTTAAATACATTAAATATCTGGGCCCTGGGCAAGTCTCTGCCTTTCACTAGGCAGTTTGCAGTGGGGGATAGATGGCTGCAGTGAGGACCCTGAAGAAGAATGAGATTTCCCAAGGAAGTTGTAAATGCCCCATCCCTAGCAGCATTCAAGGCCAGGTTGGAAGGAATCTTGATGGCATGGTTTAGTGTCAGACATTCCTGCCCATGGCAGGGGGACTGGAACTAGATGATCTTAAGGTCCTTTCCAACCTTCACTATTCTGTGATTCTATGAGGCAAGGAGATTGGCTACTGGGGGACAGCAGAAATGAGAACTTCCCATCCCTTTGATAAAGATCTGTAACAGTGCAATTTCCAACAATGCAATTTCCCTTCAGTTCAAGCCCTGGATTTCCCTAAGCAGACAGCAAATCCATGAGTTATTGACCTTGCTGATAGACCATGTGAGCAGCTTCCTTCTTTCTCTGATGGCTGTCTCTGGCTCCCTATTTCGTCCCACAGCATCCAGTGCTTTGACTTGGTACACTTCGCTCCCACACACCTTTCACCACCTTCCAGCCACTCAGGGCTCACAGTTACTCCTTTATTGTCTCACATCTGCAGTGACCAGCCAGAGTTGTTCTTGCTTTCCCAAAAGAAGCAACAATTCCAGTTTCAAAGAGAACTAGGCTTGGCCCACGTTGGTCTCCCCAGGCTCTGCTGTCCCTTAATGGTTGCTAGCTGCTCCTCTGGGCCCAAAAGAGCATCCTCTCACTTCCTGGCTGACTTTGATATAAAGTGATAAACTCAATGGCCATTCTCCCCAGCCAACCCTCAAGATACTCATTGACTCTACCAGCAAAAGCCTCTATTTTCAACATCCACAGCTGGATCAAGGCTTCTCAAGACGCCTTCTCAAGACCTTTAGAAAGGGTGCATTTGACAACATACATCAGTATTTTGCAATAAATGGATACCGTCACATTTCCTACAACTTGACCAGTGAACTAGCTGAGCAATTCTGAAATTTAGGCCCTGTTATTTTCACTTTAACCAAAACCATGAAAAAACTGCAGGACTGACAATTTGAAATACAGATTTCTAATTCAAAGACTCTTGCCTTTTGACAACACACTGTTGTTTTCACTTAATTTTCCTGACAACCTGCCAATAAAGCCAAATGTATGTTTAGCAAAAGTGTATCTTTCTCATCTGAGGAAGTGATATCTGCTGTTCTGCAGGTGTTATTTCTCATGGAAACATGATACTAAACATCAAAATCTTGTTTGCTGCCATCAAAACTTGGGAAAATAATAAGATTATTTGGAAAAAAACACTTTGATTTTGAAGAGCGTGTCTTAAGAAATGTTAAGATTCTGCCCTCTCTGCTCATTAGAGGAGCTTTGATTTCGAATCTCTAAGTAAATTCAGTGTTGAACATGATGAACTGGATTCCAAGTTTGAGAAAGCTCCTTTATCCCCGAATCATTCATCTTTCTCTCTTGAAAGGAGCTTTACTTAGTTTGAATTGTTTAGGTTTGTAAACAGGTTCCTTATTTTTCTGTTGAAAATCCTCGCCTTACAAATGGATCATGGAAAGACTTCCTTCAGCTGACTCACAGCCCAAGATAAAAATTACAATAGTTTAGGTGATTTGTAATTTCTTAAATTAAACCAGAGGAAAGCCCTTACAATCTAAATCAGTGGAGATTCAGCTCAGGTCTGGGAATTTACTTGCAAGCCTGTTTTTTTAAGCATTTGACAGATTAAATTTCTCAATATCAACATAACTTTAATGTCACTTAAGTCTTTTTCAAGTCTTTATTATCATTTAAGGGTTTATTTGTCTTATGGACTATTAAAGCTCTCTTCCCAAGCACTGGATTTTATTCTTTGTCAAACCGGTGTCTTATGCTGTACTGAGCAGATAACAAGGCATGCATCTAACACATAAATTCAGAGTCATGAGACAATGAAAGTTAATTATAATGTAGCAGAGTTTAAGGGTCAGAATTAGTGGGCTAGGATTACTTGTCAGCAGGAGTAGAAAGAGCAAGGCAGAAGAGGTCCATCACAGTAAGGTAATAACAGAGGGCATTAAAGGACATCTGTGGATGCTTCCTCTATGTTTTTACTCAAAAAAAGGGCTAATATTGGAAATTGGTCCCAGGTATGTAAAGTCAGCAAATGGTAGAAGGTTGGTTGGTTTTTGAACATCAAACTTTGTGTTCTTTAACTTAAAATTTTTAACTTTGTATGCCTTTTTTTTTTTCCCTCCTGGCACTGGTGAAGCACACTTTGCATCTCATATTAGTCCCATTCTAGCCTCCTGCTATGAAATGAAAAACTTTATGGAAAGAACACTGTTCTTTGATTGTCTCTATATACTACAAATAAAAAAAATAAAATAAAAAGAATAATAATAAAAAACCTGGAAAAATCTGTGCAGCACTTGGAGCTAGATACAAAATAAATACATGTAACAGAGAGAAACAGACTATTCGAACTACAGTCTAAGGTGACATTTTCAGGTACATCCCATTTCCATGCTACCTTGTGGGCATTTATCAGATAAACTGAAAAAAAAAAAAAAAAATCGGAGTTTGACAGCAAAGAAAAAATCAGAAGAAAGGCATTTCTCTTGGCTTATCCAGAAACCTTCAGCTGTTTATATTCTGGGAGTAGAACTATTTAATGTGGGCCTGGTCCTTGAGACAGTCCTTAGTTTTATATTCACTCCCTATTCTGGAAAACTTTCCAGTTGCCTTCAGTGGATACTTTAAATGGATTTTAAGTTTAACTGAGAGCCACTGCTGAAAACTGTTCTGTACATGATTGCTGTTAGAAATCAACCTCCTTAAAGAAAATGAGACTATTTACTTGAATTGTCTTAACTTTTCTTTACAACTTTGAAAAAAGTAATTAACCATAAAGTCAAGAGCCTTTAAGATGATACATCAGAAAGGGAGGATATAACCCTATGCACTGGCTACTTAAAATAGCCATCGTGGTATCCTTGAGATACACAGGACCAATGACAGCCTTAAAATATAAACCTTCCTTGCATACATGAGTTATGTAGGATTTCTGTGATTTGCTGCAATTTCATCAAGCTGTTCTCTATAGTGCTATATGCTGCTATTCCTATCTCTAGCCTTTGTGGTTAGACTGTCACTAGCCAAGTTTCCAAACTAAAATATGATGTTCCTACAACAGACAGAAGTGTCCAGTAACATAGTGTGGTACAGTTAGAGATTAAACTAGTTAGGGTGGGTAGGATCAGCACACAGCTGCCAGACACCGTTAAGCTAGCATACTGCACTAAATAGGGCAACAGCAACTGAAATCAAAAGTTCACCAATTGCCAGGACAATTTCTTTTGTTGCACAGTCACTGGCTTTCAAAGGGTGAAATCCAAGCTGGGCTGAAGTCAGCAGTAAAAGTCTCTGTGAGCCAGGACTTCACCTGAAAATAAAGCAATTAACCTCTCTGTTCCTGCCAGACTTTGGGTCTGTGGACACCAAACCATTAAGCCATGAAACTTTCTGATTCTTGAGAGCAGCTGGTGTAAAAATGTTCAGAGCATGGCAGGAAGAAAGCTTGCCCTCCTGATGTTTAGGCACCTGCATTTGCATGATTATACAGGAAAATGACTCCTTTTCCAAGTACCAGCAATGATGTGTAAAGGAATGATGAAAATTACAGGATGACATTTAAAACACAAGTTTGGGCAGACAAAATTCCCAGCTTCCAGGCAGCTTCCAACAGCTTGGTCTACAGTATGGAAAGCAGCACAACTCAGCACCCTTGAATCTAAGCATGCGCTGGAAACTTGTGTCACAGTATCACAGCTGAACTGTTTAAAATGTCTACTGCCCATAGGCAGACACTTTTAAGTTTTAGGTAGAGTCTAAATTGGGACAACTTTAGGGGAACCTCTAGTTTAGAGCTGCCCATATTTCTACCCTGACTTATATCTTTGTGCTTGTCTAACTACAAGTTCTCCTTGTCCTCTTTGACACCTATGGCAGTGACAGTTGAAGTAGGACAAAGGAGCAATTTACCTTACCTTCTGCTGGGGCAAAAAACCAGTAAAAGCTAACTTATCATATTGAGCATTGTGTTTGCTTAAAGATCATGTTTCTGTTTGTTAGGACAACCTTCATACACATAAACCAGAGGTTTACTGGAACTGCACCTACAGCATTCACTGACAAAGATATCACTAATCACTCTGATACACCATTACTCACTGTGAAGACTTCTTTATATCGAGGCAGACTAGAATAACTAAGTAAGGAAATTCTTTCAGGGAGGAAGAGGTTTTGACTCATATTAGCATGGGAAAAAACTAAGTCATGCTGACTGAAAACAGTACATATCCACAAGTATGAAACAAGACATTGTCTCCTCTGCCACTGAAGGTCATCTTCGAAAGGAGTGGTATGAAGCTCTTACCCGAATGACTGGGTATCAGTAGCGTTTTGAAGAGATGTTGGGTTGTATTCTTTTCTTTTTTTTATTTATACTTTTACAGAACACATTGTCACTTCCTATCAGATGAGCATCTGGCCACAGTGACTCAAATAGGTGTTGATTGCCATAATTGACTGCCTGTGGAGCTGAATATGAACATGATGCACTGCCAGAAAATGCCATTGCTCCCTCTCAAGCAGAGATGACCACACCTCCTCCAGATCCACATGCCACTGGCATTCATCCAGCTTCCTCCTGTCACTGCAACTATGCAGTGTTGCATTTCAGTGCAACCATCAGGCTGCTGTTTGTCTTAGAAACATACTTTCTTCAAGGTCATTATAAAATCTGAACTCCTGTGATACATAGCAGATCACAAAACCCAGGAGCAAGTACATAGAAACAGTAGAGAAAGCATTTCTGACTCACTGAAATAACTTTTCAAAACAATTTAAACAGAGGCAGGTTCTGGCCACTCAAAGGAGACAACATTTTTTCCTCTCTGAAATGCTTTACTACCAGAAAAGTAAACACCAACCAACAATTTTAGTTAACCCTAAAAATGAACAATTGCCAACTTTAAAAACTGAAATACTGAGAAAACACCCCCAACGCCAACAACTCCCTGCTCAACAGAACTTTAACCCTGAGAACACTCATGCATGAATTGCTCAAAGTATTGCAACAAGCAGTTTGTCAATATTAGTAATGCAGATGGGATGTAAATATGTATAACCATAGAGGCCAGATAGCTGTCCCATTGGGGGCTTGGGTATGGTTCTGCAGTCACAATTATTGTTGTGAAAGCACAGATTTATTTGTGCTCTTCATAAGGCTGATACAGAATGTTCTCCAAAGTCATTAATGTCTAAGACTATACTGAAAGACCTGAGGTCAGCATCAGGCTCATGTCCTCAGCATTGTCATGAATCTGTTTAACTCTAAAAGTTTTCCATTAGCTCAGAAAAATCGCCTACAAACTCTTTTCTCTGCAGAGAATTTGTGAAAGTGCTTTCATTCTCCTTCAAAAAGTATTTTGATGTTAGGATTCAGTCATTAGAAGCAACAAACTTTCATAATGGACTTTTTCCAGCTCAATACCAACATATTATACAGTACATAGTCAAACATTACTGAAATTGGCCTGACACTAGATTTTCAGAGCATATGTTTGCAGACTCGTTGGCTCTGACTGTAAATAGGTTTTTCTTCCATTTTAAATACAGTTCATTTCCAGGGAGCAATTTCTACTGTTTTAAAATCAGTCTGTACATGTTGTACCTAAAAGCAAATGAAGAACATTTAGAGAAGGGAAGTAGCATGTGTATATTTCCAGAGAAAACAGCCATTTCAGCAGGAAATGGTGCCTGACAGTAACTACTTAGTTGTAAGCAGCCTGGCAGCAGGGAGCAGAGATGTTAGATGGCATGGTGGTGCATTTCAAGAAAATTAACCTGATTGATCAAAACTAACTCAGAATCTTATTTTCATTTGTGGTTACAGGCAATGTCAGAGACTCCAAATCCTTCTTGTATTGAAACATCTTTAAAAAAACTTAAAGTAGCGAAGAAAAGCTTTTACAAAACTAGTAAGAGATAGCCCACTTATTTTCAATGTGATTTTGTGTGAACAGATAGTACCATCCTAGTATTTGTTGGGTCACTCACTTCACTTACAATTTCCTGATTCCACCTGGTTTATAAATTACTGGCACTTCTTTTATCCATCACAAGGGTGTAACACCTACGTGAGACTTGATCTGCTCACTTCTCTCTTTGATGTTCCTTACCCTGCCAGGGGTCACAGTGCTGGCAGACATGCCATGGGGTATGAATGATTTAAAGCAACAGGTGAAAGTCTTTAAATGACTGTATTTACTACCACCTTTCAAGGACTCAGCTATCAGCTATGTTTGATCATATTCCATGAGTGTTCTCAGATGCACTTTCCATTGTGTTGCCATTTAGTGGCACGGTCATATTTCATGTAAGTTTGCTATTCTGTGAATTTTACATCTTATCTTGTAAAGCTGATCTAGTGGGGATGCTCAATCTCCCAGACTTTCATCACTCAATAAGGGACAGATGAACTTCAGAGTTCAGCAAACTAACAATATTTCCTGCATTTCCCATGAAAATAGTTCTTCCTGTATCTCATCTACTTGCACATTTACTTCTGCTGCCTCTTCTCACTACAAAAGTCTGAAATCACTCCTCTGCCTTTAACAACTTGCTTGCTTCAACAGCCTTATTTTCAAGGTGATTTTACCTGCCTTCAGATTTTTTTCTTAAAGAGCACTTCATCTAAAGCTGTTTTATTCATCAAAGCTTTGAAAGCTCATCATCCCCTGTGGCATCAGTTTTGATGACATGGCCTTTAGCTGGAATTCCAGCACCAGCCTCTGATCAGACATTCCTCATCTGCACAACTGTAAATTAGAAGAATTCCCACTCTTCTCTTCAACTGTTTCCCAAGATGTTACAATTGCATGACAGCTGTAATGACTGCAGTCCTAACTGGGAGGGTTCTGAAAGAAATCAAATACAGAAACTGCCAAGTCCCCTAATAGGAGTATATGAGGAGTACAAAGTGGAAAGAATGTCATTATAGTTCATCAGTAAATATTGTCTCATTCATTAAAATAACAAACACAAAAACAACTGTGAGAACATGCATCTCTTATCTCACAGGGTTTCAGTACTAAAAATATGTGGCTGGGAAACCAAAATTCTTCCTTTTCCTTCTTACTTCCCCTTTCATTCATCTCATACCAAAATGAATGTAGTTATCATGCAAAAACTAATCAAAAATAAGACTTTTTGTCATACATTGTTCCCAGGATAGAGATAGTCATGCAGTATTTTCTTGCTAAGTGACATATTTACTTTACATAGAACAGCAAGGTCAGCTCCTAATGTTAATAAGAGAAGACAGTGCTGATAAACAGCTAGATCAGGAATTAGAAATGAGATCTTATCCAGACTACTCCACTGGGTAGTCAAAATGTTGGCCAGAATACTTCACAACCCTGTTCACACTACAATGTACTTCTACTATGTGTTTTTTTAAATGCTGGAAATATTTCTTTAAGACTTCCAATCACCTCAAAAAAAAAGATGTTGGGATCACTCAAATATATCCTTGAGTTGATGAAAGCAAGCTGTAGCATATAAAGGTTTTAACATTTTCAGGTGTTTAAATATACCTAAAGTATACTTGAAAATAAGTATTTTTAATAAAAACAACTGATTAAAGCTGCAGAAATTAAACACGAACTCTTGGCTTCAGGCTTCATCTGCAGCTTGATAATAATCAGCACCTATAAATCCTCATGGGCAGTGCAACACTGGAAGAGAGAGAGAATGTTTTCATTAGTTGATGTCTGCACTAGCAACAGTTTTTGAGCACTGGCATCAAGGAGCATTTGATGTGAACAAAGTGACATTTTGTTTCATCAAAGGTTAATGATTACAGCAGCTCTGTTAACAATACTTTAAGACAGCAGTGTCACTGTGTCCTACTCCTGGGTTCAAGGCAGACTGCAAGTATCAGTAGTTGCAGATTTCCTGGGATTTCTTTTCCCTCCTGGTTCAGGAAATTTAATCTGACAAATTAATATTTCCCTGTACAACTCTGTACAAGCTTAATATTCGTACAGACTGAAAAAAAGGAGACTTTGCTCACTAAATTTAATGAGAAAGCAAAGCAGAAAATGCAATAAAACATCATTAGCAATTTTTTTTCTGTTTATTTGTTTTCTGATAAAAACCTTTTGATGAATTTTGTTTTCTGTAGGTCATGTAGTAGTGCTCAGTTAAAGGCTTTTTTTTCAAGCAAAGTTTTTGTGAAAAAAATTAGTTCAGATATTTATGTATAACTGTCTGTTAAAAAAGTGGAAAACTATACAGTAGCATCACTGGGGAGACAAAGAGCAACAGTGGAACGCTGTGTTGCTGAAGTTCAGCACTCTGCATATACCCTGCTGCTAGATCCAACACCACTGGGCAGTGCTCAAAGATACTGTAACCAGTTTCTGAGCTTTATCTCGTGAAATTATTATGTGCCTGAACAAGCACCTGACTTCAGGACAGATTAAATAAGGACTGGGTGTATCAGCAGGGTTCTGGTATCTGGACCTTAGATGCAACAGCAATTGCCATGTTACATCATTCAAGTTTGTTGACAAACAAGCTCATTTTCCGCTGGATAACACCTTATCTTTCTCTAACTGTGGACAGGATATGGATGGCATCTCATCATCTCGTATCATATCACATCCATGACTGAAGCCAAAGATGGGAAACATCTTTCTGCTTGGAAGCTGCCTGGATGAGGTAAAAATCTCTGTAGCCTTTAGCAAGTCAGTTGTGTTACACGGTCATTAGTATGCTACCATTTTATGTTTTGTTCATGTTGTTGCTGAAGGTGTTTCTGAGTCCTGCTACTATTAGCAAGTTGGGGCTATATTAAAAGGCTTTGTTTGGCTCTCCCTCCTCTGAGGACTGAATAACTCATTTGTGAGTGTTTACTTCCATAAGCTTGTTTGTTTTACACTAGCCAAACTTTCACATTTGTCCATCTTTAGCTAGACAAACCTTAACAGCTTCCTACCGCACATAATTCACAATTTTGTTTCACAAGGCCACCTGCATCTGGTAGAAGAATCATCAAAAAGATGGTAAAAGTGAAGCTCAGGAGGCCTTGTAGTCATCGGGTATTCTTACACCACTTCTGACAAGTATCTGCCTAATCCTGTTTTAAAAATCATGTAATGACAGAGGCCTCATCTATTCCCTGAACAATTCATTCAACCTCTGCATTTGAAAAGTTCACTCTCCCCACCCCAAATATCTACCTTACCCCTTTCTTAGTGCAAAGACTTGACATGTAAAACAATCTGTGGCCCCTTATAAGGCTAACCTAACCATATGTTCTTCTGTCTTCTCTGAATAGCTCAACACTGTATAGAACCAGAAATCCTACATATAACTTCCACCAATTTGCTTTGCAACAAGCAGTTGTACTGAATCAGATTATGCAGTGACAGATTTTAACTGGTATCTCACATGCTATATTCCTGCACCAAACAGTCCCATTTGTGTTGTAAGTTTTATTCTTAGACTTTCTGGCTAGTATTCCATCCCTTTTACTGAGGATAAAGATAACTTGGAGTTTGGAGATACTGTTTTGGCAAGTCTATTCTCTGGCTTTCAAAGCAAACTGAATGAAAGCAGGCATAACTTTTGCCCTGGTTTCTAAATATATGAGACCTACACAGTCATTCTGCACAAGACTTTCGGTCCACCCACCCCACTCTCAAAAGAAACTTCTGATCCTGTAGGTCAATGTCAGCCTGATTTCACAGGAATCAAGAGTTCAAAGGCTAAGTCACTGCAAGATTGGGGGTGGGAGGGAGGCAACCAATCAAGAACAGACTATTGGAAAAAGAAGATAATATATCAGACATTCAGAATCTTTTTAGGAGGGAGACTTACAAAACATCTGTTCTGCAGGACAACTTTCATTTAAAGTGCTGGACTAGCCTAGAGCATATACTGGGCTTTGTGGTTCCAGACCCCCTGGATCCATTTGCAATAACATGAAAAATAACCCTGCCATCATATGAAATTCTCAGTGAATGGGGTTATTATTTGTTTCTGTGAAGCTCCTTTCATCAAAAGATCTGAAAGTGTGTGACAAAGGCAGCCTTGAGCAGTTATCTCTGTTTTATGAATTGAAGAAAAGAGAGGGGAGACATCTTGCCTGAGGTCAATAGATCAATGGCAAATCCAGGTGTACCTCAAGCAATTGTCCATGCTGCTTCAGGTGCACCTCAATAGAATCAGGTAGCACTTATTTTGCTCTCCTATTTTTTCTTTGCTACAGACCTGACACTCACTCTGGGTAGTGGTCTAAGCTACTTTTATTTTCACCTGGCAGCCATGAACCAACAGACCAGAACCTGGTTTTGCAGAAAATAGCACATCCTCAGGCCTCTAAAGGTGTGTTCAAGTGAGCAGGCAAACGTGGAGCATTCCAACACACAAGTTAGATGCTTTTGGACATCAAGTTATCTATGTCTGAGTTAATAAAGGGAGTTGCAGAATCACCTCTAGCCACAACAATTCTTGTGCAGTTTGAAGTCAAAAACTCATGCTGAGTTCTGGGCTGGATTTACTACAGTTGTGAAGTACCATTTGCTCCCACTTAAAAATCATGTAACCTCTGTGCATACAGAATCTCAACATACAATTTTCTTACTTTTACATACAGTCTGGGAGGTTATGTAGCTTCAAGTGTTGCATTCAGCTGTCCTAGACAATTCTGTCTTGTAATCAATGTCCATCCATTGTCAGTTTCTAAAAATCAACGTGTCTGAAATTCTTACACTGAAAATCAAATTTCATGGATGATCCATGCTCATTTTACCAGAACCTGCTTCATTACTCCATACAAATCCATTCAGTATCAGTGACCAAGGATAAAACCACAAAACAGTGCTAAATATTAGAAATAAAAAATGATTCATTTGAAAGCAGTCTTCTAACTACAATTCTATCCCAATAATGAGTAAAGGAGGTGCTAAAAAACACTGAATCCTAATGGTCTCTCTAATATCAGGAAGGAAAACACAAAACTAGCTCTTACCATATGACTGTGTGTAAAACTAAATTATCACAAGTGGTCCTCTGCACATCTTCACTTCAACAATGCAAATTTTAAGAGACTTAAAATAGTAGGAAACAGTTACTGAGAATAATAAGTGGTACTTGAGTTTTAAAACTAGTTACAGATGTTTCATTCTGGCCATACCAAAAGTTTGACATGTCTGTGCCTTCAGCAAGTCAGGTATCAAAATGCTAACCTAAGGAGATCACTCTTCTGAGCCCCAGAGAAGCCTGTGGCCCTTCTGAGCCAGGAAAAAATCCCTGTGATTGGCAGGCTTAGGTGTCCAAGCATCACCTGGACTATAAGTGTGATGCTTCGCCACAGCTATTCCAAATATACTTTAAGCTTATACAGTCATCTACTTCTGCTTGAATGGTTTTGACATTTTTTTAAATTTTTTTTCCCCCTCCACTGAGTTTTGGGCATTGCTTCAGTGAAACACTTGAGCAAATGTTTCATTTTCATTGTATAAGTAACCGAGCCATCTCCTACAAAGCAGGGCTTCTGCAAAACAAAGTTTTAAATATGTGCTTGTGCCTTGTGCTGACCTGAAAACCTTGTGCTAGCATCAGAAAAAGAGCTATTGGTAGTGGTTGCCTTCCCAATACTGCTGCATCACTGGGACTCAGACCTGTTATAGCAAACTCTAATCTCAATGCCCATTCAACTCCTGTGCCCTCTGCTGAGGGCATCACTAGTATTTTTGAAAGGGTTCCTTCTCTTTCAGGAACCTGGTGCACAGTTTCAAATAACAGACAGTTGTAAAACAGTTATAAATTTACCAGAAAGAAAAAAGGAAAAAGTTAAGGTTTGCTTTCTGTCAAAAGAATCTGTAGTGCAGTGTGACACCTCCTAAAATTAAGGATTGTACCAGATGTGGATAAGAACAATATTCTGAAAATGACAGCACACAACAATTATCTGTTTTGACATGTAATATACTGAAACACTCCAATTTCAATAAAGAATATACACTGTTCGTTCGATCTGAGTTACAAGTTGAAAAAAAAAAATCCAACACTCTGTGGGGACTAAAAGTCTGTGAGCATGCACTTAGACCAAGGGTGATTTTAGTGAGGTTTTTTTTTTGCAGGTTAAAACTAATGAAAGGATAAAAGGAGCCAATGGAACATGAATGGAAACTAAATTATAAATAATATAAGTAATTTTTAGATGTATAATCAGTTTCAGAGCCTAGCACTTACAGCTTTCAACAGCTAATTAAAACACTGCATGGGATCATAAGGATTATGTGTGTCCTTGAATGAAGGTAAAAATTCAGGATCTGAATGACTTCTTTGATTCTTCAGGGTATGGCATCGCAGCCTCATGGGTGCATATATAAATGGGGCAGCTCACATGAGTCAGGTTAGTCATGTGCATGTGAGATGGCCACAGCCTTCACAGCAGGGCATTTTAGGACTGAAAGCCTAAGCCTGCACGTTTGACTTAAGAAAGGGATTCTATTATGGGAATTGTTAGAAATTGAATAATCTGTATATCCTGCACAGAGACCATGTTTCAGAATGCTGGGTTATACAAGTGTTCAAAATTGTACTTCTAATGTTCAGGATGTATTTGCTACATGCTTTATTTGCAGTCTTGGGTATCAGTCTGAAAACCATCTCATGCGAGCAAATAAGTATAGCTGCTATCTGAAAGGAGGTACACAAGCTACAGAAGACTTTATGTCAAATCTTTTGCCTGTTTTCATGGAGTGAAAAAGTTATAGTTAGTTTAAAAATTCAATTGACTCACAGGTAACGTAGAAGTTCCACAAAACTGGAAGGTAAAAGCATCTTGTGTAAACCATGCATGCAACACCTACATCATCGAAACATTAACTGAAATGCATGCATGCACCTACTTTCCGGTCTGGTAACTGTCAGTTTTCCACATATTCAGATCATGAAGACTTTCTCCAAAATACAAACATTGTTTTAAATCATATAAAGTAAGGTTTTACCTTGGAAACTGATGAACATGTAGCCAGGTACATCTTTAACTTCTCTGTAAGCTTTTTTTCAGGTTTTCAAATGTCAGAAAGATCATAGCAAAATGTAATGTGCTATGTATTTCAAACTCTCCTGTATCCATGTTATTTAGACGTCACTAGCATAAGCACATACACTCTTAAAATAATGAGTAACTGTGTATTAAGATATGTTAATCTGCCTTTCGAGCAATAAGCGAACCAGTCTCTTCACTAGCAGTCTTCACCTTCTCAGTTCTTTATGCTAAACTTGATACAGCTATATCCCATGTCCTTACAAAGTCTACGAAATAATAAAGGACAGGATGGATCAAGTCCAGGTTGTGCATCCCTAGATTTACTTCTGTGTACCACAAACAGACAAAAAATATCCCTGTAAGGCTTTCCTTAACTGACATTTTAAAGTGACAGAACAAGGAAGATAAATTTCCTATTTAACCTGTCAAGATAACAATAAGCTATTTGGGTTCTTATTTACCCCAGAATTATCTATGTTGCAGACCATGTGGTACATTCACCAAATTGGTCAGTGCTTTAACTACATAACACAAAATAGATATTGAACAGTAAGCCTGAGTGTATAGTCACAGTGGATGTACAAGCTCATTATATTCCTCTCAGTTGGATGAATCCTGAATGACAATAAAAATATGCATGGTGAAAATACAAGAATGCACAAAACTAACACAATAACACACAGAAATGCACAGTGGGTGCTAAAATAATCTAATCTTGCTTCTAGGTCTGTCTGTGACTTTGAATGCTGAACTATATACAGAGACTAAAGCTGGTTTACTAATGTTACATTTCCATGTGAATCTTTTCACAGTATAAGAAAAGGAATATTGCATTTCTAGTTCTCTCTGGAAGGCTGATGGGATCCCAAGCTTGTCCACACAATTTACAGCTTGAGATGGTAATTCTGTTTGTACGGGTGCTTGAAGTGAAATTACAATTGGTCATATTCAGTAGCTGCAGTTTCCATAGCATGAGTTTGCTCAGGCTTCTTCATCTCAAGAAGAGTCAGCATCAGCAAGGAAACTTTGATCTTGCACCCTCACAGAACATTCTCTTGGGAACTGCTGAAAAGAAAATTTAAGGCCAAGTTCTGATTTGCTGCTTATCTTACAGACTGCTGTTGACTTCTGTGGTTTCCTGTAGTGATCTTGTCTGTCTGCCCCTGTTGCCTGCCTCCTGTTATATGCTTCAACTATAACATGCTCTGGAACAGGATCATCTTGCTTACACAGAGCTTAGCACAACTGAGTCCTGACCAATGATGAAGGGTCTGAGTGCTGAACATAAGAAAGTCAAAAACTTATGGGTGCTATTCCTTTGCCACTGACTGACTGTGAAGGATCAGGTAAGTCACTTCAGGAGTTCAAAAAATGACTAAATAACATCAGTTTTAGAGTAATGACAGTTACTTGTGTGATACTCCACACTTCAGACCTGTGAAGTAGCTGGAGAAAACAATTCTTATTAAAAGAAAGACTTTTCTTTCTCTGTGGATGCCAAAGACAAAGAAATGCTGATCAGAGGACAGAAGAAAGATTATTTAAATCAGATTGATATCTCCAGATAAGCAAAGCTTTATGAAATCTGGTCTTGACTACTTCAGGAACTAATCAAAATGGTCTTTGAACCATAGGAAATCCATATATCTTTGATAGTATATGACAGAGGACAGGGATAAAAAGAAAATAAGAGGAAGGAATCACAGAATGATTGATGAAATCACAAACCACTTCAGTGTTGGAAAGGTTCTGGAGCAAATGATTAAGCAAACAATTTTCAACTACTGGAATATAACGGTGATAAAGAGAGCTAGAAAAAAAAACATGGCAAGTCAGTCCCATTTGTTTCTTCAACGGATTAATGGGTTTAGTAGGTAACAGGAGTGGTAGATAGTTTTCAGCTTGAATGAGATTTTTGACATGTTGTACACCACTTTATCAAAATGAATGAAAGAAATAGTTTAAATGTAAACACCACAAAGTATGTTCACAACTGACTAAAGACCATCCATTGGTAATTTCACTGCCAAAGATTCCTATGGAGAAACAGGTGTCTGAACTATCCTTAAAGTATTCTTCCTGGAAATGATTCTTACTTAATAAATGATTTGAAGTAAAATTATTCATTAAATGATTGGCAAAAAGTGTGCAGCTAGCATTCAAGTAAGGAGATACTGCAAGCATAGATTCAGGGCTTAAACCTCTCCTCCAGGGCTCTTGACTAATGTGGAAAAAGTGGAATATAATAAGGTGATTCTAAATAATCTAGAACAGCTAATATGTCCAAAATCATAGGTGAACTTCAATAAAAATAATTTTGAAGTATTAGACTTAGAAAGGAGAAAACAAATCACAGATGCTCACAGAACAGCTAGTGAGGCTGCAATACAGTAGAAAAGATCAGACCAAAAAAGGAACAAACACTGTGGTAGTTTGAAAACAAACCAAAACATCTTAATTGGGTCTAGAAAGGATTGCTGTAGAACACAGGCATTGCAGGTGAGAACCCAACTCAAGTATCATACCATCAAAAGCATTTCCAATTACCTGACATACATTCATGTACAGAAATTCTTTCACAGAAACCTTGTTCACTTCTGTTTGCTTGGGAGCCATCCTGGTAATCAGCCTTGCTGTGCTGTAGGTGCTAGTGCAGCAGTAACATCAGCAATGGCCACTCAGGTCACATACACCGTGCCCAAGCAAGGAAAAAGGAACACCCAAATATTTATCATTGATAAGTAAGTGGAAGAATGTGAGTTTGATCAGTCAAACATGGACTAGAACTAAACTCTGGCGCCAAAACACACCTGAACAGAGGGTCTCCTGGTCTCCAAATCTTAGTTATAGATATCATCAGTGCCACTGCTAATAGCAAAGAAAAAGACTCTTTTGCTAAAGAAGGAACCTGGAGCTCAGAGAAGTTTCTAAACCAATGCACATCAGGCTAGCAATGCCATGACAAAAAGCACGGTTCTTGCTATCCCTCCTAGGCTGAACCATCAGATTATATGCCACTGGTTTTCATCATGAAAGCAGCTGCTATGAGAGATGACAGAGCAGTAAACACTACATGCTTCCCTCCTCATTAATTCCTACCTCATTTCTCCTCCTCAGAGACTGTTCTTATGTTAAGTGTCATTGAATCTGTAGGCAAGCTGCCTTTAACTGCAAGATAACTGGCAAGAGAAACACAACAGCTTTTCCCTAATGACAATTTTACGTAGCTGCATTAATTGCAAATATGTGGGCAAGTGAGTTTGGAGAATTTTTTTATATGTATAAATATATTACATATATATAAAAATATATATTAAATATTGACAGCCTGTTGGCTGCCCATAGGTTCAGAACTGTATACACAGAGTACAAAATACCTCAAGTCCTCCGCAGCTAAGTATAAAGTCAGCATATTGTCTGAGAAAGCACTTCCCCACCCCCAGGCTGGCATGAAAGCACAGACTGAAAGAGAAGAAGATAACCAAGATACCAAAAAAGGCATATAGAAAGAAAAGTTTTCTACAACAACTATTTTCAAGTAAAGGCCCATTTGACTTTGTGAGGGGAAAAAGAACCCCAACAAACAAAAACAACCAACACCCAAAACTTTCTACACTATTAGGCTTTGTTTGTTCTGTTTGAACATTCAATCTGTCTTCACAATGTCTTTGAAACCTTGTTTACAATGAAGACAGGTCACAATGGAGCAAGTGAGATAAAAGCCGGTGATAGACAAAGTCCAGACAGGATTTTTAGAGCTGGGATCCATTTTATCTGGGAAACCAGTGAAGAATCACTACAAAATAATTCAAACCATACATCTATTTTTTTCAAACATTTTTGAACATTTTAGGATAAAAAGAGTAATACTGGGCATTCATACAATCAGATTGAAATTCCAGTCAGAAGCCAGCAGAGTACACAAAAATGACTTCTTTTGCTATTTACCAAATAATTTAGTGAATTTTCTTCTCAGATATGCATTTGCCGTATGGCAGGAGAAAAGCCAAAGCAAGTCAGGCTGACTGGAAATTTGAACACAAGGCTGCTTGTGAGGCCACATGTGAGAAATGTAAGTTACACTATGCTATGCTTTTGGCATCTACTAAACTTGTCTCAGTGAGCATACCTGCCAAAAATTACATTAGCAACAAGGTACGTTGTGTCTGTGCCAACACATTTCCCTTCAAACATGGAGATAAGTTACCCCACATGTCTGGCATTTACTGATGTCTTGAAAGCTGAGACATATCTGTTGCAAATTATAATCTGAGTTCTTACATTGGACGAAGAGACCAGTCTGCTGACTTGGCAGGATTTGGAGCACATAACTTATAAGGAGAAGCTGAGACTGCTGAGTTTATTCGGTGTCAAGATGAGAAGGTGAAGATGTTATTGTTTTCTTCATCTGTACAATGGAAACTTCTAAAGAAGACAGAGCCAAACTTCTGGAGGTGTACAGTGAAAGGAAAGAGGCAACAGAAAGAGGCTACAGCCAAGGAAGTTACAACTAGATGTTAGGAGAGGTTCTTTCACTATGAGAATAGTAGTCACTGACTGGAACAGGAGCATGGAGGGGCTCAAAACCCAATCAGATGCAGCCCTGAGCAACCTAAGTTATCTCTGAAGCTGGATCCACCTTCAAAGTTGGGCCTGCAGTAACCACGGCTATTGGAAAGGCAGCCTCCAAAGGCCTCTTCCAGGCTCAGTTATTTCCTGACTTTCAAAGAGAGCTTCTGCCAGGCTGCCGTCTTAGAAATGTGTCTCAGAAGAAACAGTCTGACCTTTACAGAAGCAATAATAAATAAAGAGCCATCTTCTCAAAGTTTCTCTCTGGGCTGCATACACCAGTGGGGCATTACTGGACTGAAGAATAGCCTCAGAATTTGTGGTGTATGCTGTTAATGTACAAAAACATTCTTTTTTTTTCTGTCTCAAAATGGGATTTTTCTGTCTCAAATGGGAGTTTTTCCTTCATGGGACGCTACTCAAGAGGAGGAAATGCTTTTTTCTTCGTACTGATACAGAAGAGACCCCTCTTCATGCTTGTCCTGGAATAAAATAACTCTGAATTGGGTTTGTTTGTTGGGTGTTTTTCCTTTGTTTTTAACATCCCTGAAAGCTTCCTAGTGTTAGAACTAAAAACAAGCAAACAAACAAAATCCAAACAGGATCCTAGCTTTATGTTACATTTAAATCCAGCATCTGCAATCTGATCCTGACAAACCAGGGGTTTAGTTTAGAATTAGTCTGGATTCTAAACAAGCAAGTGAAGACTTGGAAGATACTCTTAAAACACACAAAACTGCCCATTAAATAGCCACTGCACTGAACCCAATTCTGACCAATACTCAACAGGTCCTTGTTCAAGGCATGTGGGTTTTCTGTGCCTCACTTCTCCCCCTTAAAAAGGAAACTGATATCACCTTTTTGCCACTCTTTGCTTTTCTAAATACACAAATTCAAAAATCCTGTAAGAAAGGCGCTCTGTCTTATTACGGAGTGAGCCACAATGCAGTCAAGTTATCAAAAAACTGAAAATATGTCTAGCATACTATGAACAGAAACAGAAAAGAACATGTACTTCCTTGCAAATATATGCTCAATTTTGTTCAATTAAAAAACCTGGCTATTCTTGGCTGGCCAAGGCTTTGCTCACATCCTTATGCAGCACTGTCTATTAGTTAGCTGTGACGCCCAGTTATTGTGTCCATGAGCATACAATAAAAGTCTCCTTCCACTGGGCTAGCTTCTTTTACAAGAAACAATTCCCATCTTTCACTGAAATCCAGATTTAGAAACACAATCACATAGGATATGTGTGAGGAACCTGATGGAAACTAAGCTGGTGGCACAGAAACCTGACACACAAGAACACAGCACGGTCTCATGTGGAGCCACATTGTCAGTTTGTCTTGTCACAGTCTGCATAGATCTACAGAGCTGATTTTGGATTATTATGCTTCAAGATACCACACACAGATAACACTTTACAAAGTGTAAATGTAAGCATTTAAACAAACATGAAAGGCAGAGTAGGCACATTACAGAGGGAATGTTTTCTCAGTGCTGGCCTGTTTCCAGCACTGTTGAGAGCATCCACACTCAGACCTTCAGGTGAAGAGGTTTCCCCACCTCCCCTCAAAGCAAGCTTTCTCCTTGTCTTTGTCTGTACATTCCTAGGCATTTTATAATCCAAGCTCTGACATGCTATCTGGAAGAATGGCCAAAATAAGGACCTGCCAATATGTCCTGATGAATATAGGAGAACAAATCCCCTATTGCTGCCCAAGTGCCATATGTCAATATAATAAAATCATTGTCTTCTGTACTCAAGGTTACATTTATTTATGATTACAGTGTTCATTTCTTGCTGTGAGGCTATAACTGTGCATGCTCTATCTTCTGTTAAAATACATTTTATCACCCCACCTTGTTAATCCTTTTCTGCCCCACACCCACTGCTCAGTGCACAGCCAAAGAAGTAAAATTCTTTTGTGCATCTGTAAAACAAGACAATGTTTCATTTTTAAAGGTATTAACAATTAGGTTCTAATGACACATCTGCAGTGTCATCATCAAAATACAAAAATGTAATCAAGTACCTGTTTTACTTGATTTTAAGCAAGTGAAGAAAAGCCCATGTGAACAGCTGTATACCTCTTTTGGCCTGGGATGCTACTGAAGGCACCACAAAAATCAGGAGATTCGTGTTTCATCCCAGTTTCTCTTCCTTGCCCTGTAATTCTGCAACAAGTCTCTTTTTCTCCTTGTGCCTTCCAGCCAAGAAAGAAAACACCATGGGACGTTTGTTCCAAAGTGCTCTGAAACTCAAGGACAGATTAGTTCAAGTATGCAATGAGATGGCTGATGATTGCCAACATGGTTTCACTAAGGGGAAATCCTGTCAGACCAATTTGGTGGCCTTCTGTGATGGGGCTAACAGAACTGATGGATAGGGGCAAAGCAGTTGACATATCTACCTGGATTTGTGCAGTGTTGAAGGAAGTGATCCTGCCCCTCTGCTTTGCTCTCATGAGACCCTACTTGCAGCACTGTGTGCAGTTCTGGTGTTCCCAACATGGAACTGTTGGAGCAACTCCAGAGGAGGCTATGAGGATGATCAGGGGCTTAAGCACCTCCCATATGAAGACAGACTGAGAACACTGGGGCTGTTCAACCTGAAGAAGAGAAGCTGTGTGGAGCCTCAGAGCAGCTTCCAGTGTCTGAAGGGGCTACAAGGATGCTGGAGAGGGATTGTTCATCAGGGGCTGCAGTGATAGGACAAGGGGTGATGGGTTCAAACTGAAACAGGGGAAGTTCAGGTTAGGTATAAGGCAGAAGGTCTTCCTTGTGAGGGTGGTGAGGCACTTGAACAGGTGTCGTGGTTTAAACCAAGTCCCCCAACTCCCGGAGAGTTAGGAAGGAAAATCCAAAGAATGTAGCCCTCACGGATTGAGATAAGAACGGTTTAATTGCTAAGGCATAACACAAAACCCCTACTGCCATTTACTACTACAAATAATAATGATACAGCAAACAGCAAGTGAAAAGAATACAACACCCCACCAGCCACGGACCCATAACTCACTCCACCCTGCCTGGCCGAGCAACATGTGCTCCCTCCTCCATTTTCCTCTCCAGCTCTACCCCTCCAGCCTTCTCTTTCCCAGTATGCCTCCTGGGCATCACGTGCTATGGTATGGAATACCTCATTGGCTAGCCTGGGTCAGGTGTCCTGTCTCTCCCTCCTCCCTGGCAGAGCATGAGCTACTGCTGAACCCATGACAACAGGTTTCCCAAAGAAGTTGTGAGTGTTCCATTCCTGGCAGAGTTCAAGGCCACCTTGGATGGAGTTTTGGGTGACATGGTCTAGTGTGAAGTGTCTCTGCCCATGGCAAGGGGGTGGAAGTAGATGATTTTAAGGTCCTTTCCAATCTTAAATATTCAGTGATTATATGATTATTGGTGTAGATCAAGACATCTGTGGTACTCCAAAGTTTACAGTGTGATGGCATTTCCACTGAAAGGACAGTCTCTATACAGGAGAACAATAGTGCTTTCAAGCTTCTGTCATGGAAGAGTCTTTTTACAATTTGGTGGCACTCACAAGAGCTCTGAAGACAGGTACACCAGAGGAAGCTACAGAAACTTTTCTTCATGGAATGCCCTGCCCAGCCTTCAGACCTCCTCCTATCATTGGGCTCACTCTCCACTGAGAGAGGATGTGGTTACAAACTTACTGCTTACTGAGCATCGTTTTCCTTTAAGTAATATACTGATGTAATACAAAAGTGAGACAAATCAGCACTCCCAGTGCTTATAACAGAGTTAATCTTGTAAGAAGTGCTCTCTAGTGCAATCAGCTGCTCCAGAAACAATGCAGGGTGCAGTACTATCCACACCAATACCAGTGAAAATCTACCCTCCATCAGACTCCTGCTAGAGCAATAATAAAAAATTTTCTACAATTTCCCATGGAAGTGGTAAGTCTCAAGTCCCTGGAATGGGTTTTGATAAGAGTCTGACTGGGATCAGGATGAAGGAAGCTAACCGCCAGGTTCCACACACTCTCACAATATACACTTTGTTTAATGTGCTATACCTACAATATATCTAAAACAAGTATTTGGCTAGTTAACCAATTATGCTAAAAGCTTCCCTTATCTTTATTATACCAGAAAGAAATGCATAAATCACCTGATATTATACCTCTGAAAAGATTTCTTCTAACGGGGGGCACCGGGAAATGATTTTCAGTTTACTAGTTGGAGTAAAGGGGAGGAAGGAAAAAGAGTTTAGTCTTTCCTTGTCTATAGAGCAACACTGTCTGTTGATGTTAAAAAGATTTCTAACAGGTCTAATGTAGCTTCGTATAGAAGGATGGAAACATTGCAACTCTAAGAGATCTTTTAATAAAGATAACATCTTTACTAGAAAGGAACAAAGTTTATCACTTCCTATTAAAGATGCCCATGCAATACCAGTGCAATTTACATAATTGTAACTAAGTACTATTTGTGGAACAGCTTTCATTCCTGAACTCTGCACATGATATACTCATGTAGCATATTGTACTGCATTATTTGTCACGCATGAGTCTTTATGAAGAAGCAGGATAAAATTATGAGCCCTTGTCTGCCTTGTCTTTTTCTTCCTGTTTATAGAGAAAAGTTAAATCACAGTTTAAAAGAAGATAGTACTCTGTGGATCATTTGCTTGGACATGGGTAAGGAAATGCTTGACAGCTAAATTTCTGTTTTTCCTGCTTAGTTTTTGATGTAAAGCTTACAAACTAATGAAGTAGGGCAAGTAAAAAAAAAAAAAAAACAACACAGAAACACAAAAGACTGACACAAACAACTCAAAGACTTTGTGAGTAATAAAACACCCAACATCTGCTTTTAGAAATGTTCAACTCCTGGGTGGCTTGAGAACTGTGACTTATGCACACATAATTATTGATTCACACTACCTTGTCTAACAACTTTGTGCTGATCATGCAGTTGAATTCAGACCTAGAAAGACATGAATCCAAGGGGATAAGAAAGAATATGAAACTAGACTTACGCTGGGTTGGAATACGTAACCTTATTACGCTAGGAAACAAAACAATAAGCACAGCACAGTAAGAGTGGCTCTTACAGCTCCTAGTCACAAACAATAAGGCCAGGTTGGACGAAGCCTTGGGTGAAATGGTTTAGTGTGAGGTATCCCTGCCCATGGCAGGGAAGTTGGAACTAGATGATCTTAAGGTCCTTTCCAACCCTAACTATTTTATGATTCTGTGACAAGATTATGCTTGGTGTTGTCTCATTCTTGTATCTTAGTTGTCCAACCTGGCTTTCTTTGTTTTAGATGTCATTGCTTTTCCTGTTGTCTGCTGTTCTGATTTTCAAAACTATCTTTGACATTAATGTTTCTCTAAGACTAATCTTTGTTACTCATTTCTTATTTTAAGGAAAGGCTATTTCTATTGATTTTTTTTCCTTTTACGATCACTTATCTATCTATCAAATCATGAGCGGTCTTAAGTCATCTTATCCTTTATGATCCTTGTGCAGGATCATGGTTTCTGTATCATTCTGAATCATTCTGCCTGGTGTTGGTTTTTTTCACAATGAGGCAAACTGACAGTCAAAAATATTGTTAGTTTTGAGTTAGTAATATCTAATTTGCAATTCTAAGTTTGTTTTTTCGTTCAATACACTCTTGGACACCGGATTAATACAAATAATTTAAATAACTGTACAATACACATCTATTAATTTAATAACTGAAGAACTTCTCCTTTAGAGGAAACAGTGTTAGAGCTACATATGGTATTACTGTCAGTATAGCTCCATTGATTACTGTCAGTATAGCTCCGTTGCAGAGATTTGGAGGTTATGTGACTTAGTCAAAGAATATGAACACTAGTCTCTGTAACTTTCCATGTCAATGCTGGGTAAAGTTAACTATAGGAAAGTAATATTCTAACATGCTTTTTTTTAACTACCAGGTCTTTAGGCAGTCTCTTTCAGTAGTACTGTGGCTTGTCAGAAGTGTTAAAAGAATTTGATTCTGTAGCTGTTAGTGGAAGGCAGTGAAAAGAACAATCTTGCTTACACCTTACTTCAGAGAGCTTCAATGGAATTAGCCACTGCAACAGAAGGGTAAACAAAGCCACCAAATGCACACAAATTAAGACCAGAGATACAGGTTATATCAAGTCAGGCATCAAGTCACAGCACATGAGCAAAGAAATGGGTCAGAGGTATTTGTGGTTCATTTATTTGTTAACTATGATGTCCTTATGTGATGGATACAAAATGGGTATAAATAACTGGAGATGAAAAGCATGGCTTTGTTTTGAAGAGAACAGAGATCTTCTTCCTCTGTTGTATTCCAGTTCATTTATGCACCCATATTCAAATTCACCATTAAACAGCTAGGGTCATGATGGGATCTATTGAGCACTGCTCTCAAAACAGCCTTTTTGTAAATATGTGCAGTACATCAAAACTGCAGACAGGAAAATGGTACCATTGAAGAACATTTCAACATATATATAAAGATTGTTCTCATATAATACCAAAGAAAAATTAGTTTGAAAAACTAGAGGAAAAAAGTCCCTTTAAATTTCCAACATGATCTAAAAACCACCCTCCAACCCTCTTTAGACCATACTCGGGGCCATGTAACTACAGACCATTTACAAAATCACTGAGTCAGGAGCTCTGTTAGGAAAAAAAAACAACATTGTAACTGAAAATAATTAGTTTATGGATTTAAGTCAAAATCTTCCAACCCTCTTTACTGTGGAAAAAAACCCAAAGCTGCATGCAAATACGCTAACCATGAATAAAATGCATTAGCCAAGAATATGAGACTCCTCACCTTGTCTTTTCTGTTCAGGTAGCATACAATGGTATGCTGACAGAATCTGAATTACAGTTTAGGAAGATGCATAGATCATGTACAAGTACCAAACTGTCAGGGGGAGATGAGGATGTTCTTAGGATGGAAATTGCTTGTCTTGTTTTATCCCATTCCAGCCAAAAACTAAGGTAAACCTCTCTAGACATGAAATAGCTAATGCTCCTAATAACAGCCTCTAGGATCCCAAAACAACAAGGAAACAGTACAATTGCTGGTGACTCTGTCAATCAGGGAAAAAGACATTTGAAGCTTCATGTTGACATATCTCACATCCCACAATATTCACTCCTCTGCTTATCCTCCTGTTGTAATTAATGAGCTTAGAACTGTTTTGAGGTTTCAGAACATTCAACAATTTTCATTATTGACACTGTAAATAATCAGGAAACAATTCCAAAAGCAAACAGCAGCATACAAAAAAACCCCAAGAGTAGCTCTATTCCTGGCAGTTCCAGAACTGCAATTCTAATTCTTGCATTCAGTCTATTCCCCCACACATTTGATATATCTTTTGTGACTCTATTAAGCTGATTGATTATTGCTTTCTAATGTTGAAACAATTGAGTATTTTCTACATATTAATGTACTGTTGTTAAATAGATCTTGCTAACATCTTAAAAGGCATGGTAAAAACTATAATTAGCATTTGCTGTGTTAGTTTATTAAGACCTACATTCTGAAGTTTAGAGAACCGCAAAGAGGCTGATCTATGGTAATGATTTACATAAAATTGCCTTTCATATAATAGAAAGGAGAAATTAGTGGAGACTAAATGGAAGAAGGACCAAGTTGTACTCTCAATGACCTACCCTATGTTAGTCCTCTGACTTAAGGTCAACTATTTCAGATTTGTACTCCATGAAGCTGACTACTTGGGAATGATAAAATTAAGCAAATCTTGCCTAAATAATTTGTTCTTAATTTGAAAACATTCTGAGTTTAAGACATACAGGTATAACTAGATTAGATTACTTCCTCTCATAGAATAATATACACCTTCACTAATGTACCCGTAATTTTTCAGATATCAGAAAGAGAAGGGTTGAAACAGGACCAATCCAGCTGTTATAAGCAATTATGTATTACTTCACTTCCAAAGCTCAAAAGCCTTGGATTAAATATCAAAGGTAGGTAATGAAGCTGTTCCCCATATAAATTCATGACTGGGATGGAAATATGAAAGCTTTGCTTTCACTTGTCAACATCTCTGTTCTTCACAAATGCAACCTGTAATTCAGTCTGCACAGTTGAGACAATGTTGGAGCTACTACATGAGTACTAAATGGGGGGGGGGGGGGGGAGAGGGGTGGGGGGCTGGATTAATTGCTTACTTAATTTCACTGATATTGTCAGCAAATTGCAAAGGATAAACTGAACCTCCATTTCAATTTTCATCCAGTTGGAAAATAAACCCAACTCCTGATATTGTTTAAATGGCCTTTTAAATGGAATTTTATATTACATGTAATTCCTGAGTCTGCATGAATCAAAATCGGTGTTTCTGTTAGAACACAGGAGAGCTTCTACCACTGGCAATTCAAGAGCAATGTGAGCAAATAAAGATTTGATCAATGTATTCTCAAGGTTTTAATACTTCTCTCAAATAGGACTTTGTTTCTTGTATAGTTGTTTATATATGTAATTCAGCATAAGCAGGCCCAATATCAGCTTTCACATCTTACTAGAAATTCTAGTTAAGCTTATGTGGTGCAGGGGGTTGGATAAAGTGATGAAATACACTGGGTTTGTTTCACTTAAATACTGACCCAGGGATCTGATTTCCATATATTGCGAAAACAGGTTTGCTTTGCAAAACTTTAACTGCAGGAGAGTTACCCACAAAACTACACCCACTATGCTCAGCTCTGTATTCCCATGCTTCTTAGTATTTGTCATATTTCTTCTTTGAATGCAGTCCTAATGAGAGCACATTGGAACACCACAGAACCAGGCTCATAAGAATGCAATCTTGAAATAAAACATGGAACAGAAGGAGCATTGTAATACAGCCACTCTTAATGTTTTAATGGTTAAGAGATCTTCAACATGTTGGCAGTATCAGGACAACCCAATTTAATAAATTATTAACACTAATCAAACATTTTTATTATGGCAGTCAAAACTTCCTTGCCAGTTAATTCTGTTGAAGTTTGACAAAGATATTACTGTTTGATGGAAACCATGTTTAAAACTACAGCCTCCTTCAAATCAAAACCTCGCACTGCACTGGAAAGAAATGGTTAAGTAACAGGTCTCAAAGTACATAAAGAAACAGTGAAGGCAGGGTTACAGCCTCAATCAGCAGAGCAATCGCTGAAGAATGGTAGTGAAATATAAATTGAGAACAGCATATAGAATATGCCTACCATTACTTGGGAAGGGATAGAGAGAGACTTATCAGGGAGAGATAAAGCTCAGGCTGCCTAGGGGAGAGTGCTTAATCAATATACAAAGAAAATCTAGGAATTCCAAACACTTGACAAGAAGGGCATAGAAGAAAATAAAGAACCTGTCAGTTTTGATGCATTAAACTTTGGAGAAAAGGTGTTTTTAAAACCCTTTCATTCAAAAGGCAACTAACAATAACAATACCAGACAATGCCACATTCTCCCTCCATCTCCTCTAGCTCTGCCAGCTAGTTGAAATCCAGCACAGCAGAAGCTAATGAGGGGTATGGTTTAACAATAAATTTCTCAGGCCTTTCTTAAGCCTCCCCCGGGGCACCCACTTTCTATACATCATCTATCTACTGCAAATTGATGAAGTCAGCCTGTGGCAAGGGTCAGGTTTCCTAGATCAGGCATGATCTAGTCATTCTGAGTTATCAAGACAAAGCTCTGTTCTGCTGAGCTCTGGCCATATGAAATCCACAGTTCTCTAGGCTTTCAGTAAGGTGGAATCAAACCATAGAGCCACCTCTGTTCTCTGCACTCACTGAGAAACCAGCTCACCTTTCTAAAGTGACACTGTTGTTATTATTTTGCACCATCTTACAGACGGTGCTGTCTTAGAAACCAGGCTTACAGACACATCAAACCATATACTAACTATATTATTATTAATAATTAACATTCTTATTTATTGTATTACAACTATTTTAATCACATTAAAATGGTAACAAGAAAAAACATACTCTTTTCAACAGATGTGTGCAATGAAGAAGAAAACAACATGTTTGCTGATGCAGGTTTCTAAATAAGAAGTTTTATCGGTGAACTGAAAGTTTTTGTTCACCCGCAGTATTTTCCTGAATGATCACACATGAGATGTTGCTTTTATCCAACAATTTTTAAATACCCTGTGGATTAGTTTGATACATGCATATTCTGATGCTTCCTTAACTTATTTCAAGTCAGTGGATTTGCATGCAAGCTTAGTGGCAGTTGTGCCTAGGCTTACATCACTGCAGCCTTGTCAACTGCCCCTAAATGTATCCATTCAGATGGAAGAGACACCAGGAAATGAGTATACAACACACTAAGAAAAGTGAGATCAGTAAGATGCATGCAGCCCAAACTGAAGTGGATTTAAACCACCAGAAAGGCCCTCATTAATTTCAATGGTTTTGATGGCATCTACATTTCTACAGAAACTACAACAGGTAAATTTTACATTATATCTATAGGTTCAGCACCACTTAAACTTACAGCTAATAATTCTTCCTAAACATAACTTTTATGGCTGTTGATCTGCCTCAGAAGAATTAAAACCAAACCTAAGCTGCCATATAGAAAAAAAAATTAATTATTGGATCCCAGCTACGTAAAATATGAGAGATTCCTGGGGCTTCCAATATATTCCAGTTAAGTTTAAATATTCACAGGTACTTGTGGTCCAACATAGGTGTGAATCACCAATAGAAAACAGGTTTCTTTATTCATAAAGGAGCTTAAAGGCTATTCAGTGTATTGTTACTTACAGTATTTCTATGACTATAGCATGACTATAACGCATTTCAGAATGTGTAGGTCCAAAAAAGAAGAATCCTTGCCAACATTACTTAGGCATTTATCAACAAATAATCCTCAACTTCATGTTGCATTTTGACTGCCCCAATGGACAGCAGGCAAAGCAAGCAGGAGAACTGAGAAAGCTGCCTGTGGTATGAACATCTGATGAACATTCACTCATATTTATTCGTGTAAGTATTCTGGAATTTCTCTGTCGTGGATGGTTTTCCAAATACAACGCTATGCATATGAATGTTCAGGAAAAGCAAATAAAATAAACATACTAATACCTTTGAAGTAACTTTGCGGCTTTTATCTGATGGATATTTGCAAATCCCTTGTTCCATTATTCACCCAAGTTTTTCACACTGCCAGCAAGTGGGAAGAGAAAGAGAAAACAAAAACCCAATCAACCAAGCAAAAACAAACCAATACACCACCTCTGAACTGCCAGGCAACTTCAGCTCTCATATTCCACCAGCCCCTTTGGACAATAATGTGAGTTTCATAACTATGTGGATGAGTACAAAAATTAGGCTTGTAACTCAAGAAGTTTCCATCATGTCTCTCAATGACACTGGACCAGCCAGGGATGACAAGTTCTTCTCTTTATTTACATCAATTGCCACATAACTAAGACATGCCCTTTTAATAAAGGTCGCAAGGGACCATAAGGAAACATCTCAGACACTGGATCCAGCCTCTGGTCTGTACCAGGTAGCCATTGCACACACCTTTTTGAAGAACCAATCCTTAAACCAACCTCCATTTACATACCTATATTTTTACATTTATCTGGGTGGGTGTGTGCATGTTAACTTTTAAGTGCCTGTGTAGCACTTCAGGCACATATCAGTTAAAAGCAATGTCTCAGTTTAAGCTGAGATAGAGGTTTGGACAGAGAATGATTGTAGCTCTTTCTTCAAGTATATTACCACTCAGTGATTTTACCTAATAATTTTGCAGGTCTCTTGGTTTATGCTGTGCTAAAGACAAAATATACATTCACATATAAAGTGAATGCCAATTACATATAATGTGTAGCTGATTACTATTAATGGTATTATATGGAGCACAGTTTTAGAACAGTTGGCAATATACACACAGCTGATAATGTAAGTACTTGATTAGGTGTGTCATTTAGATATAACAGAGGAAAGAATTATGCAGGTGTGTTTCAATTTCTGGATGCAACTGGTGGCCTGTTCAAGTTCTCACTGTACATGGAAGTCCATGGAAAAGGTGTCCCTGACTGAGCTCTGCACTGCCAGCCCCCATTTAAAGCCTCTGCTGCAGCTCCACCACTAGCTTTGACCAGAACTAAAGGATAGAGGTTAAAATCCTGATTCACAGCTGGAGGGAATTTAAATCATCACCCAGACATGAAATTTTAGCTGTCATATTTGATAACATATCAGCACAAGCCATCACGCCAATGAAAGAACATTTGCCTCCACACCTCCTCCCAACTGCAGCAACCCTTCCTACACAACTGCTCCCTACATGAGTAGCAAATCCTGCAGTGGCTATTTCCTTGGAGAAAAACTGTTAAAAACAGAGCCTCCAACCCCAAACCAGGCTGCGCCTGTATGGGCCAAAGGCTGTCTCTAATCTGACTGCCCTCTCCATCTACAGAATTGTTACTGCTCTTGTCTTCCTAAGCTAAAGCTAAAACCAAATGCTGTTCAGTGTGAGTCAGCTTTTGGAGCAGCAATAAATCAGAGTGGTTTGCCTTATGCAGCACACTGGAAAAAATCTTCTAACACTGTTTCATGAAAATTCACTGCTCCCCTCCCAGAACAATGCTGCTCCTCTACCCATTCTAAAGCATCCTGCCCTTCTTTGCTTCCCACCTCTCTGTATTTGGCTGTTTTTCCAACAGCACACAAGAACTCCATGCAATTCTCTGAATTTCTTCTTTTCAGAGAACAAAATACCTTTCCCCCCTCTAAGAGAACTAACACACTCTGCTGGCTTTGAGCTTTTAAAATCTGTCTCTGCTGAAGAAGTTGTTGAATAATTTATATTTCCTAGAAGTGAGCTGAGTAGATGTACATTTTTGCTTTGATATACACTGTACAGTTGTTTCCCCTTCCTTTCCATTGCCATCTTGGTTTTAACTTAAAATGTCAGTGTAGGAAAGTCTGAAGACTTCAGAGTCTGGGAAAATGAGTTGGGGTTTGGGAAGCAAAAGAGAAGGGGAGGACAAATTATTTGTGAGCTGTTGTTTCAATGAAAGGAAAAAATCCTGAACAGCTTGCAATTAGCAGCTCTGCAAAGTTAGAGTTTCTTCAATGGCACACAGCATGCCAAGGAAACCTACAAGAAATTCCTTAGTTTAACGTGCCTGGAGCTGGATACAGTTCCCCTAAATCAAAGCACAGCTCACACTAACAGTTGCAGTATGTTAGTGGCTGGATGGCTGCTTTATGAAGAATTATAAAGTGACACAGCAGTCTGGTTGAAAAAAGTACACACAAGACTTTGATGTTTTTAACCACTAACTTCAAGAGGACCAACAGAGACTTTCCTGTTTTTATTGCAGCCTCTCTATCATCCTTCACCCTGCTGTCTCCCTCCTCTCCCACTGTTACATAGGGGACTGTTATTCTTTCAGTCACTTTGTAAGCTTAACTTATTTACAGACTGAACGTCTCTGTTTATAGGCCTGTATCAAAGAACAAACAGGGCAAGCGTGACTTCCTAGGATCTGAAATGGGATGCTTTTTCCTCTTGGGAAAGCAGGAATGAATTCGACTAGGGAAGAAAGGAAGGTAGAAGAGAAATCCTGTAATTGTCCTTGTCCTTATCCTTCTTCCCTCCATATTAAACATACACACCTGTATGGTACCAAGGCATTTGAAATGAACGAGATGCTTAAATGTTAGCCTATCAAAACTCTATGAAAATGTACAGCAATTATCTGAGTAAAATCAAGGTTCACTGCAGGTCTCATCCAACAACAGTAAAACCAATGCTAAATAAAGGATTCTCTTAAACTGCCTATATTTAAAGCTTTATATTATAGATCCATTTAGATGTTCATTTGGGGAACCTTAAAAGCTTATATCACATTTTACTGGGAGCATTTAAAGGTTGTCAATGGGTTAATTATAAGTGTACACACTGTAATGATGAAATTTTAGAAACCACTAATAGCATGACTTTTGATATTCCTTCTTATCTTGAATAATATTTTACCTCAGGCATAACCCCAGACCAGTCAATAAGAACAGATCTTAATAAGATACTCAAAAAACATGAGAGACAGTTTGCTTATATGGTTAATGGCAGATTTCTTTTCAGTTCTCCATCACATTCAGGTTATAAACACCCCAGAGGAGGTGTGGTTTTGTCCTTACTAAAGTTACTTTACTTTTACACTGGCAATTTTTATTTTAATTGTAGGATTCATTTTTATAGGTTTCTGGTTCCAAAAGGCTTGCTTTTGCACAAATGCACACTTGGGAGCACAAGGCGTTTTTAAGGAAAGTACAGAGAGGCATAGCACATTAGTTCTTACAAAACTTTACCAGGAGGTGCTGAGCCAGCCAGCTTTGAGCTAGCGCTATATAGGCTTTCTCTTGTAGGTTGCTCATGAAAAGAGACTGAACAGCTTTTGAACTCTAAAGAAATAATAAAAATAGTAATAATAAAAATACTTAGGAAGTTAACTCTTTCAGCACAACCCCTTCCAAATAAATAGAGCAACATCCGTTGCTCTTCCCTTGTTGTCCCATCTTGCTATGCCATCATAAAAGATTGGTCAAGTAGGATTTACCCTTGGTGAATCCATGCTGACTATTTCCAATGACCTTTTCTTATGCATGCTTAGTGGTAGCCTCCAAAAGGACATGTTCTATCACCTTTCCAGGGATGGAGGTGATGCTGACTGGCCTGTAGTTTTCTGGGGCCTCTTTTTTGCCCTTTTCGTAGATGCAAGTGATGTTGGCCTTCCTCCAATCATTGGTTACTTCTCTTGTTCTCCATGATTTCTCAAAGATGATGGAGAGTGGCAGAGCAACATCTGCCAGCTCCTTCACTACTCTTGGCTGCATCCCATCAGGGACCATGGATTTATGGGTGTTAAGTGTGTATAGCCCATCCCTAACTCTACAGGACTGAAAAGGGAAGATTTTACACATAGCTCTTCCTTGAACAGCTGTGTTCCTGCAGGTGAAACCTTAAGAACCAGAGCCTGGTTAGATATAGCCCAGTTATGCTGAGAGTAACAGCACTGCCCAGTCCCCAATGGGTCCTCCCATCTACTCTGAGACTTCTCCTTGTTCATCACCACTGTTTTCAAGTCAGAGCTGGCCAGCTCTGCACTATCACCCTCTGGTCCCTATCATCCCCTCCAACATGCTCAGCAGCACCCCAGCAGAAAAGCAAGCTCCTCTCCTTTCAGGAATACCACTGTACCTCTCCACTTCTTACTGATGGACCTTGGCAGACCCCAGACAGGAACAAACGCTGCCTGCATACCCCTCTGCTGTGCAGACAGACAGCCTGCTACAAGCTATGTCATCTCAAATGGCTGAGATTTTGAAAGAAAAGTGATAATTTGGGCTCAGTTATAGTTCAAGTACAGCTTATAGAATCATAGAATAGTTAGGGTTGGAAAGGACCTTAAGACCATCCATTTCCAAACCTCCCTGCCATGGGCAGGGACACCTCACATTAAACCATGTCACCCAAGACTCCATCCAAACTGGCCTTCAACAGGTTGGGATGGAGCATTAACAGCCTCCTTGGGCACTGCTTAATCAGTTTAAACATACCACCCAAGTGGGCATTATTACCTAAATGGGGCCTGGTGCCACTCTGGCTGCTGGTAAGAGCAGAGCTGTTCCTCTGTAGCTTGTCTAGCCTGAAGACATCCAAAAGCACTGTCCTTTCAGCTTTTTTTCCACAGCAGCACTTTTCTCCTGCTGAGACCCCCTTCATCCTCCTGCAGTCAGCCAGCCTCAACCATTTGCCATATCATTCTTCCACTTTCATGTCCTGCCTCGCATAAGGCACAGGCTTTGTGGCCTTGTCTGGCAATTCACACCCATGGGGTGTCCCTGGCATGAACAGCAGAGCACACTGTGTGAGATGGGGCTTCTCCCTCTGTGGTCTCCTTACTACAGTAGCTGCAGAGACCCATCAGCTTGGTACACATCATTCCTGCCAAAAAGCAAGGAGACAAAACCACCCTCCATAAAGTGCCAAAGCCTCCCATAGCAGCTCGGCATGAAGGAAAGGCTGAGATTTGAGGTTGTATTGTTTTGTTTTAAACTAAATGGTGTGGGCAATTGATAGCCCTTCCAGTTTTTGGTCTCATATGAGAAAAACAGAGGAAATTAAACTATATGAGTAGAAGGCAGTTTTTAATTACAACTGCTTTTCCCCCCCAGAGACCAAAAGCATATGCCTGAATTAACAGACCCTTTCCATTAATCACAAAAGGCCCAGGGTAGATGTAAGAGAAGTTAGGCTTTCCTCATCATGCATAAACTTCTTCCAACTCTCTTCAGCAGTTTCACATGGGGACGATGAGGGCGTTTAGTCTATATAAAATCCTGGCTTGAATCCTGGACCAGAATCTACGTACACATTAATTTCTGGGTTTGGCATTCAGATACGATTAACTCCTCATTTGCCCATTTTTACATGCTCCTCCTTTAAAACCGCTGAAAAAGAAACCACTTTAATGCTGAGTTCTAAGTCCAGAAGTAACACTAAATTTGAAACAGATGCCTCTTTTCAGCATGGCATGCAACAAAACATAGATGGCTCTTTCTCCCCCGTACACCAATACTATCAGATCCCATTCTAACATGTGTAACTATCTGCACTAAAGGCACTGAACTTTCTGCTGTGGATTCTACTATGTGGGAAACACTAACACATAATATGACAGGGTGCTAGCCCTTTTTGCAACTCTGGTCTTTACTACTGAAATCTGTGGCAAATCAGACAAGTTTTTTCTTCCATATTCAAAAATAAAGACTTCACAGCCTTTCATATCTGGAGAAGGGATGGTAACATGCTATTCCTCATATTCCTAAGGAGAATCAATATTGAACTCAAAGGTAGGAAACAATATGAAATTTGGACATGTTCACAAAGTGCATGAATACACCTACATGATTTTCAGAATAGACAGAATAAAGTCCATGTCTCAAAACAGGTAGTAGTCAATCAGCATTATTCCTGTAGCTAGTAAGAGCTCAAGTCATCTCAGATGGACAATAAAATCCACATCCAAGCTTCAATCTTTCCCACACATTATGTCAAATTTTGCCTGGATTGCATTTCCACATAGATTATCACACTACAGTCCCTATGGGAATATTGCCTCTCTGAAAGTACTAAGATTCAGGTACAACTATCAGCATCCACTGAGGAACCAGAAGTCCTGGAGCTGATACATCTCACACAGTATAAAGGCGTGTGATTTGGGGCTGTGTTTGAGCTAGGCAGGCAGGTTGACTGAACAACGAGCTTCCTGCACTCTGCATTCCTGTTGGTACTACAGTAGACACTCTAAAACATAAGGTCTTTTCTCTTTGAAGTTGCTTTATGCTTGCACAGCTCTGTACCACAAAGTAGAGCTTATGAGCAATTATGTTTCTAGAGCAATTATATTTCTAGATTTCATATAATCATGCCACCAAAAGTATAATTTTATTTATTGTATGATTTTCTGAGCTGTTTTGCCCTGTAAAGACCAACACAGAGAGAATCTGGGTCTTGAGTTTTTCTTGAGATCTCAGGTGCCAGCTTCTATTTGTGTTCTTGGGTATGTATCTATGGCAATATTCAAGATCACGGAGAACATCAAAGCTTTAACTCCACCAGTGGGAGATACCTTATGGTGCTGAGCATCAGGGCCACAGGTTCCTTTTCAGAGAAAGCCTGCTAATAACTTTATGGATATCCTGTGCCCAGCAAGACTGATTTGCTCACACATTTTTTGGGCCAAAGCCATACAAGGCCTGGGGCTGGAACTTGCCGTCCACCCCCAACTACAGCTCTGTACAGTGCCTGGGACTCCACGGTTCTATTACAATGCAAGCACTAATTAGCAGTCCAAGTAGGCTTTGTGCAAGGGTTGCCAAGCCAAATTCTTTGCCTTGCACTGAATTGCTCTGCCTGCTAAGTTTTTCAAGACTAAGCTCATCATTTACTGCAGTGTACTAAGTTATATCACAGAAATTTTAGAGGCATGACTCCCCTTCACAAGTTACTTTTGAACAATAACAAGTCATCATATGGCTGCTCCTGTGCACTGATAAGCATTAAACTTTAATAAATGATTAATCCTATTTCGAAGTAACTTATCACTGCCTTAACTGCATCTTTCCACGAAGTGTCACTTTGACATCCGCTGTTGTGTACATTCATTGCAACTTTCACACGCTGTAAATTAAGAACATTTACACATGCAATTAGTGTTAAATAAATGCCCGAATAACTCCTTGAGGATTAAGCAATTAGATGGCAACATGGAGTACCTTTTGTACTTTTTGCTGAAGAAAACCATCTATCCGTTTTGCATGAATTGCATACCAGGGTACCCACTGTGCTGGCAGGAAATGCTTGGATGAATTGCCAAATGCAGCCTTGAGTTCGTACACATGCCTTCTCTCATCCCTCTCCCAACATCTTCAAAAAGAAATTAATGTAGATAAATCTGTGACCAGATAATACTTCATTGTTAAGTTACACCCTCTATAAAAACGCATAGGATTTAAGAACTTGGATTTCTAATGTCATAATTTAATTATAACCATGCCCCCCAACTGGCTATTAAAAATAAAGCTATGTGTACACAGGCTATTTGCACAGCCAGTGATAACAGAAAATCCTTTTGTATCCTATACTACAGTGCATGAAAACTGTAGTCACTATATGTGACAAGATATGCAGTCTTAGAAGGAGAAATACTTGGCACACAAGAGTACCTTGCAAGTGGGAGCATGTATTATATGCATATGCCATAGACACACATCTAAAAAGCATACTGAAAATAACAGCAGCCCTTTGCTCTGCAATGTATATATGGCTGGTACTCACCAAAATGATTGGTTGAATACCAAAATGAACATGTTTGGAGAGAAAAGGCAATTTTTATGCCTTTTAGTTCAAGGTTAAAGTGAATCCAGTTCACTCATTAATGCCTGTCATTCACAGGCAGACTGAGGAAGAAGGGACATCTCACCTTGAAGTTGTATCTAACACATGTAATTAGACACAAGCAAGAGGTGGGCACAAGAAAGGTTAAAAATAAGGTAGCTTTGGGAACACAGTGAACTTGGAAGTTGCACCCTGAGCATTTCAGTCAGCAAAGCTACAAACCCCTGCACTGACACCAGCATGGAGCACCATGTTCCCCTGCCCTACTGAAAAAAAACACTGCTCACAGAGGTCATCCCCAAAGCCACACACGCTCTTGAGAGACTGTTGCAATAAGACAAGGGGGAATGGGTTCAGACTGAAACAGAGAAGGTTTAAATTAGATATAAGTAAGTTCTTTCCTGTGAGGGTGGTGAGGTGCTAGCACAGGGTGTGCAGAGAAGCTGTGGCTGGCCCATCCCTGGCAGTGCTCAGGCCAGGCTGGATGGGGCTTGGAGCAACCTGGTCTAGTGTAAAGTGTCCCTGCTCGTTGCAGTGGATTGGAGCTGGATGATCTTAAGATCCTTTTCAACCCAAATAATTCCCTGACTCTAAGACAATTAAGCCCTTTGTAACAAAAAGCTTTCCTGAAGCTGGTTACTGCTGGGGTAAAATAAATGTGGGGTAAGAGGTGAACTACATAGGCTGCATTTCACAGGAGACGAGAGGACCTTGTTTGCAGGGGAGCAGGATTTCTAAGTGCCAAGCTTTAAAAAGAAGAAATCCAGTTAAAGCAACAGCAACAAGTAACCAAACCACCGACCTCCAAAGACCTCCAAACACCACAAACAGCTGCAGGGAGGTTGTTTTCCCACTTGATGCCGGCTATAGTAATTGTTTGAAAGATCCCCTTGAGGATGCTAAGTGAGAGACCCCGATCTCGGAGTGCCAGCGCCACCTCCTTGTCAAAGCACTCAGTGGCAGTCTGGGGACACGGCGACGCGCATCTGAGGTGGCATTTGCAGTGACAGAACCCTCACGGGTGTCTGGCCGGGGGCACAGAAGACACACGCAGTTCGTACCACCGTAAAAACCATTCTGATCAAGAGGGCTGCTTAAAACTCATGGGAAGCCATATAAAATCAGACTTTACCCAGCCTCTTCCTGAGAGGTGTGGCTTTTTTCTTGATGTTTTAAGAGTTTTTCTACTGGAAAAACTAAAGGAATTTTAATCCTGTCATTCTCTTTGATATAAAAAAATCCAATCCCAGTAACTTTCTTGAATTCGAAGCAAAACGTGTCTCCCTTGCAAGTATTTTTTCCACAAGTTCCTTACAGCAACACTCAAAAAAAAAAACCACCCAAAAAAACCCCACAAGATATTAGTGGGTGTTAAAAATATTTTCATCAAATATAAGTCTGGTGGAATGTCATCTTTGGGGGATACAGAGTTTTATGATCTTTACAACTCAGAATCAGCAATTCAACACACAAATCCATGGAGGGAAGACCAAACCAGCCATGAGCTCCTTTGAAAGGAGGATACCCTTTGGTCCACCAAGGAGCATCTGTGCCCATTGGGAAATCCATCTCCTTTTCCTGTGTTGAAAGGCTTGTGCCTGTGGTTGGTGACTTTGCTGGTGTGACGTGAGCCACCAAGATAAAATGGATCGTAACACTCCAAGAAGTCTGCAGTTATGAAGTGTGCCAAATGTGTCTCCTCAGAGTTCAAACACTCTGGTGGCTTACAGATACAGTGCAGAGCTGGTAGCAGCAGTGGGGATGATTTTGTTTTGTTGTGCTGAGATACATTAAATATTATGAGAAAATACACAGAGTCCTGGGGATGAAAGAATAACTTATGAACATCTCTGTTTCACTGCTCTGGAGCAACTGTCACCCAGGGGTTCTCCTGATGCCATATAAAATTTAAAACAATAAATACAATCCAATTTCCTGAACCATTCTGCGTGCTCTGATATCAGTACAATTTCACTTCAGTCAGCATATGTCACAAGTAATAGCCTACACATTTTCAAACATCTTTCTTCCAATTTTCACCTGGGGTGGATGTGGAAACAGCAAAGTCCCTAGGCAAAACACTAAATATTTCTGTTCTGTGTATAATTAACGGGGAAACATACTCCAAAGACATTTTCTTTTCAAGTACAGTTCTGCATCAGATGGTTCAGATAACATTGCTGGATACTCATCTGAAAAAATAAGGTCCTGAACATTTCAAAACTTGCTCTCCCCTGCAGTCCTGAGGTTAGAAGTGAAATAGCAACAACTGCAAAAGGATGTGACCTTTTAAGCACATCCAAGAATCTGGAGCTTGCCTATCCTCACTGAGTGGATTGAAGACATTCAACAAGCAGAGAGAAGCAGCAGAATCAAAAGGAAGCACATGCTGAGGTTACACAGCCATGGGTATAAAGAGAAATACATAGATTTGTCAGGGTAAATAAAAAAGTTTGCATTGTAATTTGCAGCAGAGTTGGCTGCATGTGGTGCCAAAACTCTCTCACCTATATATTGTACCCATACCATCTATCTGTCAATTTAAGCAGCTTCAGCAAAGCTGTTAGAGTGACCTGTCTACCTTCTGATCTTAGAACCCACTGAGATTGCAGCCAGGTTGCCACTGTTACGTATATATATGTGTATATAAAACTTGCACATACATACACACACCACTGCAACTAGTTAACTACAGAGAGAGAAAAAAATGCAAGCAGAAATAATAAAAAGGCAAAGATAGAGGACAACTGAAGAAACACAAAAACAGCAGCTGAGAATTTTATGAAAAAGTTACTATTTTCAACTTGAAATTGTTGATTATTATACAGTCATACTTCACATCCCCCACTTTAATCTCAGGAACATTCAATCCTAATACATTAAATGATTAAGAAGCATCAGCTAAGCTCCCCAGTGAGTGTATTCACATGCCTTCCTTGGGCATGCTTGTACACTTTCCTCCACAACTGGCTGCTGTATGTACATTTCCTGTGCATAATATGGACTAGGAGCAGTCACAATGCAGTGGCCGAGGTAAATTCATACAGTACAACCTGGAACAGCAGAGCTAGATCTGGTGTCACTCCAGAAGCAGAATGGCACTGATGCTACTAAATGAATGGTGGGACTCCAGGGGAAGGTGCTGAACCTCCTCTCTTCTGGTCCTGCTGTTGAGCCCTGCTCACCCCAAATCTCCCTTGTCATCTCTGGAGGAGACACCCCTGAAGGCATCTACACTCCTGGGGAACATTTTATCCCTATCCAGAGGACTGCTCCCAGAGGACTGGCTAAAGATGAAGTCTGCCACAACCCTACTTATTTCCTGTTAAGAGCCTTTATACATACATATATACATACATATGTATAGCTATTTGATATCAATTATAGGGAAGACAGGGCAGTCTTTCAAACTTACAATATTTCAACATAGTAAAATATGTTCCATTATGTAAGCATACTTTACAAACAGGAAGCAGCACTACAGCAACAGATAATTAAGAAGACTGCAGGCCAACCAAGAATCAAGAAAGTAATCTGGAAAATGGAGGGGGAGTATGAGGGAAATCAGGCCTCTTCCACATTGGCTGGCATATCCTAAACCTCACATAGGTTCAGACCCTCACAGGAGAGAGATGTGTTTTAGGGAACTACCCAAGCAAGCAGTGTCATAAATAATCATTTATTTTCATGTTGCCTTTCCCCATAACACCCTCCCTATCACTAGTTGCCTGTTTTTTCTCTCCTCAATGCACACAATATTCCTACAGAGGGCAGGGAGAAGATGGGGAGAGATGCTCAGAAAGCAGTTTTCTCTCCCTTACCATGGTGGAAGCATGCTGAAAACAGCAGTCTGTCTTCCTCTCTTTGCAGGATTTAATCCCTTCTCTCTCCCTGTTTTCCACTTTGAAATGATATTATTAGGAAAGGCACAACCAGTTCGTTTCTCAAGAAGCTGAGGTGGGACAGCCAGTTAGGGAGATTTCAAGGGGAGAGGAAAACAGCCTCTGAGCCATTCCAGTTCTTGTTCATGACAAAAAGTACACACTGTAAGATAGAAAAGCCCACAATTTCAGTGTTTCTGTGAGCATGCTTGTCTAGAGCAGGTTTTCCATCTCATCAAACAGCTGATGGTGATACATTCTCATTTAAAAGTAACATCTGAATGGCAGCTCTGTTTCTGTTTTACCTTTTGTAAGTAAAATGAAAACCACCCTCCTTCCCCTGGGTATTCACTAGTTTATAATCCAGGCTGTTCCAATACAGCATGAATATTCACAGAACCAGCTATGCTTTTTAATATCTGTTTTCATTTTCTGAACAGGAAACCAACACAATTTCCATGACAAAGGAAGTTTCTGGAGTTATACTCTTATTTATCTGACATGGGTACACTTGGCAGCATAGGATCTTTATTCTCTAGATGCTTAAGAAATAATCTAGGAATACTGCTCCTTGACAATACAAACAACTAAGGCTACCTATAAATAAACCACAGCAAGGACTGGGGGAGGACCACTATGCACCCACACAGGGACTGCGTCGGGGCTAGATCTCATTCTGGCTATCGCTGGAGATCAGGAGGTCACCTCTTCTCTGAGTCGTTTTGTGCAAGCCTGCACACAAGGAAGAGGGGCCCTCACACAAAGCAGCTATAAAGAAATTGGCTGACTTTTCCCCCCACATCTTACTGCCAGTCTTCCCAGTGGGGAGCTGGGTCTTAGTGGGACTGGGGAAGGAAGGAGGTGACCTTCATCAGGCAGCATGGCCCCTGCTGCCCCATCCCTGTACCTGCAGCACTGGCCACTGAGCACCATTGCAGAGGGCTGCTCACTGGAGAGAAGAAAAAGGTTTTGTGTAAGCCGTTTGAAATTAACTCCACCCTAAAAATCTCAGGCTGAAAGCCTGTGAAGTGTAATGTTCTTTACATGAATTGCAGGCACAGAAACATACTTCAGTTTGTGATATCCTCATGCAGAGCATCCTTGCTGTCATCCACCAGATGCTGCTCAGATATTTTTCCTTTCTTTTTCTTTTCTCCCCCCTCTTTTAAGTCTTACATTTTGTAGCATCTCCCTATGACTGTTCTTGCTTGCCCTGGGCCTGATCCAAACAGCTATGGGAGGAAACAGCCAGGCTGCTTATTAACTTCTATAGAAGTTGAATCATAGAATCATGGAACAGTTAGGGTTGCAAAGGACTTGAAGATCATCTATTCCCAACCCCCCTGCCATGGGCAGGGACACTTCACACTAAACCATGCCACCCAAGGCTTCATCCAACTTGGCCTTGAACACTGCCAGGGGCGGAGCATTCACAGCCTCCCTGGGCAATGCATTCCAGTACCTCACCACCATTACAGTAAAGAATTTCTTCCTTCGATCCAGTCTAAACCTCTGCTGTTTAAGTTTCAACACATTACCCCTTGTCCTATCACTACAGTCCCTAATCAATAGTCCCTCACCAGCAACCCTGTAGGCCCCCTTCAGATACTGGAAGGCTGCTATGAGGTCTTCACACAGCCTTCTCTTCTCCACTCTGAACAGCCCCAACTTTCTCAGCCTATCTTCATATGGGAGGTGCTCCAGTCCCCTGATCATCCTCGTGGCCCTCCTTTGGACTTGTTCTGACAGTTCCATGTCCTTTTTATGTTGAGGACACCAGAACTGCACACAATACTCCAAGCGAGGTCTTACAAGAGCAGAGTAGAGGGGCAGGATCACCTCCTTTGACCTGCTGGTCACGCTTCTTTTGATACAGCCCAGAATACAGTTGGCTTTCTGGGCTGTAAGCGCACACTGCTGGCTCATGCTCATTTTCTTATTGACCAACACCCCCAAGTCCTTCTCCACAGGGCTGCACTGAATTTCCTTTTTGCCCAACCTGTAGCTGTGCCTGGGATTGCTCCCACACAGGTGTAGGACCTTGCACTTGGCATGGTTAAACTTCATGAGGCTGGCATCAGCCCACCTCACAAGCATGTCAAGGTCCCTCTCAATGGCATTCCTCCTCTCCAGCATATCAACAGAATCACACAGCTTGGTGTCATCGGCAAACTTGCTGAGGGCACACTGAATCCCACTGTCCATATCACCGACAAAGATGTTAAACAAGACCGGTCCCAACACTGACCCCTGAGGAACATCAGTCATTACTGGTCTCCAGACGGACATTGAACCATTGACCACAATTCTTTGCATGTGGCCATCCAGCCAGTTCTTTATCCACTGAGTGGTCCACTTATCAAACTGATGCCACTCCAATTTAGAGATAAGAATGTTGTGTGGGACAGTGTAGAATGCTTTGCACAAGTCCAGGTAGATGACATAACTGCTCCACCCTTGTTCATAATTTCTGTAGCCCCATCATAGAAGGCTACCAAATTGGTCAAGCAGGATTTCCCCCTAGTGAAGCCATGCTGGCTGTCATCAAGCACCTTGTTGTTTTTCATGTGCCCTAGATTGCCTTTCAGGAGAATCTGCTCCCAGATTTTGCCAGGCACAGAGGTGAGACTGACTGGTCTGCAATTCCCCGGGTCATCCATTTTCCCCTTCTTGAAAATGGAGGTTATATTTCCCTCTTTCCATTCATTGGGAACTTGACCTGACTGCCATGATTTTTCAAATATGATGGCCAGTGGCTTTGCAACTTCATTCGCCAGCTCCTTCAGGACCCGCGGATGGATTTCATCAGGGCCCATGGACTTGTGTATGTCCAGGTTCTTAAGATGGTCTAGAACCAGATGCTCTCGTACAGTGGGCCCAAGATCTAGATATTCATCGCCCCTGCATCTGCCTTCCAAGACTTGGGTGGTACAGTCAGAGCCTTTGCCAGTGAAGACCGAGGCAAATAAATCATTCAGAACCTCAGCCTCCTCAAATCCTGTGTAGCCAGTTCTCCGAAATGCTTCCGGAGGGGTCCTTCATTGTCCCTAGTATGTTTTAGCCGCTACATACCTATAAAATCCCTTCCTGTTATCTTTAACATCTCTAGCCAAGTTTAGCTCCAATTGGGCCTTAGCTTTCCTAACTTGGTCCCTAACTACCCTGACAACATCCCTATATTCATCCCAGGCCACCTGTCCTTGTTTCCACCTTTTATAAGCCTCTTTTTTCCTGTGAATTTTTCTCAGCAGCTCTTTATCCATCCAAGGGAGTCTCTTGGCCCTCCTGATGCACTTCCTTCTAGTCGGGATGCAACACTCCTGAGCTTGTAGAAGGTGATCCTTGAATATTAACCAAGAGTCTTGGGTCCCCCTGCCCTCTAGGGTTATATCCCATGGAACCTTGCTAAGCAAGTTCCTGAAGAGGCCAAAGTCTGCTCTCTTGAAGTCCAGGGCAGTGAGCTTACTGCACTCTCTTCTCACTGTCCTGAGGACCTCAAATTTGACCATCTCGTGATCACTGCATCCAAGACTTCCCTGGAGAGTCACATTTCCAATGAGCCTTTCCCTGTTGGTGAGCACAAATCGTGGCTATGGGCCATTGTAATGGATACAATCTACTGAGACTTTTTTGAAGGCTCTGAAACTAGTATCAGCCTCTTGATTTACACGTTACTAATAGGATAGGTACATTTTAAAAAGGACGACCTTTCTTCTTGCCTGTCTCTAGCCTTCTGCATGAGAATGTTGTTCATTATAGAAAGATACATTTGCAAAAAGCCCTTCCTATTCCAAATAGAAGTTTTATAAGGAAATAATTTGGAGAAAATTCAGACACTATTTAGAATTGTTCCAGTTTAATATCTTCACTGCCAAATTATGAGTTTGACCCTGCAAATGCTTCATCACAGTTGGGATTTTCTTGGAAGCGAAGAGCACATATCAGTTTAGTGCATGTTCCACGGTCATTTATAGGCAGATGCCATTAAAATAAAATGGCATATTGCCTACCTCCCTGTGGCCTCCAGAAGCTGGAAGTGTCTCAGATTTCTATACAGCTCATGAGAGTTAGGAGCCTCAGTACAGAAGCTAAAAGCAGCCTTTGAACAAGGAGACACAAGCAACATAAGCATGCTCAACATACAGCTACTTGAAACCACCCAAGAGAAAATGCTGAATGCAAGACATTCTCCTAGATATTTACCCCTCTCAGGCTTTCTGCCTTCCAATCCCTGCTACAGGGAAGTTATCTTTCCCTAGTAGAGATGAACAGCCTGGGATACCTCTTCACAAAAAAAAACGCAACCTTTTTTTTCAAAGACTCAGACGGTGATTATGCTTTTAAATGCCATTTGGTACCACAAGCCATGTTTAATGTAGTAACATGGTGGTTGGAGTATTACCCTGGGAAGTGGGAACCTGGGATCTAGGTCTTTTTCAGCCTGTGGTTGTCCAAGTATTTGAGCCATCAAAAACTTGCTAGAGAGATTAAGTGCCCAAATGGGAGTGCAGTTCAGAAACTGACCAAAAATAGCACCATTTTCACACAGAAACTTATTTATATTAATCTTACTTCAGCTCATTTCCTTATTAAAAAAGCTATTTTTGTTCAGACAAACCTGCTTGAGGTTTGCCAAACCACACCTGAACATTTTTAAGCAGAGATCTGATGCCAGAGGTGGTCTTAAAAAAAAAAATAATGACAAGAAACCCCTTGCTTTGTAACCTCCCTAAAAACAGAGAAACAGAAAGCTTAATTAACTTAGGCCATAAAACACAAAAAACCATCTTGGCTCAAGGAACCAACCTCACTTTTCAAGGATGAAAACCAGCTATTCAAGGTTTTAATTTCTATTTAATAGGTTAATAGATTAAAAAAAAAAACAAAACAAACCAACAAACCAAATCCAAAACCATAACATAAAGCAAAATAGTAAAGAAGAGTTTGAAGTGTCATTTTTACCTCTCTTCATGGTTGGTTATCACATGAGCAACCCCACTTAATCTGAGAATTTCTGCTAATAAGGTGCTCAATATTGTGAGTAACCAATACATAGTTTAGCCCACAGACAGCATAGCAAAGACATCTGGAGGAAAAAAAGAATCCTTGTAACCATATGTGTTAATATTCATGCCTTTATCAGCACATCTATCAAATTAAAAATGCACCCAAGCAAACGGTACTACATGGGAAGAACACTAGAGAACACCTAAAAAGGGTTAAAGCAGTATGGCCAATAAGAAAAAAAAAAAAAAAAGAAACAAAACCCAAACCTCTTTTTATAATTTCTTTGCAATATTTAGAGATCATTTTTATTAGTTAAAACATTATTCAGCAGTTCAAATATGCCATGCAGAATGAACTAGATAGAAGAGGTGGAAAATGACAGTACCTGAGAGGCAGTTTTACATTTAAACATTCTTCTTATTTACAGGTAATATGTTTTTTACTGTCCACAAAGAAAATTTTAACATATGCAGATATGCAGTTGTAGGTGAATCCAAATCAAGATATTTCAGCTGTCAAGAAACAACAATTTATTTGGGGTCAGTTCAGCAATAACTTGCCCCTGAGATGCGACAGTGATTCATGGAAAACTACAGACTGGATGTTTCTTTCTGTTTGCCTTCGTGGGCTGGTTCCATACTGGATTTTACCTTAACTGACCTCCATTGCCTTCCCTTTAGCTGAACCACAAGTAGTGGACAATGGAAACCCTACAGGCATAGTATATTATGGGAAATGCAGTCCAGCTGTGAAAAGTGAGCCACAGAAAGTGACTCCTAGCTAGTACCCTCCAGTCTTCAAGCTTGCCTTTCCTTCTCCCAGGCTTCACTCATCTCAGCCATTTTTCATCTGACTAAATGAAGTGAATTTTCCTATCTGGCTGAAATGATTAAATAACCTGACTGGTTAAAATATAAGCCTGTGCATATAAACTAGTCTTCTGACTCAAGCTGTGTCTTCTTCCTGTGGACACTTTTAGTAGTCTGTACAGAGTACAGCTGGGGAACTTGGTTTAGGAAACAATACAAATGCTGCTATTAGCAGAAATTCTGCAGTGCATTTGTCCCTTAGGACCTTGTGAGTGGGGTTCTGTTAAGGCTATTAATTGAAGGTGAAGCACAAGGAATGGTCTACTCAATCTGTTCCTCCCTGTGCTTTTATACAGCAGATAAATTGAACTAGGTCTATTCTAATAAGCAGAAACTTGGAATAAAAGCAGGCCTAGAATATAATTTGATTATCCTGTCTCTGTCCACAGCCAAAGCAAGTATTACATCAGTTATTATAGGTGCATGCATGTGCAAACACTCTCCACACATTTACAAATGCACCTTTATATAGGGAATGTATGAACATGCACACATGTATAGAAAACTAACTCAGCATGTGGCACGCAGACAGACTTTCCTGCCATCTAACTGTGGCTGTAAATGAATCATAGCTCCAGCAAAAATTTCTGCTTTCAGACTCATGGAAAATGTTATGTTATTTTTGGCTTATGTCAAAGAAAAGCAGGGTGATAAGAGTGGGTACTGCAAGGTTCAAGTTCACCTACATTTTCAGTCTACATGTCTTTTGAGAGCCTTATTGCTTCCTTTTACTTTAATAGACTCAAGAATCACACTATTATTGTTTCCTTTTACTTTCATAGACTCAAGAATCATACTTTATATTTGCATTTGCTCTGTTTTAGCACACTGCAGATGTAAAGAATCCATGTAGAAGTGCATAATTTATATTATATACACATAGTAAGTCTAATGATCTACAATTTGATTCTATCATCTGCATAAATATTCAGTCATGTAGATTAAAAAAGCAGCAAGTTTGAGCAAATTATATAGCGACCTTAATATTTTACTTGATTTTTGTGTCATTCTTCTGCCATACTCAAAGAAGGGAATTTAATCCTCAAAGAAAAGCTATGTGAAAGGAAAATTACCCACTTTGCTGCCATAAGAATGAATTCCAACAATTAACACAAATAACTTTCTAACCTATCTTCACCAGAACTAGACAAATATCTCAATAGTGGTGACCATCCAGGGGAGAAAAGATATGTAAAGGGCAGAAGCATTATAAATAAAAACAATAATGAAATGAGAATTCTTGCCCACAAGACCTTCATCCATTACAATGCTTTCTCTGATACAAACTCAGAAGAAACTCTATGTCCTGGGTTTAGCAGTAGCAGTCAGTTTTTCTCCTTCTTAGTAGCTGGTGCAGTGCTGTGTTTTGACTTTCAGACTGGAAAAGACTTTCAGACTGTTTACACATGGGCACCATTCCTATAATCTTCAGCGGAATTTCAGTCGCCTTATCCCAGAGCTTAATTTTGCCCACAGAGTGCAAAACTAAATTTGCTCAGCCTGTTTTAAGCAGAGTATCAGCCACAACAAAAATGGTACCTATGAATGATTAATCAGGAAGCTCTACAGTTCCTCTCCCACCTGGGTCTTTGCAGACCTTTTCAGCATGACATTTTAAACAGAAACAGAACTACACAAGTACAGGTACTTCTCATTTACATCAAGAACTATATTTCAGTTGGGTATGTTTTTACATTTGGGTCAGAAAAAAGTTCAAAGAGCGTTTTACTCCAGCAACTGAGTTGATACACAACATGCTCTTGCTTGAATAGAAGAAATATGCATGTAAAAAATTGCACAGAGAGCTTGCATAGGTAATGAATGCTTGCTCGTAGAACCTGGGTGGATGGAGGATAGCCTGCAAACTGTCTTGTAGGCTAGTTTTATCACTTTAATCTTTGGATCACAATCTGCCTACGGCTGCATCCCATGCTCTGTCAAGTGGAGGAAAGCAGCACTCTCAAATACAGCTCATAGACATGTTCAGTGTATTGTTAAACTAAGCTAGCTACAGCATTAAAGAATAATTACACAGGACAGTCATGCCTACCAGACAGCTCAGCTAGGATTGCAGTGCTGGGCAGGATTCACACCTATTTGTATGCAGTGACACAGCTCTGCTGGCAGATATCCTGAGTACAGAGCTGGCCCGCAATGAGATGAAGACAACTGAGAGGAAAGTTTGTACCTGAAAACTCTCCAGCATGAACTAAATAGATTTACAGAGGAAAAGCCAAAGTGTTTTGTCTGTTCTACTGAAAGAGCATCAAGAGTGCTGAAGGTTCTGGGGGCAAGTAGCAGGACACCACTCACCTTCCATAGAGCTAAACCTTCCCCGTACCCCACATGTGTGCCCCCATCTTATTGAGTGGTGGGTGTTGTCCAGATGAGTTTCTCTTTCTTTACAAGAAATATTTGTCAAACATATATAGTACAACTGAGGGTTTGTATTTTTCCCTTTCATGGAGTTAACAAAATATTCTATAATTATATAGCTTTCACCAAATAACAGGTTCTGGGATAAAGAGTTTTCAGAGCTAGATGATCTTTTTTGTAGATGGATACAGTCCTAGCAAGCAGTGAGAGCAACAGGCAGGATGAAGATTGGGCTGTCTGGGTGCAAAAAGAATCAACCACCCTTATGTATGATATAACCTAACTTCAGAATTACATAGAGGTTATTAATTCATAAATGCTCATCGCATTTAGTTCTTGGCCTCTTGTGTGACTGCACCACCAAAATATAATATTGTGGCACAGAAATAATAGTACATAGTCACCTGCTGAAATCATTTAACACATTGCTGAAAAATTATTACTGCCTGAGTATCAAAGCTTAAAAACTGTACCACACTGAACCAAAAAGATTAGCCTGTGACTTAAAAGCAAAGCCTGCAGAACACATAACAACCCAAAATGACTGGGATAGATTTCTGTTAGTCTGTTTCAAGCCCTCAGTCAAGGCAGAGAGAGCTTAAGAGTTACATCAGACCAATAAGCACCAGTAAAGCTTTAATTATTCAACCTCTGATAACAGGGATTTCACTGCATTTCTGAGAAACTGCTCCAGTGTTTAGCCATCCTCTTAAGACCAAATCATCCAAGATGCTTACTGTCTACCAAGTTACATAACTTCTGATTAACCAAAAGTGTTCAAAGACGATCCATTTACACAAGATTTTTCTACATAACTTCTCTAGGGAATTTTTTACTGTGACAGAGTACAGAATTACTCTCTCCTTGTATTTTCTTAAATAATATTTTAATTATATTAGAATGCTCTGATCTAATCAAATTGAAAGCAAGAGATAATTAGTACCAGGAAACAGTTTACAGTAGTAGCATAGATCTGTGAACATGATACACATGAAATGTGTAAGAACCCAGGTAATGAGGTAAGATAGGGGGATAAAGTCGGAACACCCACAGAGCCCAACCAACCATAGCAGTACACTATAATAGATCACTTCAGACTTTTAACTGACAAACAAGTGTAACACATAGATACAACATGATGTTTAATTCCCCTTGCTGTATTTGAGCTTTTCCAGCAACTTCTGGTTATTTTAAGTAAACATAATCCAGCATACAAGCCTATAGGTTACATATTACCTTCTTTCTGTTTTCCACATTGACCTTTAACATCATTGCTGCCTTACTAGATGTGGTGGAGCAAAGGAAGAATCACTTAAACTTGAAGAAAAACAGCCTGCAACTCTTCTACAAAGTATTATACCCTCTCCCCTATCAACCAGATAAAAAGCCTGATTTTCACACAGGTTTGCAGATTTACACATTTGCAAACCACTACCAGTTGATGAGGTAACATTTTGCACCTACTTTGAACTCACTTGGAGCAAATGCAAATGGCTATGCAAGTAAAAGACACAGGAGGAGGCAGATCAGATGTTTCAAATGCTTAGTTACTACACAACTAAAATTCAGGTGTTGCTCTTAAAGGAACACATTATCTAAAAAGTTTTGTTGTTTAAAGGCAACACAGAAGATACTGAAGTACCAACCATCAGAGAAATACTTAAAAGTAGTTAATACTTAATTACTTAAGTAGTAATAACTACTTAAGTAGTTAATACTTAATACTTAAAAGTATTAAGACGTGTTAAAATTCCAGTCCTTTTGAGCAAGGACTCTGGACACTATCAGAACACGAACCTAGAAGAAAAAAAAAATACAACACAAAATACTTTTCTCTGTGTTAGCAAACTAAATCAGATCAGATTAAAACCAGGTGAGGCTAAATTGGACTGCAAGCCTGAACATCAGGCCAAAGAGCCTCCAGGAGGGGAAATAGCAGAAGTGAGTAACCAAATTTGCTGTCATATCAGAGCATTCCAAAGTACAGTAGAAGGTCGGAAGCCAGAAAACAGAGCAGAAGGAAGTACTGGCTGATGAAGCATCATAATAGGCAATTATATTGATATAAAAGAGGTATTACCCAGATTTCCAACCTAATGTTAATTTATTTATTCACAAGCCCAGTGCAGAGGTGCAGATCACTGCTAAGTTGCAGTGCCAGTTCTGTGTACTTGAATAGCTCATAAAAAAGCCAACATACTGATGGATCTGAAGGTCTCACTGAAGTGGGAATGTTTTTGCTCCCAAACACGTGGGGATCTTATTTAATAAAGAAGTATAAACAATAGTATTTTTAATATGAAAGCATTGAAAATGTGCTTAATGCACATCGTCTAAATTGTACTTAAAGCTGCTGGAGTGGTCATTCTCCAAAGATATTCTTTACCTGCTCTATCCATTGCTTTTCAACTTGGGAGCCCATTTACACCAGCTCTTGCATTACATACAAGGTCAAACAAAATACAGATGTTTATCACTTTATACCCGCTTAGCATAGGTGCAAATAACTGCACTAGGTATGAAATAATAGCCAAGCCAATTCTTTGAATTTCAGGTTTTGTTCTTCTGATTCTTATGGGCTCTTGACAGTGGGTCTCTTTTCCTATGAAGCCAACAGGATCAGGCCCTGCTTCTAACTCGGATCATTATAAAGGACATGAAAGTGGGGAGGAAGTTTTCTCCAAGGAAGAATAAAAATAATCCATGGCACTGTCACAAACCGAAAGCCAATGAAGCTTCTCTGGACCAAGAGCTACACAGCTGAAGCTCTTCTCATCTGGTCTGGAGATATTTACTTTGAACAACTATAATGTTTTATCACTTGTCCACAAAAATACATTTAAACTGAAATCTGGCACCCAAAGATATGATACAGGAATGTGAAAGCTTTCATCAAAATCCTTTACAGTAAAGTAAAAAAGAAAAGGAAGAAAAAAAAAAAAGACATATACTGTGTTTAAAGTTAAACATGCACAAAGAAAAACAGGTTTCCCAGTTTGAACTGCTTTTCCTCCTATGTGCTTGTGTAACTTAAACAAGGTTTTATTTAAAACATGATCTTTTCCAGACCCTTAAGACCTCTGCTTGAATTAGGTGTTTCTGGAATTTCTGATCTGAAGTTGAAATTTCTGAGCAGCAAATACAGCAGAATAAGCAGAAAAGCCCTGTGTTTTAGTAACTTTTTATATATACCATTCTTTATTACATGTATCAATATTAAAATCGCTCTAGAAAGTTTAACTAAGGATTGAAATAAGGGTAACAGGTAAGATTCCATCCACACTGAAGTATTCTGTTGGGTTTGGTTTATGGCAGGCTGTGGCGCATCACAAGACTAATGCTCCATTTTATCATCAAACAGCCAGAGTGTTTGTTTGGGCCACTGACATATTTAAGTGCATGGCTAACTTCAGTTATGCACTTAATTCCTACAGTTTCATCACGACTATTCACACTTGCTTTATGTTAGAGAAGTGTTCAACCATTTTGCTTGAATTGAGCCGAGCTCAGCTTTCACAGAGCTCCTTCTTTACTTATCTGATCTATGGCATTGGAGAATACTGTGGGCATCCTGGGGAATTCCTAAGGGCAAGATCAGATCTTACAAAAAACAAAGTTAGTGAAAAGAGGAAAGATAGAAACTAAGAGGTTGCCTCTTCAAGTGAGAAAACTTTAACTCTGATCATGTTCACTAAAATCTCAGATTAATAACATACTGCTGGTCTTCAATTGAGTATTCTGGCTTTGGTAGGAATGTGACACAAATTTAGCTTTACTTAAACGCAGAGTTTTGGTTTTGTTTTTTTTTTTTCCTATTCTTAATTCATTTAACATGTTCTCCCTTTGGTTTCATTATGAAGCAAATTTTGAGTGAATATAAATCCTGGGAGTTTTGCTACCTAATTAAAACCATGTTCCTGTTCCACACATTGATGGGAAACTCATGTCTCAAAGGGTTAATAAACAGTTTTTACACATTCTCTATTTAGCTCAGGGTACAAAGCCAAAAACATAAATAATGTCTTAGACTGAAACAGGAGGTGCAGACAGTTTTTAAATTGTGTTCTTGGTGCCTTTTACATTGGCCAGAAATATGCACTGCATCAAACCAAAACAATGACTCAGTAACCATCCTTAATGTACAGTTATATTTAAAGTGTTCTTCCCCTTTTGCAATTTTGTGTGTTTTAGGCTTGTAAAATCATAATTGTGAGCTTGCTGTAGTGGGATGGCTGCAAGCAAGAAGCCTTGAGACAGGAGTACAACAAAGATCTTACAGCTGAGACAAAAGACAAGGATGAAATTACATAGCTGTGTACATAACAAATCTGGAAAAAAAACCCCAACAAAAAACCAAAAAACCTAAACCAACAAAATTAAATACTGACATGACAACAGAAAAGCAGAAATTAGCACACTGATTTACCACTGCTCTATTTACAAAGGAAACACCTTATAAAATAGCACTAATTTGGCATTCACTTTAAATGAAGCAGAATTATTAACTGAAAACACCAGCTCAAAAGTGAGAGAGGATCCTTCTGAGGAGCAAATGCTCCAAAAATTCCCTTACAAAGGCGTAAAATAGAACATCAGCCTACACAAGTCCTGCTAGTCCCCCATCACCAGTTCTCACACGCATAAATACTCTATTGAATACAAATGGTAAAGGAACCTGGTAAAAGCTAACATTAATTGGGACAGCTGAATAAGACCATTGACTAAGGGGATCTGTTGACTGGGTAAAAGTGTTTGCAGGTTTGAACTAACATACAACGTGCTGTGGGACAGTGGAAGTTAAAGAAGCATGAGATGAATGCAGAAGACAGTATAACATGAATGCAGAATACAACCAGATCATCACATTCCCTACTGTAACTAGTTATTCTCTTTGAACAACTAAGTGGTCTTGGACACATCATGACATTTGTGTCTCACTCTAACATCTCTTAATGGAACTTTAACTGTCCTTTAAAAGTGCCATGGAAGTGAATTGATTTTTAACAAGCATTTTGTAAGGTATTAGTTTAGTGTAAGTTCACAGATGTGGGAAATGCCAATTACAAATGTTCTTGGAGTAAAAATTGCAGTTTAGGATTGAGATTGCCTCCTACAAACCACCTTACAGCTAATTTGATATACCACTTCGGAACTTCAGCTTCAGCTAAACTGCCTGTCTTTCCACGTCAGAACAGCTGGCTCAAAAGGGGGCTCCAGTCTGTTTTCAGATCAGACATAAACAATTCTCTACAGCCTTCGCTTAAAATTTAAGAGCTCAGTGTTCTTTTATGGGCTGACTGTAAGCCGTTATGGTCCTGCTAAGGGTTCCTTGCTCAGTATGCTGATGGGTTTGGAAGCATTCACCTCATCTATCTGCAGCCTTTAACTCCTTTAGTATAGAGGCAAACTTGATACCCTGGGGTCCAGCATCTACAAACAATATGTAGGCCTGCAGCTTCTTACTTTAGATCCTCTCACGAGCAGGTTTTTGTGTTGGCAAACACTTTTTCTGCTTCTTAATCACTTAGGTATCATCAAATGTTCTGTCCAGATAGTAAACATGGTGAATCATCCGGAACCTGACACTCAAGAGGAGGAGATGATATGGATATTACTACCTTGAATTAAACTGGGGAACTTTATGGTCAGATTTTCAAGCATTTCTAATTTTGCTGTAAGAGTTTATGAATATCATGGTTCAGCAGTAGCAGTCATTTTTCTCCTTCCCAGACCTGACCCAAACTAGCCAAAGGGGTATTCCATCCCACAGCATGTCATGCCCAGTATATAAACTGGGGGCAGTTACCTGGAAGGGCTAGATCACTGCTCAGGTCAGGCTGGGTATTGATTGGTAGGTAGTGAGCGATTGTATTCCCTTCCATTGTTATTTCCGTTTATCATTATTATTATTGGTGGTATCAGTAATGGTTTTGTGTTATACCTTAGTTATTGGACTGCTCTTATTTCAACCTCTGGGAGTCACATTCTTTTGATTCTCCTTCCCATTCCTCCGAGAGGGGGGGAAAGGAGGCTAGTGATTGAGCAGCTGTTCTGGGTTGCTGGCTGGGTTTAAACCACAACAACGGATAAATGTATTTTGCTAAGACTACAGATTACTGCAAATTAGCTTACCTAAGGAAGTCCAGACCCTAAATAGGATGCAACTTATCATAGAATGTTTTGGGTTAGAAAGGACCTTAAAGGTCATCCAGTTCCAACCCCCTGCCACGAGCAGGGACACCTTACACTAGACCAGGTTGCTTCAAATCCTGTCTATTCCAGCCTTGAACACTCCCACGGATGGGGCAGCCACAACTTCTCTGGGCACCCTGTGCCAGTGACTCACCACCCTCACAGGCAAGAACTTCTTTATATCTAACTTAAACCTGGGTGTCAGGGCTAAGATTCAGGCCTCAGTTTCAGTGTAAAAGGTAAAGCTGATAGCCCAATGCACGAGGTTTTCAGCCCCCATGCCTATGATGGGGAGACTTGTACTGCCTCTGCCCTGTGTGTGTGCTACAGGGCTACCTGCTACCATCTTCCTTTTCCCTCCTCCTACTTCTGAGTTAAGCTCAGGACTGTCCCAGGGGAAGTTCAACTCCCTGCCATCCTTGAGATGGCAAAGTTGCCCACTTGCAGGAAATAATGCTGCAGCCACAGTGTCTTAGATAATGGTTTAAAACAAAGCAGATATCAGTCATACCCCTACTCACAAGACCTAGGGCTCATTGCACAAGTGGTCTGCCCAGGATATAACCACCCAGATGCTCATATCCAGGTGTTTTGTCCAGCTTTCTATGCAGCGACACAGAGGACCTGTCAACTATCAGCCCCTCATGTCTCCTCTTCTTCCTCAGCTGGCGGCCCTGTGGTGGTTTTGGATGTGCCTTTTTGTACCCTTCAGGGATGATTGTGATTAATCCCTCCATCCTGTTCCCCTTCTGTGAGTAATGAGGATTTGCTCACTTTACTTTGTCTCTCCATCTGGGTGATTTAAAAAGCTGCACACACATGTGCTAGTATCCCAAAGGCAGGTTAATCCAGCTGGTATCAGCACATGCCATTCTTCTTGTAACCATTCTTCAACTGTCTTCTTAGGTGTTTCTGCAACCAGACTTACCCATTTACTCTCTGGAGATACTATTTCTATTATTATTATCCATATCCCCACCAGCTTTGGTGGATCATTTCTTAAGTAGCATATGGAATTTTTCCTGTTGCAGCCCCTGTAACCAAGTTGAGCAGTCAGCAAGATGCAGCCTTTTGGTTATTTATAGGGAGGGGGACAGGTCCCTGCCTAATATTCTGGAAAATGAAGTATGCTTACAAAGGATACAGCACCAGTAACTTATATCAGCAGATGATGCTGAACATAGGAGAAATAAACAGTAAATTTGATACACCAGATAGAACAGCACGCCATAGCCAGAATAAGTGAAATACAGATAGAAGAGATCAAAGTTAATGAGTATAGGAAGGAAAACAACAAGCACAGTACAGAGCAGTTCTCTCTATTTCAGGTTATTCCACAAAGAAGGAAAGAGATAGTGGGTGAAAAACGAAGTGTGGATGAAGCAGAATTATCTGTGAGCACTCTGGAGGGAAGCTGAACTTCTCACTAAGGGTTGTGTAAGTTTGAAATAGAAAAAGATTATGAAACAATCTTTGTGGCAAACAGAAATACAAATTACTTCACATCTTGCATATGACATCTCATAAAAATGTTCTTGGTCAGAATATCACAATAATAGAGACTGAACTGCCAGGCCAGCACTCAGCTCAAATGGGTTCCCAGAACAAGGACTGAATGTATTTATATGGGCAGCCACTCACTATTTCACCTACAGTAGCAGGCCCCTTTATTCATATTCTTGTCTGCCAGTAAATACAAGTTCAGGTGGGACCTAAGTGCACACCTGAAATTTAAAACGAGTGCCTCCCTGAATAGTTATGGCTGCCAGCATGAATCAAAGTCCTCTCCTGTAATGTACAGAGCAATATCCAGATTTTATCTGGGTCCAAAAACTGCTGTAAGATGCAGAATGCGTAGTGGCTCAAGTGTGAGTATTTATAGGAAAAAGGAAAAAAACAAAAGTGAAGTATACAAGATAATGCAGCACAATGGTAAGGAGCAGAGTATAAAGAGAGAGAGAATAAGCAGTTCCATCTCTTAACGTTATTTTCTGACTCTAGTACATCTCTCAAGTATCTTGCTCAGTTTTCCCCTTATTGCTGTACTCACTATCAGCCACCACTTGAGTCAAATAACTGCTTCCCATTCCCCTAACCTAGTTAGTTTTAGGAGACTTCAGGTTTTCCCAGCCTATTCAGCAATCCTGAGCCCATCCAACAAAAATATAGGCATGCTTATCTATAGATAGCAATATAGACATTTCAGTACTAAATGCTTAATTTTAGGGTTCATTGTTGCTACCCACTAAACCTTATGCATTTCATACTCTAATAACTGAACCATGAAAATTACAGCTAATTTTGAAGTACTGCTTGGGACAGAAGGGAGAAGGAAAAGAACCCTGGAATTGCAAAATTACTAGCACAATCTGTTTAGAAAACTGATGATTTTCCACATACTGCTTTATACAAAGAATACATGTGAACACAGTGACTTTTTTCTTCAGGTGGCCAACTCTGACTGATGTGACACAAGAGTAAAACCAATCTGTTTTCTGCAACCATTTTTCCTTCTGGTCTAGGACATGGATCCAAAGACAGAGAGTTCTAACCCTAGTCTGAATCCATTGTTATCTGTACTGAAGACACTTGGTGCCTGATGGAAAGAAGAAGACAGTTTCACAAACTGAGTTTGTTTAAAAGTCATCTAGATGCAAGAATAAATGTAAAATTCCAAAGTAAAATAGGATGCCTATTCTATTATGTCTGTAAGTGCAGATAAAAAAGGAAGAAAATATATGGTGTTGAACATGGAAATTGCTCAAGTTGCTTGAATTCTTTAACTATTCCCTCCTTTTTTTTTATATAAAGAAAATTATTAGTCACCTCTTCGAAGAAGTGAGGTTTTTGTACCTAGAAATCTTGGACCAAAACCTGCTTGTATCCATCTCCCACTATTCCCATTTCAAGACAGAATAATAAGAAAATATATTCCTAGAATGATGGCAAATGATCTCACAGTACAGGATGTGTGCCATAACTTCTCTTTAGCTCAAGAATGTTTAACAAGCCCTGCAAATGAAGTTTTATTGTACCAGGAATGCTTAATTCTGTCTTGTTGTGCATGAAATGAGTTTCATCTTCTAAAACTTCAAATTATCTGATTTCCTGAAGAAAAACAACCTGAAAGTATGTTGTAGCTCTTCTAAATCAGTACCTCCAGTTCAGGTATTGAAACAGCATCCAGTCTCTGCCCATACTGAGCAAATTAATTAAGGCCACATAATCTGAGATTGGCCCAAAGACCAATGGAATAAAATGAAAATCTCCTTTCTATTTCAATTATCTTTGAATCCAGCCCTCAAGCATTGGGTCTAACCCAAATCCAACCCCAGCTTACACTCACTGCTCTGTCTAACTGTATACTGTCACTGCTGCAGACACAGCAAAACTGAAGCAGTTAAGGAGATACTAAGCTACTTCCCATGCAAACACTGCAAAATGTAGTGCTTATGCTTGGCTTTCTGGGGGCCTCTGTCCCCCTCTAAATTTCAATAGTCTTAAGGAAATAATCTTTTTTTTCCTCAAATATCCGTGTTTTTAAGATTTTTGAACTGAGTTGGAAAGAGAATAAGTAACATCTGCAGAGTGCTGGAAATACCGCTTAAGTAAGCTTTTGTTCCAGAGTGTTTTAACTGAGTCCAAAGGAAAAGAAGATTTTGTACCTTAATCTTAAACAAAACAAAACAACAACAACAACAAAAAGAAACAAAAAACCAAACAAACAAAAAAAAACCAAAACAACCCCAAAATAAATTTCAGTTCAAAATGGATTGTGCTTTGTTTCTTTGCTTGCCAATGGAAAAACAAATAGAAAACAGCTAGTCAATTCAAGCATACATGATGTACTCGTTCTGAGTAGTGTGTGTGCCAAGAACATTTTCTACTATACAATTCCCTTATTATGTATAACTGTATATTTCATTTTGCCTAGAAATAACCTCACAACATCACACAGTAGAAAAACAATGGCCAAGAAAATAACCCACAAATCAACATTGCTGCATGGGCTTCCAAGCCAGCACTTCAGATGACTGGGAAATCCAAGTCTATTTTTAATGTCATATTTGTCCTCCCACCAGTGCTTCATCAGCATGATAAACATTATAATTTATGGCTCCAAAAAGAAACCTACCAGGGCAAAACCATATTTATGCAACTCTAGAAGCACCCAGAGTGGAAAATGTGTACCCACAAATTTAAACAAAACAGTAATAAACAAACAAATGAGTTTCCTTCAGTGTTTTCATTTATGCTATATTGTGATATACTTTTGGTATTTAGTGCACCTACAGAACATAGAAATCAAAGCTCTTTAGTTAGTTTGTAAACTCCCACTAATTGCTGCAAGCAATTCTGTTGTCTGCCCAATGTATGTATTTCTTCTATAACAAAATACACTGTGTGAATTGTTTATGAGGCAATCTGTACTGCATTTCACTTCTAGTATGTGTACTATTTACCCCAGGCTTCCCTACTCAAGAAAAATAGGCATTATTGAGAGACAAATCTGAAACCCTCTGTTATCCATGTGTATATGCTTCATCAGCTTAAACAACCACCACAAATAAGCCTGGTGCCCAAAGTAGACAGAACAAGAAAGTGGAGCTAATAAATGGATGGAGTACATAATAGAAACATAGTCTGAGTGTAACCAGGGTTATGAAATCACAGCAAATAAGTACAAACACTCTGAAACGTTTAGCTTCTTCCCTTCACCACAATCAGCCTGTCAACTCTCATCACTTGTACCATATCTAGACTTCTCATAGAATCATAAAATCATAGAATATTTAGGGTTGGGAAGGACCTTAAGATCATCTAGTTCGAACCCCCCTGCCATGGGCAGGGACAACTTGCACTAAACCATGTCACTCAAGACTCCATCCAACCTTGCCTTGAACACTGCCAGGGATAGAGCTTTTACAACTTCCTTGGGCAATGCATCCATGCTGCGCAACTTAAATATCCATCTCCAAAATGTCTTCAGCCTTTTCAGTTCACAGCTATCATATTTCTTTGCTTCAGGGAGAATGGGTAGGAGGCTATTTATTTCCCTGCCTCATCACCCTCATAGTAAAGAACATGTTCATTATATTTAACTTAAACTTCTCTTTAAGTTTGAACCCATGTATCCATTATAGATATAGACTTGATTTCTTACTGGATCAAGCCTATGCTGTCCATGAGTAGGTTTTATTTTCCCAGTTTAGGTTTCTGTAGAGAAGAATTTGGCAACAGCAAGTTTTGACATTTCTTACTTTGAGCAACCCAACAGTGATGGTGTCCTGGGTTCAGCAGTAGCAATCAATTACTGAGCAACAACTAAAAACATTGATGTTATGAACACTATTCCCAGGCTAAAAGTCAAAAGCACAACACTGCACCAGCTACTAAGAAGAAGAAAAATAACTGCTACTGCTGAACCCAGGACAGAAGGTCAAACAACCCTTTTAGGAAACCATCTCATCCAGAGCTCAAAAAACACACTGACATCTCTCTCACTTCCTTTCTTCTATTTGTAGATCAGAAAAGAGTGCACAAAATTAATATTCCTCCTCCTCCTCCCTTCAACTCTCCTAAAATAAACTGTGTCACCCTAAATTCACAACAGAGGAGCATTTCTTCAAAGACTGAAGGGGTCTTTTTCAAGCTAAAAATGATTATGACACAATGCAGAGCAGTTTCATGCAGTTACTCCCATGTTACAGCACTAATATTTATTTCTTGCTTACGTAGAAGTACGCAGACAGATAGAACCACTGTGAGGACAGAGAAATACATTTCTCCATCTTTCTGATACACTGCTGACATCTGCCTCAAAGTGGCAGAAAGCATCTTGGATCTGTTATTTCCAATTTATGATGTCAAGAATTTGGAGAAGAAAAGGAACAAAGAAAGTTATTCAAAATCAACAGAGTTTAAGTGTCCCCTGGAGAATACATAAAATTACTTTCTAGTCTCTGCCACTTTTTTCTTGTTCCTTCCATACCCTGGTATATCCAATCTTTTAGCCTGAAGTAAACAGAGCTGACAGTTTAGGAAGTTTGGCTTTCCTCTGGGAAAGCTGGAGAGCCCCTTTTCACCCTGTGTGCAGCATATCTGAAACAGTACTATGTCTCACTTTGCTTAGGTAAATGTGTGCCAAGTAACTGCTTGCTATCACCAATTCTCACTACAGAAGAGAATGGCTGTGCATTAGGTTGTACAGCTGCAGCACATAGGTCTGTGTCGTAGTTTAAACCAAGTCCCCCTACTCCCGGAGAGTTCGGAAGGAAAATCCAAAGAATGTAGCCCCCACGGATTGAGATAAGAACGGTTTAATTGCTAAGGCATAACACAAAACCCCTACTGCCATTCACTACTACAAATAATAATGATACAGCAACCAGCAAGTGAAAAGAATACAACACCCCACCAGCCATCGACCCATAACTCACTCCACCCTGCCCGGCCGAGCACCATGTGCTCCCTCCTCCATTTTTCTCCCGAGCTCTCCCCTCCAGCCTTCTCTTTCCCAGTATGCATCCTGGGCATCACGTGCTATGGTATGGAATACCTCATTGACTAGCCTGGGTCAGGTGTCCTGTCTCTCCTTCCTCCCGGACTCCCCCTGGCTGGAAAAAACCTTGAACAAAAACACCCTCAAAACATGCTCAAACCATGACATTATCCACCCCTTATTCCATACCATTCACGTCATGCCCAGATCTCACATTTCCAATACACAATCACTCTTAAGTCCACCCCTCGATCATGAGACATCTCTATGTTGCATCTCTGGAATGATGGCCTGAAGTATCTGGGCCCACCAGGCTCAAAATCATTCACTGTCCCCTTCAGCAGTTTTACAGCTTGCTGCTGGGGACTCCATACAGCTGCCTTCCACTTCCAATGCTTCCAAAGCACTGGAGGGGCCCAGTGGATCAGATACCTGGCCATACTGTCCCACATGCCCAGCCACTCATGACTGTCCAGCCTTGGGGACAGTCTCCTGGTGCTCCTATATCCTTGTCTAACCCTAGACAAGACCCAGACCTGGCTCTGCTTAACCTTTGGGATCAGGCAAAATGATTGTGGATAGAACACACTCTGTGTGTATGCCAACAGGCTGACCCCTATTACAATCAGCAGGCAGGTCCCAAGGGCACCCAAAAACCATTCATAACAGTCAGAACTCTCAAATGATGCTGCTGCACTTGTCACTGGGGCTGATGTAGCTGCCCTGCTTGCCAGCTCTCCCACTATCAGCTTCTCTTCTCCCGAGTCCGGATCTTCCTCCTCTGCCTTGCTGGGAAGTGCTGCGTAGTCTCCTGCATCCTGCTGGGGGTCGGCGGGCGACTTCCGGGGGACACTCTCGGCCGTCGGAGGGTCGGGAACGGCCGCAGGACTCACCCCCCCCGCCTGATCCCGCTGCTCAGCTACCGCCCTGCTCTGCTCCTCCCCCGCCTGCTCCCGCTGCTCTGCCACAGCCGTTTGGCTCCCCGTGCCGCTCTCCCTGGCAGCCTCAGCTGCCGGCAGCTCCCGGGGCCGCTCCTTCCTGGCTTCACGCAGCTCCACACAGACGACGACGAGGATAAGGACAAGGACGGCGAAGAGCAGCGGGACGGCCTGGTACAAGTTCAAGTCCACGGCCACGTCCATCCCCCCCTGCTGCCGGAGCCCCACCGTATTACAAGCCTCCGACACAAACACAAACACATCCAATCCATACACCAAGTACCCGGTAAAATCCCGAAACAGCGAGATCCAGAGAAAAACCTCTAAGAGCCAATAAATCAGCATTGTGACAAGAGACCATAAATCCGCTCAGATCTGTTCTTATCTCAATCCCTCGGGCCCCACGTTGGGCGCCAAAAATGTCGTAGTTTAAACCAAGTCCCCCTACTCCCGGAGAGTTCGGAAGGAAAATCCAAAGAATGTAGCCCCCACGGATTGAGATAAGAACGGTTTAATTGCTAAGGCATAACACAAAACCCCTACTGCCATTCACTACTACAAATAATAATGATACAGCAACCAGCAAGTGAAAAGAATACAACACCCCACCAGCCATCGACCCATAACTCACTCCACCCTGCCCGGCCGAGCACCATGTGCTCCCTCCTCCATTTTTCTCCCGAGCTCTCCCCTCCAGCCTTCTCTTTCCCAGTATGCATCCTGGGCATCACGTGCTATGGTATGGAATACCTCATTGACTAGCCTGGGTCAGGTGTCCTGTCTCTCCTTCCTCCCGGACTCCCCCTGGCTGGAAAAAACCTTGAACAAAAACACCCTCAAAACATGCTCAAACCATGACAGTCTGTGTGAACCATGACCTCATCCTACAAGTTTTGTATGTGGAAACAACTTCCTAAAAAGGAAAAAATCACAAGATAATAAGTGAAATCCAGAGCCCCTGCTACCTTCAGCATTATGAGCAGAGCCTAAATATTTTTGTAAGAATATTCCCTTTATTTAAACTCAACAAACACCCTGTTATTCTTGGCAATTCAGCATGAAGTCTATAGACAAGAACAATGCTGTTGTTTTACAAGGAAAAGCAGATAATTTGTATAACTGAATGGTAACTTGAAGACCTCTGTCCTTTCTGAGGGGGACCAAGCTCTGGCTGGAGCCCCAGCAGGATACTGTGTGTGGTTGTGGCTGCGCCTTGTTGTTTCATGGAAATGGGTGCATAGGGACACATGGAGGTTTCTGTTGTGAGCTCTAGTAAAGTTTGTTATCTCCGTCCCACGGACAGGTCTCTTTTCTTGTTCCTTTGCCTCATTTCCTCCTTCTCACTCTCTTGGCACCAGTGTACAACAGTGGTCAAGATTAAAAACAGAAACATCATCTTTCAACACAGAGCAAGAAACGATACAAGGAAAACAGCACTTTCCACAGAGATGGACTGTTTTTCACCCTCCACTTCACTGAGAGGAGCTTTGTCCTTGATCTCTCTCTGCTCCCATTCCTTGCAGTCTCACTCCCCAACATTGTTTTAAAGAAACAGTGCTGGTATCTTCACAGGAGAAGGTCAGCTCTATTTCCAAATGTAGTTCATTTTTACTCAGCTTCTCCTGAGAAAAAAAAAGAATAGTTATTTCTGAAATTTGCCAGCACCAAACTTTCCCTGAAAAGGACTAATGTTCTTCTGTGTCAAATTCACATTCTTTAATAAGTACAAAACCACATCTAAAATACTATATTTCTTTTAAAGATGAGGCGATACCGGGCTGTGCAGAGTTGTTTCATGGCATTGAGAAGTAATAATAATAAAAAATAACCAACCAAACAAAAAAAAAACCCAAACGCCTAATCACAAATTTATAGCACTTTTCTCTCAGTACATGTTTGACACATAAAAAGCATTAAGGTTACCAAGTCAAACACTCAGAAAGTCAGAAACTACAATATACTTGACCATACTTTGGTCCCCCTGTGAATATATGGTATGATGGTTACTCTTTCAGGGTTGGTGGCTTGTTATTGGGTTTTGTTTGGTTTGGGGTTGTTTGGTGTTTTTTTGGTTGGTATTTGGGTCTTTGTCTCATTTTGTGAATTTAAATGAAAAGTGGTCACAAACAAAATGTTCAGTTGCCTGTTCCAATGTTTTATCATGACCATTTTATTCAAAAGCTGTTCTCAAGACAGCGTCATTAATTTCCTCAATACTTTTTCTGTCATATTCAATACCATAGTGTCTAAGTGTTTCATTTGTATTAATTATCTTCACAGTATAGTTTCCATTTTACAGGTGAAACAATGGTAGCAATTCACTTTTTATATTTGTGACACGTGAGACTGAAGGTCCTATTACCTCCTGCTGTACATTTAACACGGCCCAGAAATAAGAAGTGCAAAATTCTCAATCATGTTTGATAAAGTCGATGTTTTAGTGACTTTAAAGATGTTTTAGTGACTTGCTTAGTATCATCTCATAAGAATTTTGGGAAAGAGATGATCACAAACCATCCTTTCTCTTTCACTAGTTTTCTGCTTCATTGGATGCAGATGAAGGTGTAATCTTCGAACCCACATCCAAAGGCACTAGCTTTTTTGATTTCAGAGCTCTGGTGCATCCTAAGGACACACATATCTTGTGTGTTGAAAAATGCAAGGGACTTGTGACTTTAAAACAAACTGTATGATTACAGTGCAAATGTGTGACCTAAACTGAAATTATACTTGCAATCTCAAACTTAACCTTCATAATTATATGCCTCGAAAACCTGAATAATGTTTTTTTAATGTGGACTTGCACATGTAGTGCATATGCATAGGATTTTTAGGGTAATGAATCTCTCAGCCTCACTATTGCACTAACCTTTTTAACCAAGCATACAAGAAGGTTGAAACTAGAGTAAAATGCAGTATGGAATAAAAGTGAGAGAGGGAAAATTATATTCACCAAACATCATATTAATCTCTATAAGAGGACATTATAAGTCCAAACAGTATTAATCCAAATGTCTCTTACTTTCAGAGTCGAAATAACATCGAAGTGGTAAAAATACCTTCTGCTGAAGGTGTAAAATTTACATAACTTTTATTAATTAGCTAATATTTTTAACTTTATTAATACAAAATAAAACTTTAAATAATGTTTTTAGCACAACACAAAATCCAGTTTCACTCCACAAAACGTGTCTCTGCTAAGCTAAATGCTGTTCTTTTCACATGAGCAAGGCAGCAGTTACCATTCACAGTTAATTGCCTAAACTGACTGTGTCCATCACAAGGAACACTTCATTTGTACATTTCCTTCAGCTCAAAGAGTTCTAAGTCTTACACAAATATGTTTTTTCTTTGATTCCTTCTAGATTGCAAGAACTTACAAGTACTAATGTGCTTATTTAAAAATGGCTAAGGGAAAATGCTGGCAGGCTCTACAGAGGTATCATTACAGTGACTATAAACCTGACTATCTTGGCCCCCAAATACAGCTTAGAAAATTTATTAGAAAGTTCTTCCTGGAATGAAAAGGTGCCAAGTGGTTCAAAGTTGCTGATAAGTTCGAAAGAGATTGTTCCAAGGTCTGTAATATTTAGGCAGCACTCAATCCCTTGGGAAAGTACAGGAAGATTTCTGTCTTGGTGAGAATAAGTATTTCTCTGAGCTCATTCACAGTGAATATACTCCTCCCTGAAGGAGTCAGAGGCTGCATGCAGCTGCAGCCTGCTCCTGCAGAAGGATCCAGGAAGCCTGGGTAGTGTCTGTTTCCCAGTGAAGGCATAAGCATAGCTGCAGGAAGTTTCTTAATGTACACAGTAACAGACACAAACTCAATCCAGAGTCTCAGATCTAAAATCTTCTGGACTGCTTAAGCCAAGATCCAGAGCTGACTGTCAGAATTTCTTCTCTCTTTGTAACTGGCTTAACAATTCTCTCTCTCACCCTTAATACAAACAGTTCTGCAATTCAATTGTTTCTAAGTTTGAAGGGCAGAACTGGCATCTGTGGCTTTAAAGGTTTCTGCAGAAGCCTGCCTACCTCTGCATACCTGAAATGTCTAATGAGGATATGTTAGCTGATTTGTTTTTACTGACAGCAGAAACTAATAGTATACTAATTTTAATCCTCATTCCCCAGGACTTCAAGAAAAGTTAGTTTTCCCAGTGAACTAAAACAAGTTAAAAAGGGCCCAGATTTATGTAAGAATGGCTAAATATGAATAGAAATGACATTATCAAACCTGACAAATTCTCTTTCAGCTGAAGCAATATGGCCTAGGCTGCTGACCCTTCCGTGGTCATTTCTGGCATTCACAAAGCGTGCTGGTGACTGACTCCCTTGTTGCAGTGGTCCAATACTTTTGTAACAACCCTCTGCAAAAAAACCCTAGCATTTTCCAAGCAGAAGGAGACAGGATGAATAACTGGTCCTTACAGCATGATTCCAAAGCAGCAGGAAAGGGTTAACAGGAAAAACCGAAAGATATTTTCTTCCCATGACTTGAATAGCCCATGTGAAATCATAAACAGCATTTTCCTATCTGAAACACCAAGGCATTAGGAGCATGCTTTCTACTGTTCTGAAATATAAGACTCCTCATTCACATTGCAGTATTGCAGCTGCCAAACTATTGGGCTCTTTCTTCACCAGAGAACAGTGTTAACTATCAAAGACTAAGCAGAATCTGCCCCCTATTTGAGAGCTTTAATATCAGTAGGAAGACCAAAGCAGCTGGGAAAAGATAGAAGCTGGTTTGTTAGGTTGCACACTGAGTGTCTCACTGGACTCCAGCTAGAGAAACACCACTCCATCCCAAGGGAAGTGCGGACAAAACAGGACAGACTAGGTAGGTTAGATATGACCCCACCAGGCAGCCTCCCAGATCTTTACACATTTTTAGAACCAGACTGAGACCAAATGTTCTTGGAATATCTGAAGCAGTGGTTTTGTTGTTTTTTTTTCAATCCCACTGTCCAGCTTCAGATGGGAAACAGAAGTGCTGAAAGCTGCAGGAAAAATTCTCCAACCCAGTTTGACAGTCTCAGAAAATCTGGAGAGCTTTTACAAACTTTGGATCAGTAGCTGCAGTTCTTTCTGAACAAAACCTCTGAACTTTTGAAGTCTTGTCAGGAGTCAGATCCTTTGCTGACTTTCTTCATGAGACAGTTAAAACGCTGAATGTACATGTCTGAGAGGTTACGACCAGACATTACATGAACATGGGGACACCACTTCTTTCTCACCTGGAGAAGACAACAACAGTCTCCTCTGGGAACAGCCAACATGGCATTCTATTTGAGATCAGCAGTTAAGGCTGCATGTACCTGCTGCCCCTATCATTCCCTGCCAAATGGGAGTGATTGCAATCCACTGTACCTTTGAGTCACTGAGCCCTGAGATATCTACTGAAATGCCAACTGTTGGCGAAGACTCTTTCCTGCCAGTCTGTTTGCATCAACAGAGCCTCAAAGCCTGGAACAGTTTGTCCTGGACACCATTTGTCCCTCTGAATACAGGGACATGAACATTTGACTTGAGAGGCCAAGCTCTTTGCTGTCCTGTCACTGAGGCATGACTAACAGCACAGGACTACTCAATCACCACTGTGTGATTCCCAACTTCAGACTTGAGAAACACACCCTGACTTTGATAAATGAAGCAAACAAGCAGCTGAAAACTAAGACCAAACTTGTACCAAATGTTTGCACATCAGTGTTTATAAAATGCTCTAGCCAATGTTTGCCTTTTGTATTTACACCTAAACGGATGAAACAGAAACAGTAAAAACAGAGAACTCAAGTAGAAACAGTTACCTACCAAAGTGCCAGAAGTGGGTAAAAGTCAGTGCTTTTTTATACATAGATAGATGGATAGATAGATAGATAGATTAAATCATCAAAAAACAGCTTGAATAATAGTTCACAGTTGTGCACATACTTTCTATCATATTTTATCATTTTAATTAAGAGGTCATTGTGCACAGAGTGTCATTTCTAGCTTACTAGCTCAGGACAAAATTAGCTATGCTGACTTAATTGATGTTAGCTACTTTTACAGTCCATTGGCAGTCAGCCATCTTCTGTGAATACCAGTTCTCTAATTCATCATGATGTTCATTTAGCTTACCAGAGTTCTCTGTAATGGCAGCTGCTGTCTCATAACAACTATCGCGTGTATCAGCAAAAGAGCAATCTCTCTTTACATTTAATAATAGATTATCACTCCAAGCAATGTCCTGAGGTATGATCTTCTGAAACCTCTTTTACTCTCATTGGCTCTATCAGCTTTTAGTTAAAGTTAATCCCCTTTTTCTCTCTAGTGATGCAATACATCACACAAGAGCTATTACCCCCCCCACACACACTCATACACACTACCCTCAATAATTGCTCAGGTAGTATCTATTAAAAACTGGTACACATTTATAATTGATCCCTTTTACAATCAGGTTCAGCAGACCCAAGTGTAGAAGGTGAGTGGGAAGAAGTGTAAGAAAAATGTTGCTTTCCTGACTCCAAAAATGTCTGAGGCCCATTTTTGTTTCTTTCAGAACACTGCCACAGGAATGAATGCTGCTATAGTTTTCGAGAGAAAATTCTCAAGCCCACTCATTCTGATGGCATATTATGATGATCCAAGAAGGCAGTATTTGCAGAACTGAAAACCAGGGAAGAGTACATAATTTTTTGCCTTCAAAGAAATCAGCTGGATGTGGGAGTTCTTTTGACTCACCTTCAGCTTTCTATGTCTCATATCTGTTCTTGCTGGCCTGGCTAACATAATATTTGATTATTATATTTGTTAGTATTTCACTGTTAATGGCTAACAGATGTGAGCTGGTTCATTCTTCTTCCTGTCACTGCATCTATGAAAGTAGATTATCTCCTTGCAGCTCACATATACAGAGCTGTAAGCACCACCTCATGGAAGTCTAGCAGAATAGAGAAAATGGGTATACTTATACATTTATGTGCATATACATATGTCTATATATATGTAGATATATACATATTAATAAGGAAATGTGAGCTGAGCAATTAATTGATCTCACAAAGAAATTTAAGATCAAAAATATATTCTGCAAATGCATGTGCTGATTCAGAAGCATTACTTAAGTGATATGCTAAGGCACATGAAAAAACAAATGCCAGCATGGCTTCACTAAGGGGAATTGCCTGACCAATTTGGTGGCCTTCTATGATGGGGCTACAAAAATGATGGACAGGGGTGGAGCAGTTGATGTCATCTACCTGGACTTGTGCAAAGCGTTTGACACTGTCCCACATGACATCCTTGTCTCTAAATTGGAGAGACATCAATTTAATAGGTAGACCTCTCGGTGGATAAAGAACTGGCTGGATGGCTTCACACAAAGAGCTGTGGTCAATGTCTCAATGTCCAGGTGGAAACCAGTAACGAGTGGTGTTCCTCAGGGATCGGTGTTGGGACCGGTCTTGTTCAACGTCTTTATCAGTGACATGGACAGTGGGATTGAGTGCACCATTGTCATGCTTTAAACCCTGTCAGCCACTCAGTCTCCTCCCCACCAGCCCTTTCTTCCCCTTGCTCCCAGAGAGATGGGAAGGCGAACTGAAAGAATGTAACTCCCACCAGTTGATGTAAGAACATTATAGTAACTAAGGTATAACACAAACCACTACTACTGCCACCAATAATATAATATTAATAAGGGAAATAACAACGGAAGAGAACACAACTGCTCACCACCTGCCCATACCCAGCCTGACCAAGAAGTGAACTAGCCCTTCTGGGTAACTGTCCCCATTCTACATCCTGGGCCTGACGTGCTGTGGTATGGAAAACCTCTTTGGCTAGTTTGGGTCAGGTGTTCTGTCTCTGCTTCCTCCTGGCTTCCCCATCTCCCTGGCAGAGCATGAGACTCAGAAAGTTCTTGGTCAGACTAAACATTTGATCAGTAACTCAAATCATTAGTGTTAAAAGTGCTGTTCCCAGGCCGAAAGTCAAAAACACACCATGGCACCAGATACTAAGAAAGAGAAAAATTGACTGCTACTGCTGAACCCAGGACAACCCTCAGCAAGTTTGCTGATGACACCAAGCTGTGTGGTTTGGTTGATACCCTGGAGAGGAGGAATGCCATTGAGAGGGACCTTGTCATGCTTGTGAGGTGGGCTGATGCCAACCTCATGAAGTTTAACCATGACAAGTGCAAGGTCCTACACCTGTGTGGGAGCAATCCCAGGCACAGCTACAGGTTGGGCAAAAAGGAAATTCAGTGCAGCCGTGCGGAGAAGGACTTGGGGGTGTTGGTCAATGAGAAAATGAACATGAGCTGGCAGTGTGCTCTTGCAGCCCAGAAAGCCAACCGTATTCTGGGCTGCATCAAAAGAAGCGTGACCAGCAGGTCGAAGGAGGTGATCCTGCCCCTCTACTCTGCTCTTGTGAGACCTCACTTGGAGTATTGTGTGCAGTTCTGGTGTCCTCAACATAAAAAGGACATGGAACTGTTTGTTGGAACAAGTCCAGAGGAGGGCCATGAGGATGATCAGGGGACTGGAGCACCTCCCATATGAAGATAGGCTGAGAAAGTTGGGGCTGTTCAGAGTGGAGAAGAGAAGGCTGCGTGGAAATCTCATAGGAGCCTTCCAGTATCTGAAGGGGGCCTATAAGGATGCTGGTGAGGGACTATTCATTAGGGACTGTAGTGATAGGATAAGGGGAAACAGGTTGAAACTTAAACAGCAGAGGTTTAGATTGGATATAAAGAGGAAGTTCTTTACTGTGAGGGTGGTGAGGCACTGGAATGGGTTGCCCAGGGAAGCTGTGATTGTTCCATACCTGGTGGTGTTGAAGGCCAGGTCAGACAGAGCTTTGGGTGATATGGTTTAGTGTGAGGTGTCCCTGCCCATGGCAGGGGTGTTGGAACTGGATTATCTTAAGGTCCTTTCCAACCCTAACTATTCTATGATTCTGTGACTCTATGTTTTGACCATACGTGTCTTAATCCTATTGGGAATTATCCAACTCAGAGTTTGGGCCTGATGGAATGAGGGTGGAATGAAGATGAAGCTAATAACATTCTCTTTTCATTAGCTGGAAAATCTGGCTAAGAAGAAAAACGAGGTGATGCAAACTGCATAGCCTCTGTTAAATTTGCTGCATAGAAACACATTGTTTTTCAAGCCTTAGGAAAATAACTTGCTGTAAAACAGTTACATCTGGGATTCACTTTGCAAAAGATGCCAGTCTAGTCCATTGGGTTTTGTTAACCCTTGGTGTTTCAGGTTCAATTCAGTTCAGTTACTACTGGAAGAGAGCATGAAACTGGTGCTTGATCTAAAACCAGTTATTAATGAACACATATGTAGCCCTTGTATATTCTGCTCAATTTTTTAGTTTACAAACACTAACAGATTTCTGTGCTGGCTGTGTGTTGGCATGTATATATTTATGCACGTACTCTTGTACGTATGTATGTATTCTTAAATCTATTGTCATTTACAAAAGTTCATGTTTGAGGTTGAATACAGCCTGTTTTATGCTGTGTCTATTCTAATACACCAATAAATCCAAACTGATATGAGTGAAAACCTACAGAAAAATCTGTTTTCTGAATATAATCAAAGTGCTCCTCAGAGTGCTTACGTCACCTTCCTGCCAGAAAGTCAGTTGAGATGGAAAGTACAATAAAATCTGTGCCGTACACACGATTCCCCTGTGTAGTCTGAACTCTGAATTAAGCCTTGCAGTGAAAATGGTGAAATACTGAGGTACACTTTATAAAGCATTTAGTGTAACAGGACATGCTTGAGAGGCACCTGTGTTATTAAACACCAGTAACCTTTGGGAAGGTATTTCTGCTCACAATTATCGCAAACTTTATTCCCATGGTTGCTAAATGATGATTTTCCTTGCTTCTCCCCAGGTAATGCAGACTTGCTAAACATCTTCAGCAATGGGATGTCTCAACAAAGATGCTGTGCATTACTGGGGTTCCCACTCATTGCAGTAAGGGTTTGATCCAGAGAAGCCAGTGATTTTCTGATGAAATTAGCTTACTTTGGAAATGATCCCTTGCAGAAGCCACTATATTTCACTTCAAGCGCATAAGTTTTTTGCCAAATCCAGCATATGGCCCAGGGGTCAGAAATGGAAGAAGTCATAGTAGAAATAAGGGGAAAGTGATTAGGGATGGAGAGGTTAAAACCAGAAAGACACCTCTTAGCTTTCATGGTATCTCATGGCACCTGGCTCAGTACATAACCCACTTGACTCTGCTGTTTTGAAGGAAAGGATGTTATTCCTCTTAATAGTCCTGAGCACCAGGGCAAGCCTTTGAGATACCTGTGTCTCAAGGCAGAGCGTCCTAGACCTCTGCAAGTTATCTCTAAGCTCTAGAGACTGAGCTTTAAAAAAAAATGCTCATCTCTACTATCATTATTACACTGTGTGCTGGAAAAGCTGAACTGTAGAAAATTCCAATCTCCAGGAAGTTAAATGTAATAATGAATGTGGCATAAAAATGCAGACAGACTGGAAAAAAGAGGGACTCACCTGGTCTTCTTAGAAGCTGCACAATATATTTTCCATCTGTATTAATATGGTAAATACGCAGAATCTTATTCATCACTTGAGCCTACATATTAAGTTAAGAGAAACATATATCTAGCTCTGTTTCAGGTACCATTTGATAGATTCTGCTACTATGTATCCTGTTATAAAATCAGTGTAAAATACACTTATGATGTGCTAAAACTTTTCTAGTCTTTCCAAACATAACCTCAGAGAAAATCAAACATTTCACCTCAGAGAAAATAAGTGTGCTAAACTATCCCCCTAAAAAGAAGGTAGAAAGCCAAAAATGTTTAATTTCTGTTTTCCTAATCCTAAACCATTTTCACATTAAGGCAGCTGATCTGCCTGCCACTCTCAGTCTCACTTCCGAATTCCATCCAAAAGATTCTCAAGATCAGTGTGAGTCAGTGGATAATTTAGTTCTGTATCGATTCAGAGGTGACCCTTCCCTCAAAACCTAAGCGCCATTTTGACATAGTCACTGTGACCCTCTACATATAGCCTAAGAGCCACATTTATGTCTGCAATAATGCATGTTTCAATAGAAACTGTTAAATGCCTTTTTTTTTGCAACCAATTAGAAACATTTGCTACTAGAAATATCCATTCCATTGCAGAAGTCTAGTTCAGCATGAATATCAAGTGTCTTGTTCTATGATCTTGAGTCAAATGGGAATTACAGATCTGCCAGATGTTTGGTATCTCAGCAGGAGATGCAGGGAGTTCTCCTCTCTGCTAAGGAGTGAAATAGGCAACAGTGGAATTTCAGGCATTTGGCAGTGTGTTCTGTATGACACAATTCTAATTGAGATAAACAAGTACACACCAATAACATCTCTTTGCCAGGTCAACTTCCAAAGACACTTGTGAGAAAAAATCCCAGTCACTGAAACATTACAGGCTAATGCTTACCTCTGAACAGATGTTTGGTTTGCACTCATTTCAATAGGACTTAAGAAAAGGATTTTCTAGTTGCAGATTGGCATAAAGAAGTGGTTTTGTATCTTTTTGAGTCAGGGCCAAGAGTGGAATAAATAAATAACTATTTAAAAAATCCCTTGCAATGTATAACACACTCCCCATCCTACTCATGACTTGTTTACACATGTAGAAATACTGTCCAAATACTCATATTGCAAACTGGCTGTCTACTCTAACACAGGTCAAAATGTCCTGTTAAAAAGGAAGAATATTGTTTGGATACACTGCAAGTTTCCAAGGCTCATGTTACTGTGGAGGAGGTACAATGCATGGGAATTTTTTGCTATATTGCTTTTAATGAGTCCTGTAAGCAACTGTTTCACAATCCAGTCTGAATGGCTAGAACAATTAAATGACTACAGATGTGTTAAATGATGCAGGAAAACCATGAGGCACTTCCAAGTGAGTAGGCGGAGGGTGTGAGGAGACCATATCCTGTAATATATGAATCTCAGATTCTTTGGCATTCAGCTTATTTTTATGGAAATGTCCCGGTAAGCCTGGAACAATCCAATAGTTTTAAAAGTATTTCAAATGAACAGCATAAAAGCGCTGTTGAGAATAATCTTTTTAGGCTGTGGTGATTTTGAACTAGCCTGGGAACAGTATAGTAAAGAACACACAAGAACTGAAAGGATCAAATTATAATTGCATTTGCAAACTGTAGGTGAGAAACAATTTTATAAACATAATAGAGTCCATTAGTGCAAAAAAAGACATATAGGAAACAGCGCTGGTTGCTTTTATCTTCTTTAGCTAACTGTCAGCTTGGATCTCTGCCAGGGAAAGAGCTTGCAGCAATAATAGGGTTGCTCTTTAGTTATGCCACCTTCAAATGGGCCTCTGTGGAGACTTGTCCTTCAAATCATTGCAGAAAAGCCATGTTTGTCATTTTGTCTTCTGAGTCTTTTAGTAAGTGATTATGCAAGGACCACTTTCAGCCTGTTTCTCTCCCATATATACTTGAAGGAATGCACATTTTGTACTTGTGATTGTGTGGTCCAATCAAAGTCCTAATTTGGACTGAACCACCTTTCTTTTTTTTCTCAGCAGTGGAAATCAGGAGGTAGGTTCCTTCTCACAATGAGGCCCCACATGAAACTGTGTGCCAACTCCACCTGACTGCCAACTCCACCTGACTGCCAAGCCAAACACTGCTAGATATGGTAATGACTCCATGTGTCAGCAGAAAAGGAAAGGGGTGGATGGGCAGGGAGATAACAAATCTCCCTGCAGGAAGCATTTTGAATCATGGACCCTTTTGAGGGACACATATCTCTGCCTAGTGCTGTTTTTTTTTCCTCCTGCAATATAAAAATGGATCAAGGCTGCAAAATCACAGGCAGCTTACTCTTCTCTAAGGCTGTCTGGGTCTTTCACAAAAGAAAAAAAATTAGTAGTCATTGTTTAAAAAAACAACCAAACAACCAACCCAAACCCCAAATTTCAATAGCTGGAAATAAACTAAAGTTAGTTTGAAATTAACTCTCAGGTACTACTGAAGGCTTAGAGAAAACAGAGAAGATCAAATGTGAAAAGTTTATCTTAAGTAAGCATGTTTCCCAGCAGCCTGAAAAATGAAGGTCTCTGGATCTGCTGGTCCACAGTGCTGCAGCTCATTAAGCTATACCACTGTGAGAGGAGAAGTTATATGCCTGATCTTCTGAGCTTTTGTGCATTAGCACTGGACCTCTAAAGAGAACAAATATCTTGCCAAAAATACTTGGAGACCACTAGTGCCTCAAGAATAATCTTCTGCTACTTCAAATACTTTCTTTTCAGTAAGTTCTCTACTCCCATTTTTGAGAATGTAGATATTCTAAAATTCAAAATGGACAGTAAAAGCTTTTATATTAAACTCTCTAACAAAATAGGCACATGTAACCTGGAAGTTAAGTGACATACAGCAAATCTGTGTGATTTATTTCACACTCTGCGAAAGAAATATTCTGCTTAGAAAAGTGTTCCATAAAATTATGTTGTACACAATTGTCCTCAGAAACTAATGACTGTAGTGTCTTGTGAGCATATAATGGGAAAAGTCACCAAGTGATAGAAGGAACCCCATTCTATTTAGCCTTGTAGTCATCAAGGTAATATCACTATTCATAGAGATCAAACAACAGGAAGAATTCCTGCCATGGCTTGTCTGGGATTGTAAAGCAGTCTCTGGAAAATTTCTTCTGCTATCCAGATGGAGGAAAGGGTCCTTTCCCTCTTCCTGTGTCTTACTGGAGAACCTGAACCTACAGGGAAATTGCGGCAAATTCTGTAATAAAACTGCCAAAAGAGTCATTCTCATCACTAAGTGAAAGATCACATGTAAAATGCAGGACAAATTATGGCACTACAACAGATAGAACCACATAGCCAAGATCAAGAACACCCCAGTTACCATAGCATTACTTTATAAACAAACACATACAGTAGAAATCAAATTGTTCAAGTTTTACGTAATCATTTCCATGACACTGACAGTAGCTAATAAAGACTAGATTCCCAATAGAATGACCCATTACACAGTCTATTTTCTGACTTAGAAACTTGTCAGGCAAACGAGACCTAAACTCTGACTTCATCTTTTCTTCCACCTTTTGAGAACTGGGGCTTTATCTGGATCTATTTTCCAGTTCAGAGAAACTAATGTAGCAGACAGTCTTCAAAAGCAAACTAGGTTTTGAGTATTTTATAACACAAAGGGTAAGATAGCACATATTTTCAGCAGATAATTATTACTATTATAAAATACAGAACTATATAAACGTTTTTCCTTATTATCCACCTGTCTTTGGTGGAATATAATGAATTAGTTGAGAGTACTTTACTTTAAAACATTAGTAAATAATTAATTTTTATTTGCTCCACTATAAATGTAATTGAGGACATTATAATATAAAGAGATGTATTAAAAGAAACACTGTACATAAACAGTAGCAGAATCAACTTTAGACTTGTGATATTTTAGGTGGAAATTCTTCTTCATTCTAGTAAGCCTCTTAATCTATGTATTTATTACACCACTATCTTAAACACAGCCACATATCTTCTTTCCAGCCTCACTCAATTCAGCGGAAATATTTCCCTCACCTACAAAGAACTAGGGAAAGATGGAAATGAGTGAAATGTGCAGCAGAAAGGTTTCCAGGTACAACCCTCTGCTATTAAATGCTTTCAGATAACACCTCCTTGGCTTACCAGTACACCCAACAACCTACATATGCATTGACAAGCTGTAATGCTTTACATTCAAAAAGACCCCAAAACACTTCACAAATTTAGAGTTAGTCTTGGTGTACTTCATACGTATGATTATTCCATGGACTATTCCTGTCTTTATAGAAATAAATGAAAAATATATGAGCTGTGTATACATTTTTGACTCACAGAAGAAGCCTTATCTTCTCTGAAAAACACCAGGGAATGCAGAAGCCCTGTTCAGCTGCTTTGAATAGCATTACTTCTACTTTATTTGAACTGTATTTTCAATAGAACATCTCTAATTTTTTTACACCTTCCCTATGGGATAATTAAAAAAAAAAGAGTCAGAAAATGAAAAGAAACTTCCACAGATCACCAAGCAGGCCAGAAGCTTGTTCAACCTCATTGAGAAGGCAAAGATGAGCTTTATTACCAGGATCTCATTTTTGACTGAGCCTTCAGGCCTGGCCAAGCCTGGTCCAGCCTGTGTGGAGAGGATGCCCTTGGGTCTGCCTGTAGCAAGGATCCTCTCCCCACAGGAGAGGGATCTGGGAGGCATCTCAGGATTGCATGGGGTGCAAAAGGTGCTTGCAACCCTGTATATGGATATGGTGCAAATTTGTTGAGTCTCCCCTTGAGAGAAAGGAAAGGTACTTTAACATTTATATTACCCATGGCTGCTACATTGTGAGTTGTGTGTGTGACAAAATGGCTCAATTCTCAGTATCTATTCCCTTCTTTCATTCCCTTCCAGGCTACCACGTACTGTATTATTGCCTATTGACAGCACCTGTTACTACAGCTAATTCCTACCACTCATCTGAGCTATCAGCTGAAAAGAGACTGCCAGTTTTGCCCTTCAGAGAGCCCATTAAGCCACTACTGCAAGGCGTCATATGGCTCTTTTCTACATTTCAAGACTACCAAAACCTTTTATAAGGAAATTTCATGAGGAAAATATTGAGTAAACTTCAAGCAAAAATCAAATGCTTTCTTAAAGTTTTCAGCAACCATGAGAAGCAAGGCCTACAATTCCATGAATGAAAGTGATATTTCTTTTGTGCAGTGAATCTACTCATAGGGTTTCCCTGTTGGTTCAGAAAATAACTGGCTCCAAGTTAAACTAAACAGAAATTATGACATTGAAGGAGGTCATATAATACTAAGCATTTGAATGGGAAATGAGAATGTGAATTTTAATGAAAGAACGGAGGAAAGAGTGTGGAATGAAAAAGAAAAGCCCTTTTTAGTTGAAAATATCTTCAAAGAAGGATTCCAATCTGCTTCCCTATGAAGAGAACAGCACACTTGGATTAAGGCTATAGAGCAGATGTATGACACAAAAATGTTTCTGAAAGCGTAACACAGAACTCATAAGAGATATTTTGCTTTGTAGGAAAAACGCCTAGACTTTACATTGGAAAAGAAAGATCAGCATATGTCCATGTCGTTGACAGATTTTCTGTCTTGCAAGTCAGCTTTCCAGAGATGATCTTAGATTTGTATAGTGTCTAAAAATACACAAATATACAATCTAATACGTATGTTTGTTCATTTCCTACATGTCTTCATCGGTCAGCCAGCTTGACATCAGAGGAAACTTTTGATTCTTTTTCCTCCTTAACCGCAAGGTCTTCATGGATCTGTAATTAAAAATGTATTTTCCTGGCTATGCTATACAAAATATGCAAAGTATTTGACCAGATGCTGAACACTGGCTATTTTCATCAAAGACATGGAGAGCTTTCAGTATCTAAATACGGCAGTATTGAGTCTTTGGGGAGTTAAAGTACCCATGCAATAATTTATACAGGAGAAGGGTTATATGTCTAGTTCCTTCTAGAATCATAGAATTATAGAATAGTTAGGATTGGAAAGGACCTTAATATCATCTAGTTCCAACACCCCTGCCATGGGCAGGGACACCTCACACTAAACCATATCACCCAAGGCTTCATCCAACCTGGTCTTGAATACTGCCAGGGATGGAGCATTAACCACCTCCCTGGGCAACCCACTCCAGTACCTCACCACCCTAACAGGAAAGAATTTCTTCCTAAGATCCAGTCTAAACGTCCGCTGTTTAAGTTTCAACCCATTACCCCTTGTCCTATCACTACAGTCCCTAATCAATAGTCCCTCACCAGCATCTCTATATGCTCCCTTCAAATACTGGAAGGCTGCTATTGAGGTCTCCACACAGCCTTCTCTTCTCCACTCTGAACAGCTCCACCTTCCTCAGCCTGTCTTCATATGGGAGGTGCTCCAGTCCCCTGATCATCCTTGTGGCCCTCCTCTAGACTTGTTCCAACAAACAGTTCCATGTCCTTTTTATGTTGAGGACACCAGAACTGCACACAATACTCCAAGTAAGGACTCACGAGAGCAGAGTAGAGGGGCAGGATCACTTCCTTCGACCTGCTGGTCACGCTCCTTTTGATGCAGCCCAGGATACGGCTGGCTTTTTGGGCTGCAAGAGCACACTGCCAGCTCATGTTCATTTTCTCATCAACCAACACCTCCAAGTCCTTCTCCACAAGGCTGCACTGAATTTCCTTTTTGCCCAACCTGTAGCTGTGCCTGGGATTGATCCGACCCAGGTGTAGGATCTTGTACTTGGCATGGTTAAACTTCATGAAGTTGGCATCAGCCCACCTCACAGGCGTGACAAGGTCCCTCTCAATGGCATTCCTCTTCTCCAGCGTATCAACAGAATAACACAGCTTGGTGTCATCGGCAAACTTGCTGAGGGCACACTCAATTCCACTGTCCATGTCACTGACAAAGATGTTAAACAAGACCGGTCCCAACACCAATCCCTGAGGGACACCACTCGTTACTGGTTTCCACCTGGACATTGAGACATTGACCACAACTCTGTGTGCAGCTGTCCAGGCAGTTCTTTATCCACCGAGAGGTCTACCTATCAAATTGACATCTCTCCAATTTAGAGACAAGGATGCTGTGTGGAACAGTGTCAAACGCTTTGCACAAGTCCAGGTAGATGACATCAACTGCTCCACCTGTGTCCATCATTTTTGTAGCCCCATCATAGAAGGCCACCAAATTGGTCAGGCAGGATTTCCCCCTAAGTGAAGCCATGCTGGCTGTCACCAAGAACCTTGCTGTTTTTCATGTGCCCTAGCATGCCTTCCAGGAGAATCTGCTCCCAGATTTTGCCAGGCACAGAGGTGATACTGACTGGTCTGTAATTCCCCGGGTCATCCATTTTCCCCTTCTTGAAAATGGGGGTTATATTTCCCTCTATCCATTTGTCGGGAACTTCACTTGACTGCCATGATTTTTCAAATATGATGGCCAGTGACTTAGCAACTTCATTCGCCAGCTCCTTCACGACCCGCGGATGGATTTCATCAGGTCAGACATTTGAGAAGAATTGGTTTGGGTTTTGTTTTACTCAATGCTTTATTCTGGATCATTGCTTGAAGAAGACACTGATTTATTGCATTCAATCTGACCGAGGTATGTGTTTCAGAGAATGGTTGGTAACTTTTTCAGTTTTATGCCTGGATGCATAAGCTATACACAATTTCAGGCAGATTTCAGTGTAAAATTTCCCTCCCTGTGCCATGAACCGGTAATGTATAGAAGTAAAAACTCTCCAAAATGTCTATCAAGCCCCCAGGATTTTAAAAAGTCCAATATTTTCTAATGTAAAAGTTTGAATATTTTTCTACGAAAAATCAGGGGAAAATAACTATGTCTTTAACAATACTCTCAGTGTAAGAAGGTTTTTTTATACTCAATACATCAACAATTTAGTGTTCACCTTAATTTTTTACTTTCATAATGCAATGAGAAGATTTCAGTGAAGAGTTGATAACTGCCATCAGTACACAAATGCTACTTGAAAAAACACTCAAAGACAGCAGCATCTTTTAAAATGTGCTTCAAAATAACTGGACCATTGTGGGCTTGAGCTCAGCATATCTGATACACTTATAGGCTCAATTAGAGCTACACAACTTAATCTTAGAGACTGATTTTTTTGCTGTTTCCCTTCTTGTGTGCTTTTGCAACCTGAAACATCAAAATATTTGGTCCAGTCCTGTGCTAGTTCCTCAGGCAAAAATTTTGTTGACTTAGACTTTTCTGGAGAAAGGAAGTTAGGGCTGTTCCCATGACACAGTGCATATGTTTGTCTCAAGGGTAGGGAACATGGTTGTTAAAACTCTTTCTTGTTCTTATAAACACGAACTGGAAAGTAAATTTTTCTAATATAATTCTATGAACTAAAAGTATATGAAGATTATTTCTGAATGAAAGGATGGAGAAAATCAACTTCAGCACTGTGAAAGATACAAAGAAGTTCAAGGTAATAAAGAAAATATTACTGTCACAACCATGCCTGAGAGAGAAGTCTGAGGTTGGACAGAGTTCTTTTTAGAATAAAACCCCAGCAATTAAATCCTTCAGAGATTAGAAGCGGTATTCAGAGCCTTCCACATTAAGGTCACCAGCTCAAATCCACTGTAGGTCACTTACCAAGTGGTCATTACCAAGTCAGGGTTGGTCAATGATCTGATGATCTCATGGACAGGAACCCACGCCACCAAAAACCTCTGCCACAATTGGCACCTTAACTGAATATTTCACTAAAGAAACCAAGGGCTAAGTTGAGCACAGAGAGAGAACAATCCTTTCACCGTAAGAGGTGATGCCTCAAAAAGCAAGTTAATAAGATTCACGGTAAGTTTGTCTTAGCTCAAACTTACTGTTCACATTTGTAACCAATAAACAAGACATAGAATATCTGGGTTAGATTCCTTCTGACCTGTTTTAGTGTTGTGATGCCCAAATAAATGCTAAATAAGCAAATTATTCCTGACTCTTTTGTCAGGGTAGCCATTTCTGTATTACTTCAAGAGAAGACCACATAATTATCCCCATATGGAACCCATTTCTTCCTCTCTTCAAATGATAACTTTAGATGTCGATTTCATTGCCAGGAAGAATATTCAGTTCACAATTAGATGAAAACTGGGGTTTTAATAATACTTGACTTCTCAACACAGAAGCATGCTCTGAACATTCATAAAGCTTTGTGTGCAAAGCAAGAGAAATGAAAATAGCAGGACTTCACACAGTTATGATTCTGAGGCTATGAAATGCACTGCTGAATTCACTCCTCCTCACAGCTTTCTTTTAAGCACCAGCTTAGTTTGGTATTTCACTGTACATTTGTGAAGATACAGACTTGAAAGTATACATTCCTAACTAACTTTTCAGACTCTGGAAAGCTTGTAATGAGAGGGACATATATCTCTGATCACCTTATACACACTTCATATCCCATAACTGTACAGCCCAAGAAATACAACATTTTTCTCAAAATTTATAGAAAACTATATATTCTTACAGAAGCTAGAATCTCAATAATTGTTTCTGTGTCACACAAACAGGGCCTTGTTAGCTTGTAAAAATACAATGCTGATTCGTACCAAGTATCTAGCTAATCAAATATTCTGTGGTCATAACTGGACACATAAAGCATAGTAGAGAAAGGATAGAAGCTATTTCCTCTCTTCATACTCTTTCACCCTGCAGCTGATTTCAACTCAGGAGATTTTCTGAACCTGTGATTTAATCAATTTGGGAACTCTGGGGGCCCTCTGTTTCAAATACTTGTCCAGTGTTCCCTTGAACCTGTGTACTTTTCTTATGTTTGCAGTTTTTTATGATGGGACAACCACTCCTTCAAGTGTATTACCTACTTCTGATTTGAACTAGGTTCCTACCAGCTTCCTTTGTTGGCTTTCAGTTTTCATGCTGGAGAAAACTCTGCTCAGTTTTGATAACTACCAAATGCCATTCATGATTTTGTAGACCTCTTTTGTATCATTCCTGAGGCCAGAGGAGCCGTAGCCTTCTCTATAATTTTTCCTATGCAAGTTGCTCTGTACCTCTGGTTGTCCCTGTTTCTCTCATCTGTGCCTTCTTAGGTTCTCAAATAATCTTTTTTCACATAGAGATAGAACTGCACACATCATTCAGGTTGTGAATGAACTGTTCATAATGGTATTTTCTACTTTTTTTTTCATTCCGAAAGAAGCTTAACATTGTGTTTGCTTGCTGAACTGCTACTCAGCACTGAGCTGATATTTTGATGTCTATATCACAGCATCAAGATCTCACTCCTCAGCAGTTGTAGTGAGTTTAGAGCCCACTACTGTATCTGTGAAAAGTGAATTTTATTGTGGATTATGCTACCTCACTCAAGGCAGTAAGGCAAGAAACTACAGCTTTTATTCCAGTTTAAACACATGGAAAAATGAAAGATTAAACTGCAATTTAAAACTGGGTTGCTAACAAAATAAAACCAGTAACAAGAAAGCTGGAAAGATATACTTCTGAGGCTGACTGCAAGCCTTTATTCTGCCTGTCAGCAGCAATTCTGATGCACTGATGACTCTGAGCTTGGCATATGGGAAACATAAATGCTGCACTGGGAATTTAATACCTCTGGAAAAAATAATTCCAGACTTATACATCCAAGAACATTTTTGGTTATGCATGAACAGCTGTATTTGTCCATTTACATTACAAGGTAATATAAAATGAGGGTTTCTTATTATCTTACATAGTTGACAATAATAAATAATAAATATTGTCAACTACGTAACATAAAATTTTAAACTCAATTAAATTTTACTTGAGAGAAAGGACAGTCTTGTTTCTAAGGCATTTGATTTGCTTCCAGGAAAAAAACCTAAGTCAATCCTCAAATTCATTTGGGGTGATCAGGGGCCATTTATTCACATTCATTACTCCTCAATTTTACATGTGATTTAGGGACAATAAAAAGACTTCTCATTTCTATGTGGGTTTGTTTCACAATGTGTGACAAACTGCCTTACATCTTTTCTGGCAAAAGCTTGTCCATAGAGGTTGCATTTCATAATTAAGGTCTTAGTTATCATCTTTTCTTCAGATAGATTTCTCTTTCTACTAATTTCTACACTGCCAAGTACAGAGTCTCAGTTCCTGTACATAAGAACCACATGTGGCTAGTTTTAAGTGTTCCCTTCCTATAATGTTGGAATGAGAACAAAAACTGACTTTTCATTTCTTGTCTTGCCTTCAGTATACTCCCATGGATGCCTCCTCAAAGCCAAAATGGACACCGGATTTAGACATAGGTTTTATCCACAAAATAAACAAAGTGAAGCTGCTTATAGACATTTACATAAAGTCAGTCATTCACAGAATAATGAGAATCTCTTTCAGTGCTTAAAATGCCTGCTATTTTTTACCTGTATTTCAACCAGAAGCAATAGATCATGTCCAAGAGAAGGTCTAAGCCACATGGCAAGAGCATAAGGGCAGTTGCACAATAGGGAATTAAAACATTCTATCTACATCTATCTACATAGGCAGTGACTACTGTAGTAAGATTCTCCTTTGATTCTATCCTCATTCACAGCAGCTATTTTAATATTCTAAGCGTACCCAACACGTTTTTAAAATCTATAAAACCAGATAAGGAAATTCAACCCCCCTTTTAGAAGAGCCTCAGCAAAATAGGGACTTCATCAACAGGTCTTGGATTGTTATGGACCTACCTTCCCTTCCCAGGGGAAGAAAAAGCTGCAAAAATATCTTATTAATGCCCATTTACCGTCTCTACAATGAGCTCTCATCCTGAAAAGCACCAGAGGTCATCTCTTGTCCTAAAACATTTCATATGAGAGTCCAGCTATGGATGAATCCTTTGATTACACAGAAGTCTCACTTGTCCTGCCTCCTTCCCATGTCATTTACCAGGCATTCAGTGGAAAACATATTTCTTTCTTTCTAACTGAGCTCTCTGAGACTGCAAAAGTATTCTACATGCTACTCTGTAGAGTCCTGTCAAGGATCCAAGCAAAGAAAAGCCAAAATAAACCAACAAGCCAAAATATTCTATTGCTTCTCATTGAAGCAGTAGGTTTACCAAAACTTTAGAGGCAGTCACCTCAGATTTCTAACTGAGGCACCCTCACTTTTAATCAGGAGAAAAAAAAAAAAAGCCGCTTCTGAACCTGGCCAACCAAACCCTGAAACACAAGAGTCACACAATCGGTGTGTGTGATTGGGTGATTGCTAACAATTCCATTCTTCCTAATCTAATCTCTAGGCTAAGGTGGGGCTCTTTACCAATGTGACTCAGGCTAAGGATCAGTTTGTAATCTCCTTTCATGTTGTTTTACTGGCTTGTTTACTTAGCCTAGTCATGTATTAATTACTTAAAAAAATGAAATCTGTGCTCTAGTGTTCCTTTCTAGGAAAACATTCCTGGATGCCTCCAATCCTGGGCACCACATGCTAGTACAGGCACACAAAATTGACTCAGAATGAAGCCATTATAGAGCGTAATGGACATAATCAAATACAGTTTACCTGGCAGACGGGGCCTCATTGCCCCCTGCATACAGCAAATGGCAAAGTGTTGTTTTTATAATACAAAGAACTGCATGAAATACAGTCAGCTCACATGACTGTTGCTGTGGATGAACAAAATCCAGATGGGTTCCTCTGGATCTGAGTTTTGCAGAAAACCAGGTTGTGTTAGAAATAGGTCATCGCCATTAAACATTCCACAGGGTTATGACTTCTTTTTGTTTGGGTTACATATTTCCTGAGCCTTCAAATATGACTCCCCAGCAAAACCAGCATGCTGAGAAGTCACATTTAGTCAGTGGATATTTGTATCACATTGGCAAGCAATTTTTTTGTCATCAGTTTTTAGCTTACACGAAACAACAGCCCTGGATAATGTGGAGACTTTTTGGAAGTTTCTCACTTCAGTCAGGTTGAATCATGACAGATTCTTGATCTAAGATATTTATGTCTCAAAAGATCTGTTAGTGAAGGCTCAGTTGGGTGTTGGAAGTGTTGTCTATCTCCGATCATTGTTTTTGGCTGGGCCACCTAATCATAAGACTGAGCCTTCCCACTGTAAGTACACTGGCTGCAAGTTATCCATCAGATATTTTCACAGCTCCCCTGTTAGCCATTAACACTAGACTGTATAATTCAGCACAGTCAGGAAGATTCACTGAAGCGACACAGTTGTGACACCCACTAACATTCTAGTGTTGCTTTTATTCAGACATATACTGAGCAGATGGTCCATCATTTTCAGGCATAGACAAGAAACTTTTAGCCAGTTTATGATGGCCACCAATACTGGCAAGATACATCTATACAGCTCCATATAGTAACATTTACAAATTATTCCACAGAATACTACTGACTATCCAGCCATCTAGCTTCACCCCTTGAAATGCTTATTTCCTGGCTGTCTTTAGCATTGACTTGCTCAAAAATAGTATTATAGCTCACAACAGATAAAGTGAGGTTTGGGCAAGTTCCAATGGCTGGTTCTTTCTCTCACAGACCAGAGACAGGCCAGTCCTTCCCATGCACATCAGCTGTACGTTCCTTAGCTATCATTAAACAACCAGATACATAATCTGGAACTGGCTAGTTGCTGTCAATCGGATGGCTGCTAGTGCATCAGGCACAAGATAATCTTCAGCACATTTTGCGAAGTAAGGGGCTCTCAAAAGATCTAGACTGCGCCACATATGCAGGAGTCAAGTAGAGAGAAGCCAAAACAAGATAAGCGAAAAAGAGCAAGTTAAATTTCTATCTAACTAACATGCCCCTGAAGCATAACACATAACAGAAGTTTGTACACCCTTTACATGTGGGCTCTTGTACAGAGTACCCTAGCAGCAAACAAAATCCCTGAGCCCACTCAAGGGGCTCCTCTTCTTGAAGCCTGAAAGAGGTCACCACTTGCAGAAATCAGTGTCACTCCATTGACCATCCTCTTTTTGCTGAGCTTCCTCTTCCTATCTAATTAATCTGGATCTGAAGCAGGAGCAGTCTCTCCTAGGTTAAGGCAGACACGTTTGCAAGACTCTACACAAGGACCTGCAGCATGAACACATGTGGAGTAGCTGAAGCCATAGGTATTATCAACATAGACACCAATCTCTGTGCAGAAAGACACACTGCATACACGCTATCCCTTACATGGGGGTCCTTTACCTGCCAGAGCTATAATACAAGAGCCAATAAAGTAAATACATGAATAAATAGACCAATTTCTGGCTAGGAGATGCAGTCAGTTAATCAAGATGACATTTCTGTTTTGGTTCTTGTCATCATAGAATCATAGGATAGTTAGGGTTGGAAAGGACCTTATCATCATCTAGTTCCAACCCCCCTGCCATGGGCAGGGACACCTCACACTAAACCATATCACCCAAGGCTTCATCCAGCTTGGCCTTGAACACTGCCAGGGGTGGAGCATTCACAGCCTCCCTGGGAAACCCATTCCAGTGCCTCACCACCATTACAGTAAAGAATTTCTTCCTTATATCCAATCTAAACTTCCTCTGTTTAAGTTTTAACCCGTTACCCCTTGTCCTGTCACTACAATCCTTAATGAATCTCCAGCATCCCTATATGCCCCCTTCAGATACTGGAAGGCTGCTATGAGGTCTCCCCGCAGCTTTCTCTTCTCCAGGCTAAACAGCCCCATAGGGTCATCTTCTCAGAAAACCTCCATTTACAATTAGGTATCTAATGAAGGTCATATACAAACTGCTTAGCACCCATCAATCTTTTAGCATATACAAGCAGATTTTCTGAAGAACTCAGCATGCATTTCTCTTTTAAATCTTTGTATTTTGGGAGTTCCCTGCGACATCCTAGTCAAAAGGGAGTGGCTGTGTGTGAAGCATTAAGTACTGCTGGTTTGAGAGTATATTTTATATTCCCTGATGAAAATCTCTGTATTTCAGAAATAACATACTAAATATCAGCAAAATAAATGACTGATTTCAATTCACTTTGAGAGTTAGCAGGCTGATATTAAAAGTCAGCACATATGCACAACCCCTCATACCTAAAATTATCTGTAAAAATGTCATTTATAAAGAAGTTAATCTTCCAGGGAATATTAAGTTTAAGATATATCTAATAGCAATCTTTTTTAGACAGCTTGAAAAGTACAGTTTACCTGACATGTTTAAATCTCTTCATCAGGACACAGTATCTATTATAAATAAACTGTGTAAAGAGAAATACTTCTTTCACTAAAAAATCCAAAACCCTCCTCAAAAAAAAAAAAAAACCCAACAAAAACTCATGAGGTGACAGAACTCTAAACAGTCTGGCTACGTACATTGCCTTTTTTTCTCTCTCTTTTCCTGGCTGGAAAGAGCAGCTCCCTGGATTCAGAAATATGTTGTGGACCTAGGTACATATCTACATATCATTTCAACCTGGAACACTAGAAACAGCTGCACCTGGGAACTTGAACAGGCACAACAGTGGAGGGAGTAATTTTATTTCCTTTTAATTAGGCCAGGTTGCAAAAAATTGTTAGCAAGTGGTGTTTCATTAGAATTTGATGATTTGGCCAATTCAGAACTTTTCACAGTTTAATTCTAAAGGGTCTGACTAACTATAGGCAAGCTCCAATCTGAGTCTCATAGCCAGACAGGTTTTTAAACATCAGTTCTTGCCTCATGTTGGCAGCCCATGAGGCAGACTGCTGGGAACCTGTATTTGTGGAGTCTGGAATTCACTAGTTGTCTTTCCCAAAACAGTACAAGAGCTCTGTCCCCATTAATAGAATATTCCAAGTGTTTTCCTTCTATTTCTTCAATGTGAGCAAACACAAATGTCAAAGCAACAAAAAACTCTGAGAAAAAGAATTACTATTTTTATCTCTGTATGATTCTAATATCAAAGAACATTAAACATTAAAATTCCACTTGGTAGGAACTACTTACATGAGGACTATTGACATTAATAAACACAATACAGACAATGCATAAAGACAGTCATGTCTTGAACAGAGTCTATTTGTTCATGTATTTTTACATCATGCATTTGTAAAACATTGCAATAGAATCCTGATTCCTTGGTCAAAATGAAAAGTGATATCAGGAAATTTACACCACAGGAAAAATGGAAATCACTGCCACACCTTCCTTCACGGGGTTTTGATGTTAACTGTAAGTACATGATAGCCTAATTCTATTCTGCCTTTTAATTCTCTATCTCAGGGAACATACCAGTTCTCTAAGTGGTGTTAGATGAAAACAAAGAATGGACAAAGAAGCAGAACTACAGGCTGAGGTGACAGAAATGCTGAAGTGATTTGCTGCCCAGTTTTCAATATGAATTTATGCACAGGAAAAAAAATCCAGTGACTGCAGAATTGCCTCTTTTGTTTGTCACTCTTAAGAACCACTCTATAGATTTTTTTTCTGTACTTCTATTTACATTGAGTGCCTGCGTTTATGACATTTTAAGAAGTTAAATGACAGCAAAGAATTTGCACCTGCACAAACAACCTGAGTCAGTTCTACCAAATCCTGCTTCTCACTTAGCATTGATGAAAAACTAAAAGCAAAAAAGAAAGAACAAAATCAAGTACAAAATGAAAAGCTTTTAAAGATTTGTCTTTGAGGAAAGAAAAAATAATATTTCAGACTGATTTAGCATTTTATACCTTCTGCCTACCTTCTGTGCTTATACAACTGTATGTTACCAAATAGTTAGCATAGTCCTTCCTAAGAAAAATGAAGATGCTAAAAAACCTGAGCTACTGTTGTCATCTTTGAAGTATTGCCCATGACAGACATCTAGAGGAACTGGGCTCTAGCTATGCCTTTTGCTTTGCCTATCCAGACTTTTCATCTTTTTTCTCCACTGAAACCATTCCAAGTGGGAATAAAAATGGTTCCCAGCCAGAAAACAGAGCTGGTGTTGAAAGATCACCCTCACTTTTAGTTCCACCCACCATTGTCCTATCATGTCCTGCAAATTCTATCTGACTTCACTCATACTTGTGTGAGAAACCTTGATTTCTCAATTTAAAGCAGCATTTCAGGAGATACTGAATGCTCATACTCACATAATTAAGCTTTTATCCCCAGAATTACTTGTCTGTTAAATGTGTCAGAAGCTTTAATTTATAACTCATAACTAATAATACTGGAGGTACAGTCAAGAACTCCAGGTTTAGTCACATACTTCAGATATCCTGCCATAAAGTTTCATTATTCCTGTATGCTACATAATAGCTTCTAAATTGTACTTTTTTTCCCCATGTCAGAGAATGTGACAAGAAGGGTTAAAATGCTATAATTACTTTATTAGGACAGACTTTTTAAGTAAAGAAATTTTGTCTTTTCCTTCAATGCTCTTATGGTTTTTATTGTGAAATTCTCTATCCCCTCTTACAAGCTAGCATGAATAATTAACAAACTACAGTTCCCAGGAAGGAATATCATTCAGCCTTCTCTATTCTGATTCCAGTATCCTTCATTTCTACATGAATGGGAAGAAGTAGTCTGCTAAAACTGTTAATTGTATCTGAATTAGCATCCACACATAGAGGCAACATTGTTCCCTCTATTTCTATTTAGAATCCAATACACTTGCACTACAGGCAGCTACATCATGTATTTCCTTTCCCCCACATTTTGGTAACATAATAAAAAAAACCAAAACAACCATTTAGATCTCATAGTAAACACACTGAAGTAGAAGTAGTCTTAGTGTTCTGGCAGTATCTAGAGTGAAACTATCCACTACACTGCTGTCACTGCAGGAAGTAACAGACATGTCAAACCTGGCAGATTTTCCTTTATGGAGACAAAGCAGTAAAGTAGAAAGGAGCATGATTTGAAGATGGGGAATTGTATGTAGTTGAATTGACATCTCTTGATGTAAAAGTAAGATTTGCTTGTAGTTAATGGATCTGGGCTTGCCACTGTTATATCCATGCGTCATTGTAATACACAAATGGCCCAAGTAAGTCCATTACAATTAGTCAAGTGCATATGGTTGACTAAACTGAACTCTGTAAAGCAGTAAGGTAATTGATAGTTTTAATTTCAGTTGTATTTAGTGGCAAAGATACGATATTTCAGTATGATGGGATTGTTCTATGTCACTCTGGTTCTTATGCATTTCTAAACTTTTCCATGTCTGGCGGACTTGGCTCTACAAAGAATTCTGCCTTCTGCAGAAAAGCAGTCATGTAATTATGCTGCATATTAGGGGTTTTGTTTTGTAGGAGAGGAATCTATAAACAAACAAAGGTTATGCATGTATTATAGGAATCTATTTAAGAATGAGAGTCATATTACTGACATTAATCATGTAATCATCAGAGCTGTGAGGGACAATGGTGAAATTGTCATTAGCTCTTCAGATCCCTGCCTCTTGTTTTCCTCATGTCACTTCTTAGAAGAGGTCCTTACCAGGCACTGACAGACTATTTACATTCTGTCTATTCACATGACAGTATTATAGCTGTAGCAGAAGAGCCAGAAAGATTGAATGTATTTCTTTCTGAGCCTGCCAATGTTTTTTAGTTTGATCAGTTGCATTTTAACTTGATCACATTCTGTACTTGTTTGCAACCTCTTTTCCTTTATTCAGAGTTTAAAGAACAACTGCAAACTATCAAGAGTCAGCTTGTAACAGGATTCAGAGCTAATTAATATATATATATTTATTTAGGTTTTTGTTCATTTAGGCTAGCATAATCCAAATATTTAGGATCAGCCCCCAAGAGAATGGTACTCCTGCTTTTCTTTTCCAGAAGTGAAAGTGTGCTTGAATTACAATTGCTGCCTGATGAAATTTTCAAGCACATATCAATGTTCTTTTCTGAAATACCTTGTTTGAAGTTTTCCTTGGTTCTTTGATTACTGTAGGCTCTGAAATAAGCTCTAGGAAAGCACAGTAACATGTATGCCATGCTTTATGTACTGCCTAGACTATCTTGTGTAACTTCTTGTCCAGAATTGTTATTTTGGGGAAACTAGGGTTAAAATGAGCTCTTAGTTAACGAAACACAGTATAGAAGGAACATAAGAGCAAATTCAGAAGTAGATACTGAAAATTCCTACCAGAGTAGCCAGTCAGATATTCATTTGGACATCAGTCAGGGAAGGCAGCAGAGAGCCTTTATGTGAACTTCACTCTGGGGGATTTTTCCTAATAATCTTGAATTCTGTAGATTATATCTCTATGCAAGGTGCATTGGGATTAATACAGCTTAAACCATCCTTTGTGCTTTGTTTGGATTCTTTTCTGCCCAGCCCCCCCACCCCGATCTAGAAAGGTCTTTAGACCAACTTTCCTTGGAGGCCTGAATTATTCCTGTCTTAGCAGCAGTCTGTTCACCAATATGAGAACTGCTTTAGCCTTGTGCCTAACTTAGGTGCAGCTAAGCTTCTTGGTTTTGAGGAGTCTCAGGAAGAGTGGAGGAGGAGTGAAGAACGAAGTAATGGCTTGACATTCTATTGATTACAAACCCAATGATTTTATTCAGAGTTCAACAAATAACGAGTCAGTGAAACTCCTTGCTTGATGGAGTATAAAATCCAGAGGGGTTAGATTACTTAAAATCATTAGTTCTTTTAATGAAAGCTGGTTCTTTTCAGGATGAGTTTCTGCTCTTAATGCATACCTCAGATAATGATATATAACAGTTCAAAGAAAAAAATTAAAGACTTGAGTATGACAGAACCAGAAAGAACCCACATGATGAGAGAGAAGTGGCATCAATAATGACTTTCCTCAAAGCCTGACTCTCTCCTGGCTTCTTTTGGGTTGGGTTTTTTTTTCTTTTTTTTTTTAACAGAGTTGTTTTCCTAACCCCTGACAGTATGGTTACTCCTGTGGGCAATTTCATCAGAAATCAGTTGAAATAAAAATTAATCCCTTTCCTGAATAATTCCAAAGGATGTGTCTATCTGATATTACTCAGAGTAGTGGCAACAAAAAACTGTGAACTATTAAAATATACTTGATGTTCCCTTTTACAGAAAATTATGGGAAGCAAAACAGCTGATGAGACCTACCCTCAGTACAAATAACACTGATGTGCATTTTTAATAATACACAGAACTAAAATGGACTACCAAAGAATATGGAGACCTGGAACTGAACAAATGAAACCAACTACTTACCTTTACAGGTAAAATTCTGGAAAACACAAAGATTATGTAGGAACTGAATTCCAAGTTTCAAATGAAATGAAAGTGAAGGTGTTTAAAACTATTTTTCTGATACAGTTTATGCTGCAAATGGTACCTAAATCACCTCAAAACTTTTGGAACTTCTGTCTTTAGGCACTTCTGAAGACCCTTTTTTGATTGAAAGAGCATTATACAAACAACATGGAAGCCTTTTCCATTCACCTTGAAAGTCAAACGTTTTAAAAGTTTGAGTGCATTAAAAAGGAATCACAAAAACAGACTCTGTCAGACTGAATGTCCTAGTCCTTCATCTTATCTCTCAGCAGACAAAACAGTGGTCAGCATCACTGACTTCAGGATCTGGAGTATTGATTTCTCCTACTCCAGTGATGCAGCATTCTCAGCTTTATTTTTAATTATTCTTATTGTACAACCCTCGTGCTATCTCTAGGACTTACCTGCCCTATATGTTTAACATATTTTTAGTAACTATGTACCACTTCGTATTTTTTTCAGATACATTTCCCCATCACTGTCCCGCCCTCCTAGCCTAATCCACAGCAAAGCCACTGAAAAAGGAAGTTGTCTTTTTAGTTTTCATAAAAAGGATCATGAGGAATATAGCTCAAAATACGATTATACAGTAGGTTGCATTACAAAGGGAAAAGTAGAAATAACCCTGTTGTGTTAGCAATTTTTCTACTGATAGGCTTAATCTGAACTTTACTTAAAGTGAACCCAATTTCAGTTCAAATTGTTTTAAAATGAAATGGTTGGATTCCTCTCTACTATGCAATTATTACGGATGGACTTTGCAGCAAATCCATTCCCTGCACAAGTCCAAAACAGTCTTGGTTAACTGTTAACCAACAGCAGAATCTTAAATGCAGATACACCACACTGTAAAAAGTCGTTCTTATGATATCTCTTCAAGAGCAAAAGGAAATGAGCACTGGAAAAGTCACAAGAAAGTCTGATCATGTAATATTTCCAACCTGATTTCCAGGCCAAAGAGGTTTTGGAGGTTTGGACAAGTTTTGGTTAAACAGAATAATTTTTGGATGCTTATGTGAACACAACAGTCTGAATTTCTTGAGTTTCAGTCTTGGTTGCTATCCATTTGAAGAACTGTTGGCACTTCTATACATACAATCAACAAAAGCTTTTCTTCCAAAATGCTTCCAGTGTATTCTGCTGTGTGTCTAGCATATGCCCCTAAACTAGCTGCCTTCTGACATAAAAACAAAGGTGGCAATAAGTTCTCCAGACAAAAACTGGTCCAACTTTTCAAGCATGCCTCCAGTTAAACAATGGTAAAGCACAGATCTCAAGTAAAGTGTATCTCAAGTGCTACAATATCTGCTGCAAAGAACCTGTGACAGTGGGGCTTTGGTTTTACAAGCCATTACATTCTGAAGTGTATTGAACTTACCTACCGAGTCTTTACTGCCATTTCTGTTGGAAATAAAAGTATCCCTAGAGCTGCAAAAGACTGCTTGAGATGTTGTGTCTTTCTTTCTCATCAGAAGTTGTCATTATGGGTGTTACAAGAATGAAGCTGAATGGGCATGAATGAATTTTATAGCTCTTTCTTCTCTAGGCTTTTCTATGGATTTCTTCAGTTTCTACAAAAAGAAAGCTCTGGTTTTAGTTGCAAGGTTTTGTTCTTTTAAAATGGAACCCCAGAATATGTCTATTTAGAGCACTAAATGTGTTAACAGGACACACCATTCTGTCACAATGAATGAGAATATAATACTGTCTCTAGATTGGATAACCTAACAGGAAGGTCTAGGGCAGTAACTGTTTGAGTAAATTGTTTGTATATTTGCTACTTGATGGTTAAGTTTTTGAGCACATGAAAACTTCATGAAGCATTTTTAAACCAGTTTCAAAGTTCTAAACCTTTATATCCTCTCATCACGTTAGAATCAAGTACGATTCCACTGTTCACTCTTTTAAAATGTTTTGCATAACATCTCTCATGATGTTTTTCACTCATTCCTCTTTCAAAATGCCTCCTCTTAGGTCTATCATTCTAAACATTTCTATTACTTCCTACTGGAATTCTTCTAGTTCTCCCACATGTTGTGGTAAGACCAACACCAAACCCAACCAAGCTAATCTAAGTAAAGGATCACCCCAACTCACAGAACTTGGTTAGGGCTATTCAAAGACAGTTTTCTGTTTGACCCATAGCACACTGGCAAAGACTCACTGAGGAGGCGAACATGGCAGCTATTGTTTAGGGTGGGAGTTTTTTTTTGTTTGGGTGGGATTTTATTTCCAGAATATCTAATGTTAATTTAGAAATAAGCAATAAGTCCATGGAACCTGAACAGTTTCTTTCATTTTACCTTCCTGAACTTCACAGTAGACTAGAAACAAGTCTGGTAAGCTTTTCCTTTCAGCCCATATTGATCTTTCCCATTTCTTCCCTAGCTTTTTCTCTGCCCTGTCTCCTCCTCCTCTTACTTGCAACTTCACACTGTGCAAACTTGCAATACTGTGACTAACTGAGGAGAGAAAGTGTAATAAATTAGTCACTAGCAAGACAAGCATTTTAGCATTAGTTTCTGGCCCAAGGTCAAGCTCCTAGAGATTCTTGGGTACATAGATCTGAAAAAACACAAATTAAAATTACTGGCTTTTAACTGTCCACCTGCATAAAGTCTGGTTACACAGCATTCTAATGAGCCCCTGGCAAAGGGAGCCAAGCATCTGCTCATGAACATGTTGCCATGTTTTCTACTTCTCTTTGCTGTGCCAGGAATTAAACATATTATTAGGAATCTGCTTTTTTAATCCTTGTGATCCAAGATGTAAATTGTAGTGCATTATTTCTGTCCACTAACTGGGGGACTTGAGTTCTGTTCTTACTTAGAACAAGCCAGGTCTTGTTACGAAAAAAAGTTCAAAACTCCTCAACCAAAAATACCTTTTCCTACATTGCTCCAGACAAGCATAAAAATAAAGCTAATAAAGCAAAAATCAGTTCCTTGCTCAACGACCTGTTCATCCACAGGTTTGTATGTCTCTGACTACTCCATGGCACTCTGTACATTGACACACATTACTTTTAGTGCTATCAGCTAAAATACCTATGAGGCAGAAAGAATAGGGCAGTTGGTTCTCCATCATCCTTTCAGTGAGAGGACAGATTTCAGTAGCAGTTATAAGACATGAAGGTGGTGTATTCCCTGCAAGTTTCAGGGAAGGCTGTTCACAAGCAGGACCTGCTTGGAGAAGTACACAGCTCAATGTTGGTATGCAAGCAGCAGAACTAAGATTCCATAACCTCCACACATAGTTCAACCCATGTCTTGGAATCACGTTACTTGGTGATTCATGTGCAGCCACATGGGAATTAAAAGTGGAGAGGAATCCACAGCCTAGTTGATTAGGTCCCCTGCTCCAGGACTCAGCTTCCTTCTCCTTGGCCAGGACACATGTGCCTCACATGCATAGATGTTTCTCAGTTGAAGGGAAAATGCCAGTTGAGTCAATTGTTATTTTCAGTGGCAGCAGCAAGCACAAGCAATCATTTCAAACTGAGAATGAATACTTTGGTAGGTTATTATTAGTGGCTGTGAGATGGAAATATGATTCCCTGACAAATAGCAATTTTCTGACTTGGAGTCTCTTTGAGAACACTATTACCAAGCACTGCCATCATGACACTTTTCAAGTCAGCATAGATGAAAGCAAGCAGGGGATTTCTCAGAGAATGCTAGTAGTTTTTCAACACTTAAAATGAAAAAAAAAAGTAATTTCCTGCAGTTCTTTGTCTGAAATACAGAATGGGCACAGGCTGCCAGTCCCTTAGCAGGAAACAGACTTTTTTTTTCAGCTTAAGTACTCCTTCTGTTCACTGATTGATTTTGTTTTGCTTGACTTGACAAGATCAGGTTGGACAAATCTGAATTATCTGTATGTTGTTAACTGGATCAGCTGCAGATCTTTTAGTATGCTTGTCATTTAGTCTTATAAAATTACATTAATGAGAGCTGTAAATCTTATCTTTCTGAGGACATAGCTCTACAATAAAAAATAATTCAACACTCTAAAAAAGCAAAGCCACCCCTAGTATGCAGGATGTTCTTTAAATGCAATGCATCCTCTCTTGAAATTTACCCTGGATTTCTTTTTCTAAATGTAAATTACCTTCTTTGAAGAAAAACTAAGCTTAGTCCAACCTCTACCTATGCCTCAAAATAAAAAAAAATAAAATAAAAAAAATAAAATAAGAAAATGAAAGAAAAAGAGGAAAATACAACTGACATTGTAGAAGTGTTATTTGCCAGGAAATCGTATCACAAAAAAAAGATACTGCAAAATTGCACTGGCTGCTATTGCCTCATTTGTTGACTTCTGTTATAATCCTGTTTCACATATTACCAATAAACTTGCTAAAGCCAGACCTAAACAAAGCGAAGTTTTGCTGGGCAGAATTTTTCTCCTTGTTAGATTCTTATTATTATTATTAATTTTTATTCCTTAGCATACCAATAAAATGGTGGATGAAATACCCTTTTGGCCATGAGTGAAAGCAAACAAAGTATTTTTTCAACAAAACCACCTATCTCATCTGCTGCCTATTATTATCAATTATTGTGTTGCAAATCTTTGAACAAACAAAAAGGCAGGAATGTGGAAAACTAGGTTATAGGACTACTCAGACATTTTGTTGTTGCCTTTTCATTAAGTCCAAACATAATTACAGGTATTAGCAACAAAGACTGCAGTGGTAAATCTGATTAGTGAAATTACACAGTTTAATGGTCCGTTGTAATTTGTGATTGCATTACCCAAGAAGCAGAGAACAAGGTTAGATCAAAGTGTCTATGTTGGGTGGCTGTTTGGACACTGAACATCGCTTCTGTTGCTATACTTGCTGGTAGAATTTATTACCTATGGGGTATAGAAAAGAGAGCACAAAGAAAATATGATCGTTCCAGGAATGACTGCACCTTCTGAAAGTATTTGCCTTAAACTGTTTTACTTCCTTGCCTGATGCTACGGCAAAACTAATTTTTGCTATAATTATAAATCCTCAATATCTAATCTTGGAGCCAGCCAACCTGGCAAGAAACCCAACTGTCCATATGATCATCCACCAGAAATGTCAACAAGTTTATTCTAATAACATGCAGTTTAAGGAGCCAAACTCATATTTTTTATTAAATTCTGTAAGCGAAAACCTGACAAATGTCAATCAGAATTATGAGTAAATGAGGATTTTGGTCTTTAGGCCAACATTAATGGTTGTAACAGTAGTCCAATATGATCTCTGATGTAATTCCACCTCAGTTGACAGTTCATCTGTCTCAGATTATATTGTTCATATTTAAAGCATTTAAGTGGTTTTACTTTTGAGAAATGTACATAAAATCAACTGATAAATTTATCCTGGAAACTGAGAATACCTGGAAAAGAAAGGAGCTTTAACTCTAATGTTAAATTCTATAGATGTAATTCACAGTTTCACTACACCCCACTTAGATCATAAAAGAGCTGATTTAATACAAATGAAAACCATACCTGTGGTATTATAAAATATACACATAGTTAAAACTTTTGATAATTTACTAAAATGTGACTGGTTCTTTAAATTCATATATACAAGTAAATCCTTAATGCAAAATGGTCAATTGCATCCTATTTTTATATTCAGATCCATAACACAGATCTGCACAGATTGCACTATGGATTTATGAACTTAAAGAACAAATGTATGCATAAAAATGCCCATGCCTTTATAGAAATACAAAGCTTCATGAGAAAAATCAGCAGGTTAAGTTAGAACCAAGGGAAAGTATGTCTGGTAAAACTTACATTCTGATTTATATGTGTCCAGAGAACACATTACAAAAATCCAGAAAGACCTTTGCTTATTTTGACTTCTTGCCTGGTTTGAGGGTTTGTTGTACATCTGAAAGTTGAACTGAAACATTAGAAACCTTGTCAAACCTAGACTGTTTTCTTCAAGGTAGGATTAGGGGCTTACGCTCATTAAGGCAGGTCTATCTGAAGTTTCAGTCAGTCTTAAGAGAATTGTTTGTCTGCTTTGAGGTTTCACTGACCTCTCCTTAGAGTAGTGACCTAGATATACAAATTCACAGCTAAAATAAAACAAGGTTTATAACTGAGATTGTTTCAAAGACTGAAACACACATCCCCTCCCCCCGCCTTTTCTTAATAAAAATAAATACATTTGCAGCAAAAAAAGATTAAAAAGTGCATGTTCAAAGTGCATTTGCCTTATACATGCTTTGTAAAATCCCTTCATGACATACCAAGTAAATATTTAGGATTGTTTTACCCAGACATAGAACTTGGTAAAATACCTTGTGGGTGTTCAAGTCCACAGGGCATGCAGAAATAATTCAAAGACTGACCCCCAACCCTTTTTTTTTTTTTACTTGTCATGCTTCAAAGTGAATAAAATGGGGCTTTTCTTTCCCCAGCAGTCTTTCCCATTTTCTTCTGTTTTGTTTCTCTATTTCAGTAGTGAGAAATGCATCAAGGGACAGATTAATTAATCTCCAATACCATATATGTATATGTGAATACTTCAAGAATGCTCAAGAAAACAAGGCTTTCATAACTGCTGTACTGACTGATAAGGGCACTTTTTTTCCACTTTCCCTAAAAGTACACTGCAAATGATCTCTTTTATTTGTGCTGAAGGCTCCACCCAGAACCCTGGAATACCCATCTGCACAATGCATGCTTTCCTCTGTGTGATTATCAGTACATGTCGAGTATGCTTCTGAATGTCTGTTTTAAAGCTATGGCCATAGGACACCATGTAAGCACTGAATCAGTTTCAACTAGCTGAGGTTACATTTTATCTTGCCAGACACTTTAGTAGCTTGGGCAAGCAGTTCATGAAGCCTGATTCAGCTGCCCATGGTGCAGCTCTCTGCTTGGCTGAATGAAGAGCAAGGTTTAGCATTTCAGACTCCCCTCCATGCTGCACCTTTGAATCTTCTCAAATGTTTGCTGAATGTTGACCATATCGATGTTTGATTATTCAAATGGTGTTTAGGGACAGTTTGTCGATTAATTCTAAATAATACTGTGATGACCTTGGAAGAACACCCTAAGAATTTTAAGCCACAAGGAAAAGACCTTTTTTTCCTTCCAAGTTGCATTTTGCAACAACATTTTGCATATTAATGAAAGCAATACTTTCATGGCATATTAGGAGAGGTTTTGGGAGTATGTAATGTCCTTATTTCATATTTAATAGAATTTATCTTATACACCCTCCATTGGTGAAGTCAAAGACACACAGAATAGTCTATTCACCAAATAAAATCAGTCAGGCAGCTGCAGACTTCAAGTAACTAGATCAGTGGAACTGAAAATTTAGTAGCAAGCTATAGTTATTCCTAAAAGTATACTGAATATTCTTAGTGCCAGATCAGTACAATATATTAAAGATACCAAAGCACTGATAACCGAGAATTAGCTTAATACAGTCAGCAACGTCAGTTAAACAATGGCTTCACTCATCCTGTTTTCATATCAGTAAGTCAGAATCCTACCTCCACTTGGACAGCCAAGCAGTAATACCACAGTGAGGTAAAGAAGTAAGAATCAGAAGATGAAGGCACCTTAAGGCCCCTTTTAGTTACAGGGCTTTAGTTTTCATCTTATTTTAATGTCTTTTTCCTGAAGGATTTCCTGGTTAGCTTCACATGTGGTTACTGAAATGTAAACTGTTCAATATAATCAGTGCCACAGCTGAGCCTAGGCATAGGCAAGATTTTCCTAAAATTGTACAACTCTAAAAGTTCTTCTAGATATCAGAAACAAGAATGTCTAAATAAGTGAGCCAGCCCTTTTCCCAGTCTCATTTACATTTATATATATATATATATATATAAATTTTTCATGAAAGGAAACCTGTCTTATGTAAACAACAAAGTTCATGTTAGAAAGAAAAGCTTGCCTTACTTCTATGAACCAGGGAGCTAATATGAGGAAAAGCAATAGAGGCCCCATAGTTCATGCTATGTTGTGGTCAAACAGAATGGCAGCAATAAACTTGCAAGACCTTCACTAATTCCACTACCTACTATTCAGATAGGCTATAAATCTGGCGAACTTCTTCCATTGGCCAACCTTACTTACTAATCAGTTTTGATTAGCAATTTATAGAAAGGCTCAATTCCAATGTCTTTGAAGTCAGTGGGATTCTTTCCGTTAGGTTCATTGGGATCTGGATGAAGTCTATATTACACAGGAAAAAAAAACCACTGCATTTGATAGTATGCTAACAATACTAAAGTAAATAATGTGGGAATACCAAGAAAGTGCATTTTCACAAAACCTTTTACATAGTTGACCTCTGTGAAAGAGCCCTTGATGAAATTCCCTGCATCCTATATTTTTAGAGCAAGACAATTTTTCAAACCCTTTCAATTTTGACTTTAAAATTATTTAAGATGTTACAGCATGCTTAGTGAAGTATCCATTTCTTTGACAAAGAATTCATATGACTTCAGTAACAAAAGGTTTTAATCTGTTTACAGTATTTATAAAAGCAGTAACATGAGCACATCTCCCCAGTATTAACAAACCAATTTCAGGTAGGGTTTCACAGCCCATGCATTATCACTTCCTTTCTTATCCCTCTGTAGTTATCTGGTCAGTTGGATTTCACAGAACAAATTTTCCTCTGGGAGTATAGAGGAAAGTGCTAATAGCAGCTGCATTCTACCTCTCCTGCTTGAAGTCCAGAGATGTTAAATGCATTTCAGCATATGCTTTAAACCAACTCTGCCTCTCACAGATAGTTTTGTGTCTTTCATTTTGACAAGTGACTTGGCATTCTGAAGGCTGGTCAGTTTTCATTCACACAAAATAGGCTGATGGATTGGCAAAGAGATAACATCTCACAGCTTTGCTCAGTGATGTATATTAAACCTCCTAAGCAAGGCATGAATGCATGTGCACCCATATGTAACATGTGGACTTCATTTCCTTCACTCTCCTAGGCACTCTCCCCTTAGTTATGCATAGGCAAACTCCTGGGCTGGTACCAAGTAATTGCTCATTCAGTTAAAGTAAACAAAGTAGAGATAATGTTGCTTTTCTTTTTTCTTTTCTTTCCAGCCAGAAATGCTGGTTTCCTGCTTAAATGCATACCTTTGATGAAGGTTCACTGGCAAAACTTGCCATAGGTAAAAGAAGCATAATTATGCAATTTTCAGTATTTACTTTTGCCCTTAAAGAGAGAGGGAAACTGAAATCTAATCCAATCTCCCCAGGAGTATCCATTTGTGAAATTAGAACTATTTTACTTATCTAAGCTCATTTCTATGCATATATATATATATTTTCACATGAAGATCGTAAGCAGCAATCTACTGCATCCTTGTGGCCTGTGTGGGCTTCATAATGGGCCAGCAAGTCAGATGTTTTTGGAGTAAAGTAGATTACATTCACAAATTACACTTATAGAATGGTTAGGATGTATATATATGAGATACAGATCTTAATAAGATCTGTATTAATTCCACATTTCCAAATTCCAAGGTAAAAGAGGGCAGGGCTGTCTCCTTACCATGCCGTTAGAAGATAAAGACTTGAAACTAGTGAATCTGAAAGGCTTGCAACATGTCATATTTAATAGAACTGACTGAACTAATTGCTGTGAAAGTACACTGTCACAGCCTAATAAAACTAGATATGAAGAAAGACTATGCTCCCTGTGAAAATGTTCTTTATGCACAATATAATTACAATGCACGATAGCAGAGTTGGAGATGTGGTTCAAACCACAGCAGTGACACACGGCTAATACAATAGCCATAGATAAATCGCTAGCTAATAGATAAAATTCAAGGCATCTTATTTCTCACAATTAAGGGGTCCATGATGTTTTACTGTCAAAGCAAATGAGCTGCTTTCTCCTCATTCCATTACCTAGCACACAAAAGAACAGAACTTCACCCAGGAAGCATCTCAGAAACAGTCCCTTGCTTGAAGGTCCTGCGAAAGTACATGCACAATATGGGACAGGCTTACAAAACGTTCTCATATTTTTGCTGGTTGTGCCTCTTCTGATCTTTTCAGTGCTTTGGAAAGCTCTGATGCAACTTCTTATGATTCTGCGCATCCCCCACTGGGCAGCAATAACCACCAGTGCTTAGGAAATGTACTCTTCTACACTGTTACAGACAGAAGCAGTTAATTTTTGTTTCCTGTCAGAACTTAGCACAGAGCTTGTTGTGTCTCAAAGGCAGGAGAAGCACTTACAAAGCCCTGTGCTTTTATTCTCTTAGCACTTATCTACATTTGCCAGAGCAAAGGTTCAGATGGAGCAGAGGTTTCCCTCCACTGGAGAAATGATCTCCCTGGCATTCACGGTGATGCTGTGCTGAGAGAAGAAGTAGGTATTGGGCTAAATGCAGTTTAAGTATGTGCTGATTGACCACAGGTGAGCCACTGTTCATTAAAAGACTGACTCCCACCATCTGCTCTTGCAGACTGTGGCTGCTCCTGACATACGCTGGTGCAGTTTTACCTCTTCTTAAAAATGAAGCTAACTCACTAGCTCACTTACTTTCACCTTACACTGCCCAGGGTTCCCAGCTAACAATGCTGCAAAGCTACAAAGTTGGGATGTTTCTCTGCACCAGTTTTCTAAGACTCTTAAGTTCATTCTTATAAACTAATTTCTGCCACAGGGTATCTTCACTGACCTCGGCAAATTTGGCTCCATATCCTCCAACAGATGGGGAATTGCTTTCATAACAAACAATAACACAAATAGAAAGAAAAGCAGCAGAGCTGACAACATATCTTCAATCCTTGTGAAAAAAAAAGACTCTGCTGCAAAGGATTTTGTTTTCATTTTGATGAAGTGGAATATCACATTCTCTCAGAGAGTTTCTGTCTCTGACACCGTTGAACAGTCTTTTGGCATTAAGGACAGTAGAGACTATCCTATAGTGTGGGTTTGTATAAAGCCACATTGGAAGAGGAAAAAAATTACAAGAAAGATTTCAAGCAAAACTAAATGAGAAAACTAGGAGAAGCACTGAATATTCATTGTGGAGGATTCACATTATTAAAACTGCTACTTGCTTGCTGCCCATTTCTTTGAGTTCACAGAATCATAGAAGAGTTAGGGTTGGAAAGGACCCTTAAGGTCATCTAGTTCCAACACCCCTGCCATGGGCAGGGACACCTCACACTAAGCCATGTCACCCAAGGCTCTGTCCAACATGGACTTCAACACCACGAGAGCTACTATTCACCAGACATAGCAGGACTGGATTTGGATGCATATCCATGAACATTTCCTTAGCCTCTGATCTGCCCTCTTCTTAAACAAGTAAAATAGAACAGAGTACACACTGTCTAGAGAAGTATCATTTGCTTTTCAAAAAGATCTCTGAACACTAACAGTGCCTTGCCCCCAAAACATCTTCCAGTTAGATATCTGCAAGAGAACCTAGCAACATTAATTAAGAGTTTGCACTTTGTGACTGAAAACTAGTAAATAGCATAGCATATATATGTACATTTAACTGCCAAAGACATACTATTTTACTTGTAGGTTTTTTTCCCATAAGCTTTGTTCTGAGACATCATTAAAAAGTTCAAGAACAATCAAGACAAAAGCGTAAGTCAGACAGTTCCCTTATGAAATAAACAGCATCTATTATCCTACCATCATATCATACAATTTTAAATATGTTTCACATTATGTAGGAAATCCAAATGAGTCTTCTGAACTTGCTTCAAGAATCAGTTTGGTAGTTTGGAGTCTAGAAGAAAGACTTGATGTTTTCTTATTCAAGTATAACTTCTCTCCTTTCTTCTACTGCTGCTCTTTCCTGGCTCTTAACAATCCACAGGCTCTTAGAATTATGGTACAGGATGTCCTGTCTGTGGTTTCAGAGGAATGTGGGAATGACATGTTCCAATGTGTCTGTGATGCTCAGGACAACTTTCTCTGAACTGAGACCTGGGCTGTCATTGCAGGCAGCTAGTATGTTTCAGGAGCCGTTTTTTTCCCATATCATTCAGTTGGGGTGTGATGATTTTTGTTCATTCATCAGAAAGATGCCACAAGAACAAAAGCATTGAAATACAATCCAAAAAATGTATTCATTTGTTACTATCCTAGTGATCACATTCCTGGCAGTGGAGGTAAAACAATAATGAGAAATCTTTACATGGATTTAAAGAAAATCAAGCTAAGTTCTGATTTCAAACTTCCCTGGATTTTGAGCCACTGCAGAAGGAGGCTGCTTCTTTAGAAATGTCTGTTAAAGGAACAAAACTGGGAGATGCTATTTGAAAACTGACAAGGCTAGTATGTATATTAGAGGAAAGTAAATAACATCTGCTGCATCCACACAGATTAGTTCAGTGTCATAGAAAGGTACTCAAGTTAGCTTTAATCTAACTTTGATCACTAGATCATTCACAGCAGTTCAGTACATCACATGGATGCATTTGCTCTGCTTTTTGAACTTCTCTGATGCTCCACTGACCTGGTTCTGCCCTGTATCCTCCAAAGTGATCTGACCCAGATACTTCTATATCAGACTGCAGTTACCTTTGAGTTCACTATGGTATGCCAGAACACAGGAGAGTAAAGGGATGTTATCACTGCAAACATCTTTTCAATCACTAAACTCCTGCTGACCTCAACAGCAGAAAGATGAGGCTCCAAAAGGTAATAGAAAATACCTGTCAGACTTGACTATGGTAGACACTGGGGCAAGATCTTTTCAGCAGGATATAAAGAAATGCATGAAATACTTGTCTCTCTTTGGCCGTCAGGGTGATATAAATTAAACTGGCCACTAAGTACCTTGATTTATAGTATGTTACCCTAAACTGTAGTAGATTATTTTGAATAACTGGTAGATGCAGTAATTTCTTTCACTTTCCAGGCTATTTCATATTATCATTCTTTTTTCTACTGAAGAACATCAGCTGTATTTTAAAACCAATGTGAGGTGAAGTGACATTGAAGATGCTCAGTGGTTGTTCTTTCCATGTTCCTTCATTCAATGAAACAATAGTAGAGCTTTACACAATGGAATGACTATCTCTGTACAAGACAGAAAAAGCAAGTGAGAAAAGCCTGGCTGGAGTTTAAGGAACCACAGAGGGACATTTAGCTAATTATGTGCTACAACCATTAATACGATCTGTTTAACTCTGTTTTGGAAAAGAAACATTTTAGGAAGTTACCATTCTGAGCTTTAGTTTATAAAAAAAAAAACAAACCCACAACCAAACCAACAACAAACATGAATGAACACTGCAGGTAAGGGGTTTTGAAACATTGACAGTACTTCCCAACTGTTTAAACCAACACCAAATACAATGAAATGCAAAGGTGATCAGGAGAAAACTTTGACCATGTTTTCTACATAAGACTAAATGATAATGTAGAGGGAGGGGAATTTCAAGAAATGTAAAAGCTTAACTTTATAAAAAGAAGAAACCAGATTTCCTTCTTATTATCTCCATGGTAAGAACTGTATAGATCACACAGACAGTGTAGGCAATGTAGATTGTGCTTCATGGCTCACTTTTTTTAGTATCTAGATAAACTTGAAATACATGGATGCAGCCATCTCTCTGTTTCATCTACCAACAATCAATTCGCACATGCACAGACTAGAACAACATGCTTTGGAAAGATTTCAACACTTCATCAAGATGTGGTCCTGAATGTTATTGTGCTTTTGTATTTCCAGTTTGCTTGTGGACTCTATGTCACCTCTCTTTCTTTTTTCTTTTCATACATATTGATAACTCCAAACAGGGATTCTTCAGAAGAAATGAAAGAAATAAAGCTGGTTAAAGAAATAGGTTATGCTTACAACAGCAAACATTATTTATATGCATGTAACTAGGAATTCGAAAGAGCTTGGCTGCATGAGGGGAAAACTGGATTTAGCTAATTAATTATAACAATGAATATGAACTAGGCATAATTAAGTTTCTATTAGTTCCTATGCAACAAGTTCTGTTGTGTAAGAAGTTGAACTGAAATGCTACAAAAATGTTAATCGTTATATTTCCAAAGAAAATGTCATCAACACACCAGTTCATTGATAATTTGATAAGGAAAATCACCCTGAGGACATTTACTAGCAGCAGCCATTCCAGATTCTCCTCCTGCATAGGTACTGACACTGCATTCACTTGTCGTCTTTGTGCGACTGGTTACCATGAGCACACCAGCAAATCCTTTAGATCTTACTTTAATTCAATTATAATTTTGAATATTTTCTCACTATGAAAATTTGCATATGATAAATAAACTCCGAAATGCTCTCTTTTTAAATGAGTGACAGAACATGTAAATGAAATGGCTCTACAAAACTATTTATTTCATAATGCCTGGAAGATTTAGTCTATTGGTTTTATAAAGAAAAACTTATCTGTCTCATACAAGAGCTGTTGGTTTCACCACAGAAAACCCAAGGTAAGATTGTTGTGTCTAACTGAGTTTACACCGCTGAAGCATTTTAACTGGAAAACACCAAGTGCAATTTCTACAGAACAGTAATTTAAACTCAGCTGTTAATGAATCTGCTCTTAAATGTTCTTACCCTAAAAAAATCAATACAGTAAGAAGTCATATAGGTATATAACTGTTACAGTTCTGCAAGAATCAGATTTTTGTTCCTTTATATATTTCAGGGTTGAATTTTTTCTTGTTCTGCAACCAGAAGTAAGAAATTCTCTACACTTCTCTTGGCATTAAACTAGGGAAAATTATTTAGGATTGTGTACTCTATTTTACCACTTACCAAGAACTGATTTAGAGTGGAAAAATCCAGAATGTTTAAAGATGTTGCTGTTGAGTTTGTTTGGTTTTAATAATCACTCCCTAAGTTAAAGTTTTCCTATGAAACACTTCTGTTTGAACAAAACAACATTTTGGGATGAACATGAATTTACGCATAGTTCCATGCTTTTTTTTGTTTGTTTGTTTTTGTTTTTTTTTTTTTTCTATTAAACATTATATCTTATGACTTTGACCAAATAAATTCGTTGACTAAAGGTAACTTCCTCCACATATTGTATGCATAACATTTCACCAACTTCTAAGTAGATCAACATGGCCATGGAAAAAAAAGTTGGATATTTTAACAGGCATCATTTTGTTTTCAGTGAGATGATAATTTGATTTGTAGATAACTTGAAAGCTCCAGTTTAAGTGAAAGGAAAACAATTATTGGTTCAGTGTCTTGAACCTGAGAGGTTTTAGGAGTTAGTTGTGTAATACAAAAGAGATCTGTCTTAAAGCTCAATGTTTACAGTTAAGGTCCTAAAGTTAAGCACCCCAGCACCTTCACTTGCTGGTATGCTAACCCACCACTTGGTACCAGTGTTCTGCTCGCAGAGCAAAGAAAGGCTGAAACTGTTGTGAGCAAGAGGCAAGTTTCAAAAGAAATCAGTGACTTCCAATATAGAACCAGTATACTTGAAGCAATTATTCAGGACAGACTTCATCCTGACAAGACAACTTTTAAAAGTAACAGGAAAAACAAACCAAACTGGGGGTGAGGAGAAGCAGCCAAGTTACTGTGCAATCAATGTACACGTGTTTGGTTAGGTTTGTGGTCACAACCACCTTGTTAGAAAGCATATTTTACTAGAATACTCTTTTAAATCAAAGGAACATACCAAATATGTCTCTGTTTTAAACCCTATAAAATAAGATACCTGTAACAAAGGTACAAATCAGAGATCAGATGTTTTCAGTTCCCCTGAGGAACAGAAATAATCAAAATTATGATGTTCACATAAGTAAAGGCACTCCTGTGCCAAGAATTTTAATCCACAAGCATATCAAGACAGCAAAAGATAGCTGTGTGAGCTAAAAGAAATGAGATTTCTATGGAAAAATAACATAGACTCCAGCAATCACAGCATTATTCTGTAGCTTGATGTATCATCCACTAATAGGTTTTGGGCAGGTGGGGCAGTACTCAGAATTGCTTGGGAACTTTTAGAGTTAATTTTCAGTTAGCATGAGCAAAACCAGGCATGTGAGTCTTAATTAAAATACATGTTGCCAGAAAAAAATTAAAGCATTAAGAACTGGAACCATTATGCTGTTTCAGAGTACTGGTCCCCTGTTCTGAATTGGGTGCTGAGCCAGGATTTTGAAATTGCCCACCCCACTTACTTGCAGGTAAACTGGTAGTCTTAGACTTGCTAACGAAGACAGGGAACTCTAGAAGGAAAGACAGGGAACCTTCAGAAGGAACCTGGATAATTCACAAAGGACAACCATACAAATGCACAAACACACAGATGTACAAACACAGGATGCTCAGTGCTGGCGAAACACTTTGTTTAACAAGCCTGGAAAAAATGTGTATTTAGGTAGCCAGAAAAAACCTGCTGCTATGATCTGAATCACAATAAAAACAGCAAGTTGAAACAGAGCAAATTGCTCTGTTCTGCTGAAAATAAGCACAGGCTTTCAAGGAGACCTGTCTGACTCCGTCTAGGGATATCAGAGTTCCTCCTTAACAAATGATTCAGAGATCTTTCTGTAATTTTCTGCAAGGACTGAGAGGCTTTGATTCCATGATGAGAAGCAAGAGAACAAGATGTACGTCAAAGATGTACTTTGCTTCACTAATAATTGGGTTGCCTCCAGCAGGTTATTGGCTATCTAGCTGTCGCTGCTTTTAAGGTGTTACTCTGACAGGCCAGTGCATCAGGAGGTCAGATGACACAGGACAAACCCGTGGGTTTCGGTTTAAACCGATCACAAGCACACAAAATAAAACAATGAATTTTAGAGCAAGTTCCTGGAAACTTGGTAAAACAAAACAACACTGAAATGCTTTTCTCTTTAAAATAAAATTATCTGCATAGTTCTGCTCTCTGCCATCTTTTTATTCACCTCTTATGAAGGGGTAATATGCATGGGGTAAAGTGGAACAATGTCCCAGAGAAGCTGCATTTGACCACCTTTGAAATGCACACACAGCCATCCTGCTCTGGGAACAGCAAGTTCCTACCAGCTGTTAGAAAATGAGGCACTAGAAAGGATGATGAACAGCAGGATAGAGACTTCTCTGGCATGCATAAAAGTGCTGTCTGAGTAACTTTCCCTCCTGGGTAATTAGGAAAACTTGTGTACTATTGCAGGAGATAATTGGAAATTAACAGGTTCTTGCCCTACATGCAGCCTAATTGTGGTTCTGAAATTAAAATCCACTTTCCTGAACCAAGAGACATTTGATATAATGTGTATGAAGAACTGTGTGATTGATCAGTTTGGTTTGGCTGTCTACATTTTTATTTCAGTATGCAGTTGTACCCCTAAACTTCTACTGTACATATATGTCACTAGTGTAGAAACAAAATACTCTTGAGAAACCTGTTGCTTATCCTGTAGTGAAAAACAGGCATTAATAATAACAAAATATTTCCCTGTAATTCTTCATCGGTCTATACATCTTTGTTTGGATTTGAGTGGTTAGCAGCAGCCTGCCTTCTCTCCCTTTGCTTTTTAAGTATGGCATGGTGAAATGTGAAGAGCCATAGTATCGTCAGAAACTCTTTTTCAAGCCTTGACATCTGTTCATGACTATTGCTAGAGTGGAAAAGTGGGAATTCTCTTTAATTTCAAAGACAGTATCTGCTGCATCCAAATATTTGAATAAAGAACACTCTACTTTATACCCAAGGACAACACATGTCAACTGATTCACACAGCTCTAGTTTAGCATGGAGTAATGATAATGCTACCAAAACACAGTGACTGGATGACCTCTATCAGTGTTGCTAGTTTTAAAGCTTAGCAGTATGCAGCACTGTGCAATTTAGCAGTCTAGAAATCCTCTGCAAATCAAGAAAGTGAAGATTCTTTCTCAAAGACAAACACAAGGAACAGAAAGAGAGCCACAGGAACATTTCTGTTCATTTTTTCCCCCTTAAGATCCCTTTTCTTTCCTTACAATCCAGTGACCCTGGGTATCTTCTTAACTGTGTTGATCTTCTAGTTTCTATTCTGAACAAATTGAAACACAGGAACCTCAAAATGAAGATTAAATTTTTACGGTGGCTATGGGCTTAACTTTTGCTTATGAAAGTTTCTTCATATCTCTGCCAAGTGACATGTTTTACTCTTTCTGGTTTAGTTTTGTCTACCATGTGTGGGTGTGCAGAACATTTTGTTGCAGCAACTATATCTCTTTCCCTGTATGTAAAGGGATTTCAAAATCTGAGCTTACATATTTCTGCAACTCCAAATAACTCTTGGGGCGCAATTACTGGTACCACTAGAGAGAAACTATTTCGATTATTAGCTGAACCAAAGAACAATGCTTGTGAGGGAAATTCAGAATTTAGTTGATACACATTTAAGACAAACAGCACTCAGATTTATAAATAGATCTTTAATATTTGTTGGTCAGGATGATTTTTAGATATGGTGACCTACTCCCTTAGCTTCATCTCTTTAAAGAAAAAGACCAAAAAGCAGTATACCAGGATTTCAAATCTGATCTTTCCACAGAATTGAAAATCTGATTCCTTGAATCAGAGGTCTTACCAGGCTTACAGACCAACATTTGGGTATGAAAACCTTAACAACGGACACAATAGTCTACAAAGGTGGGGTCTTATATCAAGACAATGCAGCAACCATGATTCATAAATCTGGATTTGATTTGAAAGTAATTTTGAATCCCTACGGCTTTTTTTATCCATAAATTCTTAACTCTAACCCTTCTCCTATGTGGCTTCCTATAAAGAATAACAGCATTTGGAAAGACTATGGAATACAGCCCATTTTCCAGCCAGTGGAAGATTGCTCCACTTCAGCACACTATGCTGGGCTTTGCACAGAGTTACTTTAAAAGCTCCAAACAATGTGATTTATGATTTTCCCTAAGTAGACTATTCCACAGCCAATTTTATCACACTGTAAAAGATCTCACATGTGTGTGTGTGTGTGTGTGCACGTGTGCATGTGCGTATCTTCAATGTACATTTACTCTACCTCATAGCTTTTGCCCACATTTTCAGCTAAATAATTTAACATTTGCCTGGGAAACTGAAATTAAACCGAGTCAATGAAGCTACAATGATTGATGGAAAGATCACATTTTAGATTCAAGAAATCAATACTTAGAGCCTAATAATGGTAATTAAACCCCTTCCAGCACGGCACTACCTTTATTGTAGGGTGTTGTCCAGAACCCCAGTATCGGCTCATTAGAATGATTTTTGCTTCGCCAACAAGATGACCAAAACAGAGCTTTTTCATTTTCATACTGTTTCACAAATTCATGTCCATTTGACATACACCAACAGAACTTGACTTCTCTGAGTTTTGTGATTTTCCCAGAATCATTTTCCTGTAGAGAACATAATGTTTCAAGATAGCTTCTTGATTCTCAGTTTTTGTTGGCCTGTGATATAAAAGAATATTGTTAATTCTTTTCCAGCTTTCCTTTCTACCACAGAATCTTTTCTATGTCATTGTTTAGTAATTTTGAGGCTGTTAATTTACTAAGTGGCTAACTCCTTTTTCCAAGTCAGTAACAAAGATAACAAGTTCAACAGGTCCTAACACTAACATTTACTACCACTATTGTATCACCTTACATGCCATTCTCTAAACATATTTAACACAGTCTCATCTCTCATTCTTGTCATTTAGACTTTTACCTAGACTTCATCCTGCCTATATTTTTTCTCTCAATAAAGTGGAATTAACTTTTTATGTACTATAACATGAAGTAGTTCCCAATGGAGTATCCAAGTTGTGTATTACCAGCACATTGTGCTCTGCCATTGTGTAAAAATGCATTGGTCTCCAACTTGTCCCCATCCCTGACACTCCTCAAAAAAGCTTGCACTCCAGTGACTTACTTCAATACAAGGCTGCACAAACAGTATTGGTGGAAAAAGAGAGAAATGCAGGAATGAGAGGATAAGATCATTCTATTCAGCATGAGCATGGATCAAAGTGATGATTTGGCTGTAGGGCATAGCTTTCACTGAAATGAATTTGAAAAGCTTTGGTTTGTTTTTTTTTCATTTACTTATTTCGACACTACATAGAAAGCATTTCACTGGTTAAAGGATTTATCATGGTAAAAAAGTAACATGAGAATTGTCACACTGGAGCAAGCTAATGGCCCTTTTAGAACACTAAGTCAACATGGCATTGATATAAAACTGAATCTAAACTTGCAGCCTTACTTAGCAAAAATAAAAACTAGTAAAAGCTGGTTTCTTATATGTCTTCATTCACCCTGACTAAAATTAACCTCTTGTCCAAGCTGTTCTCTTTCCTGCACAAGCCTTCTCTCTAATATTTACGATGACATAAATACCTTCGTGGCTGCTCCACGAAAAAGATTTCTGGTATTGATTAATATTAGGCTGGATGTAGCTTCCTTGAAGGAGTTAAAATAAAACTTGAGAAAAATAAAGCCCTACAAAAAGCTAGAATTCATGAACTGTGTAGTTCACAGACAAAACATGTAAGAGCCCATGTGCCAGACAAATTTCTACAGTTTCAAATGTAACTGGAACTGAGTAAAATAAAGTGTTATATTTGCAGACATACGGCTCTAAGGCCTTCATAAATCTGAGTTCTTTGAAATAGTGTAAAATATTTACGGAAGCAAGAGACCCACATTGTGCTTAGTCTAGTTTGTAGCTGTCAATATATCCTACTGCAGATTATCACATACTGCTATTGTTTATTTCATGTAGATCACAACAAGGGGGAGATCTGGCCGAGATGTTCTTTTCTCTAAGTGACTTAATGAAGGTAGGAAACAATTTTAAGTTGAAACAAATGTCTGAAATTTCTTGGCATGGCTGGTCCTTGGTTCATGTGCTCCTTTACAAAGTCAGGAAATAACAAGGAGGCCTGAAAAATATAGGAATTAATTTTAGATGGATTTTCATTATTTCTTTGACTTGTTTGGAGCAGCTCTCAGACCTGAGTTTCATGTTCTCTTAATTCCATTCTTGGATCAATACATCACACTCTTAATTATTAATAACATTATTCTTACTATGCTTAGGGTGACTTAAAAAGTGTTACAAAATTAAATTTTTCCAATATCCATTTCAAGCTTAGTTTTGACAAATGGCTGTCATCATTCTTTCTGAAAGTCTATCCTGAACTAAACAGAGAAAAATCTCTTTCTTGAAGTTTTTTACACAAATCATGGGAGTACACAGAAAATCAAACATTTTCATAGAAGCATACATCTTGAAGTAAATGTTGTTTCCCATGATGCACCTTATCTTCTGTCCCTTTGCATTTTGGTGGTTTATAATGGTAATTAGTTTCTTACACATGTGTGATGGCCCTATTTCAGCAGCTATGTTAGCATCAAATTATCGATATTTTTTCTGTGGTAAAGTGTTTTGGGTTTTTTGTAAGACAAATTCTTCTGAAAATCACTAATACCATCAGCAAAGCAAACAAATAGAAGATGTAAAATCCTGCTGTGTATATGAAAATGGTCTTTTTTTCCCCTGTTTATAACTTGACTAAACCAGGGTGAATTTCATGAGAACTATGAAAGACACTTCACTGCCAAATTTCAGTGTATATCTCATGACCACAGAGGGTACACAGCTGTGCAAATAAATCAAATGAAGCAAAGGAACCCTGGCAAACCCACCTGCTCTTCACCCACTTGTTTTCTTGGAAACAAATGAACTATTTCTATTTAAACTTTAAAAACAAATAAAAATCTAATGTGATGAAGGAACAATCTATGGAAATATTGAGCTAAAATTACTACAATGATCTGTCTGGAAACAATCAAAACTGGAGTCCTAAGGGCAGAAAGCACTAGGTAGTGCTCACAGTCTCTTCACATGCCTCAAGATATCATGCCCACTCACTTCAACATGCTGCATTTGCCTGGCTTCCAGAGGCAAAACCAGCCTGGGGATGACAGTATCTTCACAATCTCCTGCCAGGACATTATCACTGTCTGCTTTACAGGGAACAGAAGATAAAGCTTGGAGCTGGCCTCAGCATCCTACTTCACAGACTGACATAACTCACTCAAGCATCTGTTTTAGAAAGTCATTTTAATAATACAAAGCCAGAAATACTTCAACACATTTTTCAGAGAAATCTAAGCATGCTTTCTTATGGAAAGTCTGGAGACTATACTTGGGAATTAGGGAATATTTGGAATATGCCTGCAGGCTCAAATGACCTTGATAAGGGGAATAATGAAATCACCTTTTGTCAGTTTTCTTTCCCAACTCCTCCATTGCTTGGAGAAAACAGCCTTTGGACAGTCTTTGTAAATACACAGGGTTGTATTAAAGACACTAAACTTTACAATCAAATTTTTCCTTCAGGGAAAATCAACAAGAACTGCTACAAGAGTTGCTTGGGTAAAAATAGAAACCAGAAAAATTATTTCATTAAAGGGACTTTAGTTAAAACCAAACAAATCCCCAAGAGAGAACAAACTCCAAATCCCCACAGAATGTGACTAACCGCAGTATTTTTTGGAAGTGTCAATGGAAACACAAAAATTAGTTTTCTGGAAACTACTTATTCAGATCAAAAATGCTGTCTCTTTTAATTGTCCAGTTGTGTCAGATGAAGATTTGATGTGAAATATACAGCCCCTAGTAATACAGAAATTGTGAAGAAGAAACATGAACCAGTCACTCATAAAAGGTCTCTGTCACACACTGCCGAGCCTCGGCCCAGTTTGTAATGTCCTGATTACAGTAATTATTCTGTCTTTTTACTTACAAGTTGCATAAAATGTTTTTAAAGCATTCATCAAAGGAGCAGCAGTTCTGCCTTGGAGCTGCAGGCACTGTCTCCTTGTGCCTGCTATGCAGAGACTTATTTTATAGTTGCCGCTGTACATTTTGCATGTTTCAGATTAATAGTTATGTACAATTACATTAAAAACTATGTACTTTGAGTTCATCAAGACCGAAATATAAAGCAATCCTCTTCCCCAATCATACCACTGCCCTTATTTAATTTGATAGTGACAAAATGCAGACTTTGTGTGGTTTACATCACTTAACCCTTTTCATCCTAAAACATCCTGCACTATTATTATAACCCTGTTTCCCCTGCAGAGGCCCAATATATCTTGAAGCATCCGCATATATACAAAATCACTCCCCAAGTTTTGGAACTAATTTAGACATTATTATGCAATTTACTTGGTTTTTTTTTCCTATCAAAAGACTGAAGTATGCTCACCATGTAAATATAGTCATCAAGTTTCAACCACAACTGGAGCTCACCACAAAAAAAATATTCATAGTATATTTATATTTTCCATAGCTCAAAATAGTTTTGTGTAGAAGTATATTATACTGATTATGCATCCATCGCTGGGTATTAGCTTTGTCTAAATCCCTTTAAATGTAAATATTTATCTGAACTGGATGTGTGTTTTTCATTTTCTATCTTCAAAACTATGTGTCATATTGCAGATACAATGTCAGATTATTTGATGGTTATAACTAATCTTTGTATACTCTTTTGCCCATTAGTTAACAAAACACCATAGAATTCTTTCTGAAAAGCACACCCCTTCACTATTTATTTTTTAAAGTCCATTTGTTTTGCTAGAAAAAAAATCAGCTGGTTGAAATTAAAGGCAGAAAAAGACAGTTTTAATTAATGTCTTCTTCAGGAATAAAGCTCCTAAAGTTGCTGAAGTTTTGACATTTTCTAAACAAAACAAAAAGACAAAAAACCCATTTAAATGCCTGAAATTCTTTTTCAAATTGAAATTTAAGGCACAAAACAAAATTTGTGTACAATGAAATTAAATGTTTGGATTGCTCAAAAGCAGAACACTTTCAGATCACTGGCTCAGTGAAATGTTACACTTTTTGTGCTGATTTGAAATATAACAGGAATTCATACCCTTTTTTTCTAAATATGCATAGAAAGATATGAACACATGTGCAAATGCAAGATAAGATGGAGAAATAAATAAACAAATATACATATATATATATACATGAGCACATATTTATCAGAGATTTTTTGAATGGTTTGGGCTAGAAAAGACCTTAAGATCACCCACTTCCAACCCACTGCCATAGGCAGGCACACCTTCTGCTAGGGTAGGTTGCTTCAAGCTCCATCCAACCTGGCCTGGAAAAATGCCAGGGATGAAGCACTCACAACTTCCTCGGGCAACCCATTCCAGTGCCTCACCACCCTTACATTAAAGAACTTCTGCCTTATATCTAGCCTGAACTTCCCCTGTTTAAGTTTACATATATACCCACAAGAGTCTATATGCTCACAAGAGTCCTCTTTGAAATCTAATGGATTATTTGAGACTAAGACTGGCAACATGCATGCTTACTGCACTCAGGTGCAACAATAACAAACACCCAGATCAGTGTGTTCTGTCTTACAAAGAAGAAAAAAAAATCTAAAACAATAAATGCTTTTGTTTGAAGGATGAAAGGAAATAAAGGGAATTTAAAGCTGTGAAAGGAATTCAGAGGGCACTCCCACTGTCTGTCTCAGAGTTTACATTAGAAACTCAAGACATGCTTAGAATTCTGTGAAGGATTTGGCTATAAATACAGCTTTCTAGAGGAGCAGTCTAAGGCTTCAGAGTCTGTTTCTGCTTTATGAGAAATAACTCCTAGATATTTTAAAGGTAAAATCTTACTCGCTTAGAAGATTAGCTGATAAAGACAAACTATAGACCATCTTTAGGGGAAAGCAGAGGAAGGTGATGAGCAAATGATTTAAGGTTTTTTATGGTACAGCTTTCAAACCTTGAAAAACCTCTTAAATTTCTAAATGTAATTAAAAAACTTTAAAACTGTATTTTACCTCTTCTTTACTCAGCAGTCTTTAAAGATATAACTGATACTATTGGGTTTACTGTACAGTACTTAGCAGTAGGCTTCTATTATCCCATCTTAAATATTCTAAACAGCTGGAAGTTGTCAGCACAAGGGATAGGAACAAGGGGGTTGCAGTCAGTCTCCTGCAACTAGGCACAGATATGTTGGCACTCTTCCAAGTTTATTTATTTTGAAGGTTATGTTGAGGATGCAAGGGTTTAATTCCATCATTTGTCCTGGATTGGTCCCACTGGCTGACATTAGATCATCCAGATTTCAACCACTGCCTTCAGTTCTACAGTTTTATGCAGTGAAACCTATCAACCCAAAGCGTGACATGAGTTTTTGAAAACAGTGAAAATTGAACAGATTTTGAGCTTTGAGACTAGTTGGAGGAGGAAGGAACAAGCAATTCCTACAGAAGTATTTCCTGAAAATCATTCCTCACAATTCTCATTTTTGTAGTAGCTTACAGGTGTGACTGGAGCAGAAATCCAGCATTCTCCACCAGCACCCAAAAACTTCAGAAGAGTTTGGATTCAAGGGTTAACATCACATTTAAAATTTAGAATGTTTACCTGATAGTACAGATCCAAACACAGCCCCAAAACTGGGGAAATCTAAATGTAAAAATCAACAGAAAATTAAAATTCCTGTTTCTGCTCTGCAACATCAAAGTCTGTCAGTAAAAAACAATGAGAAAATTCTTCCACACACAAGAATCCCAGCAGTGTTTTGTAACAACCACTTCGTGGGAGTTTTACAAATTAAAATTTATTCAAGGATTTGAGTCTGTGCAATTTGCATTTTCTCAAATGCAATAATAAAACTTTCATGAACTTTTCTCTCATGTAGATAGAGGCCCCTTCATGCTGGTCTGTTACAAACGCAGAATATTAAAGTAAAAAACCAAGATGAATCCAAGTCTGAAGGAAATTCTGACAATTGTTTTTCAACAGTTCAATGAAATCTATGTTCTTCTCACAAAGGCAAAATTTGTAAAGAGAGAGCTTTCTTTAGATCTTCTACAGTTAGAAGAAAATAAGTTTTTCCCATGTCTCTGCAAAACAATCAATAAACTGCAAGCAAAGTTTAAATCAAAAAAATCTTGTCTTTAATCTTATCTGAACTAATTGACTAGTGTTTATCCACCAATGTAGTTTAATGAGGAACTCTATTACTCATCTATTATCAACTTCTGCATTGAAACAAGCAAAACACCTATTCTGCTAACAGCTGTAAGAAGCTCTAGCAGTCTCTGGCCTCTGGGAGACACTTACCAGCTGTACCTGCCCCAGACAATAGGCATCTCAAGACATTTAGTATCACTGACTTCAGGAAAAGGAAAACTCCAGGAAGTATTCCCATAGAACCATGCCTTGATAGAAATTTACCACATCCAAGTGTTGCAAATGTAATGTTTGGGGTTTAAGGTATAAGTATTTCTCTTTATTGGCACTGGGAAGTTTCTAACCTACTCTAATATGCTGGGGTTTATTTTAATGTTCTTCACTGCTAATAGAACAGTTAAAAGGAGTTTCCTTTAACAAACAATTAAACTTTAAGAAAGTAAAAATATTGTTTTATAGTATATTATTGAACCAGTTTTATCCAAAGCATTTGATAATTCATGCATGGCAGTGTTTGACATGGAGGCAGAAAACAACATTGTCCTAGCTTATTATACCACTAGAGAATTTGGTGTAGAAAGCTCTTCTGACACACAACTACATATTTTTGTTCCATTTTGTCCCACAATCTTTCTAACTCCTGTCTCCCTCCCCTCTGCCCATTGCACAACAATGAAACATATGCCTATATAATAATAATTAATATAATCCTTGCTCAAATATGTGGGATTTGCTTTTTTATTTGGTAGGGAGTTTACAGAAAATGTTGAAATATGGTACTGTTTATTTAAGGTTCATTTACTGAATGAAAACTAACGACAGCCTCCATTACCCAGAGCAATTAATGTAAAGATCAAGCAGAAAGAATCCTGCCTAAAATTTAAATGCAACACAGCACAGGCCAGAACAAGATGTTTTAGAACGCAATTTTGTTTGTTCTTCACTTCAGTAGTAAGCCTAAATGTACTCATTAAAGATTAGCAAGAATATACATAGTTAAATTAAGAAAAAAACCATCCAGACAGTTCTGGCTTAAATAAAACCTGTGTTTTCCTTTAAGCTATGAAGCTGAAACTCCATTTCAGCAAATTTAGGGGTGTTCTTCTGTTGGCTAATATCTGCTTCTTTCAAATTCTCAGCATAAAAGTGAACATACAGTTGTGATTGAAAAGGATGGAAGGTCTTTTCACATTTGCAAGAATACAGCAGTAGTGATTATGCTCTGAGCATACAAGAGGTATCCAAAGGTTGTAGCAAAAACTATTTTATGGCCTCTGGTATACTGGGAAAAATTGAATGGATTTTGGTATCATTCCATTCTTCCTATCCATGAGGATTACTGGTTTCATCTAGTGGAACAGTACAACAAAATATGCTGTATCTACCAACAAATCCTGGCTTATTTTCAATCTATCTTTCCCATTTTCCTTGTGTATAGAACAAGCATTCTTGAGAGCAGCTCAAATAATACTATGGACTTATTTCATCTTCATAGAGATATTTTGCCTTTCAACTCTTTCTCCTAATGTTCCCAGGACACATTGTTTAATTAATTTTACCAAAGGCTCTGTGATTCATAAAATTAAGTTATTTTCATACTAATGTTTCCTTGGTCACTGTTATTCGCTTCCTGCTTCCTTTATGTCTGACACAGGATAGTCTCATTTGGCAATCCCAAAATAGAATAGACCTGTTTTCCTAAAGCGATGGGCAGAGCTAATGGTACACAGACTTCCATGAAGTAGGTGTTGCAGAAATCGAATAAATAGCACCTGATTGTCACCAACCAAAGACAGGATCATTAAGGTGACAACAGAAAATAAAAACCCCTCTAAAAACAAAGCTCTTTAGATACCTTTAGAACAGTGGGAACCAGGGAAATAGTCTAAACCTCTGCTGTTTAAGTTTCAACCCGTTACCCCTTGTCCTATCACTACAGTCCCTAAAGGGTAGTCCTTCACCAGCATCCCTGTAGGCCCACTTCAGATAATGGAAGGCTGCTATGAGGTCTCCACGCAGCCTTCTCCACTCTGAACAGCCCCAACTTTCTCAGCCTGTCTTCATATGGGAGGTGCTCCAGTCCCCTGATCATCCTTGTGGCCCTCCTCTGGACTTGTTCCAACAGTACCATGTCCTTTTTATGTTGAGGACACCAGAACTGCACGCAATACTCCAAGCGAGGTCTCACAAGAGCAGAGTAGAGGGGCAGGATCACCTCCTTCAAACTGCTGGTCATGCTCCATTTGATGCAGGCCAGGATACGGTTGGCTTTCTGGGCTGTAAGCGCACACTGCCAGCTCATGTTCATTTTCTCATCGACCAACACCCCCAAGTCCTTCTCTGCAGGGCTGCTCTGAATTTCCTTTTTGCCCAACCTGTAGCTGTGCCTGGGATTGCTCCGACCCAGGTGTAGGACCTTGCACTTGGCATGGTTAAACTTTGTGAGGTTGGCATCAGCCCACCTCACAAGTCTGTCAAGGTCCCTCTGAATGGCATTCCTTCCCTCTAGCATATCAACCAAACCACACAGCTTGGTGTCATCGGCAAACTTGCTGAGGGCACACTCAATTCCATTGTCCATGTCAGCGACAAGGATATTAAACAAGACCGGTCCCAACACCAATCTCTGAGGGACACCACTCATTACTGGTCTCCAGACAGACACTGAACCGTTGACCACAACTCCTTGAGTGCGACCATCCAGCCAGTTCTTTATCCACTGAGTGGTCCACCTATCAAATTGACATCTCTCCAATTTAGAGACAAGGATGTCATGTGGGACAGTGTCGAACGCTTTGCACAAGTCCAGGTAGATGACATCAGCTGCTCCACCCCTGTCCATCACTTTTGTAGCCCCATCATAGAAGGCCACCAAATTGGTCAGGCAGGATTTTCCCCTAGTAAAGCCATGCTGGCTGTCACCAAGCACTTTGTTGTTTTTTATGTGCCCTAGCATGCCTTCCAAGAGAATCTGTTCCCAGATTTTGCCAGGCACAGAGGTGAGACTGACTGGACTGTAATTCCCCAGGTCATCCATTTTCCCCTTCTTGAAAATGGGGTTTATATTTCCCTTTTTCCAGTCATCAGTAACTTGACCTGACTGCCATGATTTTTCAAATATGATGGCCAGTGGCTTTGCAACTTCAGTCGCCAGCTCCTTCAGGACTCGCGGATGGATTTCATCAGGTCCCATGGACTTGTATACATTCAGATTCTTAGAGATGGTCTCGAACCAGATCCTCATGTACAGTGGGCCCATGGTCTAGGTTTTCACAGTCCCTGCGTCCGCCTTCCAAGACTTGGGTGGTACAGTCAGAGCTTTTGCCAGTGAAGACCGTGGCAAAGAAGCAATTCAGAACCTCAGCCTTCTCCAAGTCCTGTGTAGCCAGTTCTCCTGAAAGTTTCCGGAGGGGTCCTACATTGTCCCTAGTATGTTTTTAGCAGCTACATACCTATAAAATCCCTTCCTATTATCTTTAACATCCCTTGCCAAGTTTAGCTCCAATTGGGCCTTAGCTTTCCTAACCTGGTCCCTAACTGCCCTGACAACATTCCTGTATTCATCCCAGGCCACCTGTCCTTGTTTCCACCTTTTATAAGCCTCTTTTTTCCTGTGAATTTTTTTCTCAGCAGCTCCTTATCCATCCACGGAGGTCTCCTGGCCCTCCTGCTGCACTTCCTTCTAGTCGGGACTCAACACTCCTGAGCTTGTAGCAGGTGATCTTTGAATGTTAACCAAGAGTCTTGGGCCCCCTTGCCCTCTAGGGCTATATCCCATGGAACCTTGCTAAGCAGGTTCCTGAAGAGCCCAGAATCTGCTCTCTTGAAGTCCAGGGCAGTGAGCTTACTGCACACTCTTCTCACTGTCTTGCGGACTTCAAATTCGACCATCTCGTGATCACTGCATCCAAGACTTCCCTGGAGAGTCACATTTCCAATGAGCCCTTCCCTGTTGGTGAGCACGAGGTCAAGCAGGGCACCTCTTCTTGTTGGCTCCATTATTGCTTGCAGAAGGAAGTTGTCTTCCACACAATTGAGAAACCTCCTGGATTGCTTGTGCTGGGCCATACCGTTGCCCCAACAGATGTCAGGGTGGTTGAAGTCCCCCATGAGAACAAGGGCCTGTGAGCGTGAGGCTTTTCCTATTTGTCTGTAGAGTTCTTCATCCACAGGTTCCTCTTGATCAGGCGGCCTGTAACATACCCCCACAGTAATGTGTCCCATCCCTGATTTCCCCTTAACCCTGACCCACAAACTTTCTGTTAACTGATCACCAGTCCCCAGACAGAGTTCCATACTCTCCAGCCTATCCCTAACGTAAAGGGCAACTCCCCCTCCCCTCCTACCGGGCCTGTCTTTTCTAAAAAGCCTGTAATTTTCCATTCCAACTCTCCAGTCAAAGGAGCCATCCCACCATGTTTCTGTGATGCCTATTATATCATAGCCCTGTAGATGTGCCCACATCTCTAATTCCTCTTGTTTATTCCCCATGCTACGGGTATTTGTATAGAGGCGTCTGATCCGAGCTCCAAATGAAGCCAGCTCAGTGGCTGGAGCGGCTAGAATATTACTACATTGCTCAGAGTATTTATTATAGGTGCTGGCAACTGACTGGGTGTGTTGGGATGGAATGATGTCCCCCTCCCCCAACACATCTAGTTTAAAGCATCCTTGACAAGTCTGGCAAGCCTCACAGCAAATCCACTCTTCCCTTTCTTTATCAGAGCAGTTCCACCAGCCCCCAGTAGGCCTGGCCTACAAATGTGGGCCCCATGTCCAAGACACCCAAACCCTTGACTATGACACCACCCTTTTAACCATTTATTAACCTGTCCAATCCTCCTACCCTTTGGAAGGTCCTCCCCTGTGTCTTGGAGAATTGTCAAAAAGACTATCTGAGCTCCAGAGCCCCTGACCATCTCTCCCAGAGCTCTGTAGTCCTTCCTTATACTCCTCAGGCTACTACTATCTATATCCCTAGCACCCACATGTATCACTAGAAGCGGGTAATAGTCCGTGGGACTTACTAGAGCAGGCAGCCTCTCCACAGCATCCCTCATCCGTGCCCCAGGTAGTCAACACACCTCCTTGCAACCAAGTCAGGCCGACAGGTGAGCGCTTCTGTCCCTTTCAAGGCAGAGTCCCCTACTACTACAACCCGCCGCTTTTTCCTGGTGGCACCAGTAGAGATCTTCTGTACCAGTGCACTAGCCGACTGTTTCTGATGCAAGTGCATTTCCTCATCAGCCCCCTGCAGGACAGCAAAGCGGTTCTGGATGGGTACAGCAGATTTAGGAGGAAGCCCCTTGCTTTTAATTGCTCTCTTCCTCCTTTGGTTGTTTTTTTTGTTACTAATTCCCAGCCCCCTTCTCTCCTCCATGAGTTAGAGGGGAATCTTGAGGCCCCTGTGCTGTTTGGTCCTGGAGCAAGCAGTCCTGCTTCCTCTCAGCTTCCCTGACATCTTGCAGCTTACTGACAGCCTGCCGTAGCTCAGCCACCTGCTGGAGGAGGACCTCCATCAGGGAGCAGCGAGTGCAGCCCTGCCCATTCTGCACCTTTCCCTCACAAGACCAGTGCAGGCACTCTCTACACTCCAAGCTCTGCACTGCAACCTCCCCACTTACCGGCTCTCTCTGGGTGCTTGTGCTGTCCACCACTGGGGCGGCCAGGGCAGAGCTCCCAGACCGGACCCTGGTCATTCGGCAAGTGCTCACCATCCCGCTCGCCTGCCCGCACGAACTGCCGTGCAAACTGCCTCGACCTGCTCTGTTTGCCAGCTCTGTTCGCGCGCTCCTGGTCGCCGCGCTCCCTGGGTAGATTTTTAATCACTCACAGTTGGTGCCACTCCTCCTGTCTCCACCCCCGGTGAGTCACCTCCTCGCGGTAGCTGAGCTCTTTGCAAGTCCTGTCGAGGACTTGAGGCTCCCTCCTCAGTGGCTCTTGTCGCTCTGTGGTGAGGTTTCTGGACGCTGATCTCCCCCAGCTCTGCTCCGGTGTCACAGGCATCCTTTCTCAAGCCACCCCCCTCAGCAAGTGATTAAGAGATGTTCAACTTTGCTTCCACACACTTCGAGGAAAGGCTACAGGGAACAAATCCAAAGCATTTCAGGTTTTGTACTCAACAAGTAAACACTTTGTCCTCTGAACTGATGAATTTCACATGGGTATTTTAGAACTGCCACCATCTAAATATGATTCACTGCAGCCTCCTGATTTTACTGCCAGAAGGAAACCAACAAAGCAAACATGGATATATTTCTTATTTCTGTGAGCAAAAACCACTCACAAATGTGTGTGGTTCATCACTGCAGAATCACATGCACAGACTGTATAAAACGTAGGAAAAACAATCTGGAGAGATAAATGATCAAATAGGTCTTGAAACCATTTATCCACTTTATGGTATATTTTTACATATGATCAATATTTAACAATGTTAGAAAAAGCTAACATCAAGCTACAATTCAAGAAAACAAGTTTAGGAGCTAATGATGGACAAAAGGGTGTATTTGCTTCTACAGATTTTATGACAGCTAATAATTTTAACCAAAAATACTTGTTGTTTCTGATTGGTGTCTCCTCCTTTGTTCATATAGGTATGAATTTTGTGTTTAGTTTTGAGAGTTGTGGCTGGCTTCATCACAGTACCTATCATACTGATCATGACAAAACTATGTTCAAAACCTCAGACATAACTAGACATTTTCTCATGTAATTGCTAAAACAAGAAATATAGCTTCTTCACAAAGTGCTAAAAGCAACAGAAAAAAGATGTCCTAAGAAAGTTAATTTACTATAGGTTAAAAATATGTATTCTTTTTTTAGGTCCATACATACATACATGTCAAGAAACTTACGATGGAAATGTCATGAAAGCATTGTAAACCTTCAGATGTCAGTCAAAAGGGAATGAATATGGTAGTTAAATCATTAATATAATAAAAAACACATCCCAATTTGAAGAGAGAACAGAAGCAAAATGCCAAAGAAAATGCACAGGAATTGTGGAATTCAATTCTTGAACACAGATACCTTCCCTTTAGCTCAGATGTTGTGCGGTGACACCACTCTAATTCCCTTCCAGATATGAAATGAGACCCTGTGGCACTGACTTTTTACTCAGTCAGATTTGTCTTTTCTTTAAATGGGTATGTTTATTACTTAATAACAGCTAGAAGAAACAAACCTAAACCTTTACTGCTGAGAAAAAGTGCCTTTATGACTGATACTGCAAAATGCTGCTTTGACTTGCCTTCCCTGAAGTACCAGCTGAACAGTTCTCCTCTGAACCTTCAGAACTGCACTACAGCAAGGGGTTTGGTTGTGAAGGATAAAACAAAGTTTTTCTTAACATTCATTATGATTCTTTGTAACTTTACCATTCTGCATGGAATCTGTAGGATTACAGGTGCTTCTCCAAGTAAAAAGTAGAAATAGGACGTACCTGATGAGCACCATATCAGACATGTTCAATTCTTTGTAATTAATAAGAGAACGGGTACTGATGTCATTCAGTCAATGGGGAGAAGGGACTGAAAAAAAGATCATGCTCTTCCCTACCCCCCGCCCCCATGTTTTACATTCCTTTAGTTCTTTAGAACAAAAAGTAATGTTGTGTGAACAAATGCAGTCCTTGCAAATGAGCAATAACTGTCCCTTTGCATTCCTGTTATTGAACCGTATCAACAGGCAGTTTAATCTTTGATGGAGAGCCTTTCTGTTACTCTGACCCACAGTATTGCACTACTTAGAAGAATTCATCCCTGTATTTTTGTAACACTGTAATTGGGTAACATTAGAAATTTTGTGAAATACGTATTTTCAGACTCTAGCACTAGCTACTCCTCCACACAATGACTCCTGCCTTGACATTCTTCGTTGTCCAGCATCAACTCCCTTATGGGTATGTTCATGTTTTCCTCTCATCCTTTGCTTGGGTCATGCTCCTGCTTCAGTTCTTATTTGAAAAAATCAACTGTTCCTAACAAACTCAGATTGTGAGACAACTATAACTACCCTTACAAAGTGGAAAACAGTTTGGGTTCCCTTCTCACTATGAATATGTAACAAATCTAACAGCTGTATTTCCTGTAGGAAATATTTTCTACTGTAAGATTCAAATAGGGCAAAAAATGTTCATTGGTAAGACATCAGCAACCAAACAAGTAAATGATAATTCTTAGTCATAATATGATCCCTTTCTGTTCTTTGTATGCCATTTCAGTCCTGTCATATACTAATTCCTAAGCTGTCTGCTATTTTCAGCTGTGGAGTATGTGATAGATTTCTTTGCAAATAGAGGCTGGTTAACATTGTCAGAATCTGGATATTTCAGGCATTATAAATCCTGTTTGCCTGTTTCTTTTCAGAAAACTACAAAGAGAAAGCAAACAGCCACACCATGAATAAAGTGGCATATTGTTTCAGCTGGATCAAAGGAATATGTCACAAATAGGTTTGAAACCTCCCCACACTCTTGTTTGCACACCTATGTAAATCCTTTTCTAGCGGTCTAAATACCAATGGTCAGCTCAGCAAACATTTGGAGGCACCTAAATTTGTCATAGATGGACACAAATAACTTCTTGATACAGAATAATCAAAAGAATCACCATCATGTATCTGTAATCATACTGCATTTCCCTTCTCATTCAATTATTTATTAGCAAGATATCTAATGTGGAAACTGATCTGATTAGAGCTCTGAATAGCATATGTGCTATTGTATGTAGCATATGTGTATTAGTGGGTAAAATCCTCCTTCTTTTTTTTTTTTCCTGTTAATGGCTAATGCTGTTACATTAGTAATTTTTATCCCACCACATTAAAAACAGCTTACATGATAAGATGTGCAGAAAATAAATAAGTGGAGATAGACAACGTACCCGGCTTTATAGAAATCATTAGTATAATGTTATTCTTCTAATATAAGACTGGCAAACCACAAGATTGACTTCCTCCTTATGATATTTCTCCAGTAGGCACTTCCAATCCATTCCTGTAGATTCTCTCCCTTGACTGTAACACTAACTCTGTAACTCTATGTGTAATCAAAATGAAATGCCTCTAAAAGAATGCTTTGTCTGATCATCCTCTTTGCATCACCAAACCAAACCAAAAATAGTCTTTGCTGAAAGCCATTTCTCAGCTTTGGTCTTGAAGTTGTGAACTACATTACGAACGCAGCCAAAGAGAAACCCACTTTAGTTTCCTTCCCAGGCTTGTTAAAACTTTGGCACAAGGAATCCAAGCCTGTTCAGGCATATATGACACCTTCCCAAGAATTCAACTACCTCTTAAGCATAAGAAACCATATGTGACCCCCACCATACAGTCAGAGCCAGCCATATATGCTCTGTTACCTTTCCAGTGAAATCAGAAAGAAAGAAGAACAAGATTAAAATATTGCTTTGAACTGTAGTCTGGCTTGTTTTATGGATAAACTCTATCATTAAACAACAACACTGTATGCAATACCACTATATGCTTTAGAAAACTGGTAATGATGTATAAATATACTTACATGTCAACATTATATGCTGTTTTGTCTACTGTGACAAAGGAGTCTAAATTTCACCGAGGCAAACTAACAAATGCCATTATGTTTATTATTTGAGTATGTGTTCCCAAGGGCTTGCTCTTTTCTCCATGCACACAGATCCGTATACAGAAATTAAATCACTACAGTGATATAATTACAATATTTTCCATCTTTTATGGGACTCATGGTGCAAAGTGTGAAAAAATCAATCCATATGTGTCTCACTAGGATATTCCTTACCAAGCAGTGAGTAACAGAATGAACTGCCTAGAGTTCCTACCAGCAGGAAAAGGGGAAGTGGAGAGGAAGGAGAGAAAACAGCAGCAATTGACAAAGAGGATGCATGGGGAAGCTGGTAGCACCTTTGCCCTTGTAGGTCTGAGGGAAACAAAGAAAGTTACCTGCTTCTGTCATACTGCTGTGCTCACCTACTTCCCTGTCTATGCTTAATTTACATGGGACATGAGCTGTCATTTTTAGTGTGCAAGGCTCCGTTAAAATAATCCATTTCCACTTGGTCAGGGAACATTCTGCAGTTATGCTATGTGTACTCTGGAAAGAGAACCACATATAATGATGAGTATTGAAAACAGTAAACAAACTTCCTGAAGGGAGATATTTAGTTTTAATTACTGAAACCAAGTTTTTTTATTATTATTATTATTTTTAAAATGCATTGCAAATACTCTAAGGAATGTAAATCCAAAATGTTACCTAGCACATAGACTGCCTAAATAAAACATTTGCAGGTGGTTATGGGATTAGTACATCATATAATCATGACATAGTTTTGAGGTGTACAGGAGAGTTTATCAAATATGAAGTATATTTTGTCTGCCATTATGTTGTTAGGACATATTTGTTTCTCTTATTGTTAACCACCAGGCTGAGACAAATACTCCAAATTAATCTGCAGAAAGAAGAGAAAGCTGTAACTTTGGTCCATCTGCAGCCACTAGTACTAGAAGAAAATGAGCCATTTGAGTAATTTTTTTCTTAATGCTGTTGATGTCTATATACTTAGATTTAGCATTCTGCTGACGCATCAGATAACTGGAAACAAACCGTCTTTTCTCAGACATGCTTGGTCACATTAATGTGCTACAGAGTCCATGTTAAACAGCACTGGATGCAGGGATTTGCTCAATGAAACACAACACATGGCTCATCCTACCACATGCACTCTAGAACAAAGGTGGTGTGTCTCTGACCAGCTAGTAGCACACACTAAGGAGGTACAGACTGCCTCCACCCTCTACTTATTGTGTATCAACAGCACCTCGTTTTCTGAGTTCAGAAGGAGAACAGCCAGCAGTGGTCTTGGAGCTTGGCTAGAAGATAGCCAAAGATACTACGATGGCATTTGTGATTCAGAAAGTTACTTTATTCTAATATGAGGAAACATTTTAACATCAAACCATTCTACTCTTTAGCAGTTATTAGGTATTTTCTTTCAAGAGGACCATGTTAAAACCAAAGCCTTGGTAACTAACAGCTTTGAATGTTACTGTCCTCTTTGCTCATTTGCACTTCTTGTGTAATTTCAACAAAAAGCAACAGTTATTTTGCTTTACCAAACAGGTATACATGTTTGCTGTCCTCTCCTGTGAGCTGGCGTAAGCCACAAACAGGAGTGGTTTTACCTGCATGGCATAGTAAAATCACTGCTTGGACTGCTTGGACTACAAAGTCCAATAAAATCAATGAAATGACTTATTTCAGAGGTCTCTGGGTGAGGGCCAGAACCTCAAGATTTAACTGGCTGAGATGTAAAGTGCTTGCTATCTTTTGATATGGGAGATAAATGCACCTTAATATAAAGAACTATTGCCCTATTTTGTTGGCATGGCTTAAGATGACATACACTTAAGGTTTTTTAAGTCTCCCAGTTCCTCCTGTACCCTCCAGGAGCATTTGAAGAGCTCACACTGCTCAAAGAATACTGGTAATTGCCCAGGAGCCTTCCTCAAGTGTCTATAAACGAATTAGCTGCCCAGCTGATGAAAGAATGTTACAAGCATCTATAGCCACTCCCGACTGAAATAACTCCTGTTTGAGTTGTGGAAGATATATATATTCCCTTCTTCCCTAGGGCATGCAGCATTTGGACCAACAATTAAAAAACCCTCAGATAGGAAAACTCTGTCTTAGCTTTACCCTGTATATCAAATCTGAACAGGTCTGAAAGGGCATCCAGAGAGCAATATAACTCATTCAGTTGAAGCCAATACCCTTGATCGCATACAGGATCAAGGCCAGCACAAACTGGACTGGACAAACTTTAGAGAGATTGATGGAAGATGTGCTGTCAGTGATCAGATATCAATTCTCATACTCCCAATCTTCTGGCATAATCCAACATCATCTGTCTCAAAGTATGGCAAGGATCCAAACAGAATGTGCTGAAACAATTTAAATCACTCTCTCCAAACAACAGCTACAGGAAACAGCACACCCATCCCCATACTCTTCATTTACACTGCTAAAAAGACTCCTCTCTCCAAAGATTTTCAACATTGATGCGAACTAAGAAAAGTAGATCTGTCAGGAGTACGAAGATGGCATACACCTCTGCTTGTATTTCATGGCCATTAAACCATACAGATGGCACTGATCAGTCATCATCTGAGTACACACCTTAGGACTGCTGTGAAATTTCTTTTGTTACCATACACTTGCACAGCTACATCTATTCATTATATAGTTATCATCTTCATGCAAGAGAAAACTATTCCAGCCTCTCCACAGTAATATGCAATATTTGTATCTCCTGTCTCCACATCAATGCATAGAGTTTTTTAAAATGCCTGTCAGTGTTGCACTTGAGAAACACAGATTACATCAAATCCATCACACTTGCTCTCCATGCTTTACCTAGTCTTTCTCCTAGAAATCAAGTGACAGTCTTTACCTTGAAAACATTCAGTGACCAGTGACAAAGACACTATGAAAGACCACTTACAGAACAGGAGAAGATGCTGATTGACAGCAAACACTCAGGACATTCTATCAATATACCATCTAATGCTGAAGTACAGCTTGTTTGTGCTAAAAATTAAGGGTTTTTTGGAAGTCAGTCCCAAATAAATTCTATTAGGAAATAAGAGTCGTCAGAAGCATTTACACCTCTCTCTTCAAATGCATGACATCTTTGTTGCTCTGGCCTTCTCTAACACCTAGCTTATCTGTTTTAAAAACAGATTCATTGCTTTTAAAAACAAATTCTACCAAAGCCAAACACTGCACTAACCAGTCAATTTTTCAGCTTTTTGGGGGAAAACAGTCAATGAACTCAATTATATGCTGTTACCTGCTACATAATACTTATAGCCCATCAGCTATATATACATGAAGAGAGAAATACCATTTCTTAGATCACTGATTACAGCAGCTACAGGTGCTTTTCTTTCTTATATCTAAGCACTTGGAATCACTCATGGTGCAGACACACCTCAACCACACAGAATTTGTCAGAATAAACTGTGGCAAAAAATATCACAGAACGCGCCTGCTGCTGATTAGATCTGCACAAAATGGACTCAGGGGCTTTGTGGACACAAGTATCACAATAGATAACGTGTTGCATACCGTAATGTTGAGACTCTGTTTTACACCACATAGGGAAAGCCAGTGGGAGCCATTAAAATGCCTTGTGGGTTTCCCAAGTATTGATCCTGGTTACATAAGATGAGATCTCTTGTTTAGTAACCACAGATGGGGAAAGAACAGCCAAAATTTCAGTGTGACTCTTTGCTACTCATGAAAAGTGAAAATAGATTAACCTGAAAGTAGCTGAATTAGTGCAGTTTCACAAGAAACATGAAAGCAGGAGAAAAAGATCCAATGGGGTTTTGTGCCACTGGACTTCTGCTGCTCTTCCAAATACTCTGATCCTTGCACAATGCCCTGCTTTGCCTGTTCTGTCAGTGAAATCACACTAGCTTGGGCACGTGGACCTAATTCTGCAAAGCATTAAGTGAGCAGCCATACTCCTATGAGTGCTTTTATTAATGGCAATGGGATTATTCATGTGAATACATGTTAGATGTTTCTAACACACATCAGTGATTTTACAGACAGTCCTTCAAAACAAGCTAGGAATTGCTTGCTGAAGCACTTTTTGTCATTTACCAATCAGCCAGAGTCTGGTAACTCCATTTTAAACTCTCTTCTGTATTAAAGAATAAAAAAAGATGCCAAAACCAGTCACCCTCCTCTCCACAAAGGGCAACCAGTCTTCTATTACCTTATAAGATGGTTCACATTAAAAGAAATGGTTCATGTTCTAAAGGATCATTTTGTAAATTGGATTACAACGAAGCAATCTTGAGTAGTTTTACAAAATATGAAGGTACCATTATAAGAGCTTATGCGTAAACTGTATGTTTACACAGAACTTCCCTGACTACCCAAAGAAGCACCTTCAACAAAGCATTAATCAGTAACTTAAGAGATAGGACCATTTTTTCATTAAAACCTTATAAAATAAAAAATTACATGCATATAATTTTAATACTGATGTCATTATTACAGTAACATAACTGAAGAGTGAAATCTGCTGACACAGAGTTTATTTTTATCTCTGTAATTTAGTCAATATGGTCAGTATTTAGCCAAATCTTATCTGGAAGCTTTGGTCCATCTTAATGATCTGAGTTGACTTTTTCCCAAGGAAGAGATCCCATGAGACAACAGCTCATAAAAAGTCTCATAGTCATGAATTTATTAAAAAATACACAAATATGGAGTGATAAACTGAATAAATTGAGTACAACTCCATGAAGATGCCTCTTGTACAGTTTCCACAGAATTGCAGCTGCCTTTGCTAAAGTTTATAAAAAATGTGGTGTAGAAAAATATGACAGCATTCTTAATGGCCTCATGATTTCAACCATTTAACTGTTCCTTATACATGTTTTTTAGGGACTTTACTATATGAAACAGAAAATATTATGTGCCCACATCGTCATAGTCACACTAGTCTCATTCAGGCTTTTATTTTTGCAGGAATTAAGTGCAAAGGTAAGGGGAATTCAGTGTGGGTTGGGGACTCAAATTCACAATCATTGTTAGCTTATCAGATTCCCATTATTCTACAAATCAATCACTCTGTGAAAATAATTTCAATAAATTCAAAGATCCTTTTGAGAGATAATGCCTGCTACTTGTAATTGCAAGTGTTTGTCTTTGAGAGTCCAAAGTACAGTTCAGCAAGGGTATAGAGGGAGGAACTATATTCTTAGAAATCTTATACAACATTTGAAATAAATAATCATTCTTCAGGAATTCAGCTTAGATTTTGAACTTCTGATGTTGCCTTCTGTTTTATTTCTCTGCCTTTAGTACATTTACAATGCAGACATACATAGGAGACTTCATTTACTCAGGATTATAAGATATGCTTAAAAAAGTATATCATGTTCCGGTGACATATGTAATAGATAAAGGTAAACTTTTGTCTTCTGATAATAGCAGAGTCAATATTTGTGTGGATTATTTGTGAGAAAAGTATTATCCATGTAAAGTAACTCCCCTTATCCAAGGTCTGTCTTAAAGCATATCCTGCCGCATGCTAAGCACACTTCAGGCAACCCTTAGTAATCCCTGGTGCTGGACATAAGAAATTGAATTTACTTTTGACGTCTGCTGAGAATTAAGCTTCTGAGCAAGTGATAATTACTAATGTTTGCATTAGTAATGCAAAGAGCAAGATGCAAGAACATCCTGCAGAACAAAGGTAAACTAGAGTCACCTTGTACTGGGTGCTGGATGGACAGACATGCTGGAATAGGAAATGGACTTAAACATCTCAATAACCTTTTTGTATTTGTTGCCAGATTGTTTATTAGTATCACAAATAATTTCTGTCACAGTATCACAAATAATTTCTGTCTGATATTTATATCAGTATAAATAATTCCTCCTGCAAACAGCAATGAGCAAAGTTTAACAGTCAATGAGATGGTAACAAGATCACATATCTTATCAATAAACTTTTGTTAAGTTCTTGTCAGAGCTTGCAGAAATAGCAGGAGCATAAGGAGCAGAAAGAATGGAGGTAAATTAGCAAGTTCTGTTTGGCTGAAGGAAAGGAAAAGAACAGTGCCAAAGGAAAGGATTTCCATAAGGAAAATAATCTTCCACTTTACCATCCGTTCTTTGAAGATTTCTAGACAAACCCATTGCAATGACACATAACATGCTGCTTATTATTGTCACTACTCCTGCTTACTGAGAGAAGTTATTTACACTGCTTTTTGACCATCCAGATATCTTCAGCCAATGGTGTAAATATGAAAGACTGCAAAGAGGGGAAACCAGCTTTATGAAATGGGCATGGGAAAACAGAAAACAAAAATATCCCTTTGTATCTTCTTTCAATTGCAGTATTTTGTGTAATGCAGCAATACAAAATGAGAGGGAAATGTGGTCTTTCAACAAAGAGTTTACTTTAAATTTTCCTGTTTCAGCTCTTGCTTGTTATGCAATCTATCAGGCCTCTCAGAGTGGTCTGAACTCAACATGTGTATCACATCAGTGTGATCTTCCTCTCTAACTCTGTTAGGGTAAACCCTATAATATACCTCTTTGCCCTGCTGTATTCTTTCTAATCTCACAAAATCCCACTTGGCAAACATCATCTACAGAGAAAATGTAAACCTGTGGCAATCAGGGAAGACTTTAGTGACTGGTTAACCTTCAGCCCTGTATATACAAACAGATTGATCTCTGATCATTGTTGAGAACTGGAAGTTTCATGACATTATTTAATGAACTCTGTTTGCTTTAAAGAATTACTTCATTCCTCCCTCCCTCCCTCAGCCATACTCTGCTGAAAGCCTTCCCCTACACAACCTTTCATCTTTCTTAACATGCAACCTTGACTGATCCCAGTAGATGCTGTCCAGAGCACAACACATCACAGGATACAGCTTTGTCTCTACAGCAGCAGTTACTGTTACTACAGCACTGTACTGTTTAAGTGTTTCTGACCAGAATTCAGGCAGCAAACTTGTCATTTAACCTCAGCTGTGTGCTTTAATCTTGGCAAGGGACTGATCAGGAAAAATCACCCCATGGCAAGTTTTTCTCCCACATGAGCAAACTTGTCAACTTCTGGGCAAATATTGCACTGAACTGTGTTTTTTTACGCTTGAAATACTAACTAGTGCCTGAGTACTGATACTGGGGGTGGGGACAGGGGACAAGACATGACAAACCAACTGGTTCTAAAAGCCTTTTCTGTTTATGTTAATTTCTTGTATTAATTCCTTCCTATTCAGTGAAAAGAACAGAGGCCTCTCCTCTCTCACAGCGATTAAAACTGCAGCTATTACCAGTAGTGTCTCAACAGCTCTTTTAGGTGGATTCATCTTTGTGAGGTGCTTCCTGATGAGCCAACCATCTGTTGGACTCAGTGATCTTGAGGGCCTTTTCAAACTAAATGTTTCTATGATTCTATAAGAATATTCTGATGTAAGCCTTATCTGTGAGCCTAACATCTTTTTTTATTCTTCTTTCATGCTATTTCACAGATTTCAATCTCACTGTGAGATATTCTTTACCTTACTTTGATACTATTATTTATCTTACTTTGTTATGCTCCTTTTAAACCACAGGCGTAAGACTACAGATCAACTAACAGTTATGTATTTTGTATACCAAAATCTTTCTATTTGGATGGCATTTGGCAACAATGCAAAAATATTTTCTCATAGAAACTGTTGGCTGTAAGGACTGTATTGGGTCAACTGTATCGATGGCTGTAAAGATTTTCCTTCAGCAAAAATGTCTTTTTTTACTTCTAAATTTTACAAACACCATTTACTGAAGACAACAAAAAGCACCATGTGACTGCTTGAACTTGCATCTTGATTTTGTTTTGAAGCATACAATGAGAATAAAACAATTAAAGATGTAAACTAAATCCAAAAGATCCCTGCTCTAACCTTTTCTGGAAAAATAATATAAATATACATTTTTCCTTACTAGTTTTTGCAGGATCCTAGCAAGTGCTATAATTTATAGTGTAGCTCAATATTTTTCATTACATCATAAGTTAAATGATAAGCATCAGTGTCACATTCTTTGGGAACCAGAGTGTATAACATGCATTTAAAAGATCTTTCAGGCTTTGGTAACCTTAAACCAGTCTTACTGGTGATTTCTACTGAAACTATTTTATAAGCAATACACTTCAAATCTGTATTTAACATATTTTTTCTAATGATGTAAAATGTCTTTCACTTTAAAATGTTTTTACAAGTGGAAATATTCTAACTCTGTAACTGTTCTAATATTATAACCGTTTGCTATTAATCATCCTTAATAGTGATTTTCTTTTTTCTCCCTCTCCAGCCTCTGAAAATATGAAGGGTACCTTGGGAACTGTAAAAATAAGCAATGGGCTAATGTAAAAAACCCTATATTCTGACATATTACAAATTTGATTTCAGTCCAAGCCCTACATATGAACATGCTGGTTTTGGCCACTATTCCTTAAAAATTATGAAATGTGCATACAGCGCAGATCTGTAATTTTTAAAATACCAGGAACAATCATGAAGATCATCTGCTCCAACGAAACCACATTTGATTTTATTGGCAAGTTTTGCCTGTTAATGAACACAGGATCTTACCTATCAATTTGTCATCTGTCAGTCTCAGAGGTTCTCCCAGTCTTGTTTTGAGAATCAAGTTTGGTTTAGGCCACTGAATTAGAGCAAAGCGGGTCTTTTCATAGGTTTGGGTTTTTTAAGTACAATTCCTTTGCACCTGGCCAGAGCAACAAAACAGCTGACGTCTCATTACTCAGCAATTTCCACACACAGAGACATAAATTAACTAACAGAAGTTTAAAGCTCCACTTAGAAAGCTTGAAAAGCTCTATGTAATGCTGGGCTCCTGGGTAAACAGGCAAACTTTCTTGACTCCAACACACAGATCTTTAGGGAAAGAAAGAAAGATGAATTAGAGGGAGGTGAGAGGGGTGAAATAGAAGAAACTGAGGATGATCATGACTCTTCTTTTGCTCTTGCATTACTCAGCAGCAACTGCATTTTATCTACAAACTCAGATTTTCACAGCATCTGACTAAAATGCTGAGCTGTTATATATCAAAATTCAACAGGGTCTGACCTATACTGTCATTTTTACTTAGTCACCAGTAAATGAAGGCAAGCTTTATCCTCCATAAAGAGCTTCTGTCAATGGGGATCTCTTAATAGAATTGCAGGCTCCTCAAAGTTCACAAAAATATAACATCAGAAAGCTCCTCCTTCTCCAGACTTTACACCAAAGGCCTTCTTTAGTAAAGCAATGTAAGAAAGTAAGCTGGCTTTACAGGCATATGAAATTTTACAGAGTTACTACTGTCTGATGTGTATACATACAGTAAAAGAAGGGCTGGGAACAACTCTGAGCTTCACACACTTAAAGTTATTTTGAATGAATACAGATCAACCTGAGATTTTCGTGGTGAATCTGTATGATTTTATTTCTTTAAGAAACACAAGAGTAACTCTCAGTCCTTCCAAATTAAAGAATTTCTATTCAGTCAGCTACAAAACTAACTTTTTCACTTGGAAAAGTCTATGGAATAAGAGCATAATGCAAAAGTATTTAGTAACTCTAGAAAATAACAACTTATTCTGTATTTTATGATATATTTTCTAAAGGCTTTGAACCACAGATATGAGCCTTGTGCCCACTGCACTGGGCTGTAAATAACATCCAGAGACATGGCTTTGTTTTCAGTGGACAAGGGAAATAGAGAGTAATTAGACTGTAGGTTTCCAAAGCTTTGTCTTGAATGCAGGGCACCCAGTGTTTGAGTGGGGATGTCCAAGTGACTGACTGATCTGCCATCACAGGAATGGGGGAAAGAGGAATGTTTTTATGCTATCCTTAAATTCTTGCCCATCACATTAGAAAAGTCTGAGACAAGCCTGCAGCAGAGTAATGATTTCGTCTGAGGGTGCCCAGTGAAGACTTGAAGGGAGACACAAAGTATGCATTGGGATGACAGAGCCTTTTGCAGTTGAAAGGTTTCTCAGGATTATTTTATGGTTCTATGGGAAAATTTCCACTGTCCCACTGAAGATCCTTCCAAGGATGCCAACATTAAATCATGTTCAAACCCAGTGAAATTCTCTTTTTGGTGCTGCTTGAATATTTTATTTTCTTTTTTAATACAAAGAATAACGCATGAGATTATTCCCTTGGGAACTATTTCATTGTCTGGATGTTTCATTTTCAGGAAGCCTGACAATTTTATCCCAACAACACACAGTATTATCCTTGTATTAATTACACAGATTCTTGTATTCATTACACAGAGAGATTCTAATTTATTTAACATAGGCCAAAAAATGATACAAATATTATTGAAAATGAATGAGTATATTACTGTATAGCATATACAAATATTACTACTGAATATTTGATGAGAGTTTATTAATATTGAATATAATCAATAAATGGGTGTGCTAATGAAAACATAGGCAATAAATTAATACTTAAGCACTCAAAACCTACCCGAAGACTGCCCAAAGACAGTGTTTTCCTAAATGGTTTGACTTACATGCCATAGAAAACACAGAATATATATCTAGCACTACAAAAATATATTTGTAGCCTTGCCTCTGCTGTTGTTTATTCTGCTATGGATAATTCTGCTTATTGCTCCCTGTATAAGAGAAAATATTTTGCCAAGATAAGAATAAAATGTTTGCTGAAATACTGTCTGTGATTTAATCCCACCAAATCATGGCATTATCTTCAGAATACTACAGATTTAAAACAGAAACCATAAAGGTATAGCCACTTGACACAGAGTAGACATAGAGAAGCTATGACAAAAAAACAGCAGTATGTAAAATTCTGTGGGTCTCCAAGCCTTGGTACAATATGACTCTAAAACAATGCTGGTATTTTGCAAAGGCTTAGGTCATAACATTTTGCAGAATGCTTACCTAAATCATGAGTAGCATGAAAATTAGCAGAAAACTGGTGCTTTACTGTTGCTGTTAATTCTTGTCTTAATTAGGAGACATGGGAATTTCACAAGGGAGGAAAGTCCTGTGCTCCTGGATAGCAGAGAGACAATATCTTCTAAGGTCCCAAAAAGCAGTGAAATGAAAAGAAACCACTTCCTGTGGTTTCAGGGGGTTGTAGTGGATGTTGGGCTTGGTTTGGGTGTTTTTAGAAACCCCCAACAGGTCTGAATTCAGTTTCAGGATCTGGGGAGATTAACCCATTCACTAACTACTCAGAATTAATAGTACCACTGAATTACAGACCAGTCACTCTCACCTCTGTGCCTGGCAAAATCTGGGAGCAGATTCTCCTGGAATGCATGCTAAGGCACATGGAAAACAACAAGGTGCTTGCTGACAACCAGCATGGCTTTACTAGGGGAAAATCCTGCCTGACCAATTTGGTGGCCTTCTATGATGGGGTTACAAAAATGATGGACAGGGGTGGAGCAGATGATGTTATCTACCTGGATTGTGCAAAGTATTCTACACTGTCCCACACGACATTCTTGTCTCTAAATTGGAGAGATGTCAATTTGATAGGTGGACCACTCGGTGGATAAAGAACTGGCTGGATGGCCACACACAAAGAGTTGTGGTCAAAGGTCAATGTCTGTCTGGAGACCAGTAATGAGTGGTGTCCCTCAGAGATCGGTGTTGGGACCGGTCTTGTTTAACATCTTTGTCAGTGACATGGACAGTGGGATTGAGTGTGCCCTCAGCAAGTTTGCCGATGACACCAAGATGTGTGGTTTGGTTGATACGCTGGAGGGAAGGAATGTCATCCAGAGGGACCTTGACACACTTGTGAGGTGGGCTGATGCCAACCTCACAAAGTTTAACCATGCCAAGTGCAAGGTCCTACACCTGGGTTGGCGCAATCCCAGGCACAGCTACAGGTTGGGCAAAAAGGAAATTCAGATCAGCCCTGCAGATAAGGACTTGGAGGTGTTGGTCAATGAGAAAATGAACATGAGCTGGCAGTGTGCTCTTGCAGCCCAGAAAACCAACCGTATTCTGGCCTGCATCAAAAGGAGCGTGACCAGCAGTTTGAAGGAGGTGATCCTGCCCCTCTACTCTGCTCTTGTGAGACCACACTTGGAGTATTGTGTGCAGTTCTGGTGTCCTCAACATAAAAAAGACATGGAACTGTTGGAACAAGTCCAGAGAAGGGCCACGAGGATGATCAGGGGACTGGAGTACCTCCCATATGAAAACAGGCTGAGGAAGGTGGGGCTGTTCAGCCTGGAGAAGAGAAGGCTGCGTGGAGACCTCATAGCAGCCTTCCAGTATCTGAAGGAGGCCTACAGGGATGCTGGTGAGGGACTATTCATTAGAGACTGCAGTGACAGGACAAGGGGTAATGGGTTGAAACTTAAAAAACAGAGGTTTAGATTGGATCTAAGAAAGAAATTCTTTCCTGTTAGGGTGGAGAGGTACTGGAATGGGTTGCCCAGGGAGGTTGTGAATGCTCCATCCCTGGCAGGGTTCAATGCCAGGCTGGATGAAACCTTGGGTGATATGGTTTAGTGTGAGGTATCCCTGCCCATGGCAGGGGGTTTGGAACGAGACAATCTTAAGGTCCTTTTCAAACCTAACTATTCTATGATTCTATTATTAAGAATAATTATCTGTCCTTCTTTGTATAATTTGTATTGTCTTTAGCAGCCAGTTCTGGTTTAGTTGTAAAACTAAGTATTTATTATGCAACACCCAGCACATTCATGAGTTATTCTTCAAGATCCCTCCACCCTTTCAGTTCTTTTATTTTTTCTACTGATAAAACTCTATTTCATTTAAATTTCACCTTCACTGAAAATTTCCTTCCCTGTGATCCTGGTCTCAGCTACTTGCATGGCTTATGCACCACAGGAATTTTAAGCAGTTTTACTCACATACCAGGATAATTTCAAAGCTGTCAAGGCATACTGTCTCACAGCAGTCAAAGAAAGCCTATTCTGTTTCAGCATGTAAGCACCCATGATTAGAATCAGAAGCAGATGTTTCCATACAGTGAAACTGAAACAATGGTAATTCACAGCCACAGATATTAGAATTGTTACAGAATTATTTCAGATATGGTAGTAATTAATTTTTATTATGACTTCAGCTATTTTACTATTTTTTGAAAATACATGACAGACTGTAATTTTTCCTTGTTTTTAATTAAAATTAACTTTTTTTCTTGTGCATTATAGAGGTCAAAAAGTATCAGAGGTCTGCTTGGAGTGAATATTTTAATCCTCTTCTACCTCTATATTTTGAAGGGAAAACAATTTTAATGAGAAAGTTCAGGGGGAAAAAAAATCTCTTCTGCAAAATAAGCAGAATCAGCATTTTTTTTTTTAATATTTCATGCCCCCTTATTCCCCCTCCCCAAATATAATGGTTTTGTTGGAATATTTGAGTAGACATAACTGAGATCAAGAAACTCAGAATCTGTACCCCTGTACAACTCCTAATGCAAGGCTTCTTGTGGAAAATTGGAGTCATCGGTTTTGCCCTGTCCTAAATATAGACTGTGTTTGGCTTTGTACATGTGACATCCTGGATCTGGCAAGGCCACTTTGGTAGCTCTACTGGGACATATGGGACAACGGTTGAAATGGCTCTAGCCAAGGGAGGAGTGAGCAACTGGTAAGTGTCATTTCATTACATTAAATCACATCATTGTGCCCAGTTTTGGGCCTTCCAGTGCAGGAAAGAGTGAGAAACTGGAGGCCACCACAAAGGATGGGGCTGGAGCACTCGATACGTAAGAAGAGACTAAAGGCACTGCTGGAGAACAGGTGCTGTTATAAAACAACATGAATCAAGTATATATGAGTGAATTCACTGAGTAAGACTAATGGAGTAAAGATTAAGGTCATATTAGCTCCAGAAGTCTTCTTCTTTTAAGTACTATGTAGCCCAGTATAAATAGCTCAATTTACATTTATGATTGGTAAAGAACATAAAAAGCAGGACAGAATCAATAGCACATTTTATACTTATCTTTGAATTAATCACTATTTGGAAATGTAGCTTGAAAGAAATTTGTAGCTCCAGCCATAGCCCACTGAACTTGATATGGATCTGTTATCTGAATACACATGAAGCAAGCCATTGAACAAGCAAGGTACTCTCAGACTTTCATGAAGTGTTTAACCTTAATCCACTACAGTCACTGCAGTCTTTTAAGCCCCCTAAGTAAAATACCATCTTGTTCAAATACCATGAATTTTCTATTTGTTGACCCTTCTGAATGGTGAGAGTTATTCGAATGATAATTAGAATAAAAATATTTTTCTTCACTGGGAAAATGTTGGAGGATACGGTGTCACTGCACTACATGATCAGTTCTACTATGATTCAATTTATTCATCTTCAGGAAAACATCTGTGCATCATGTCTGATGAGTTTTTTAATTGAAAAGCAACAAAGCAAAACAAAGAACCCATGCTGGAGTTTGTCCAGCCTCTTTCTCTACATCTGCCAAGATGTGGCCCACCTACCCAACCTTTAGCTGATTGAAAAATCAGTGGGCCAGAGGCTGTTCAAATTCCTCATGAGACTCTACACCAGATATATTCCTCTACAAAAACTGAAACTCACAATTAATAGAAAAATAATAGACCACTCTGGACTATGTTAAACACATCTTATCTGGAAAAAGACTGAGCTTATTTATAGTTAGAGCAGTCATCATTTGGAATAATATCGATTCAGCTGCAGGTCTGTGTTTCACCTCAGTCAAGCTACTGTCTTGCTACTTTCCTTCCTGATAACAGCATTATTTTTTATTGCAGTTACACGCAAATAAAGAATAGATCCTGCATGTCTTGAATATATATTACTTCAAATATGGGTACTTCTAATACATATTACTTTCCCTTTATGATCAAAACCAACAAACATTTAAGCAAGTAGCTGTTAAATAGGACTGGAAAAAGGGAAGACCATACCAAGAGCTAGGAAGATCTGCAACATTTCCTCACAGCAAAAAATTTCAGTGACTTCTGCATTTATAAGAACACTTGCAATTCCAGAATGGATTTAAAAGAACTGCTCCTGAATAGACAGGCAACTTTGCTAACCATTAAAAGCTACTAAAGGAAAAAGCATTACCATTTAATGCTGCTCAGTCTGCTCAGATCAGTATCTGTGTGGGTGGTTCTTGGAATATGTATTTGCAAAAATATGTTTGGATTGGTTGAGCTGTAAGGATATCAGTTATATCCTCTTGTGGGTTTTCTACTTTTAATATTTGCTCTTGCTCCTTCAAGTTCAGAAGTGCAGTTCCTATCAGCTTGATGAAATAAGTTTACTTGGCTAAGGTAGTATCTGTCAGATACCTGCAAAAATGATACTGCTCAGTCAGGAACAGATTCTAATGTCCTCATTCACAGTGAATGGGGTGTAACATCTGCAGCAGTTGATGGACTGCTTTTGGACTGTGACAGTATTTGGATTGGAAAGCAAAATCATAGCTTGGCTTCAGAAAATGACCAAGCTGCATAGTTCTAGTGTGGATACATTCTATGAAGCCCACCATATGTTATAAAATGCCATACTGCTTGATCATATAGCTCTGGTTTGGCAGAAAGTAGCTCAAAACGTTGATCTGAGACAGTCAGAAAACTTTTCTTTTGATTTAAATTTGGTCTGAAATGTGTTTTTCAGCAAGTGCCTCTCTGTGATTCACTGCCCTGATTTTCAGTTCATAGATGTAACTAAACTACCACATTAGCTACATAAGTAAAGGATGTAATAATTATAGAAGCAGCTTGATTTCAAACTAACTATATAAAACAGTTTTTTACTAAAATGTTATTTTTCAAATGAAGCACAGGGAATCAGATTTTTTTTCTAATCTACTTACAAAGAAAACAGAATTGTGGGATCTTCTACTTTACAACTTTGAATATATATCCTTCATCCTTTGTCACTCCGTCCCACCCCCCTTCTGGAATTGCACTGAATTCCAACCAGTCTGAATCCACATATCACGCTCCGTTTGTCTTTTTAAATGTTATTACTGCCCTACTGAAGTCAATTTGGATTTTGATGTGCTCATAAACAAAGCTGGTAAGACCCAAATAATGCTACTCTGCACAACAGGGAGGTTTTCTTCCTGCTTCTTGATGATGCTTTTTGTGCTATCCAATTTAACCTGTGAGACTGTCGCTGTGCCTTGCCTAATCTTTTGTTTATTGCATACTGGCTTGCAATTTTGTACATAAAGTTAATCATGATGAAACACTGTGCTTATAAAGGAAGCTCCTTAGCAAAATGGATGTTCCTTTTCTGTAGAAACTAGTAACTTTAGTTTTAATAAGAAAAATCGCAACAACAGCTACCCGACTATCCACAAAGGAAAAGAGCTTTCAGCTGCTTGCAAAATTAGAAGGAAACTTTGATAGGTGCTTTCGTTACAGGCTAAAGATGCAAATCAAACCAATCCCCAACCCATCTGATTATGTTAAATTTAGTATTTCGATAGGTGAAAAATTTCTGAGGAAGTATATCCTATCTGAGTCATGTAATTTGAATATCTATCCTGAGTCATGATGGACATTTTCTTTTACAAAGAAATTACCTGCACTACTTCTGTGATGTGAATATATTTCTATTTCCAGTCATGTTTACTCATGGCTACGGTCAAACCCATTACAACTGAAAATAAAGTCTTAGGCATATAATCAGAATCTCTTACATATGTAACAAGTACAACGTGCCACAGATCTGTTAATTATCTATTTTGATTCACTCCAACACCCAACTTTTTTGCAGGCCCAGATCACCTCTCACAGGATCCTTTTATAGAGCAGAAGTAACACAAACCTTGATTAGGGCTTTTACCCTGACATGATAGACGGAAGCATGTCTAGAATCGCATCACAGTGAGATGTCTGATACAGTTTTTCTAATAACCACTGAAATTGGTAAAGTTTTCTCTTTGAAATACCCTTTGTAAATTCATTCAGAAGGATATGAAAAGTATTCAGTGGGAGTCATGAAATTCAGTTATTCCTATCTAAGCATTCCAGAAATTAGTAAAAGACATAAGGGGAAGTGCAAAATACTAATAGGGGTAGCACACAGTTCTAAGTCTAGATCCAGCTCTTCACATCTCTGAGGAAGTGCAGGCTTGTCGTAGTTTAAACCAAGTCCCCCTACTCCCGGAGAGTTAGGAAGGAAAATCCAAAGAATGTAGCCCCCACAGATTGAGATAAGAACGGTTTAATTGCTAAGGCATAACACAAAACCCCTACTGCCATTTACTACTACAAATAATAATGATACAGCAAACAGCAAGTGAAAAGAATACAACACCCCACCAGCCACCGACCCATAACTCACTCCACCCTGCCCGGCCGAGCACCATGTGCTCCTTCCTCCATTTTCCTCCACAGCTCTCTCCCTCCAGCTTTCTTTTTCCCAGTATGCATCCTGGGCATCACGTGCTATGGTATGGAATACCTCATTGCCTAGCCTGGGTCAGGTGTCCTGTCTCTCCTTCCTCCCGGCCTCCCCTCCTCCACCTGGCTGGAAAAAACCTTGAACAAAAACACCCTCAAAAACATGCTCAAACCATAACATTATCCACCCCTTATTCCATACCATTCACGTCATGCCCAGATCCTACTTTTCGAATACACCATCACTCTTAAGTCCACCCCTCGATCATGAGACATCTCTATGTTGCATCTCTGGAATGATGGCCTGAAGTATCTGGGCCCACCAGGCTCAAAATCATTCACTGTCCCCTTCAGCAGTTCTACAGCTTGCTGCTGGGGACTCCATACAACTGCCTTCCACCTCCAATGCTTCCAAAGCACTGGAGTGGCCCAGTGGATCAGATACCTGGCCATACTGTCCCACATGCCCTGCCACTCATGACTGTCCGGCCTTGGGAACAGTCTCCTGGTGCTCCTATATCCTTGTCTAACCCTAGACAAGACCCAGACCTGACTCTGCTTAACTTTTGGGATCAGACAAAATGGCCGTGGGTAGAACACACTCTGTGTGTGTGCCAACATGCCGACCACCATCACAATCAGCAGGCAGGTCCCAAGCGCACCCAAAAGCCATTCAAAACCATCAGAACTCTCAGGTGCTGCTGCTGCACTTGTCACTGGGGCTGATGTAGCTGCCGTGCTTGCCAGCTCTCCCACTATCAGCTTCTCTTCTCCCGAGTTCGGATCCTCCTCCTCTGCCTTGCTGGGAAGTGCTGCGTAGTCTCCTGCATCCTGCTGGGGCTCGGCGGGAGACTTCCGGGGGACACTCTCGGCCGTCGGAGGGTCGGGAACGGCCGCGGGACTCACCTCCCCCGCTGCCTGGTCCTGCCGCTCAGCTACCGCCCTGCTCCGCTCCTCCCCCGCCTGTTCCCGCTGCTCTGCCACAGCCGTTTGGCTCCCCGTGCCGCTCTCCCTGGCAGCCTCAGCTGCCGGCAGCTCCCGGGGCCGCTCCTTCCTGGCTTCACGCAGCTCCACACAGACGACGATGAGGATAAGGACAAGGACGGCGAAGAGCAGCGGGACGGCCTGGTACAAGTCCAAGTCCATGGCCACGTCCATCCCCCCCTGCTGCCAGAGCCCCACCGTATTACAAGCCTCCGACACAAACACAAACACATCCAATCCATACACAAAGTACCCGGTAAAATCCCAAAACAGCGAGATCCAGAGGAAAACCTCTAAGAGCCAATAAATCAGCATTGTGACAAGAGACCATAAATCCGCTCAGATCTGTTCTTATCTTAAACCCTCGGGCCCCACGTTGGGCGCCAAAAATGTCGTAGTTTAAACCAAGTCCCCCTACTCCCGGAGAGTTAGGAAGGAAAATCCAAAGAATGTAGCCCCCACGGATTGAGATAAGAACGGTTTAATTGCTAAGGCATAACACAAAACCCCTACTGCCATTTACTACTACAGATAATAATGATACAGCAAACAGCAAGTGAAAAGAATACAACACCCCACCAGCCACCGACCCATAACTCACTCCACCCTGCCCGGCCGAGCACCATGTGCTCCTTCCTCCATTTTCCTCCACAGCTCTCTCCCTCCAGCTTTCTTTTTCCCAGTATGCATCCTGGGCATCACGTGCTATGGTATGGAATACCTCTTTGGCTAGCCTGGGTCAGGTGTCCTGTCTCTCCTTCCTCCCGGCCTCCCCTCCTCCACCTGGCTGGAAAAAAACCTTGAACAAAAACACCCTCAAAAACATGCTCAAACCATGACAAGGCTCACATAGAATCATAGAATAGTTAGGGTTGGAAAGGACCTTCAGATCAACTAGTTCCAACCCCCCTGCCATGGGCAGGGACACCTCACACTAAACCATATCACCATCCTGGTATTGCAATTAAAGATCTGTGTACCAGAGCAGCAATCTAACTATGCAAAGGAATTTCAGCTGTGAACTAGAAAATGGGTACAGGTCTTTCCCATTTGGTGCCAGAATTTTTGGGGTTTTTTTCTCTACATTTAGTAAAATCTATTGGCTGAGCTGGCAGTGGAGTGGAGAGGGGAGGAACAACACAGGATTGCAATATGCCATTCAAAAGCAATCCTAGAAAGTCATGGATAAGAGTAGGACTTAAAAACTCATATAGGAAGTAGAGAAGGAAATTCCTTATTATGTTCAGATGAAAGGTGAGCTTATGAAACCAATGTCAGCAGGCAATCATTTTTGTTTCTGTTTTATTACACCACCAAATGAGTGAATTTTGTCATCACTTCATAATAGTAGGTTTAAAGTGCCAAAAAATGTGCATTTTTGTACCATTTTGCAATCAGTTTAAGCTCTCTAGGATTAAAAATTTCTAGTTTCTTCACAGTAATTTGGATAATTTTGTGAACCATGAATAAATCAGCAGAGTCATCCATATGCCATTGCAAGTCCATTTCGTATTGTGTACAGCTTGTTTTTCTTAGATTTGCAATTCTTGAGATTTGCTTTGAAAAAAATATTTCAAATTGAAATAATTGATACTCTAATCCTGTTTTTCTTTTATTCATTGTCCTGCCTTGTTTACATTATGCATGGTGCAAGCAATCAGTAACTTTGTACACCAATTACGTTCAAATATTGCAGGATATGTATGAATTGTGGAGATATATGGAATCAACATAATGAAAGGGCAAATGTCTAACAGCCATAGGCAGCCAATTTGAATCTGAGCACCCTAGCCATTGCAGCATGCACTTACTAAAGAGAAGCCATATGCCTCTAAATCCTCAGGTCAGAAACAGAGAAGTCCTTTCTGATGATTGTGAATGGTTTTCTTGAAATATTACTGGAATTTCTTTTTACCTCATTCCTTTAAAACTGTAAACATCAACATATCATGGTAATTCCATTGCTACATCGTAGCTACCCACAAAACTATTGCCATTCTCACCAAGTGTAGTAATAGAAATCTTTTTTAATTATCTGTTTGTATTACTTGTCCATTCAGAATAATCCAAGGAGCTGAATCACACTCTGTGGAGACTTCCTCACTATAGTATCCTGTTTACACAATGTACTTTTAATCATTTAAGAAGTATGCTGGATTTATTGGACATCATTCTTTACCATGAAGTCTGTATTTTCCAAGCAACTTTAAACTACATTTGCTCTTGACAAGGTCAAGAAGGGCACACAAACCATCAGCCATGCCTCCAATTATATATTTGCTCAGATCTGTCATCTGAGTCAACCAATAAATAATAAAGATTGATAAGAGCAGCTCTTAAAATACTTTCAAAATGCATTCTATTTCCAAAGCACTAATGGCTGGTCATTAAAAAAGAACAGCATTCTGCAGTTATAGAAAGTAGCTATAGAAAGTAAGATAATTAATCTGTGCCTTTACAATATCTAAATCTTTCTGTTTATGCCTTATCTTCATATGCATGTCAGGAAAAAAGTTATCTTGCTGTGAAATGCTTCACTATTTCTTTTTCAATTAAAATGAAAACTTCATTGTGGGTTGGAAAACACAAAAAAATCAGGAATGGCTAACTAGTAAAGCATGTTTCAAATTCCCAAGCTCAGATGAAACTTGGAGAAGACTTGCAGTGAAAAGTATGTAACACTGTCAGACTGGTGTATATAAACTATTTAAACCTCAGAGAAACAGTTTATCCTTAAACACTCTAGGGGTGCTCTTACCTATGAGTTCAGACTTCCAGACAGTACAATTACCACGAACTTCAGCCATACACCTTGAACATGGCTGTTCAAGGGCTCCAGTGAGTCAAAATATCATTAAACAACACATTTTTGTATGCAAATAACTGTGTGAAAAATGTATATGTACAGGAGGGGTTTATATATGAATTTCAGGAATAAACAAGTATAATCCAGGCTGGAATTCAGTTTCGTACACAGCAACTGGATTAATAAATATGCCCAATCTTGTTAGGACAAAACAATGTAAAACAAGTGGTATAAAACTGTCAGAATGAGTCTTTAAGTAGGGCATAATACAGTTTTCCATTCAGAGCAAAATCTCTGCTTTTATCTTTTGTAACTTGAATTGCAGTGAAACTGGGCAGCTAAAGAAGTAGTAAAATGAATGGAAAATCCTGATTGTTTCTTACAGCCCTGGATGAGAATATGAATTGTGGCCATGAGGCAGATACAGCGCTGTTAGCACACTGGAAAAATATGTGGCCAGAATATGCTTAATGTGAATGGGGACTGGAGCACCTCCCATATGAAGACAGGCTGAGAAAGTTGGGGCTGTTTAGCCTGGAGAAGAGAAGGCTGGTTGGAGACCTCATAGCAGCCTTCCAGTATCTGAAGGGGGCCTACAGGAGTGCTGGTGAGGGACTATTCATTAGGGACTGCAGTGACAGGACAAAGGGTAACGGGTTGAAACTTAAAAAACAGAGGTTTAGATTGGTTCTAAGGAAGAAATTCTTTCCTGTAAGGGTAGTGATGTACTGGGATGGGTTGCCCAGGGAAGTTGTGAATGCTCCATCCCTGGCAGTGTTCAATGCCAGGTTGGATGAAACCTTGGGTGATATGGTTTAGTGTGAGGTGTCCCTGCCCATGGCAGGGGGGTTGGAACTAGTTGATCTGAAGGTCCTTTCCAACCCTAACTATTCTATGATTCTATGATGCAGCTGCCAAATTCTATCAAACCTCAATAGGAAAGGTACATACATGAGATTTTTAGAGGCTTACAATTTGAACAAAGCTATCCCCCGGAATGAGAAAAGTGATTAACAACTACCAAATTCTGACCACAATTCACCTGCTAATGCATGAATTTACTAGAATTTTTCAATACATTAGCTACATATCTTTAAACCTAAGTAAACTAACACCTGATGTTTTCTTGGAAATGGCTCCATTATTCTTGCTGAACATTTCCTGAAAGAATTTAGGCTGAGGCAGATAACCCACATAGAAAATATTAAATGCAAATACAAAACTGTTGCAATATTATAAGCAAGTGAAGATAGGCTATTATAAATATTAGGCATCTTTAATGTCAATTCTTTCAACTTGTATTACCTGTACATTAAGTTAACTTAGGCCTTACCAAATTACAGTGCTCTTTTAATAAGATTTGCAGAAGTTACGATGCAATGAGATTATTTAAAATGCTGAGAGGAAGATCTTGTTTCTGAAAGAAGACATCAGTGACCATCTTTCATTATGGCTTTCTGTGCACATTAGCAAATTCCAAGTATCTATCACATTTAGACCAAGATCAAAATGAGGACCCAGAACAGGTTGGGGGAGTCCTGTAAATAGAAGTCCTCTGCCCTTTTGTAGGTGAAAATCTGGTGAAGCAGGCCAACTCAGAGGATCTACACTCTTTATTGTCAAACCATGAATGCCATTGAAAACATTTTCACTACAGCTGCAACACTAGCATTTTGTCTGCTAGTTATCAGATAATGTGTTATTATACTGCAAATACTGCTAACATTCATATATTATTTCAGGAGAGCAGATTGGTGACCTTCTGTGAAATAGACCTTTCCCCTTCTCTCATTTCTGGAATGATAGTAACTATTATAATCCACATAAGACTCACATAACTAATTAAAATTAATTTTAAAAGAATATGCTATATATTGTCATCAGTCTGTGAACTGCAGTTCACACACTACTGAAACATGGAAGGAAATAAACTTTATAATTGCAGAAGTCCATTGGAGCACTAAGGGGATATAACATTCAACTGCATTTCGAACTACTGGCATTCAGCTATACTTTCAAATAATCTTCAAACTCCCTTGTCACTTGACTCTTCAACAAGTTGGTTTTATATATATATGTATATATATATATATATATATATATAGACTGTCTATGCAATGAAGTCTTACATACATTAATCTCTGAGCAAAAATAACCATGACTTAATATTACCATGATTAATTTCAGTCCTTGAAATGTCACCACTGAAAGGGATGATCTTTCCAACCAGGGTAGGAGGTGTATTTCCATCTCTCTTCTATCATACAGATTCAATGGCAACAATTCTTTGCTGAGAGAAGCAGAGAGTTGAAAACCCTTTTCTGAGCCAGCAGCTGAGCTGCATTGGGTCACCTAGCAGAGGTGTCCTCAAGTGAATACAACAAATTAAGAGCAACAAATACATTTAATAGACATTTTTGCACAGTATTAATTTAGATGCTTAATTTTTCATCAACAAAACCATATGAACACAGTTTGAAACTGAAACACATTGTATAATGTCACTTGGATAACTAATCTGTGGACAACAGTGCCAAAATTACAGAGAGTGTAATTATTTACAACAAGTGGTAAATTCCACATACAGTGGACATTAATAACCCATTACTTGAAACATGAAGAAATTTCAATCAGGCTATGAGTGATTTCAAGGAAGATCGTAGATGAGTACAAATATTCTGCTATACATCAGAAAACATTTTTTACTGTTGCTATACTTTTTTTTTACTATTGCATTTTGAAAGAGATCTTATTTACTACTATAGACATAAGTTTTATTTTGGATATTTGAGCTAGGAGTTTAAGACTTTAAGGTGGCACTTACTACACCAGATGATGTAAAAAGTTCATTTCTAACTAGCTAGTGCATGAGAGGGAGGAATTATGAGAGGAAAACAACAAGGGCTATTACTTGAGTTATTTACACAGGTCCAACAAAGAATTCATTTTCTCATGAAAGAAAATAAAGTGTTTGTATCTCACTTTCCTCTGACCATGACAGAAATAATCCCCTGAGGACAAATTGGAGAGTAATTACAGGTTTGCAGAAGGAATCCTGAGACAAATAATGAAGGACTGAACAAAGACCTCACATGTAAACAGTAGGGTGGGGCTCAAAAAGAAACCTGATTGACAAAGTCTTCTGAAAACAACAAATCATTGTGTTCCCTTGCACAATGTTCCCTTGTTGCTGCACAATGTTCCCTTGTCCCCAGTGCAATACTCTTATTATTCACTATGAAGTCTCTTGCTGGCACAACAGAGTTAAAAAGAGAATTATTATGTTAACTGTTTTCAAGTTGTGCTTCTAACAAATTTGAAATAAATTGGTAAAATACGAACTTTTCTAGCAACTGTTAGTATTTTGTTGTTGTTTAGCCTTTTCTTTACTATATAATGATATGGGCTGTAAATGAAGCAGCCTTTGAAAATGCATTTCATTTTCACATAGAAAAAAACAACTTCTTTCTGAAGACAGGAAAATTCCTTTCCCACACCCACCCACCAGTTTGATTTATTACTCCTTCTCAAATGTCAGTTGTTTCATCTGATTTCTTTTTTTAGCTATGTAGCAGACTGAAATCAGTCCCTTGTCAAATCACACCATTTGGCACAGCTGTGTCAGAGTTTTACTACAGGTGGGAACTTTCTGATGTGATTGCAAACACTTTCATCATCTACACAGACTGTTGTTTTCCAAGAAAGCAATGAAACACTTAATATAGAGCAAAGATAAAACACCCATGTTTTCCACACGGAAAAAAAGCAAGAAAGATGCATATAACATTCTATCTACACCTCCATCTCTGTTCTTTAAAGAAATGAGGCAACAAGCACCCCATTTGGGGTTTCCAAGGGGTAACACACCAAAGGAATTAACAACATGCTGCCTTGAGAGTCCAAATGACTTCTGATGTGATTTAACATGCAGGAATTACCATCAGAGAACACTGAAAACTATTTCCTGATAACAAAGAAAGGATTGCATTTATATACACACCCTGGATCAGATCCACAAATACATCCTCATGGAATTATGCTAGGTAAAGAACAATCTCCCTCTGTCTCCCCTGCAATATATCTATATTGTTGGCTGCCTGGGCACAAGATGCTCGTGTTCAGCTCTGTCAATCAACTGGTCACCAGCTAGATGTAATACTATTTACCACCACTCTTTGGGCTCAGCCATCCAGCCAGTTTTTAACTCAGTGAAGGGTACACCTACCTGGGCCATGAGCCAGTGTCATCCGCAGAAGCTGGGTCTGGGCAACTCTGATCTGCAGTTCACCAAAAGCAACTTCATCCTGCACCTGTGGCCCATCATGGATTAGCCCCTCTGTGTTAATATGGTTCCAATCAGAATTTTAAAGATATGGAAAAGGAAGATCTGGATTCTCTGCCAGCTTTAATTTTCGAAAAATGCTCACAAAAAAAGTAGCTTTAATTCACCATTCAAAAATAATAAATGGAATAGTCCTTTTCTAAAGTTCTAGATAAAAATCAATGCTGGCTTTCAGTAACTGTTACTAAAGCCCTCTGCAGCCCTTCCTTATGATTAAAAAGAAAAAGCTTTTATATCTCAAAGAAGATTACAGTAATTGAATAACTTCTGGCATGGTTGCACTAGGAAGTGTTAAGAGATTCCTTTAATCAATGTGAGTTGTGCTTTTAATGAAAACAAAAGTATTCAGATGAGTAATCTGACTGTAAAATGTTGGGGATTCATTTGTGGCTTAGTGGAAAGAAAAGGATTAGAATAATCTCTTTTTCTAAAGAAAGCTGTGGCATTTGCTCAGACACTGGATCTGTGATGAATGGGATGTCACTGTAATGTGTAATATACGATCTGCCTCATTGACCGTTACCTTTCATTTGAGAGAGTGCCTACATAAATGTTGTACTCTGCTAAGTGCAGGGCCTGCAGAGTTTCAAAGTCGTGGCTGCAGTGTGCTCTTGCTGGAGACACTCCAAAGCTGTGGCTCCTCTCTGTTCATCAGCATTCAGAGTACTTGCACTTACTAAACACAATGACCTTTTTCAAACTGAAATTACCTAAGCACCCTGTGCAAAAGCACTGCAACATCATCTTAGCTGAAGGAGGACTCTGCCCAGCTCCCAGCAAGAGGCTTGACACCACTAACATCTTTCCCAGTGTGGCCAGTAAAGCTTTAAATACCACCATATGACTAACGTGCTACCTTATCATTAACATGGCAGGGGGCTGGAACCAGATGATCTTTGGTGTCCCTTCTAGCCCAAGCCATTCTATGATCTCTGACTGTTCCCACTAAAGCAAGTACAGGAAACAATAAACATAATATATGAGCAACAGCAATGTACCAATAGGTGGCACACTACTGCATTCAACTTCTCAAGTAAATCCCTGCGCAACAGCAGCTAACATGGAAGGTCAGCTCTTCTGCAGCTTCAGACACCAATCATCTGCAGAAAGGGTGGCCCCAGGAAATACATAGTCATTTCAAGTCACAAGTACAACAGTAGGAAGGAAGGGCTGGTGACATATGTTTACTTTCCTTTCATAGAATCATAGAATAGTTAGGGTTGGAAAGGACCGTAAGATCATCTAGTTCCATCCTCCATGTCAAGGGCAGGGACACCACACATTGAACCATGTTGCCCAAGGGTCTGTCAAGCCTGGCCTTGAATACTGCTGGAGATGGAGTATTCACAAGTTCTCTGGGCAACCTGTGCCAGTGCCTCACCACTCTCACAGGGAAGAACTTCTGCCTTCTATCTAAAATGAACTTCTCCTGTTTCAGTTTGAGCCCATCACCCCTTGTCCTATTGCTACAGTCCCTAATGAATAGTCCCTCTCTGACATCCTCGTAGACCCCTTCAGACAGTGGAAACTGCACTGAGGTCTCCACGCAGCCTTCCCTTCTCCAGGCTAAACAGCCCCAGTTTTCTCAGCCTGTCTTCATATGGGAGGTGCTCCAGCCCCCTCATAATCCTCCTGGCCCTCCTCTGGACTTGTTCCAACAGTTCCATGTCCTTTTTATGTTGAGGACACCAGAACTGCGCACAGTGCTGCAAGTGGGGTCTGACCAGAGCAGCGTAGGAGGGTAGAATCACCTCCTTTGACCTGCTGTAGATCAGCTGGGAGAAGGAGCTTTCTCCTTGTGCATTGCACAGCTGAGCAGGATTCAAACAAGCTTCAGTGAGCAGCACCAAAACTGAACCAGAATTCAGACCTGGTTGCCAAATCAAAATCGAAATACATGATTCAATCAAAGAAGTTAATAATGCCTAGGGCTAAATTTAAGCAGGTACCAAGGCTAAGTCCATGAAAGAATGAATAGTCATGCAAACCTAAATTTACATTTGCAAATTTGTATGTGCAAATGGACAGCAGTGTGCATTTACCAGTTATGTTCACATGTCTGTCTTTGACTCCTTTTGAAAAGATACCCATATTTGTCTTGACAAATCCTGGCCAAAGGCCTCAAGCAGTTGAACTGCCTTTGCCAGAAACTGTGGACATGAATACTTTCCAGGTGGTACTCAGTTCCTTGCAGAATCAAGCCCCAAAACAGGGAGTTCTTGTTGGAGTTTCTACAGTGAAGCTACTGATGGTTATGATGATCAAACAAGCAGTGCAGCCTAAAGGCTTGTTCACAGGCTTAAAAGAAAAGCACTGTAACTGCAAGCTTTCATAGAATAACAGCTTTTTTAGCTTTCAGTAAATTAAGTGTTCTATCTAATAGTTGTTTTTTTTTAATTCTTCTGTTAGCTAAATGCTTCCCCTATTACTAACATGTGAAATGATCTAGAGTGTTAGTGTTTGCATTATGCAGTTATTTGCACAGGCCTTGGAAAAATGACAGCCTCTGGCAAAATTTACTTGAGAAAAAAAATTCCATATAGAGATTTGGCTTAAGGCATTACTGTTCAATGAGGAGTAATCTAGGCAAGATCATATTTCCATTTTTGCCCTGCAAGAAAACAGGCAATGACTAGTAAATGAGTTGGAAATTATTACTATAATTAAAATGTCTTCAAAGCAGCCCTTGGAAACTGTGCATGTGGCAACAAACTAATGAAGCCCCAGCTGCACAAAAACAAAAGGTCACAAGAATATGAGGGAAGCCATAGTAAAAGCTGTTTTAAAGAACTTTTCCCATATTGAAGGCAGATTCTGACGAAGATAGTGACAACACCATCCTGCCCTGCTTAGTTTCATTGTCTCCACAGTGAGTCTCCTAGTAATGAATGCCTAATGCTGTCAGCACACATAGAGGCACTTGGAAACCCTTGCAGGGAAAAGAAAACAGGAGATATGGGGATAGAAAAGTATAGGATGAAACCAGAAAAAAAGCAATCAGCAAAGTATATTCGCAACAAGAAGAGAGATTTGTTTGGCCAAATGTTGATTTATGGTGTAAACAATCACTCAGCCAGCATGCACTAATGACATGTGGCATACCCTGGACCATTCGATACAAACCCTTTTCAAACTCTGCAGCTCAGTTCTGCACTTTAGTTTTTCCTCTCAAAAGTATGATTGTATTTCTGTGGGTCTCTCCAGAGTGCTTCAGATTGTTCCCTGCATTCAAATTCTGTCTATTTTGCTGAATAAAAGAAAAATATCGTCATACACATTCTCCCTGTTTATTTTTGTTTACAAAAATAAGAATCAAATTCACATTAAAATTCTAATTGCATTCCTTTTAAGCAGCTAAAAAGAAATAACAGCTGGAAAAGCACAAAACAAGCATATTGTATGCAGGTTTTACCCAAGTGCCCACGCACATACTTCTGCCATGACACCCACTTTTCTACATCGTTCCTAATTTGCTATGTTCTTGTTGCTGGGCCTGATCTAAATCCCCACGCAATGAACGTAAGTTTTTCAGTTGGTTTCAGATTGCCTGGGATTCAGTTGAGGCATTTGGGCTATAAAGAACATATCAGGAATGCTGGCTCAGAAGGGGGAGGAGGATGTGAGAGGTATTTTCACAGTGTTGATAAACAGCCAAGCAAGCAAACTATAGCTGAAATTTCAAGTTGTATCAACAAGAAAGCAGAAATTGTCCTTCTGACTGTTCTGGTGTACAACAGAATGATAGGTATCTCCAATTAACCCTTAAATCTTTATTAGAAGAGCCTGAGAATAGAAATCTGTGCTTGTTAAAGATTCAATTAATTCCATTATTCCATTATTCCTTTCACCTTATGGCTCAGTCTGTGGGGTGAATCCCAGTGGTTAACACCGTAATTGTTACATGAAAATTCCTGACTATTAAGCAGCAACTTACTCAAAGATATTATTTAGTGAGCACTAGTCAGTTATCTCTGTTCTTTCTCCTTTGAAGTGAATATCTGTTTAATATCCTATTTTAAATCATTATCATTAGCAGTTGGTGGCAATGAACTAACAGGACTTATCTCTCTCCTTATTTTCTACTTTATTAATACAAAATCTGCACCATCTTCGGCTTTGGTCAGGAAACATTGGGGACCCAGAGAAGGCCTCCTAGCTATGCTTTTCTTTTGCCTCTTTATATTTGTCATAGTGAAAAAAACACCAGGTGTGATTTTTCTTCTTCCTCTTACACCACTTGTAAGTTACTCCAGTGATCTGAGTATATTTGTCTACCACCTACCCTGTCCATGAAAGTGATCCACTTGCATGAAGCTTATGTGGTATAGCACGTACAGCCAATTCCATGGAAACAGATAGCATGTCATCTGTTAGCTTCATTTGAAGTCTGCAGTGGGACATACAATAATCTTCTTTAAAGTATCTCTGGGATTATTTTCGCATACTTGGAAAGATAAGAGAAAAAAATATTTCTTCTTTTGGAAATAACACCACATGTATCTTTCTTTTGTGGCAGGGCATAGGGCAAAGCAAGGTGTACATAAAGCAGTGGATATTTACAAAGTCAACATCAGCTCTTAACTCTTTGTGTTCCATGGGACCATGAAAAAAAACTAATTTTCTGACAAACACTTCATATGGAAAAAGAAGTAATCAAACTTCTGTACACAAAATTGTCTCTGGAATGCTGGAAATTTGCTTTTGCAAGAAAGAATATTTATAAAAGTAGAAATACCCCAATGCCAAAATTTCATTGAACTTTGTAAATAGTTTGGACATCAGTAACTTTTTCTGGAAAATCACATGCTCCCCTTTACACCAGCCCCAAAATACACAAAAAAAAACCTCCTGAACTCAAAACTCAAAAAACTAACCCAAAACCAACAAAAAACCCAAACAAACAAAACACAAGCAAAACCAAAATAAAATTGAAACCTACAACATCGTTTGCAAGTTGTCATTTTACTAGAGATATTATCTTAGGAAAAGATTTAAAGAATATAATTAAAACAGTTTGCAAACTCTTGAGAGGAATCAGGAGGAAAAGTCACAGGACTGTGTCAAAAACCATTTCCTGATTATTTAGGATAAATCAGCCCTCACAGCAAAGTAATTAAATGATTCATAACTGAACATTAGCATTGCCTCTTTTCCAAGGAGTTTTATTCCTCCTTTACTAAATACAAAGACAGCCAGGAAATCATATCTTGTAGGAATATCCACTAATACTTAACAGCTTCCATTCCTCTCTTGCTGTTTTACAAAGCAATTCACTTGTTGCTGTCTTTTTTAAGAAATGGGTGTTTCCTTTATCTCAGAAATAGAGCAAGTGTGAGATGTAGATGCTTTATCCCTCCTACTCCCAGCAGTCTCTGTAGATAAAAATTAAATAGAAATAGATGAAGTCTTTCTATGTCACAATCTGCTTTCATGCAGCAAAAAGTCCCCAGTGATGAAAATCTTTGCTAGAAGAATGGGTCGTACCCCCACCATTTTCCTCAGCTAGTCTAAGGGTCCTTTAGCCTTGAACAAGTCAAAAGAGAAGACTTTCATGACTGCAATATTAGCACTATAAGGGAAATCCAAGCTTGCTCATATTCTTCTCATGAGCCATTAATCTAATTCTCTTTCATTCAGCTTTGCTGAAAGATACAGATCATATTTTACATCACTTTTTCGTAAAATGCCATAATTCAAGCTTGACTGAAGCCTAGGCTATAAATTCTAACTCGGTGTTTCTCAGCTTAGGTCAGTTGAGCAGCATTTACACATTTGTAACTGTTAACACTGCAGCTGCTAAAGGAAGGAGGAGATTGGTTCATAACAGATGCCCTTTCAGGTTCCCTTTATTCCAGCAGAGAAGCTGAATACTGCCAGCAGCTTACAGCCCTATTGGGCAATATTGTAATTTGGACTGTTACCTTCTACCGAGAAAGCATTCCACACCTTCTGACACTATGCATTAAAAGCTCTCTAGAACACTACTGTGGTAATTAAGAGGCATGAAACATTCTGTTAAGTAACAGTCACTTCTGCTGAGTAGCTGTTTAGGAAAAACACCAAAGGTTATCTAGCATTTCAAGAACAAAACAAACAGGGTTGTTGGTGTCACTTTGGTAAGAATATAGCTACAAGATATAAGTGTAGATGCCAAAACTGATTCTTTGATTACCTTCTTTTTAAAAGGAAGTTTAAGGAAATAATTCATAACTGATGATAACTTTGCTTGAGAGATTTTGCAGCATGTTTAAAATCAAGGTGGAAAATGTGTCAAAATGATTTTACTCAATGTAATCATAATCCATAGAAAGATGACTTCTTGTATTTTGTACATAACAGCACAGAAAGGATTAGGAGTAGGACTCCTCATCTTCTGTAGCCTGCAGGCTACAGTAAGAGCTGGAGCATTTCTCTATTGGTCCACACCATGAGAAATCTTTCATTTCCTTGCTCCAGCTCCTTTGGGTTTGAACAGCTCATGCTTCTGTATCTAAGAGGATGTTTTACCTTAACATACAGAGTCAAATCTTCAGGCACATTACACTGAGATTTGCAGTTTGTCAATTGAAGATTCATTAATGAATGTCTTCTGATTACAACTTTCCTGTAAACATGAAAAAACCCAACCACTAGGAAGCACCATAGAAATTCTTTGCTAAAAAGCACCTAATTCTACATAAGCATTATTTTCTTCTAATGTCCTGGTAAAAAAAAAAAAAAAAAATTAGCTCAGGTCTACTCAGAGGTGCACACCGAGATCCTTGTGAAACATGCAGAGGCATCTATTTTTTAAGGCTACTGGAGAATACAGAAATGTCTTACACGTTTCCATCTGGAATTGTTTTTAGAAATGCCATCTAGAGGGGCAACACAGAAACATGCTGTCAGAGAATAAGCAGCATCTTTATGTGAGGCAATTATTTCTCCAAATAAAGCCCAATCTCTGAATGGCTGGTAAACAAATGGGGTAATTGCGAGTATAAATATTGATTTGGGAACAGAGGCAGCTTCAAAATAAGCAAAACTTATCTCAAGCAGTCAGTGTGTGCACTCTGCAGAGTAGAAGCATGAATAACTCTAAGCAAATGTTCAGTGGAGCTCTATATGTGAATTCCAAATACACAGTCTTAGTAGCAGTTCAGAGAACTGATCATCATGACTTTTTTAATTGCTCCAGCGGTATTTAGTAGAAGGTGTTATTAAAGCAAATCAAGTCCAGAAAGCTCTTTGATCCACATTACTTATACCAGAAGATGCACTAAATGACATGAAGATAGTAGTGCACAGAGGGAAAGTAAACCTTAGTTACCAACTAGCAGTACAGCTATTTGACATTTTACAAAACTTTTTAGAAGGTTTTATTGTAAAATGGGAAGATCTAAGGAAGTAATTAAATATTCTTAGCTTATGGGGCAATTTTAATTAATTAAATTTAACCTTTTTGTTAGAAAAATGTTGCTTTAATTTTGAAATTGTAAATTCAAGGAGAGCATGGTGATGGTATTTCCTTTATTTGTTCAAGTACCATTAAATTGCTTTGATTACAAGTAGTAAATTTAATTACCAGCTATGACAGTGAAATGGTAAAATGTAGCCTTCTCAAAGGACAAAAGCTGGTCTATGAATGTGGATTTTTTTTGTCCACATGGTATATTCTAGACAGCTCACAAGCAAAACAAGATGGACTATAACAATTAAATAGCAGAGAGCTCTCAACCTAAATGTTAGTGAAATAATCCTTTGGCTGAAGCACTAGTAACCACTTGGTTTTAAACCAGACATTTTCAATTAGACAGTATTCAGTCCCTGTGGTTAGAGCACATTGAGTGGCTGACAACTATGATATCCAGTGTATCACTGGATGGTCACATTTGGTAAGAAGTTATGCCAAGATACAAGGGCATATCTGTAAAGAGCCTAATCCTGCAAGGTGCTGAGCCTCCTGGAGTGCAGAACATTTTATGCCTGCCATGGCTGAGGTCAAAACCCATAAATTTTTCTATAGACACTGAAACAACTCTCTGAAACCACTTGAAAACATAGCACTTGCAGAGGAACATGTTTTCTCCACAAAATCTGCATGCAACATCGGAGTAAATTGCCATTGGAGAGGGATAAAGTGAGATAGGTCAAAATATGGTGCTTGCTTTATTCCCTGCAAGCATTTCAGTCTCTGGATATGTGATAGGTTATGTTTTCAATCTGTCTTTCCACAATATTTTATTTCTTATGTAAATGAGATCCAGATGTTATCTGGACTTTACCCACTTCTCACAGTTCTAGTCTCATTTCAAAGCATTCTGTCTCAGGATACTTGAAAGAGAAGATAATTTTCCCAGAGGATAACAAAACCTGATGTCCTTGCAGAAGGAATGGGAATTTTGAAACAGGCTTCACTATGATGTGAGTCTTTGAAGTAAAGGCCACATCCATCTGCCATGCCTGCTGCTATCTGTTATGCCTGATAATTCAGTTACTGGTTGCTGACACAATTTACAGCCACCTCTGCTTTCCTACATTAGTGTCATGGGTTCAGCAGTAGCTCATGCTCTGCCAGGGAGGAGGGAGAGATAGGGCGCCTGGTCTGGGCTAGTCGGGGAGGTATTCCATACCATAGCACGTCCTGCTCGGGGAGGGGACTGGAAGCTGGCCGGGAGGGAAGGAGTTAACACGCCGGGCTGAGCTCAGGGAGGCAACAGGAAGTGTTCTCTGGGGCTTTCCGGCTGCTGGCCTCGTGGCGGCGGGTGGTATCGTATTCTCTCTCCCTGTTTGTCTCCTCTAACATTGATTTGTTATTGGTACCGGTAGTTATTTCTGTTATACCTTGATTGCTGGACTGATTTTACCTCGATCCGTGGGAGTTGTATCCCTCCGGCTCTCCTTCCCATCCCTCCGGGAGTGGGAAGGTGAGGGGGGGGGGAAGGGAAACAGAAGGGGAACTGTGCAGATTTAGTTTAAACCGTTTTTATCTCAATTCGTGGGGGCTACATTCTTTGGATTCTTCTCCCTAACTCTCCGGGACTAGGGGGACTTGATTTAAACCACGACATCAGAAAAGCAGGAAAAAAAGAAAAATGAAATGGAATGCATGACATTCACATATATGAGGTTCAGGTCGTGTAAGTTTGTTTTCTAAGAGAAGAAAAAAAGAGGCTCAATTTTTTCCTCATTGATTAAATAAATGAAATTTTACAACAGTCTGTACCTATGAAATTAATACCAAAGTGGCAAAAGTTTTGTCATTCTCTATAACAAAAATCCCAAATTGTGATGTGCAGTCACAAAATCACAAAATTATGACAAGAAAAGCACAACAAAACCCTCTTGAGAATAAGAAGACATAATGCTCAGTACCTGCTCTTGGGCATCCTGGAGCACACCTCACAGAGTGTGAACATCCAGACACTGCTCCCACAGCTGAAGAGCCAGGACAGAAAACTCATGTTGGGCATCTTCCACACATGGTGAGCTGTGCAACAACACCAACAGCATTGCGCTCTCTCCTTCCTTTCCCACCTCATATTCTACCTGCGTAGCCACCTCTCCTCTCTGGTGATCATTCTTGTACATCTTGGAGAACAGCTCACAGAGGGTGAACATCTGACCCTGCTCCCACAGCTGAAGAGACAGGACAGAAAGCTGGTGCTGGGCATCTTCCAGATGCTGTGAGCTCCACAATGGAGCCATCAGCACTTCTCTCTCTTCTCGCTTTTAACCTCAAACACCATCTGCATGCCTGCTTCTCCTTGTTGGTGCTCGCTCTCGGGGCGTCCTGGAGCGTGGCTCACAGAGTGCAAATGCCTCAACCCTGCTCCCACAGCCGAAGAGCCAGGACAGAAAGCTGGTGCTGGGCATCTTCTACACATGGTGATTTCCACAACGGTGCCAACAGCATTGGTCTCTTTCCTCACTTTCTCACCTCAAACTCTCTCTGCATACCTGCCTCTCCTCTCTGGTATCTTGCATTGTGGCTCACAGAGTGTGAATGTCCAGACCCTGTTCTGTATCTAAGAGGATGTTTTACCTTAACATACAGCTGAAGAGAGACGACAGAAAGCTGGTGTTGAGCATCTTCTGGCTGTGGTGAGCTCCGCAATGGTACCACCAGCATTTCTCTCTCTCCTTATTTTCCCACCACAAAGTCCAACTGTGTACTGCCTCTCTTCTCTGATGCCTGCTCTAGGGTGTCCTGATGGAAAAAGACTCTTGATTTCCTCAAATCATTTTGGTGCATCCTAAATATTTGAAACTTTGGAAAAATCTCAAAAATACAGCAAAGCAAACTAAACAAGACCCAGGGAAAGAACAAGCTAGGGAAGTGGCTGAAATGGCAGAGCTTAGTCAGAGAACCTGTAATTAAAACTTGTGGAGGAATGCTCCCTTGAAGGAGACACTTGAACCTATACTGACTGTTTTAGTTGAGAGATCTTTATCCAATGGATATCAGATTTATGGCAGTGCTAAGAAATACTTCTAGAAATGTAAGTGTGGAGTTATGCATAAGAAGATTGTGGGTGAGGATAAAGCAACAAGTTTTAAACATTTGTCTTCTGAAAGGGCTGTATAAAAGTCTTACGAGGCAACTGTGCTGCAGGCCATGTTGCTGTAGGGTTTATCTTAGGAACTTAGATGGTATTCTATTTTTGTGAAGAGAGGCTGTCAACCTAATCATAAACATGAACATCCAAAATTATTTGCAAGGCCTCAGTCAACTTCACTGCTTGCATTTGTTTTCCATGTATCCTACCACTGAAGTGGGGATGAGGGTTGGTTAATTCTACATCTTAATCACTAATTATATGTTGTTTATGTGTTGTTTTAAGGAAGAGTTCAAAGAAGAAGATACATCTGTCTCTCAGGTAAGTCACACCAGACATGTGCCAGCATGTATAAAGGCATTTTATTAAGAAGCTGTTAATCATGCAAGTTTATGTAGCTTTGTTAGTGAGATGCATCCTAAAAAATGGTGCTGTCCCATTGTTGTAGCAAGCTGATAACCTCTTAGAAGTGAAAATATGCACACTTAAGATTTAGGGGAGATCTAGGAAACTGATGCTGGATTTGAGTGTGCTTTCAGCCAAGGTGAGTGATACATGTCTGACTTAAGTGCCTGGATTTAGGATCTTTTGCATGCTCTGGGATGCTTTGCATTTTTGCACTGACCTTGTTTCTGCTCCACCTTCCACCTCATGAAAGGTCTTAGCCTCATTAGTTAAGGAGTTGTCTTGAGGCTAGCACCATTTCAGGGAAATCAGTATCACCCATCCAGATGCTTTCCTCCCTACCTGTATTTCCCCATATTCCCAGCTGCCTCCTCAGAGGCTCAACTTGTTTCCTGCTTCACTCAAGTACTCTAAGGGTGTCTCACTGCAACGTAAGGTCCACACCAGTCCTAGTGCTGCTGCGAATCATTCTTATAAATCCTTGTGGAGTGGCAGGAGGTGCTTCACTTTCCAGGGCTGCCTGGACACAACCGGCTCTAGGGTGGCAGCAGCTTGGGTCAACTCAGTGGCCAAGTTTTATGTTGGATCCAGTACCACCACCTCAGGGGTATTTGTGCCTTCTTGGGACTTGCAAAGTTATATAAGCTTAGTGGCCATGTCTCACTGAAACCTACACCAGTAAAAAATGTCTACATTGAGATCTGCCAAGGTTCATAGATGCTTGCTGAAACAAGGGGAACACAAAATGGAATTTATAAACCTTTAGAATTAGTTTTAAGCAATGTTAAGTTCAATGGCTTTGTAACAGTAGCAGTGGAAAATTACTGAGGTGCATAATACATAGAAAAAATAGAGTACAGCTAGAGAACATACTGGCACAAGATAAATCGTTATAGTTGATGTGGTCTTAAGAAAAACAGTCTAGAAAAACAGGACGCAGGGATAAGGAGTATCTGGGAATAGCAGGTGTCTGGGATAGGCTGCAGGTAAACTAACTGATAAGTAGGAGGATAGGGGGATTATTATGTCTCTGGTGCTAGTGAACCAATTAAACTGCTATAAGCATCTACTGCGCGTGCTTCAAAGGCTGCCAGAAGTGATGAAGATTGTTGGAAGAAGTAAACGACCCTCAGAGACCACCACCACAATTCTGTACGCATGCGGAGAGCTTTCTAGAAAATGATGTAATCCATACGTAGCCTCATGAATATGTATGTATGCCCAGGGACTATATGAGGATGGCTTGTGTAGCAATAGAGAGACACACGTTAGGAGGAGTTATCCCCCGTGTCTCCCGGCGCCGCAATAAAGAATACCTGCTTGTCAGCTTCAAAACTTTGTTGGCAAGTTTGTTCCTGGAGTTTTCTCCGAATCATTGCATATGTATTTAAGACCCTAATAGCTTTGAAAATTTAACTGCTAACACTGAACAGCATGCAAGGGTACAGTAGCCTACATCTGTTTAAAATATAGCTGTGACTGATGTTGGTATCTGATTGTGTCTGTCATTCTCTATTAGTTATTCTGTGCCTGCAGTGCAGCTTAGCCAAAACCAATACTTACTGCTATTTATTACGAGAAAGGAAATGTCTGGTGTTGCTGTGATGTTGTTCCTTAAGTTCTTAACATACAGTGTCTTAGAAAACACAAGTTTTCTATGGAGTTGAAGACTTCTGTTTCAGTGGGGGTATAGGACTGCTGTGGCCTGTCTTTGCCCTCTTGCCCTTAGGTTCCTAATAACCGTAGCGCTTGGATGGGTTTCTTATAACATTCAGGCAAATTTTCAGAGCTGTTTAGGGATGGGACCTGATGAAATCCATCTGCGGGTCCTGAAGGAGCTGGCGAATGAAGTTGCAAAGCCACTGGCCATCATATTTGAAAAATCATGGCAGTCAGGTCAAGTTACTGATGACTGGAAAAAGGGAAATATAAGCCCCACTTTCAAGAAGGGGAAAATGGATGACCCAGGGAATTGCAGTCCAGTCAGTCTCACCTCTGTGCCTGGCAAAATCTGGGAGCAGATTCTCTTGGAAGGCATGCTAAGGCACATGAAAAACAGCAAGGTGCTTGGTGACAACCAGTATGGCTTCACTAGGGGGAAATCCTGCCTGACCAATTTGGTGGCCTTCTATGATGGGGCTACAGAAATGATGGACAGGACTGGAGCAGTTGATGTCATCTACCTGGACTTGTGCAAAGCGTTCGACACTGTCCCACATGACATCCTTGTCTCTAAATTGGAGAGATGACAATTTGATAGGTAAACCTCTCGGTGGATAAAGAACTGGCTGGATGGCTGCATGCAAAGAGTTGTGGTCAATGGTTCAATGTCCGTCTGGAGACCAGTAACGAGTGGTGTCCCTCAGGGATCGGTGTTAGGACTGGTCTTGTTTAATATCTTTGTCGCTGACATGGACAGTGGAATGAGTGTGCCCTCAGCAAGTTTGCCGATGACACCAAGCTGTGTGGTTTGGTTGATATGCTACAGGGAAGGAATGCCATTCAGAGGGACCTTGACACACTTGTGAGGTGGGCTGATGCCAACCTCACAAAGTTTAACCATGCCAAGTGCAAGGTCCTACACCTGGGTCGGAGCAATCCCAGGCACAGCTACAGGTTGGGCAAAAAGGAAATTCAGAGCAGCCCTGCAGAGAAGGACTTGGGGGTGTTGATGGGTGAGAAAATGAACATGAGCTGGCAGTGTGCGCTTACAGCCCAGAAAGCCAACCGTATTCTGGGCTGCATCAAAAGAAGTGTGACCAGCAGATCAAAGGAGGTGATCCTGCCCCTCTACTCTGCTCTTGTGAGACCACACTTGGAGTATTGTGTGCAGTTCTGGTGTCCTCAACATAAAAAAGACATGAAACTGTTAGAACAAGTGCAGAAGAGGGCCACAAGGATGAAGACGAAGGTGACTATTTTCGAAATGTGGTATTAATGTATAATATAAAAGGGTGCATCTTCACTGATGTCAGTGAATTTGCTTCATGTTCCACAAGGGGATAAAGATTGGCCAAAAGTTATGGGAAGCTTATGTCTGGCTTCAAGGAAACCAGGAAATTCATGGGGCTTTAAATTATGACTCACTGCAATATTCAGTATGTGTGATTTTTGGCATGAGTCAGCAGTAAATATGAGTTGAAAACAGAAGCACAAATTATAGGGTAAATAATTCAGGTGAAAGAAAGGTCTCATTATGCACACATAGCAAAACAAATGGAAGTAGAACCGCAAAATACAATTGCTGGGAAGAACAACATGAGTTTGGAGCATTCACTGCTAAAATTGTGGACATGATCCTCCTGGATGATACCTGAGATCAGAGAGGCACATTCATCTCCTTTGTTTGTGTGCATTGATCAGTAAATCATGTAAGACTGCTGTGCATGTCAGAGGGGGCTTTCTGGTCCATGGCTGCTGGGTTAGAGGATATAACCAGCATTGTGCTCCTTAGGAAGATGATCCGATAAATGTTTGTGGATTGACTTTTAAAACCTTTCTTTATTTACCTTTTTTTTACTGGTAGGTTCTTCATGCACAAGAAGAAGAGAACTTCATACTAAATTGTTTTTCTCCTCTTTCACTTTGCATTTTATTCCATATTTAAATATATAGGTTTGGCTGATGACATAAGGCAGTGCTTATTTCCTATTCTATAGATAAAGTGCTATCTGAAGAATGTTCTTGCATGTCATTTGATAGGATGATGTTTTTAATTTCTGGCACAAAACAGAGTCAAGATAGTCTGAAGAGATAAATTTGTCTAGCAGTGTAACTGAGTTATATGACTTCTACTGGCTTCATTTAGAATTAGGAGGACCTTCAGAAATCAACAGGTCCCTTCCACAAGTGAGGTGAAAATCAAGGCAAATAGCACAGTGGAACCATTAGCACAGTGAATTCTCTAGCTTGGGCATCTTTCAGTTCCTCTTGGAGCTTAGAATGCTTTGGCTTAATGTGTACTAGGCTTTTCACAGTGGGGAGATGTATCGCTGGTGTAGAATCATAGAATCATATAATAGTTAGGGTTGGAAAGAACCTTAAGATCATCCAGTTCCAACCCCCCTGCCATGGGAAGGGACACCTCACTCTAAAGCATATCACCTAGGGCTCTATCCAACCCAGCCTTCAACACTGCCAGGGATGGAGCATTCACAACTTCCTTAGGCAACCCATTCCAGTGCCTCACCACCTTTACAGTAAAGAACTTCCTCCTTATATCCAATCTGAACTTCCCCTGTTTAAGTTTTAATCTGTTTCTCCTTGTCCTATCACTACAGTCCCTAATGAATAGTCCCTTCCCAGCATCCTTATAGGCCCCCTATAAGGACCTCTGTAGACCCAGGAGTAGAGGAGGACAGCTTGCAGTGTTCATCAGGGTGACCAATGGTGAGCTGTTGCTTCAAGATTGCTGCTTTTTACAGTGTGATGATTGGAAAACAAGAATTCCTTGACGTCTCCAGCGAATGCTGGTTTGAAATGCAAACTGGACTGTGTTTAATTTTTATATGGAATAGTTCTACTTATTAAGTTGCTTGTTTTCTCTGGAAGCTAATGTGTGGGATAATGGGGTGAAAATTCCTGTAGCTCACTCCATTAAATGACTGCTGGACAGCTTAAGAAAATGTGGTTTAAGGGTCAATTTGGAAAGTAACTTAGACCAGAAATTTCCAATATCAGCTGTGGTTTAGATACAGTTGAAATAAGAACAACACATCTAAATTCAATTGTACTTGCATTGGCCAAGTAGTAATCTTAGAGTAGATGTAAACAATATATGTTGGAGACTAACAAGCCATATCCTGAAAGAAAATTATAACTGATATAGACAAACTGGGGAAAAATCTGGTAGTGGTTACAAGCAAGCACTGGTCTTCACTGTCCCGCTTGATAAATAATCCTGAAGGAGTGTTAGCAGCATTAGTAGTAGCAGCATTTAGCCATCTGGCTTGGCTTCTGGGGAGGCTTAAAAAAAAAGAGAAAGAAAAAATACCACTCTTAGTGAAACTGCATCCATTGAAATCATAGGAGATGTTTCAGTTCCTTCTGTGCAGTGCTCCCTGCACTTGGATCTCATTTGTTGTTTTAATTTCAAAGGGCAGACGTTTTCTTGATATTCATGGACCACTGGAAGTCCATGAAGACCTAGTTAATGGTCAATTCAAGTTACCATGCATCAGCTTAACCATACTGGTGACCTGCAAGTAACCTTAAGGTGACTTCAGACTTACAAACCTTTGTCCTGTATCATTGGTGGCTGCACCTTCAAGCTTGTGTTGCCCACTCCACTGTGGACAAAAAAAACCCATAACTGTTTCTGTCTCTTGTGTAGTAAAATCTACTGTCTTTACTGTTTTATTGACTTGGAATGGTAAATATGAGTGTTGATCTGGCAAAAAAGCCTCTTGCTCATTCTTTACTGAGTGGATATTTATGGATTACTCTGATTAAATGAGTCTTTGCTGTAGCTTCCTGTCCCGGTAAGTGCATTTCCCACTCTTTCTGTTTGTGTCTTGCACTGATAAACTCTTCTCACCTTGTGTCTGTTTTAAACAGCATAATGTTCGCAACTTATCAACTTAAGTGTAAAGTGTCAGCTCAGTACATCTGATTTTTTCTACCGTCATTTCTTCCTGAAATTTAGCCTTCTTCATTCTATAAGAAAATTAAGCTAAGGATGAAAGTTTTAATTTCTGAGCAAAGGTTTTTTTTTTCCCTTTTCTTTGTGCTAACTGCTAGAACTAAAACTGCCTTGAAATTCATAGTTGGTAGTATTTCTCTGTATGTGATTCATACCATAATCAAGCTGACAGGCATCAGTGGAGCACTTGCAAGTTTATGCTTGGAATTAAGTCCAGTAAAATGTTTCTGCAGTCTCCTGGTAATTTCTTTTAATCAATGTAAATGACGTAGCACAAATCCATTGTAACTACTGTGGAGCTGAACCAAATTAGATGATATGATTGAGGCTGAATGTTTCCAATGGTGGGTTTTTTTTGTAAGAAATGAGAGGCAGGCTGTGAATGTTCATCATTTCATGAGTGAGTTTCTACTCCTCTAGAGAAGAGACCTGTTTCTACTGTTCAGTGTTCCCCATTAGGCTGTTTACAATCTGTTCAAAGTGATTATCAACTACTATTCTAATACAGTAGTCATGAGTTAGTATTCTGTTTCTGTGTACTTCAGTGCAAGCATAGGCATATCAGGATTGCACTGTTGAGCATCTGTATCTGGTAAAGCCATGCTTTACTAAACTCTGCAGTGGCTCACCTCCCCCCTTTTGTTTACACAGAGAGAAACTGAGGTCCATGTTCACTCATCTAAGCTGAGTTATTTCAGATTTATACTGGTGAGATGGGAACAAAAATAGCTGGCTTGTGCTTTAGGTGTTGCACTCGATAAACTCTTCAGCCTCATTTATCTGAAAAGTGCCAATCAAACAGCAGAGGCCAGGGCATGAATATCAGGCTGCTTCATGGGGAACGGTTGTGCAAGGCAGCCCATTCTACAGGACCTCTGTGTACATGTACCTAAATTTAGCTACTACAGCTTATCTAGGTCACAGTGAAAATGATGCTGTGGTACTTTCACGGGTGTTTTTCTTGAGTGACTTTTGCTAGGCAAAGAACTTTGGTTTGGCCCATAGCTAAATATGTTGTCTTTCAGCAAATTGGGCTATAAAGTTTGGGAATTGTAGCAGACTGTATCCATCACTTGGAAGGAAGGACAACTTGTTATTCCATGATTAGATGTGAGGAAATAAAAATCAGTTAAGAATAAGGATTCCTAAATTTTTCCATCCTGGTAAACACTAGCAGCTGATAGCAGGAACTTTCTGCAAGGCTTTTTTGCTGCTTTGTGTGCAACACATGGGAACTTGTGGGTTATTATAAAACTCTGTGTAGCCATCCCATTAGAGAGAAGTAGAGCTAGTGTACTTTACCTGTAATAAGAGTGGTAAGCCAACCGATGTCCAGTAGATGACAGCATTGCACTCTGTAACTTCATTTTCCGGGGGTGGTTTTGCAACTGTACTGTTTAGACTGATAGGAGTCTGCCAGCTAAGGACTAATCTAAGGCCACTTCTAAAATGTTTTGAAATATAGGTCTTAGTAGTTTATGATAATAGGGTATTGTTTCAGATTCAGGGCTTTCACATGGAAAATACCACTGTGCTGCATAAGAAAATATACTAAAAAGCAACGGGAGTACACCTAAATCTTTCCTGTTAACTCTGTAAGTAATTGCTTTAGGACAGAAGAAAGCTGTTTGATAAAATTGTTCTTATTTGTAAAAAATATTAGCAAATCACTTACTTAAAGATGTAAAAGTTCAAACTGGAATCATATGTGTAGAGCTGTAAGTAGCTTCCTGCATATTACATCTTTCAGACTACAACACTCCACACTCTCTACTTTAGAGAGAAATATACTGACTTTCTTAGTCCTTTTTGTACCATACCTTTTAAGCAACATGCAGCCTGATTATCAGCTTCCATGACTAAGCAGCTGTACAAGCAGATGCATCCTCGTTAAAGGTTATGGGTAGTCTTTGATAGTCTTCAAGGGTTCAGATGCAACAGGCAATTTTTGTTTGTGAGAACTCAGTTAAGGATACTGCATTGTATACAAAGCACATGGTTGATTGTACATTCAATCCAGTCAATTTATAGCAATTATGGCAAAATTGGAGGGGTTCACCCTGCTTGTCCCACTGTCCACATTGATTCATTAGAGTGCCAATAAGAAATGAAAGCTGCTCCTGCTACAAAAGGAAAGGTGTGAATTCAGAGACCTTTTCAGAAAATGATGCTTCTAGCTTCAGATAGGTGTCTGTCTATAATGCACTACTATATATATAATCCTGAACTGCATAAGAGATTTAATTTTTCATGTGTTCTGTAGGAGAGAACATAAAGCTATTCTTAGGTTTGGCACAAGACACACTTTGAAAGTGCTGCATTACAACCAGCAAGCACTGATGTAAATGGCAACACAAAGCACAAGGCAATAATAAATGGAAACTGGGCTGACCATTGCAGTTCAGGAAGTGGTTAAAAAGCATACTTGTTTTGTAGATCATGCCCCTGGAATTGTTGGGTAGAAAACAGGCATACCTATAGGTCTTTAGGAAGTGTTATGCACTATTTCAGAGTTGGGCTTCAGAGTAAATAAAGAAACACTCATCTTTTCCCTCTCCTGTGTTTTTGTTTTCCTGCAGGACAAAATAGCATCAAAAGTAAAACTGAAGCACAGACTGAATTTACAGGTTTACACACTGGTACAATTCTTCCTTTTGTCACACAAGTGAACCACTGTGACAATTCCGAATTACTCTGGCTTTTGTAGGTGCGAGGTTATTTTGCAGAGATGAATGAATATACACTGTCAAGATGTGACCACCTCAATATTCTGGAACAAATGGAGCATATGCAAATTTCACTTGAATAAGAGACTTTCAGGATGTGCAGTAGGATAGGAATTGATATTTTCAATTGAGAGGGTTCCTTATACTAGTCACATCCTCAGAAAGTGGTCTGGTGGTCAGAGCAGTCTAATGCACTAATTTTTCATTGTATTTCAGTTTTCTCAAACTGCACAAAGCCATCAGTGGACATAAGGAGTGTGTTATGTAGTAGAAGTGTGTGTCAAGGGACTTTCTGTACTATCTGGATTCCTCTTGCGACTCAAGGAGAGGAATAAGAATTAGAATTTCCTGTCTTTATCAGCAGTTAAATGGAGCTTGCATAACTCTGTTTAAAACAAAAATTAAAAGCAAGCCAAACAAGAAAAGCTTGGTTAATGTTGCAGGAGTAAGTACTTTGAAAATATTAGCAAACTTAATATTTTATCCTTTAAAGGTGCATTGAGAGACAGATTCACTGCTCTGTGTGCACTTTTTGTTAAAGGGTGTTATTTGGGATATCTCATCTTCACCACATTTTAAAGCTTTGACATGAAGATTTTGGGTACTTTCAGAAGAGTCATCCTTTACGCTCTGTTTGCTAAAGTTACAGGCATAGTACTGTTGTATTCTCATGAAAGCATGCAAGGAAGCAATGTGTGCTTTGTAAAAAGAAATTGGTATTGTTTTGCATAGCAACATCCCCTTTCCCCAAAGCATGGAGGGGTTTGGAGCTCTTAACTATATCTGCCCCTTCCAAAGGGCTTGCAGAAAGCCAAATAAATGTCAGGAAGTTTTTTGGTCTTGGAATTAAACCACACAATCCATTTCCCATGTCTCTTTGGGTATGCAGTTTGTGAGATAAGTCACTTTTTCTAAAAGATCATTCATAAATCATTTCAGAGTGTTGACACAAAGCACATATTAAAAAAATAACAAGCACTCTTAAAATAAAAACCAAGACAAACAGCAACAAAACCCTACCAGCCACACAAGTCAAGTCTCACTGAGAGACTGTCTTTCCATCTATGAGGATTGTTTTCCTTATTTATGTTGGAATAAACAAATCTGAAGTGCAGCTGCTCTGCACAGCTTCAGCTGCTGGGATTTTGCCAGAAAGAATGTTCCACTATATATCGATCTGGTTTTCAGTGACATTTTGCAGCAAGAAGAGTTGTATCACAGAAACAGTAGGCTGCACTAAATCCTTGTGTCACACTATAAAGTGTATCCTGAATTTGAGATAATATCTTCCTGGTATCTAATATGCACTTCTCTGTGCTTTTCCAGAATTGGATGACACACTTGATTCTGGTCTGCTGGAAGGACTATATTTTTGTCTTTTAATGAAATACTGGATTTTGTGACTCTGGTCTTCCAGAGGATATTATAAGCTGCTTAAATAATCTGGTTCATTTTTGAGATACAGAGCAGCACTCTCTGAGGAAGTGAGTGGAATGTGGGGGTGATACAGGGGTAACCTGTACAGGGGGGTAATACAGAGAAATTGTACAAGGGGGTTAGAGGAATTCCTTTGCTTAAACAAAAGTATTGTCTGTCGTAAATACCTAACATGCCAAGGCGTTAACTACTGATGAGGGGGAGAAGCAGATGCTTAGTTCTACTATAAGGGACAAAAGCAGATGCTTAACTCTACTGGCAAGGGACAAAAGTAGATGTTTGGTTCTACTGATAATCGGGGAAGATGCAGACTGGGCACCAAACAAACCCTAAGGCCATGTGTGAAGATTAAAAGGTGAAAAGTTTAAGAAGAGGAAGACTCATTTACTTCATCTTGAAGACCCCTACTCACAAGAGGAAGACTCATTTACTTCAGCTTGAGACCCCCGCCCATGACCAAAAGGGGCACTGCGCAGGTGCAAAGGACCTTCTAGCTCATTATAATACAAAGCAGGGATAGATAATGAATATGTATAGGCGTATCGAGTAACCTAATGCATATGTATACCATAAGAGAATAAATGTAAAGGGAGAACAACCCTGAGGTGTGCATGCTTTGGAGGAGCATGCACCTCAGAGCTGAATAAAAGCATACCTACCTACTTTACAACTTTAATGAGTTGTGGAGTCTATCCACACATCAGGGGTATCTAGCAGCTCCCCAGCTTTCCGCTGTAGCTGACATGGTTGATGCAGTAATTAAGGACTGATCCAGATGACTTTGGATGATACTCATTGCACCACGGTGGTGATGCGCGGATAGACTCCACAACTAGTTAAAGTTGTAAAGTAGGTATGCTTTTATTCAGCGCTGAGGTGCATGGGGATAGCTCCTGCAAAGCATGCACACCTCAGGCTTGTTGTCCCTTTACACTTATTCTCTTAAGGTATACATAGACATGAGGTTGCTCAATCCGCCTATACATATTTATTATCTATCCCCGCTTCGTATTATAATGAGCCGGAAGGTCCTTTGCACTTGCGCAGTGCCCCTTCTGATCATGGGCAGGGGTCTCAGGATGAAGTAAATGAGTCTTCCTCCTGTGGGCAGGGGTCTTCAAGATGAAGTAAATGAGTCTTCCTCTTCTTAACCTTTTCACCTTTTAATCTTCAGACATGGACTTAGGGTTAGTTGGCGCCCAGTCTGCTTCTCCTGCCACTTATCAGTAGGAACAAACATCTGTGTTTTTGTCATGGTCTTAAGGCTTGATCGCCCAGTCTGCTTCTCCCCGGCTTATCAGCAGGACATTTCATCTGCTTTTGTCAGCAGAACTAGCATCTGCTTCTTCCCCTCCAGCAGTAATCAATGCCTTGGCAAGGTGGCAATGGCAGATACTTAGGACAGACAATACTTTTGTTTAAGCAAAGGAATTCCTTTAACTCCCTTGTACAATTTCTCTGTTTTACCCCCCTGTACATTGGTTACCTGTGTATCAGTGGCAGTTCTTGATGAGTAGCTGAGCGTGGAATATCAGTTCCATGTAGAATGCTCAGCATTTAGGAGTTATGTACTTTTAGTATGACAGGAGATGCCAACAGTTTCCTCCTTCATACTCCTAAAAAATTAATTCATGTTTGATTTGGGTTTTTTTGTGGGTTTGTTTGGTGTTTTTTAATTGCAAATAAGCCTGAAGGCAATGAGTTTGATCCTTGTTTGCTAAAAATCTTCTTTCACAGTCAATTATATGCCATTGTTGCTTACATTTCCTGAATACAGAGCAAGTGTTCTTCATTTGCATGTTCAAGAAAACAGAATAAAAGTTGTTTTTTTCATGTGTTACAGCCCTGTAATTGTTATTTGCATATTGTATACATTTTAGAAGCAACCAATTCAGATACCTATGTAAAACACAAAGACTCCCTTGGACTCTGTTTACTTTTATAGGGTGGATAATTTAAGAATTGTTTCATTTTAAAGGATTAACAGCTTCAAGAAAGTGTTTTCTAAGAGCTGATTTTGTTTTCCAAGCAGGGAAAGTTGGCTGGCAGACTGGCTTTCAAAACACTTCAACCCTGGTGTACTTTGTAACTTGCTAAAGAAATTATTTCCTGACCTGTGCAGCCAACATTTCTTCTTCAAAATAAAGCTTTTAAAAGCCTGCTAGGAAAACTCTCTCCAGCTTTTGTAAAAAGGAGAGATCCTTATAGCTGCTAAAACTGTGTATTGGTAATTTTAAATGTTTAACATGCTGAAATTGGATAAATATATTCACAAAACTCAATCTGTCTTAGCTTTCTAGACAGAGTAAGTCATAACATTCTGTGATTTTTTGTTGTTGGGTGGTGTGGTGTGTATTTGGCAAAACTGTTCAAGGGTATGAGGAGGAAAGACATGGTCTGTAGGTTATGTTGTAATAGTTGGACTGGTGCAGCTGGTAAAAGCAGCCAAGGTTTCAGGTACCCAAGGCTGGGTGTCCGTGTGTGTGTGTGCATGTGTGCAGGAAGCTTCAGAGCTAAAGGTAAGAGAAACATGATTGATGAGATAGATCATCTCTGTAAGAGGGGCCACCTCGTGCTTCTGGAGCAGAGATGACACTTGAATCAAGGGTGATAATGAGGAGATAGCTCTTCTGGTATGAGAAAGGGTTCTGACGTGTGGAAAGGTGTACAGTTCCTGTTTGGGAATGGGAGAGGCTGTATGCAGGAAAGCGGAAGAGTCATGCTGCATCTTTATCAAGTGGGATGTTCAGTGTCCAGAGCAGCTGGAACTTACTAGGATTGCTGTTCAGTGTAATAATGTGAGGTCATGATGCAATATAATACATGAATCAATGTTACAGAATGAGGAAATCTAAAAGATTTTAAAAATGTCTATATTCTACTCAGGCTTGGTGGAATCGAGCAAGTTACTTATTTCATCCATAGCAGGAAAACTGTAATAATCACTGCTGAAAGAGTCTCTTTGGGACTCTGGTGCTGTGTACAGAAATGGTTTCCATTTCATTCTCATTGAGAGATGAAGAATATGAGTGTTTAATTTTTCAAATGGGGAAAGCAATAACCACATTGAAGGGATCAAACTTTTAAGTGTTAGTTTTCAATTAAAGCTATAGGTCAAGCTTGTTTCTGTATTCCCTCTCATCTTATCTGCAAATATTTTCTATGAGTTGGCTCTGTTAGCTCACTGCTGTAACATCTCGCAAGTACTTAACAGATTTATCTTGGAGCATCATAGCAGAATAAAGACATAATTTTCACTTCTTACTGACTGGGGGGCGGGGGAAGAGGAAAGGATCTTTGTCTTTTTGGACTCAGATATTTAGCATATTAAACTTTTCTAGCAAGAGCAGAACAAGTATAAAAGGTGGTATTTTCTTCAATGTGGGATTTTATTTCTGATTACAACTTCAAAATTTATTGGGTTTGTTTTTGTTTGGTTGGTTTTTTTTTAGGCTGCAGTGTATATAAAACGTGCAGTGGGAAAACCAAAAGTAATATTTCTTACTCTAGAAACTTAGGTTTTTAAAGTTGGACTTGGATAACGCTTTGTATCTTCTGAATCACCTCAGTTACCAGCAGAAAAGCATCTTTATAGCTAAGATTCAACTTCTAAGAGAAAAGTGAGTACTGAATCTCAGTCATGTAGCATGAAAACAGGGAGCATGTATTTAAAGCATATCGCTCTGGAGTTAGTCTTATATTTTATTGTGATGTTTTTAATATCTAGACTGTTTTAAAGTCTTAATAAAACCACACATCTCATCTAAATGCAGGCAGTCTGAAATGCTTATTGTTAGGACTCAGCAGAAATATGGAGCTGAATCTAGTAACATTTCAAGCTTTCTTTATATTATGTCCTTTAATTCATATCTTTGCAGAATATTCCATGAAAAACAAAATAGGAAATGTCTGCATAACTCTCCATTTACATTCTCTGACTTTATGCATAGCCGAGTACAAAACACTTGAAACTGCTTGAGCAGTTTCTACAGTCTGCATGTATATTTCTTCAAGAAGTGTATTTGCATGAAATTGATGACATGCAGATTACAAAGGCAAATCTGGATACCCACACATGTGATCAAGTTGTTTTTTATATATAATAAATTGTACCTAATGCATATAAAGACACAAATAATCTATTTCCATCAACCCACACAAAAATTACATGTAGAAACTACAAGTGATAATATCTTATACTTTTTAAAATAAGTAGTTTTATTTTAAGATAAATACTAGTTTTGCACATGTCAACACACATTTACTTACCTGTCACCTGGGAACAAAGACATAAGGTTTGTATCTACAAGAAGCACAAAGGCACTTATTGGTCATTCAATCAGCTCACTTCCCACCTCCTCTTCTAACAGCAAATTTTCAATAGGATCCTTATGCTCAACAATGCAGGTTTCCCATTATATTTATGATACAAGCAAAACCCCTTTACAATATTTTTCAAATGTAAGATTAACTCATTTCCATGTTCATTAAATTCACCTGAAACTCAACTGTTTGAAATGGAACAAACCACACATTATTTAATAACTCAGGAAATGCTGGTTCATAAACTTTCATTTTATTCTAGAACTTCAGCACAAACCTATTTTAGCTTTCCTTTCTGGGAAAAAGCATTTTTTCCTGACAGATTAGTAAAACACTAACTTCCTGCTAGCAACAGAACAAGCACATAAACACAACAAGCACATAAGACTGGCTAATCCATTTTCATGACAAAGTTATAGAGATTGTTAATAACTATCCATAAAAATCCTGAGCTATTAAAAGTGAAGTTACATTGTACATTTAAAAAAAAAAATAGAAACATAAGTATTATGAGCAACCGACTTACAATACACTTTGTTATAAAAAACCCTGCAAATTGAGATTAAAACCCTGAAGACAGAGGTTTTTTTCCTTTTTTAAAAAAAACAAGATGTAGGGATTAGTTTAGAAAGGATTAGAATTATGGTCAGACAGGGGCTGTAGCAATTTAACAGGTTTGTTAGTTCACTGGTGTTTGAAGGGTGCACTCTAAAGTATAATCATATGCAAAATTATGCTTTCTAAACACGACTTTTACAAAATAAAACAAGTTTTAACACATTTTAATTATTCAAGTATATTTGGGCCCACTTTCTGTCTCATACCGAAACCTCCAAACAGAAAATCAGAGATCTGCTGGTTTGGCGTGGCATGTTCCTGGACAGGCTCACCAGTATTTCCATCAGCTGCTATGTCCAATAGATACACTGTTATCCTGTCAGGATATGGGAAGTTAAAAGCTTATCTTAACAGTGAAATTGTACATTAGATGCCTAATTTGTAATATTGGATACTATAGATTGTATGAAGATAGGCTGAGAAAGTTGGGGCTGTTCAGCCTGGAGAAGAGAAGGCTGCATTGAGACCTCATAGCAGCCTTCCAGTATCTGAAGGGGGCCTATAATGGCTGGGGAGGGACTATTCATTAGGGACTGTAGTGATAGGACAAGGGGTAACAGGTTGTAACTTAAACAGGGGAAGTTTAGATTGGATATAAGGAGGTAGTTCTTTATTGTAAGGGTGGTGAGGCACTGGAATGGGCTGCCCAGGGAAGTTATGAGTGCTCCGTCCCTGGTGGTGTTGAAGGCCAGGTTGAACTGAGACTTGGGTGACATGGTTTTGTGTAAGGTGTCCCTGCCCATGGCAGGGGGTTGGAACTAGATGACCTTAAAGTCCTTTCCAACCCTATCTATTATATGATTCTATGATTCTATATACTACTTTTCATCCCTGCCCCCATCCTGGCGTTGCGTCACAGTAAATCATTGTATATAGAAACTTGTTATACTACTTTCAACCCTTATTGTGATTATACTAGTATTCCTTTTTCATGTATGTGAAATTTTAAGCCACTGCCATCTCATAGCTGCTTGGGATATCACCCATTTCACCCTTCCATTTCATTGAAAACAACAAACCCTCTTCATAAACTTTAAGGAATATGCTCCTTGACAATGTTATGCCACACACCACCCCCTCACCCGTCCCCTCCCCCCCCCCCCCCCCAACGGTTTTGATATTTAATTTCTGACATTTAATTTGGAAATGGAAAGGGGGAACTGCTGCTATGGAAAGCTATGCTGCTCTGAAGTTCCAGAAAATCTTGTCACTGCATACATCTACAGAGCCAAGGGTTTCTCAGAAATAGCAGTAGGGACTTTCTCCGGCTTAGTAAAGCAGCAGATCCAGCTGACTGCCAGAGAAGCTGTGGAGCTTTTCTGTTCCAAGTATTACTCTTCTCTCCCTGCAGTTAAAATCAAAGCGGATGCAACAGTGATTGCTCTAATTCCTGCATTTGCTACAGGCCTCTGCTGCAGATAGGGAAACATAAGGGGGGCTAACTTAATTTTTAGCTTACCATATGTCTTTAAGAGGAAAATTAAATCTTCATATTTAACTGCCATTATTTTACACTTTTTTGTTTTCCCAATAGAATTAAAGCAACTTCCCAAAATCAGTCATTCTATTTTATTCCAGTTCACGTATTTCCTTTCTAGTAGAGAAACTAAGCCAACACACAGTCTCTTATTTTACTGTCAGTGCATGCTACTGGATTTGTCAATGCATATGCTCTACAACCTGGCGCATGGTGGTCTTAAGCAACATCTTTTCTGTGTGTTTTGGTTTTGTTCTTTTTGTCAGCCAGTTCAGGTATTGACAAGGTTTTTAAATTCAGAAAAAGAAACACAGATGATGATTCAAATTATACCATATTGCTTGATTTTAATCTAAATCAGTGGGGGTGCACCACAGTTTTGAAGTCATTTAGGTTTCTGTGTGTATGCATCAGTCATCTCACCTTATCAAACAGAAGAATTCAGCTGAAAACCAGAACCTGCTATTTTACAAGTTTGTAATTCTCAGTAATCCATAACACGCCTGTAACAAACCTGATGCTTACTCATCTGCTCTGTGGACAGTGGTACTCACTGCAAGACTTACTGCTCTAAAACATTTTGGTTTATGTTGTGATTTCATCAATGTAAAAAGCTCTTAAAAAAGCTAATAAATCATCAGTGGAGGTCATGGACTGTCCAGAAGATTAGAAGCAAAATTTGTAGGTTTCCAGTCTCCGAGAGCTGATAATCATTTGCTTGACACTATCTTATATGCACTAGAAGAAAATTTTCAAAGGTCATTTATTCTCTGGCAGAGGAGTTGGTAAGATGTTAAAACAGGCTAACATAAGCCAGAGCTGGCAGTGAATTAGTCTTGTGGTAGGTAATATTTATGAGAGTTCACAAATGTCTGAACAGCCCTGCCAACTTGCTACTTATCCTTTCAGTCCTTGCAAAATTAAAGTTGTTTCTTCAATGTTCTGGCATTTATTGCCTCTACAGAAATATTCATTTCTGTTTATTTTTACAGAAAGCATTTTATCCAGCTTCTACCAGAGAAAGATCATGATGGGATTAGAGTTTCTTCTCCAAATTCTTTTCTTTCCAAAGTCCTCCAGTTATAACTGCAGAATATTCTGGGTTTTAGTCTTTTGGTTTTTTTTTTTCCCCTTTCCTCATTTGACTCCAAGCAAAACTTATTTTCTCATTTCTGTTTTATGCTAACACCAATACTGTATAGTGTTTCTGGCAGTATTTTTTCAGCAATGAGCCTACTGATGTCTAAACCCAAATTCATGGAAAATTCTGCTGGAAAGCCTGAGAAAGATTATGGTTCTGGTTTCTGTATCCAGTGGAAGCATTCTGTGAAAAGCCCAGTGGAGTATCTGCTTTACCAAGGTGAAACAGAAGTAATAAGATGTTGGCTTCAATTAGTTTTCTTTATTTCCCTCAGCTATCAATTTGGATTTGTTTCATAAATTCTGCAAGTTAGTTACTGGTTATGTGTTGAAGACCTAAGGGTTGCAAGGAACATGGCTATTCACGCTGGCTTTGTGCCTCAGTCCTTGTCTTCTGACAAAACTGGTTTCCTTAACACATGTCTCAATAGCAGATTAAGTGTAAGGTACTGGTGCCTTGCTAGTGGGTTAGTGAGCTGCTGGTCAAATATTCTTCAGAGAGAGAACAGTGATGCTTGTGCAAGTCACTTCCACAAGCGGTGGACGGTGGTTCTTGTAATTGCAAGAGGACACATGTTTCAAATCCAAGATCTCTGAAATCTCAAAACTCATAAAAGTTGAGGGTGCTCTGAGCAGTTGACAGCATCAACATTTGAAGTTTCTTAGTAACAACTGGAATCTCTGGCACTTGTACAGTAGTTGTGAATACCTGCCTGTTCTGTTGTTTCCTGATATATGTAGACAGGTAGCTTGAGGAAGAAAACATGAACAAAGAAAAGGTGTGAAACCATCTGTTGGAATATCTTCCTATGCTGAGTTTTGATGCCATAAGACCACAGTATTAAATATATGTATGTGTGTGTGTGTGTATAAAAATAAAGCTTGTAATGACATTGGCAAGAAAGCTATCTGACTTGGAGTGTTTCTACCCATGTCAGCTGTGCATTAGATTAAGTTTCTCGTATTGCTCTGCTGTATCATTTCCTGGCTGTGAAGAAATTGAAGTGATGCTCTTTACAGGCAACTTGGCCTAACTAAAGCAGAACAAGCTGATTTAGAATCCAATTTTACTTCCCTATCTTCTTGCAGAGCATCATGTCCTGAAATATACTTCATACTTGTGGAAAATTGGTCCTTCTCTTTCTCTGGCACAACCCCATTGATCATAATGCAGTTATCCCAGAGAAATTATGAACAGTGCAGACACTTTAGTTCAGTCAGACTTGTTGCTAATCTTGATGGAAAAAAGGCGGTCAAACAATAAACCTTTTCTAAGGATGTAATATTAATTTTCCTATACAGTGATTGGCTTTGCTAGAAGAGTCAAAGTTGCAGTTATGTCTGTTTTACTTTATAAAGTGAAATGTTGAAAACACAACTTTGCATTAATTTATTTCACAGCACTCTATTAGTTTCTTTTACAATATTTCTCTATCCTGGATGCAGACTGCAAAACAGAAAGCAAAATGATGATCAAATATTTTAGCTACTTAAACAGGATTGATGAACAGAGGAGACTGGCTTAAAGTAGCTGGGGGAATTAAGAGAAATAAAATTACATATAGTCAAAACTTGATGCTCAGATTAACTCCAGTGTCTGCTCAAATGAAGTCTAGGGAAATAGAATTATACAGGTATTTCTCAGCATCTTAGGCGACAAGAGAAAATCCAGAAAGTGTTATTGTGTTCTCTATTTTCTGTGTGCACACACTTAAATGTATCCTCAAATATATTTCTATTATGCAGGAGAATCGTGAGTGGCACTTGACCTGGACCTAAAATAGCAATTTACCTGTTTCACAAAATGTTGAATTGGTAAATACTTAAATGTCTTGGTCTACTTCATTTATTCCAAGTCCTTTTGTTTCAGGCTGTGATTTTTACCTTTATCAGTTACTGCAGTGCTTAAACTTCATCTGTGTAAATAAGGATTCATTTGAAAATAACTCATAGAATCGTAGAATCATAGAATAGCTAGGGTTGGAAAGCACCTTAATATCATCCAGTTCCAACGCCCCTGCCATGGGCAGGGACACCTCACACTATACCATATCACCCAAGGTTTCATCCAACCTGGCCTTGAACACTGCCAGGGATGGAGCATTCACAGCCTCCCTGGGCAACCCATTCCAGCACCTCACCACCCTAACAGTAAAGAATTTTTTCCTTATATCCAGTCTAATCTTCCCCTGTTTAAGTTTCAACCCGTTACCCCTTGTCCTATCACTACAGTCCCTAAAGAATAGTCCCTCACCAGCACTCCTGTAGGCCCCCTTCAGATACTGGAAGGCTGCTATGAGGTCTCCACACAACCTTCTCTTCTCCAGGCTGAACAGCCCCAACTTTCTCAGCCTGTCTTCATATGGGAGGTGCTCCAGTCCCCTGATCATCCTTATGGCCCTCCTCTAGACTTTTTCTAACAGTTTCATGTCCTCTTTATGTTCAGGACACCAGAACTGCACGCAATACTCCAAGTGAGGTCTCACAAGAGCAGAGTAGAGGGGCAGGATCACCTCCTTCGACCTGCTGGTCACACTCCTTTTTATGCAGCCCAGAATACGGTTGGCTTTCTGGGCTGCAAGAGCACACTGCCAGCTCATGTTCATTTTCTCACCCATCAACACCCCCAAGTCCTTCTCTGCAGGGCTGCTCTGAATTTCCTTTTTGCCCAACCTGTAGCTGTGCCTGGGATTGCGCCAACCCAGGTGAAGGACCTCGCACTTGTCATGGTTAAACTTCATGAGGTTGGCATCAGCCCACCTCACAAGTGTGTCAAGGTCCCTCTGAATGGCATTCCTTCCCTCCAGCATATCAACCAAACCACACAGCTTGGTGTCATCGGCAAACTTGCTGAGGGCACACTCAATCCCACTGCCCATGTCAGCGACAAGGATATTAAACAAGACCGGTCCCAACACCGATCTCTGAGGGACACCACTCGTTACTGGTCTCCAGACGGACATTGAACCATTGACCACAACTCTTTGCATGCAGCCATCCAGCCAGTTCTTTATCCACCGAGAGGTCTACCTATCAAATTGACATCTCTCCAATTTAGAGACAAGGATGTCATGTGGGACAGTGTCAAATGCTTTGCACAAGTCCAGGTAGATGACATCAACTGCTCCAGTCCTGTCCATCATTTCTGTAGCCCCATCATAGAAGGCCACCAAATTGGTCAGGCAGGATTTCCCCCTAGTGAAGCCATACTGGTTGTCACCAAGCACCTTGTTGTGTTTCATGTGCCTTAGCATGCCTTCCAAGAGAATCTGCTCCCAGATTTTGCCAGGCACAGAGGTGAGACTGACTGGACTGTAATTCCCCAGGTCATCCATTTTCCCCTTCTTGAAAATGGGGGTTATATTTCCCTTTTTCCAGTCATCAGTAACTTGACCTGACTGCCATGATTTTTCAAATATGATGGCCAGTGGCTTTGCAACTTCATTCGCCAGCTCCTTCAGGACCTGTGGATGGATTTCATCAGGGCCCATGGACGTGTGTACATTCAGGTTCTTAAGATGGTCTCAAACCTGATCCTCATGTACAGTGGGCCCAAGGTCTAGATTTTCACAGTTCCTGTGTCCATCTTCCAAGACTTGGGTGGTACAGTCAGAGCCTTTGCCAGTAAAGACCGAGGCAAATAAATCATTCAGAACCTCAGCCTACTCCAAATCCTGTGTAGCCAGTTCTCCCGAATGCTTCCGGAGGGGGCCTGCATTGTCCCTATTCTGTTTTTTAGCCGCTACATGCCTATAAAATCCCTTCCTGTTATCTTTAACATCCCTAGCCATGTTTAGCTCCAATTGGGCCTTAGCTTTCCTAACTTGTTCCCTAACTTCCCGGACAACATCCCTGTATTCATCCCAGGCCACCTGTCCTTGCTTCCACCTTTTATAAGCCTCTTTTTTCCTGTGAATTTTTCTCAGCAGCTCTTTATCCGTCCAAGGAGGTCTCCAGGCCCTCCTGATGCACTTCCTTCTAGTCATCAATTGTCAGAAGTTTTTTCCCCAATTTGATAAGTCAAACTTTTCACTTCCATACTTTCTTGATGAAAGAGATTCCTGTTTTGTAATAGATTAGCAGTTTGGAGAAACAAAGAAAGAATCTTGTAGTTACCTTAAACTTTTAGATCTAGTTTGAATAGCAAAGAACAGATCTAAGAATTACAGGTTTAATTAGGTTCCTGTACTGGGTTTAGCAGTAGCAGTCATTTTTCTCCTTCTTAGTAGCTGGTGCAGTGGTGTGGTTTTGACTTTCAGCCTGAGAGCAATGCTGTAACACCAGTGTTTTTAGCTGTTGCTAAGTAATGTTTACTCTGGCCAAGGACTTTCTGAGCCTCATGATCTACGAGGGAGGAGGGGAAGCTGGGAGGAAGCTGAGACAGGACACCTGAACTAGCTAAAAGGGTATTCCATACCACAGCACGTCATGCCCAGTATATATACTGGGGGCAGTTACCAGGAAGGGTTAGATCACTGCTCAGGTCAGGCTGGGTTTCAGTTGGCGGGTGGTGGGGTGTTGTATTCGTTCCCCTTGTTATTTCTCTTATCATTATTATTTCTCTTATCATTATTATTATATATTCTCTTATCATTATTATTAGCAGCACTGGTTCATGTTATACCTTAGTTACTGGACTGTTCTTATCTCAACCTGTGGGAGTTACATTCTTTTGATTCTCCTCTGGGGGGAGAAAAAAAGTGGGGGTGAGTGAGTGAGAGGCCTCATGGTTGTGTTACCGGCTGGGCTTAAACCATGTCAGCTCCTTATTCTCTTTTTTCCTCTTTGGCTGTAAAGTTATGACGGCTGTTATTTCCTTTCTCAGCATATACCACATGCTGCCAGAAAATATGCAACAAAATGTAACATTAGCATTTCTCTGACACTTATAAAATTAAACAAACCCTTCAAGGGAGGGAAGCTTCATGTTAATGTCTTTATTCCTCAACTTTCAGGCTGGGGAGTGAGGGTGGACAACACCATAGCAACTGCTTAAACCAAAGTTATTTCTAGTTTAATACAAGCACAGTCAAACCTGACGAGCAGGAGACTTGAACAGTGGCTTTCAAAATGTGGTAAATATGCATTTGTGTCCATGTGTGAGCTGTATTCTCCAGTGTTCTGTACTTCCAGTATAATGAGCCTCTCAAATAAATATTTTAAACACTGGTAATCTCTGGATTATGAAACATAAAACCCATTTGTATTTCCTAATGGGAATAACTTTCAGCACTCTCTGGATACTCCTTGGCTAGCAAAGCAACTTGTCTTACTCGATCAGAGTAAATGGTTTATTGCCGCAGCCTGGGAGGGTGGCCTTCCAGCTTTCCTGGCTGTACAGCAAGACATATCATGGGTCACTTTGAAAGGGTGGTCTCAGCCAGGAGAAGGCCTCAGAGCAGCTTAATCGGTGGTGGGGTTTTTGTTAGTGTTCTTTGGGGGGAAGGCACATGTGTCTTTTTTATTAGCTCTCATGTTTGCCAGAGTAGGTCTGTAGAGAAGACAATCTGCAATTCATCTTGTACTTAGGCCTTACTACATGTTTGTATCGAAGACATCACAGAGCTGAAGCTTTGTTTATAAGGTATTAGATGGGTGGAAGAAGTAGTAATTCTACATATGATTTGGCTAATATGGTAAACCATGGGCCGTCATGTTTCGCTGTGAGAAATACTCAGCTGTCTTACTCCTTTGTACCAACTGCTACTGGCATGAATTCATTTCATATAAAACTTTATGGTGTAGTGTATCTTTTCCACTTGCTGAAGACAGACCCATGCATGATTGCAGGTACCTGCCTATGTTGGAATGCTGTCAACAAAAGTTCCCTCATGATCTATTCAGTTGTGGCTCACCCCTTCTTATGATATCAGAAACTGGCTTAAAGGAGTTTGCAAGGTTTTCTGAAGAAGCCATGTCTCTCACAGAACAGTGAGAAGTATTATTTCTTCTCCCCACCCTCCCCTTACTAGCATGTAGTGGCAAGAAACTAGTCTGCCTTGAGGGTGGAGAGGTATTCCCTGGATATGCAAGCCAGTCACCATGACAGAGTAAGGGAAATTGTAGACTCTGAGCAGGCTAAATACCACTTATTTGAAGTAAATCCAGATTTCACTTCTGTGAAATCTCCTGTTAACCTGAATGCTCTGTATATGAAGAAAACTCCAAGCTCTGTACATTTTATTGGGAGCTTGGCACAAAATTTGTTTGTGCATTTTACCAATATGTGCAGGAACAAGACATCAGTGTTCCCACAAGATGTCATTAAATGTACATGGCCTAAAGGTAAGGTCTAAAATATTCTTCTTGCTCCTCCTGACCAAACACATTAAGAAGAAAGACTGTGAACTTCAAGTTTGTTCAAGTTTGCAGAGACATACAAGGTACTTTGTGTCATAGCTACTATTCATGTTTCAGCTTTTCCTCTGGAATAAATTTGGTTTGGGCTGCACATGTCTAGTGTACTTTTCTGTAGGCATTGATTTCTTTGAAGATATAATCACAAGATTTGGGTAGTGATCCTTCACATTGTGTAGAGAACATACCTTGTTGATTATACATTAAAATCTTCGTTGTGTTTCATAGTGCACAAAGGGAAACTTTTGCTTGTGAGGTGTGTAACTGAATGGTATATTTTGTATCCTTCCTTAATTTCAGTTTTTCTGAAGACTCTTTCAGGAATTCTATGATTCTATATATTAATGAACAAAATGAACATGAGCTAGCAGTGTGCGCTTACAGCCCAGAAAGCCAACCATATTCTGGGCTGCATAAAAAGGAGTGTGACCAGCAGGTCGAAGGAGGTGATCCTGCCCCTCTACTCTGCTCTTGTGAGACCTCACTTGGAGTATTGTGTGCAGTTCTGGTGTCCTGAACATAAAGAGGACATGAAACTGTTAGAACAAGTCCAAAGGAGGGCCACAAGGATGATCAGGGGACTGGAGCACCTCCCATATGAAGACAGGCTGAGAAAGTTGGGGCTGTTCAGCCTGGAGAAGAAAAGGTTGTGTGGAGACCTCATAGCAGCCTTCCAGTATCTGAAGGGGGCCTACAGGAGTGCTGGTGAGGGACTATTCTTTAGGGACTGTAGTGATAGGACAAGGGGTAACGGGTTGAAACTTAAACAGGGGAAGATTAGACTGGATATAAGGAAAAAATTCTTTACTGTTAGGGTGGTGAGGTGCTGGAATGGGTTGCCCAGGGAGGTAGTGAATGCTCCATCCCTGGCAGTGTTGAAGGCCAGGTTGGATGAAACTTTGGGTGATATGGTATAGTGTGAGGTGTCCCTGCCCATGGCAGGGGCGTTGGAACTGGATGATCTTAAGGTCCTTTCCAACCCTAACTATTCTATGATTCTATGATTCTAACAAGCTGAATGAAATAGCCAAGAACCATAAATTACCTCAAAGGAATTGCAGAGCACCACTGTACATCAAATAAATTTTCAGTCAACTCTCTGTGTCAGCAATAGTGAGTGTTTCCAGCATACTGTTGTTCTAAATTTAGGGTTATATTCTCTCATTGGTGCATGTGGAAATTTTTCATGTACTTTCCATTAATGTTAACAAATGTCAGGTGGGTTCTGGTAATTTCATGGCACAGCTAAGAAAGAATAGATCCCTTTAGTTTCTTTACTTTGATTTTGGATTTTAGCAATAGTTATTACACACTGTGTCAACCAATTTTCTTTTTTGTGCCAAAGGTTTTCAGCCATAGAGGTAGCCTTGAAGATGATTTTTCCTGAAGTTCAAAGCTCCTAAAATGCTAAAAATAACTTTCTAAGCTAATTATACAGTAATAGCATCTCTCTTGCATCATTCACTAGTTACCTAAATGAAAAATGGAAAGGATGGCGTGGAGATAACCACAGTTCCATAGCAGCACACAATATGTCTATCCATAGCTTTTACATTCAGAGTGGTATTGACACTCCTGAATTTGCAATGTGCTAACAGCGTGTGCTTCTGGTCTGGCATGCTTCTTGAACGGATGTGGCCGACGACCTCAGGGAAGATGCCCTCTCTAGAATGACATGTGCCTTATGGGCTGCCAGAGAAGCAACTTGTGAAAGCAAGACTCTTGTGAACTGATAGTGTCACTTAGTAGCAGAATGCTCATGTGCTTTGTGATTCAGGTGTTTCGTGGTCTTGTCTACTGAAATGTGTTGGTGATATGTGGTAGTCCAGGTACAGAGGTACTCACATTACAGTAAACTGGGATTTGTGATGAAATATAGGTTTAATATATTTAGGCAAATCCTAACATAAATGTGCTACTTCAAGCTTTTCTGTATCCCAGAAGGCACAGTAGTGTCTGTGAATTTGCTCTGTATCTATGTTTGCTGCTAAGGCTGCAAGAGGTCACCAAGTGCCATCGCCATGGAATAAAACCACTAGAACTGAACGTACTCATGAAAAGAGACTTGCTATGCAGGTTGTGAAAGTTGTGCCCCTGCCCTCTCTGTGAGGTGTAAATGTGAATCTTTAGAGAAAAGAATTAGAAAATTAATTCTTAAGAAGAGCAGGGAGACAATAGTGACTGAATTAACATGTGCCTCAGGGCTGTAAGCCATAGCCTGTGGAAAATCTACTCATCAACTTTGTAAAAGCAAGCATAATTAAAAAGACAGTGTTTGGTACTTTGCCCAAGCTTGATATAAAATTTTTGAGAGGTTGCTAGTGAATAGACTGGATAGAGTAATTAAGTCTATATGTTATAATTCTTTTAACATATAATTCTGCAACTTATAATGTGGATGTTCAGTGTATCGAATTAAAAAGTGAAGAAGACAGTTAATAGAACCAGTGAAAAATAGGGGCAGGAGAAACAGCTTCTGCAAAATATTCAAATGGCTTCAGAAATGAAGCACGCAAACATGCTGAAACATCTTCAGAATGTAGCCAATGTATTTCTAAGCCTTTTGGCAGGCATACAAGATTTCTAACTGTAAATTTGCATAAACTGTATTCTTTAAGTGTTTACAGACTGTCTTTGGCTCTAATTATTAACTTCAGTGTGAAATGAGTTTGTTTTTTAATGCTTCGTCATGGTCTATACTGGGTCTTGTATCAGCACACTGCAAATACAGGGGACATCTTGATAAAATGAGCCATCAAAGCTACTCAGATACCATAATATGCATTTATACCAGCACACTGCAAATACAGGGAGATCTAGATAAAATAACCATCAAAGCTACTCAGATGTCACAATATGCATTTATGTCTATAAATGAAAGCTGAGTTTAGCTTGTGCAAGATTTGCTGAAGGCTTACATGGTGGCACTCCACCACTCCATTAACATCAATACATTACCTGCTGTGTTTTCAGTTTAAGATCACGGTTGCAAAATTATTGACAGACTTCTCCATGTCTCCTGGTGGGGTGGGGAGAACCAGCAGCTGGAAGTTGCAACATTCCTGCTCACAAGGCTTCATATCAAGACTATAACTTACTATGGCTTCCACTGTAGTGTTGTAGAATATGCTCAGAGACCCACACAAAACATTCTCAAAAATATAATTTTCACTTGAAAAGGTGCTTTCCATGAGCTTGATAATACCTGTATACAAAGTATTGACAAGGCTTCTGGTTTGTGTCTGTGAACAATGCTGGGACTTCAGGCACTGCTTTGAATTTTAAAATTAGTCAAAATCTGAATTAAATATAGACAGCAAAGGGAGGGACGACTTTTTTAAATGTAACTTCACTGGCTCCTTTTCGTGTATTTAAAATTATGTTGGATTAATTTTTTTTTCATGTAAACTTAAGGCACACAATGAGCACCTCAAGATTGCTTTCCTGTGTTAAGTCCAGCTGTGTTTTTCAGACTCCTTTTTTTGCCAGTGTGCATGTGAGTCTAGGATGACCAAACAGTCATTCTACGATAGGAGACTTTAAATGGGAGTGTTTGATTGCTGAAAGCTGTGTTGTGTTTGTAGATGTTGGAGAATAGGGAGGTGAGAGAAGCCCTAAATAAATATTATGCCACTGGGTGAAAAAAAAATGGTGTGATAGAGAAATTGGTGTGGCTTCAAATGGGAATGAGCACAATCTACCTATATTAAACTGGCAGGTCGGGAAACATGAAGAAACATAATGCACACAGGGTAGCTTTCCACCCTGTATCTTCCTATTTTAAGCCCTTTTTTTTTTTCAATTGTATAGAAGAAAAATTTCAAATGAGACCCCAAAGAATATTCTGCTCTGAAGGTTAGAAATGCCTACCTTGTGCAGCTTGCCCAGCTTGTTTGATACTTTTGTCCTATTCTGAGGTTTTGTTAAGATGAGGAATACATTTGGGACAATAATAAAATAACTTTATTTTTAAATGCAAGAAGGATTTATTGTGTTTTCTATTATCTTTATGGTTAAGTGGGATTTAATTTGGTTTTAGATATGAATGGCATCTGGTTTGTAATGGGCATGCGCTTAGATTTAAGCATGGCAGAAACCCATATTCACTTGAGTACTTTGTGTTCATAAGGGCATACTTATCACACTAGATTTTTTTCATAGCGAACCAAGTACACAGATGGACAAACACTAATAGTTGGGGGTGATCTGCAACACTATCTGAATCTCCTACCTAACAATGAATAGAGGGGGATGTGGAGTGTATAAGGCATACCATGCTTATAAGATTTAACTTACTGAAAGCTGTGTAAATACATGAACATATGCTAGAATTTCTTGGGGAAAAAAAAAAAAAGATAATTCAGTACTGTGTTTTTAAACTAAGGTTCAATAGGACTTGTAAAGGTACTTAGCACTTTAAAATCAGCAGCCCTTATATTTAGGCTCTTTCAACTTGTATTATAAGCATTTTAGCATGAAGTTGTTAATTCTTTTAGTTAATCTTTCGCAGCACTAAATCTTTTTATGCTTGAAGCCATCCATCATCATTGTCAAGGAAAAATGGAAAGAGATTTTCTTTTGTGAAATGTTCAGCAAATTGCCACATTTTTAACTTGTGGGGAAGGATAAATACCCAGGGTTGGAATTATGACTGGACTGTGTGCAATCTAAATCCCTGGATATAGTAAGAATGGGGACAAAACTCTAGCTTTATACCTCTTCTACTCGAGATGCTTGCAAGAGACATTCTTATGCTGGAAATTCATGGCAGTTTAAAACCAAAAAATCCTACTTATGTAACAATTGCAGAGTGTTTGTGTTACACTGAGGACTTTTAGGAAAGAAAATAAATAAGAAAATAAAAATACCTTGCTTGGTATTCTACAATTGATATGTGATGTCATCTTTGTGCACCGGGAACTGTTATGAACCTTCTACTGATTGCAGAGCGATGTACCAAAGTTTTACTTGTTTGGGAATAAATTACTTGCAACTGTGTTTCTCAGATTTGTCTGGTTTTGAGAGCAGAATTATTTTAAGGATTCTTTAATAGTTTTGTTTGGGTTTTGTGTTTCTAATTGAATAGACCTTGAAATCTAAGCATACAAAAATGAAAATAAAAACAGACCCCTCTACCTTTATACCTCTTTTATTGGGAATGTTTGAGATTCACCATCGCCCCTTTTTTTTCCCCCTTCACTGAGTCATAATGGGGAAATGTAATACAAAACTAATTTAGTAGAGTAAGGAATTACTCTAATAAGTTCCAGTTAAAAATGCTTGGAAAAAAACATAGGAAAAGTATTCTTCCTAATGAATTCTTTAGAAACTGGTAAACTGAGATTATGGAATATATTTTGGATTTGTTTTCCCTGTCTGTCCTGAACAAGTGCAGTGTTTTCTGTTGCATTGTGACTGGTCTGAAGGAAATGCTCATTTTTAGTTACATTCCAAAGTTCATCTAATGGTTTCATTCTAATATTATGGAAGCAAAAAAAACAGATTTCAGCTTTGTTTTTTAAATAAGCTGCCAATACACATAATTGGTAGAAGCAACAGGGGAAAGGCAAGTATAGAGAGGAATGAATACTGAATACAGAATCATTAGTGTTGGAAGGGCCCTCTGGAGATCATTCAGTCCAACCCTCTGCCAAGGCAGGGCCACCTAGAGCAGGTTACACAGTTCCATGGTGGGTTTGGTATGTCTCCAAAGAGGGAGACTCCACAAACCCCTTGGACAGCCTGTCCCAGTGCTCTGCAGCTCTCATACATGCTGCTAAATTGCTCATCCGCAAGTTACTTTGCTGTATAAATAGTGTGACCATCAGATGCACTACACATCATCTAGACTCATTTTATACATTCACTGATGAGTGGCATGCTCAATTAAATCTTTAGTAAACCTAACCTGAAGAATCATCTGGTGGGCACTCCCTACCTGGCACCTCAATTATGCTCTCTGTCTGTTTATGTTCCTTATTCTGAAGCAAGTGCTTTTGCACTTTCTCTTTCACTGTGACCCTGAATCAGTTAATCATCCACTGAGGGAAAACAAACTAAGCAGCTGAGATAAGAATGTATTCCAAGGAGTACCCTCCAGCAGATACCAAGCACCCCCAATTCTGTGTGAATTTGCAGAACCATTTCTGACTCTCTCCCAGTGGCCAGCGACTTGTTCTTGCCTGATTTAAAGAACCCATGAGCACATCAGTCCCCTCAAGGATTTCCTGAAATTTGTCAGAGGCAAAAATGGCTCTGGCTGTCACATCTTAAGGTGATGAATGATGAATTCAAAGTTGTGTTTGGAATCTGAAGACTAATTTAACATTATACACAAGGAGGGTGGCTTTTGGTTTCCCAATCTAACAAAAACTTAATACTGTCCACTAATAATGCAGATTTATTACTATATCATATTTTCCTTGGGAAAAAATACATAATCTATTGTCCATTCATTAATAGTTCTTGCCTGTTTGCATAAGCAGGATATTATACAGTTGGCGTGTAAAGAATTAATACCCTGATTTTAAAATTCAGAGGTCTGACTCAGTGGTAGGAAGGGTAAATTTTGCTGAGAAAGTGTTAGAAGAAGGAATCCTTGCTTTTGTATGAACAACACAGAGATTCACTTGGCATAAAAAAGTTTTTGTTCAACTGAAATTATTACTTCAGACCAAGTCATATAGATGCTGTACAGCATCTTGATTAAGAACTCATAAGTGATGCAAAATAAAGGGGCTATATTCATGACTCTTGGTACTCTCATAGTATGAACACACTAATCTCTTAAGGTTTTGTTGATCTGGGGCTTAACTCTGATCTCTCAAGTTGCTGAAGGCTTTCAGGAATGTCAGTACCCTAGGATGAAAATACTAATTTATCGCAAATTCTCCCCAACCCTCTGATATTTGGAGCATGGACTATATATATATATATATAGGATGACCCACTCTTTCTGGCATGGGTTAAGGAACCTGTAGGTACTTCGTTGTTCTATATCTACTGCGATGGTAGACCAACCTCCTGGTCATATGTGCTGGTCTTTTAATGTTAAATGAATATTATTAGTTTAATGTTAAATGTTAAAGAACTGAAATAGTTCCCAACATTCCCTTCTAAATATATTTATATATCTGTGTTTTCATGCATGTTTGCTTGTTGTACAGGAGTAAAGTATGTGAGCAGGAATAGAGCTGGATTGCAGAGTGTTGCAAGTATCTATAAAAAATATTCTTTTGGGATGAAACCAAAATAGAAGCTCTTTGGCTACATATTGGGCATACAGGGATCCAAATCATAGGGTCCAAATAAGTGATGTCCTGCAGCTTAGCCTGAACGTGTGCACAGATGCAAAGTTTGAATTACTTATCTGATGTGACAATATGATAAGTCTTCTTACGCTGTTAAAGGAGACAAATGACAAGGGCACTTTTATGCTTGCCATCAATGCCAGTCTTCTAGCAGCAGTTCTTTTGTTTCATGTCTGTAGTTCAACTTTTCTCTTTACTCTCACCTTTCATTGCCTTTGAAAATTCTTTTCTTTTGTCTTCAGAATAGACCACTTCTTATTGTTAACCTTTCTAATTGTCCACTCAGGTCTTCAAAACCTGGGCTTCCCAGAAATCCCACTTAGGGCACTGAGGAAACTGAACTGTTGCTCATCAGCTTGTGCTGTGAGAGGCTGGTGTTGCTCTGCCAGTAGTGTATTGCAGCAGGAGGATCAGGAGGCTGCTAACCTCACGGCTGCTGGGGTATGAGGAGAGCAGCAGTCAGTATGCATGATATACAAGATGATAAGCAATATCTTCTCAAAGACCCAGAAGCTGGGAACCACTCAACAGCTTTGCCTCCTGTGTACAGATCCTGAATAAATCCTTGGACCTCCATACTTAAGGCTCCAGAGCTGTAGCATGTAAGAGTTGGGAAGAGAGTGCTCCCAGCTCTGAGAACAGGCTCAGCTCTGTTCCAGGATCCCTGTTCCTGAAAAAAGATACTGAAAAGGGCACACTGACACTCAATGATACCTATATTCAAGAGTGAAGTGGTGAGCTAAGCACATTGTGGGTACTCCTTCCCTGATGTTTTGAATGGTCAATAACTTAGCTCAGCATTGGAGTAAGGTTCAGTGTGTTGTCAACTGCTTGATATGAGAATATAAGGGATGGTGTTACTCCTGAGTGAGCAGAAGCAGAAATACAGCTTGCTTCCACGTGGGTAGTGTGCTGGTGTTTCTTGTGGCATGCCAAGCCAACACTACCCTTTATAGAGTGGTCTGCTGAGGCTTCTGCAAAGCAGGCAGCAAAGTCTTGTTGGATAGCTTTCCTTCAGGCAGCTTCACACTGCAGATGCAGTCAAGATATTTGGTTCAAAGAATCAAAACAAAGTGAAGTAGAAATCCAAGAGTCAAGTACAATATTGCCTGCAGAATCATCTGCTCCAGGCTGCTGCAAAGTGGTACCAGGCCAAGATTGTTATTCTTCCCTCAAAATAAACAAGCTGAACTTGTGTTTGAGATTTGTTTGAGGGCTTGTCTGTCACTTGAGGATTCTCATTGGCTTCAACAGATTTTTTGGCAAGTAAAACTATCTTTTTTCCCAATAATAAACATTTTGTGTTTGATATTCTAGTAATTAACTTTTGTATCCGTTTTGTCATTGATAATGGCACTCAAAGGAAGAGCCTCAACCATAACAGATGGGCAAGGATCTTTGTCCTTATCTGACATTCCAGCAAAGTGCTTATATTGGAAATGTCTTTACATCGAGGGAAAACTGACTCATAAAAGCCTAGCCAAGACTGCACTTTTATAGGTTCCCTTGTGATGTATAAGCATCTCATAACACTTCAAGTTATGGTGGCTGGCCAGTGGAAAACTGGGAAAATGCATGAGACTGTCTTTTATACAAAACGATAGATAACTTTACAATTACCCACTGGTTGCACATCAGTGTCTGCTGCCGTAAAAGAAAAATTAATCAGCATGGCTGCTGGTTTCTAGAAATTCCAAAGTACACAGAGCTGGATCTTTAGGGCTGAATTTCTCTATGGTTTGCTTTTCTTTGTGTGTGTGAGAGGTAAGGATCCATTACTAATTTTCTTTAAATGTGTCATGATTTAAGCCAGTATTATAACTTGTTAAAGTATATTTGAGACTCTTGTGAACTGGAAATTTGTTTCATCGATTAAATAAGAGATGTGTGTGGGAAAGACCTTGTAGTAACAATTGAAACTATATACATAATTGAGTAGTTTCCACTCTGTAAAAAGTGATCTGTGAAGCTAGAAGTTATCGTTAGGCTTATGTTTATAACTCAGGATGGAATCGTTTCACCAGCTTTTCTTGCAAATTATTTCCCAGATGTCAGAAATATTGTCCAGTTGAAAGCTGTTGCATAAACTACTGAAATGTGAGATATGACTAGCTGCTCTTGCACTGACCTCAACCATCAACAGGAAAATAAATGATCATGAAATAGATTATATGAAGCAAGATTCATAAAAGCAAACTTAATTTATAATTTTAAGTGACCCTTGATTATGCAGCTATCGCAGTTTTATGTGAGATACACAAGTCTAACATTTCTTAACTATGTAAGAAATAAAACCTTGTATTCTTGAGGAAACAAATCCCTTATACAGGTTGGCAGCTGTGTTTAAATCTCTAACAGCATTTATGTTTAATGTAGAAATGAAAACAAATACTTTTAAAGTTGATCTTCAGTGGGGGATCAGAGATCCTATGCCTCTGCCCCAGCTTGTTGTTGTCATCTTTCTAAGATCAGATGCTTCCAGTTCATGCCCCATGCATTTTACTACGAAGTGGTGTGGGGTACAAGCTATCTCAATGTCACAAATTTGCATCCCTGCCCCATATCTTACATTGTGTGGCAGTGTGAGTTTCCAAAAGTGATCTCTTGGAGAGGTCAGCTCCTTTGAGGGTTTTTGAGCTTCTCTGGGGTTTTGCCTGGATTGAAAAAGATCACGCTGCTCTGTCTGTATGGTACTAGAGATGGACAAGTTGAAATATAGATCCTGTCACACAGCAGCCCACTACCTAGCTCTCAAAATAGCCCATAAATCTCTTGGAAAAGACTACAGCTGGGAAAGGCCTTCATGTCCTCAGCTAGCAAGGAAATGGTGTATAAAATATTGAGAGTGGTCAGCAGTGCTGTAGTAGCTGGAATAGATTTTTGCTTCTAGTATCAACATTTCCCTGCATCCTTTGCTTCATCTAGTGTCGTGGTTTAAACCAAGTCCCCCAACTCCCGGAGAGTTAGGAAGGAAAATCCAAAGAATGTAGCCCCCACGGATTGAGATAAGAACGGTTTAATTGCTAAGGCATAACACAAAACCCCTACTGCCATTTACTACTACAAATAATAATGATACAGCAAGCAGCAAGTGAAAAGAATACAACACCCCACCAACCACCGACCCATAACTCACTCCACCCTGCCTGGCCAAGCACCATGTGCTCCCTCCTCCATTATCCTCCAGAGCTCTACCCCTCCAGCTTTCTCCTTCCCAGTATGCATCCTGGGCATCACGTGCTATGGTATGGAATACCTCATTGCCTAGCCTGGGTCAGGTGTCCTGTCTCTCCTTCCTCCCGGACTCCCCTCCTCCACCTGGCTGGAAAAAAAACCTTGAACAAAAACACCCTCAAAACATGCTCAAACCATGACATCTAGTTTCTCTGTCATTGCATTTTATAATCTGAAGCTTGGTACTTTGAGGAGTGTGAACCAGGGCCATAGTCTTGCATTGAACATTTTATGAATTCAGGGGAAAACTATTCTCATGTTTGCAACCTCTCTGCTTGAGCTAAGCTTTCAAAACTTTCTAAATAAGTGAGATTCTTTTAAAATCTCATGTTTCTAGAAACATAAATGCATAAAACCACGAATCTGCAGGTTCGTGTTTTATAGTTTATAGTTGCTGTGTACTAACTCCCTTGCTTATTCCATGTGTTTGTAACTCTGATGGTTATTCATAGCTAGCTAGCTATACCTGTCCACTAGTTACCTGTAGGGCCTACAGGTACCTATAGTCCAGACACACAGCCAGCATGGCTTCATCAAGGTCAAGTCCTGCCTGAGCAACCTAGGAGCCTGCTATGATGGAGATATTACATCAGTGGGGAGAGGAATAGCTATGGATGTGGTCTATCTAGACTTCTGTAAAGCCTTTGACAGACTCCCCTAGAACATCCTTCTCTCTAAACCTGAGAGATATGGATTTGACGGGTGAACTGTTTAGTGGATGAGAAATTGGCTGGATGGTCATGTCCGGTGGTTGGTGGTCAACAGCTCAATGTCTGGATGGACACCAGTGACAAGTGGCATCCCTCAGGGGTCTGTATTGGAGCCAGTACTCTTTGATAACTTCATCAATGACATAAGCAGTGGGAATCAGTGCATCATCAGCAAGTTTGCAGATGATACGAAGCTGAGTGGTGTAGTTGACATGCCCAAGGAACAGGATGCCATCCAGAGGGGGATAGGCTTGAGGGGGCTCCCATGCGGCCCTAGTGAGGTTCCATAGGGCCAAGTGTAGGGTTCTGTACCTGGGTCAGGGAAGCCCTTTATCAACATGGCTGGGGGATGAAGGGACCCAGAGTAGCCCTGAGGAGAAGGACTTGGGGGTACTGGTGGATAAAAGATTGGACACAAGCAGGCAACGGGCACTTGCAGCCTAGAGGGCAATCATACCCTGGGCTGCAGCCAGAGGAGCATTGCCAGCAGGTCAAGGGAGGTGGTTGTGCCCCTTTGCTCTGGAGTCTTTGTCCAGATCTGGAGTCCTCAGTACAGGAAAAATACGGACCTGTTGGAGAAGGTCTCAATAAGGGCCACAGAAATGATCAGAAGAATGGATAACCTCTCCTGTGAGGAGAGGCTGAGAGAGTTGGGGTTGTTCAGCCTGGAGAAGAGCAGGCTCTGGAGAGACCTTATTGTGGACTTTCAAGTCTTAAAGGGGTCTATGAGAATCATAGAATCATAGAACAGTTAGGGTTGGAAAGGACCTTAACGTCATCTAGTTCCAACCGCCCTGCCATGGGCAGGGACACCTCACACTAAACCAAGGCTTTGTCCAACCTGGCCTTGAACACTGCCAGGGATGGAGCATTCACAGCCTCCCTGGGCAACCCATTCCTGTGCCTCACCACCCTTACAGTAAAGAACTACCTCCTTATATCAAATCTAACCTTCCTCTGTTTAAGTTTTAACGCATTACCCCTTGTCCTATCACTACAGTCCCTAATGAAGAGTCCATCCCCAGCATCCTTATAGGCCACCTTCAGATACTGGAAGGCTGCTATGAGGTCTCGATACAGCCTTCTCTTCTCAAGGCTGAACAGCCCCAAGTTTCTCAGCATGTTTTCATATGAGAGGTGCTCCAGCCCCCTCATCCTCGTGGCCCTCCTCTAGACTTGTTCCAGCAGTTCCATGTCTTTTTTATGTTGAGGACACCAAAACTGTACGCAATACTCCAAGTGAGGTCTCACAAGAGCAGAGTAGAGGGGCAGGATCACCTCCTTCGAACTGCTGGTCACACTCCTTTTGATGCTGCCCAGGATATGGTTGCCTTTCTGGGCTGCGAGCGCACGTTGCCAGCTCATGTTCATTTTCTCATTGACCAACACCCCCAAGTCCTTCTCCGCATGGCTGGTCTGAATCTCTTCTTTCCCCAACCTGTAGCTGTGACTGGGATTGCTCTGATGACAAATCTACTAGTTTGGTGTTTAGAAAAAACACCAGCTTGAAATATTTTGCTTCTATATGGTGTGCTTTAGTGCATGGATTAACTTAACATCTGTTATGTTTCGAATAATATATAAAATTTGGGAGGGGGGGTGGTGGTGTTAGAGGTATGTATGTTTTCATGAACCTGTCTGTATACATGAGTTTTGAAGTACCTGCTCCAAAACTTGCTTGAAAGGAAAAAAAGGGTTGTTTTAAACACAGAAACCCATAAATTCTGGTTTGTTTTTTTTTCTCACATCTTAAGGGATTCATTTGCATGATCTGTAAGACAGAAGACCAGCAAATTTAAACTGCACTTTCCAATATCTATAACTTAACAAGGGGATTTCCTTCAAGTTATAGGGAATTTCTTCTGTCCTCTGAATTACTTTTATATCTGGAACATATGAGATCATTCTTCGGGAAAACCTTACTTACACCAATTGAAAGCTATGATTAAAATATTTTCTTAAGTGTTATTTTTTTCATGGAATGGCATATTTTCAGATTAGATACAATGATGAAAGATGGTTATGATGCAGTTCCCACTAACTGCATTTAATTCCTAAGCAGGCACCGAGCTGGCCTCTTTCCTTTGTTTTTGTTGGTGTATGAGGCCCTGAATGAAAAAGGGGAGACTTGCACTGGGTTTTGTTAACATCTACTGTTTTCTTTCCCCCTTCCCCTTAAATAGCAGCCATTTGAAGTGTGTCTGTGCTCTTTGATCACTCTGGCTTTATCTTCTGTAGTCCAGGAGCAGTGGAAAATGTCTGCTGCTATCTCTGGAACAGGATGGTGACAGCCTCACATACTAGGTGGTATAGAGCAGAGCGAGATGAATAGCAAGAAGGACAGCAGATTTTGAATAAACTGAGCTACTTGGCAGAGCTCAATTTTTCCAATGAAAAAATTTTCAAGCAGGAGAATAGTCTCATTATTTCTGTAAAATATCTATGTGGCAAATTGGGCTTTGTCCTAAATCAGAAATTCACAAGACTAAGTTATTGGGGAACACATATATATGGGAGACTACAGGACATTTACTCTGCCATAGTTTCCTGCAAGAACATTTCATGAAACTGCTTTAAAGCTTTTATAGATTTTTCTAATTACACTTTTCCTATAAACAGTTTGTGGGTCTATTATAAAAATGTTTGTGAGTAATAGGAAAAGTACAATTATGTGTCTTGTGATTTGCTCCCTAAATGGTAATGGGAGCTTCTGTGCAAACTGAATAAACCCAAAGGGGTTTATTCTTTGGCAGTAAAATACTTACCTGAGAACATGTTTTAAGCATCTGTTGAAAACTGATGGGAAGTGAAAGTAAACAAAAATCTTGTAGTAGTCTAAGCACTTTCCAATTGTCATGGTTTGAGCACGTTTTGAGGGTGTTTTTGTTCAAGGTTTTTTTCCAGCCAGGTGGAGGAGGGGAGTCCAGGAGGAAGGAGAGACAGGACACCTGACCCAGGCTAGCCAAAGAGGTATTCCATACCATAGCACGTGATGCCCAGGATGCATACTGGGAAAGAGAAGGCTGGAGGGTAGAGCTCTGGAGAAAATGGAGGAGGGAGCACGCAGTGCTCGGCCAGGCAGGGTGGAGTGAGTTATGGGTCGGTGGCTGGTGAGGTGTTGTATTCTTTTCACTTGCTGTTTGCTGTATCATTATTATTTGTAGTAGTAAATGGCAGTAGGGGTTTTGTGTTATGCCTTAGCAATTAAACCGTTCTTATCTCAATCCGTGGGGGCTACATTCTTTGGATTTTCCTTCCTAACTCTCCGGGAGTTGGGGGACTTGGTTTAAACCACGACATTTTTTGGCGCCCAACGTGGGGCCCGAGGGTTTGAGATAAGAACAGATCTGAGCGGATTTATGGTCTCTTGTCACAATGCTGATTTATTGGCTCTTAGAGGTTTTTCTCTGGATCTCGCTGTTTCAGGATTTTGCCGGGTACTTTGTGTATGGATTGGCCATGGACTTGGACTTGTACCAGGCCGTCCCGCTGCTCTTCGCTGTCCTTGTCCTTATCCTCGTTGTCGTCTGTGTGGAGCTGCGTGAAGCCAGGAAGGAGCGGCCCCGGGAGCTGCCGGCAGCTGAGGCTGCCAGGGAGAGCGGCACGGGGAGCCAAACGGCTGTGGCAGAGCGGCGGGAACAGGCGGGGGAGGAGCAGAGAAGGGCGGTAGCTGAGCGGCAGGACCAGGCAGCGGGGGAGGTGAGTCCCGCGGCCGTTCCCGACCCTCCGACGGCCGAGAGTGTCCCCCGGAAGTCGCCCGCCGACCCCCAGCAGGATGCAGGAGACTACGCAGCACTTCCCAGCAAGGCAGAGGAGGAGGATCCGGACTCGGGAGAAGAGAAGCTGATAGTGGGAGAGCTGGCAAGCACGGCAGCTACATCAGCCCCAGTGACAAGTGCAGCAGCAGCACCTGAGGGTTCTGACGGTTATGAATGGCTTTTGGGTGCCCTTGGGACCTGCATGCTGATTGTTATAGGGGTCAGCCTGTTGGCACAGACACAGAGTGTGTTCTACCCACAACCATTTTGTCTGATCCCAAAAGTTAAGCAGAGTCAGGTTTGGGTCTTGTCTAGGGTTAGACAAGGATATAGGAGCACCAGGAGACTGTCCCCAAGGCTGGACAGTCATGAGTGGCAGGGCATGTGGGACAGTATGGCCAGGTATCTGATCCACTGGGCCACTCCAGTGCTTTGGAAGCATTGGAGGTGGAAGGCAGTTGTATGGAGTCCCCAGCAGCAAGCTGTAGAACTGCTGAAGGGGACGCTGAATGATTTTGAGCCTGGTGGGCCCAGATACTTCAGGCCATCATTCCAGAGATGCAACACAGAGATGTCTCATGATCGAGGGGTGGACTTAAGAGTGATGGTGTATTGAAAATGTGGGATCTGGGCATGACGTGAATGGTATGGAATAAGGGGTGGATAATGTCATGGTTTGAGCATGTTTTGAGGGTGTTTTTGTTCAAGGTTTTTTTTCAGCCAGGTGGAGGAGGGGAGGCCGGGAGGAAGGAGAGACAGGACACCTGACCCAGGCTAGGCAATGAGGTATTCCATACCATAGCACGTGATGCCCAGGAGGCATACTGGGAAAGAGAAAGCTGGAGGGGTAGAGCTGGAGAGGAAAATGGAGGAGGGAGCACATGTTGCTCGGCCAGGCAGGGTGGAGTGAGTTATGGGTCCGTGGCTGGTGGGGTGTTGTATTCTTTTCACTTGCTGTTTGCTGTATCATTATTATTTGTAGTAGTAAATGGCAGTAGGGGTTTTGTGTTATGCCTTAGCAATTAAACCGTTCTTATCTCAATCCGTGGGGGCTACAGTCTTTGGATTCTCCTTCCTAACTCTCCGGGAGTTGGGGGACTTTGTTTAAACCACGACACCAATATATTGGAGATTCCAATAGATAAAGACATATATATGTGCCTAAAATTCTTATGTCTGCTTATGGTATATGCAGAAGCAAGGAATGCTGCAAGAGCTAGAGGTAAAAATAACCAGTATTTTAACTGTATAGCAGTATGCTATCCTATATGGACAGTAAGGGCACTTTTTGTGGGTTGTTTGGGTTTTTTTTTTTTACTATCAGAACTGGCTTTCAGCATAAATGGCTAAATCTGCAGTTAGAGAACTCAATAAAGTTTAACAGTTTTGCATGAACTGGCTTCTAAATCCATGTTGTTCATGCTGTTGTTAGCTTCTATAATCCAGGTTGCTGGTGAATTGCTTGTGTCCACACTAGGTAATGACTCAGCTCCATAAACACTGGGTTGACTGCTGATCTGATAGATAAAGTTGATTGCTTGTGACTTCTCAGAAAGGGATGGCTGAAGAAATTATCCCTATTTCCTCCTTTATTGATCAATAGTACATTGCTATTAAAATATCGATATCATCATGCTTAAAGGAGCTATGTATTTATTAAGAAAGCTGATCTCAAAGGGGTCAAGCTAAGGTTTTGTTGTAAAAACTTTAGCCATGACACTAGCTAATATAATTGTAGGCCTCAAACTACATTTACTTCAGCTGCAACTTTACCAGGTATAGCAGAACTACAATGTAAGTTACTTTTTTTTTTTATTAAAGTTTCTTGAAGGGTTTCTTTGTTTATTTATGTGTCTCTGTCCAGTATTGGTTTTGCCTCTTGTAAAACCTAACTGCCTTGGGGACTTCATTCATATTTCAAAAACCTTAGTTTGTATATTTAATAAGAAAGTAAAAATCCATATATATCTAAACCACAGATCCATCTAAGTTACTCTTGTTGACTACACACAGACTATAGTTAAATGGAAACCAAGCTACTTAATTTTGCTATTGCTTGTTACAACCCAAATTGGATTGCCATTTTGCAAACGTAGGTGCAACAAGGAAAGAAGAAAGCATTTTGTTTCTCCTCAATAATGCATGTGCTCAAAAGTGAACAGATGTAAAGATCTTTGAAACTGGCATTCTACAACTGGTCTTACTCCCCTTTTTGTGGCTGAGCCTGGATAATGCTAATGTGGAGTTTATAGTACTTTTATACCTTGGTTGTGTCTTTATACCTGTGTCAAAAATTGACAGCAGTTTTTTGGGTTTAAGTTTCTTCTTCTTTAGCATGAACTCAGAGATTTCTATCTTTTGCTCTTAATATTACTTAATTTTGACCTTATTTTGCCTGCCACAACTGAAACTGGTGCAGAAGACTCAACTAATGGAGGAAGCTCACTGCAGTTGTGTCTAATAGGAAGAAAATTGTCTTTGTAAGTCAGATTCAGCTGAAGCGGTGTTAGTTAACTGGTCTCTTAAGTACCCACAGCTGCTTGCTTTTATGGCATATTTTAGTTGTTTGCACTGCACCTTTGCTTAGTTTTGCAAATACATCTCTTTCCTCTTTAAATATTTGCACAGTATGTCACTGCAGTTGCTTCAGCAGATTTGCTCCTGCAAGGTCAAGAAAGTGCTTCCCTGAGCAATGCCCTTTTCTGTACCCCTGGTTCTTCAGCCGCTTGCTTGGTAGCATCTGTTTGGCTGCTTATTACCTGGAAGCTGAGGGGAGGATATAAGAAGCTTAAGGCAGGAAGCTGCAATTAAACTTTTAAGAAGCCTTGTGAACAGCAGGCTAGGCATAAAAATAGTACTCATACTTACCAGTTAAATCTGCATGCTCATCTGCACCAGAGGTTTATAATTTTTTTCTGAGTAGTTCCTTGTTTTCTGTCTTCATGGGGATCTCTACATTCAGTGAATGAGACTTTGATACTCTGGTTTGTAAAGAGTAATTTATTTCTCTTAAATTTGCTGCATCAAGGTGAAAGCAGCTAAGTGTGAGGCTAAGACATTACACAGTGTAAGCTTATCCAGATTCAATATGTCAAAAGTAAGGCCCTCTGGTGCATCTGTATTTTCTCTGTTAAACAGAAAAGCCACTGGCTGGTGACTCACTGCCCTGTTACTGCATGGTACCCAGGAGCATGGACTCTGATGTGTAGCTGCAGCACAGCCAGTAGCTGCTCAAGGACATCTCAGATTCTGCTGGAGTTGCACAAAAGCTTTCACTAATATGAGCTGCAGAACCAAGAACACCGTAGTAATCTTCCAGGATAATTCATCTCACACTGATTTACTATTTACAAGATGCTTGCAGTGTAATTTCAGAAGAGAAAACCAAACCAAGATCAGTTTTCCTCTCCAAGCTGAGCATTCCAGACAATTCTTTAGTTCATTTTCTTCCAAGTTTTACATTTATCAATGTTTCTTGTCACAGGAAAAAAAAATAAATCTGGTAGTTTCTTCATTTCAACTCCTCTAATTTCTTATTGCACTTATTGTCCCCTCCATTCTTCTCCCCCAGCTTCAGGGTTATTTACGTTCTTTCCAAGCTGTTGGCACTCCTTTTCAGCATCTTAAATATTTCATGGCTAGATGAACATAGGAGTTCAAATTCCAGATGCCCCCAGATTTAAACCTCTTGGGCTGAGGTGCTTGATTTGATCCTAGCAAATATCTGAAGAGGGGGCATAAGTACCTGATGGGAGGAATGAAATAGTAGAAACTTCTTGTTACCCCTGTTTTAGCTCTTGTCACCCCTATTTTACTTCTTTTCCTTGAATGTGGATGGACATACATGGTTCACCACAGGCACTCACGGAAGATGCTGAGGGAAGGCTGGGGTTGCTGAAGGTGTGATGATGTTCCTGGACTGGTCAGGAATGCTCTATCTTCATCACTTGGACAAATATCTGGGTAAAGTCAAACTTGGCAATATGAAAAATCTGCTACGTGTGTCATTCTGATGCCCCTTACTTCTAGGCCTAAGGTCTAATATCTTATGCAAAACTTGAAAACCTGTGTTGTGCAAACTCCAGCCTTTTTGTAATGATAATATCTTTGACAGAGGTGTTCTACTTCAGTATTTTATGCTTATGCTAGTATATGTTCAACAAAATGCAGATTTGTAGCAATAATGAAGACAAAAATCTTCATTGTACTTTTGTACAATCTTGATAATATAAATGGAAAGTAAATAACAGAACTGAAGCATTAATATTTTGCAGCTTTCATGTGCTGGGTTGAGTAGCACTGGAAGGGAGAGCACCCATGAAACTGAAATTGTATCTTCTCTTTTGTTCCTACGCTAGGTATTGTAAAGCAGTTACAGATCACTGTTTCAGATGACTCTGAAACTCTGAAACAGAGTTTCAGAGATGTTTACAAGGTTTCTAATAAAATCTGCCATTCTTTAGAATTTTGAAGGAGAAAGTTGAGAGGTGAAAGACAGGTGAAAGTAGACAGGTGAAAGTCTTTTGCGACAGGATCTGCCTCAACTGTGATTATAACGTAGAAGGCAGCATTTCTATGTCTGCTTTCTGTGCTAGATCTGTATTATGTTTTCACTTACAAGGAATTCTCCCACCATAAACAGGGAAGACAATAGGATTCTTGTATGCATATCAGACCCAACAGCAAAACTGTTTTCTCTTTAAAACAGCTATTTAACTGCTGGTTACAATGGGACTGTAACCCCAATGGTGGTGTCTCAGCACTGCTGCAATATATGTATGATTTTTAATCGCAACATATTTTGATGATGTGAAATAATTTCTGTCTCCTCAGTCCAACTACAGCCATCAAAACTACCAGAAGTAAGCTTTATTGCTCAAATGAATGTTTCGTTTCCCCTTCTGTGTTGGCATACAAAGTGTAGAGGTTGTATTTCTTGAAACAAATGTTCAAGATTTCTCAACATGAAATATATATTAATCATATCTTACTAATCTTATACTAATCTTATGTATTAATTATTAATCTTCTAAAAATTGCTCTCATTGTTTGCAAATTGCATGACCACATAGCCTTTACTAAGCATATAGTCATGTTCTTTTTCTATATTGTATGCTTTCATGCCTGTTGGTACAGCATCTTGCGACCGGTCTGACTGAAATTTTCTGCCAGCTTTTTATAGGGGTTTTTGTTCCCCCTATTGCCTATAGTATCATTGAAGAGACTAACGTGCACATCAGAGCTGAAGTCTGTGGTCTTCTATAACGTTCAAATCACTGAGCTTGATGGGTTTAGCAAACAACGGCATATTTCAGGTATGGTTAAGCTTTGCAGAAATGTGAAAGTTACTCTTCTGAGGACCAAACCATTTCAGTATGCCCTTTAGATGATCAGCAGAACTAAAGAAGAGGTTGAGTGTTATGTTTGTTTTAAAATTAATCCTTTCAAAATCATTAATAATGAAATAAAAATTTATCTTCCACAACTGAACATGACTGTAATGTTGAGGTAGATGCATTCCTTTGCTGATTGAGGATCCTTTTTGCAGTATTGTGATTGTGGTCAAAGTTCTCAATTCTGCTGACACAGCTGTGGTGCCATAGACTGAATCTCCAAAGTCTTTTATTTTAAAGGTGGTGGCTACAGCTCCATGATTTTGTTGATTGTTTCAATAACTGAGTGCAACCAGTGAGTTGGAATGCAGCCAAGTCACGTCTGTACCACAAACACATGCTTTGTGAGCAGCAATGACTGGGGATGTCCAGGAGTCCCCTTGTTGCTTCCTTTTAGATGCCAGGAGGATCTCCACATAACAGCAAACCTGTAATGCAACTATGTGTGTATCTTGGGCCATATGACTGAAATTCAGCCTGCAAACTATGTTCAGTTATGTAAACGCCTTTTATATTAAATGTTAAATTTATACTCTTATGTGTATTAGAAAATTTTCTGCTTTTTTGGCTCATGTAAACACTAAACATTGACATGAGGATCATTTCTGCATGCAAAATGTGAAATCAAAACCTGGCTTTTGTGCTTTGGCTCATCTTAAGACTGGAAAATGTTTGAACAATTTCTCTTGTAATTGCAAAGGGATACAGAGTTTGCATTGAATTATTTAGTCTTTTCTAATTCTCTATTTTTCTATCACTTCAAGCTCATCTTTGGCTTTGGTTATAGGTTGGCTTTTTTGTCCTTTCTTTTCTCTTTTTCTTTAACCCTTTAGGCTATGAACTACTGGCACTACTGTAGCAGTGGGTGCACTCTATGAAACCCTATCAATTTTTACTTTACTGGGCTTTGAAAATTCAAGTCTATTACTATTTATGTTAAGCTTCTGCCAGGTCTTTTACTGGTTTACTACTATGTACTTGAAGCAGTGAGCTTTAACCAAGGTACCAGACAGAGCCGTCAAGACAAACCACTTATGAATTGCAAGCCATTGTCTTTAACTCATCTAGAATCCCTCAGTGAGTACACTGGCTTACGCTGTCTGGGAAAAAAGTTTTTTTTTATAAATATTAGGAAAAAAGTAGTGGAGGAATAAGAGAGAACCTTTCTTTCATACACCAGGCAACTGGTGATGCTCTGGAGGCTGTTGTGATTTTAGGCTGCTCTTACATTTTTGCTTCCTGTTTTGCTGGCTTCACTCTGTGGGTTCTTCAACATATTTGTTTCTGCTCTTCCACTGCTGTACTGATGCCTTTCTGAGGAGCAGTCTAGAATAGAAGAATAAAGCATGAATTGCAAATGCATGCTGTGGTTCAAAGATGTCTAACATGGCAGAACTCCTCTTCACTCTTCATTCCTCATCCTTCTGATGCCTGTTTATTAAGTTTTGTTTAATGTGAAACTGTCATTTAAAACAGCATTTAAAAATTCAAATTTATGTTTTTGAAGAGATGGGCTTATCTCTTCAGGTGCTGAAGAGCTTTAAACTGGTAGCCTGTTGTAAGGCAATAAAATTACAGTGATTTTTAAAGCCTGTCCAAGTATTTATTTTGTAATGTACCTCAGACAGATTGAAACCCCTGTTAATCCAAAGCAATAACTGCAACATTTTGCACAATTAACTTCAAACTTTCAGGTCAACAGAATAATTCCATAAAAAGATGAACCTGTTCCTCCTCCAACTCCTGTTTAAATGGAAGAATAAATTAGACTAAGCAGATGCCATAGATTTGATTTGGCTAAGAGGAGATTTATAGCCTAATATTTTGTTACATCACAATTTCATATGCACCTGTTTGAGAAGAAAGCAGAAATTTGTTTGTTGGGTTTTGTACTCACTTTGCACTTCAGTAAATTATGATAATAATAACATAAATAAAAAAGCCACTGGAAATACAGAACTATAGATGTGTATGGCCTGGCAGAATGATATTGAAATGGAAGATGGACAGTTTCCTTCTTTTACACAGTGTGAGATGTTTTCTTAAATCAGGATTAGTTTATTCTGATTGTCTTCTGTGCATATTTCCAATGTATACTTGGTTTACAAAACAAGATGTCTTTCCACAATAATGTGCACAAAACAAAGCCTGATTTGGTCTGGCCCTGGGAGGCACTTAAATAACAACTTGGCTTGCTTAAATAACAATTTGTACTTGGTTTTCTGTCATGGTTTGAGCATGTTTTGAGGGTGTTTTTGTTCAAGGTCTTTTTTCCAGCCAGGTGGAGGAGGGGAGTCCGGGAGGAAGGAGAGACAGGACACCTGACTCAGGCTAGGCAATGAGGTATTCCATACCATAGCACGTGATGCCCAGGAGGTATACTGGGAAAGAGAAAGCTGGAGGGGTAGAGCTCTGGAGAAAAATGGAGGAGGGAGCACATGTTGCTCGGCCGGGCAGGGTGGAGTGAGTTATGGGTCGGTGGCTGGTGGGGTGTTGTATTCTTTTCACTTGCTGCTTGCTGTATCATTATTATTTGTAGTAGTAAATGGCAGTAGGGGTTTTGTGTTATGCCTTAGCAATTAAACCGTTCTTATCTCAGTCCGTGGGGGCTACAGTCTTTGGATTCTCCTTCCTAACTCTCCAGGAGTTGGGGGACTTGGTTTAAACCACGACATTTTCTTTCAGAAGTGAAGGGTGGTGTGGATTTTTTGTTTGTGGTTTGGATTTTTAGAGGGAGGGCAGAGGAGTGGGGTGGATGGTGGTTGTGCTTGAATCTTTGGCAGAGAATTAGGATTTATTTAATTGTTGGTTTGTTTTTTTGGTGTTTTTTTTTTTTTTCTTCCAGGGAATATATTTGTATTGCTTAGAGAAGAAATGTGTTTTTAAAATACACCTTTCTCCAGTGAGATAGCAATGACTGTGCATTTCAGTACTGAGAAGTTTTAAGTTGTCTGTAGCTTTCATTTTAAGGAAGCTTATCAAGGAAAGAGCTGGTGTTATGCCACACTAGATGCAAATCACCATTTTTATTCTTCATCCTATGTCTCCAATATTGATCCAATAATTACTTTTACATAAATATGCAAGAAGGAAAATAGGCTAACTACTTCAGATCAAGTGAAGACAATATAAGGTCGAATAATCCCACCATTCTTACATACACGTAAGGTCAAACATAACCTAACAAGATGAGATTCTAGAAGTAACTATAACATATCTATAATATTTGTTGTGATGTGATAAAATTCTTTCTAGGGCTCTACATTTGTCTTGGTTTTATGTATATTTTTCTGGTTTTGTTTTTTCTTCATATTTTCATAATGGTCATTCTTTTATGCTATGATGTCCTGAGATCAGCAGTAGCAGTAATTTGTTCTCCTTCCTGGTAGCTGGTGCAGCTCTGTGTTTTGACTATTGGCCTGGGAACAGTGCTGATAGCACCTATGTTTTTAGTTACTGCTCAAATGTTTGGTCTGGCAAAGGACTTTCTGAGCCTTGTGCTCTGCCAGGGAGGAGGGGAAGCCGGGAGGAAGCAGAGACAAGACACCTGACCCAAACTAGCCAAAGAGGTATTCTATACCATAGCACGTCATGACCAGGATGTAACAGAGAGTTACCCGGAAGGGGTAGTTCTCTGGAGGGGTTGTAGGAGGTATCGGTCGGTGCTCAGTCAGGTGGGGTGGGGTGAGTTATTTGTTGGTGGGTGGTGGGGTGTTGTATTATTTTCACTTGTTATTTCCTTCATCATTATTATTATTATTGGTAGTAGCAGTAGTGATTTGTGTTATACCTTAGTTATTAAACTGTTCTTATCTCAACCCGTGGGAGCTACATTCTTTTGATTCTCCTCCCCAACTCTCCAGGAGTTGGGGGAGGAAGGGGGGTAGTGAGTGCACGAGCTGTGTGGCTGGGTTTAAACCACAACATATGATATTTCATAAATTATTAACATTCTTAAATCTGAATTGTGTATAAGAATTAAATACAAACAGTTGTGTTGTTGAAAAAGATTTTATCCTTAAACAGCCTGTAAGCCTCAAAGTTTTGTGTGGGAATTCCTAAAGAGCCAAGGCCATGTAGTGAGCGATCCTGATACCCTGAGCCTTATTACTGTAAAGTAAGAAGATTCTTGGCAGGCATAAGCAAGGTCAGTTGTCTTCTTAGGCCTCTGTAATTTTCCACTGAAAACGTGCAGAGAATGATCTCTGTCAAGGTTGTAGTTTCCCATTGTATTTTTAGAGTCAGGTATTTAATCATAATTATAACAAGTTACAAACATTAGCTTCGTAAACGGTAAGAACCTTTAGACTAACCAATGAGAGCTCATGTCATGGTTTAAACCAAGTCCCCCAACTCCCGGAGAGTTAGGAAGGAGAATCCAAAGAATGTAGCCCCCACGGATTGAGATAAGAACGGTTTAATTGCTAAGGCATAACACAAAACCCCTACTGCCATTTACTACTACAAATAATAATGATACAGCAAACAGCAAGTGAAAAGAATACAACACCCCACCAGCCACCGACCCATAACTCACTCCACCCTGCCTGGCCGAGCACCATGTGCTCCCTCCTCCATTTTTCTCCAGAGCTCTATCCCTCCAGCTTTCTCTCTCCCAGTATGCATCCTGGGCATCACGTGCTATGGTATGGAATACCTCATTGCCTAGCCTGAGTCAGGTGTCCTGTCTCTCCTTCCTCCCGGACTCCCCTCCTCCACCTGGCTGGAAAAAACCTTGAACAAAAAACACCCTCAAAACATGCTCAAACCATGACAGCTCAGTATCCAAGGCTGTTACATAAGAAACCTAAGGGTGTAAGGGTATAAAAGGAGCACTGTATCTGAATAAACTTTGGCAATCGCTTGATCACATTGATCGTCTCCGCGTTGTCCATGACTCCTGCGTCAACAGTTTTGCAGTGCAGTACTCATGGAATCATTCAGGTTGCAATAGACCGTTAAGATCATCAAATCCAACCATAAAAGGAAGGTCCACTACTGCTCATTTTTCACTCTATTTATACAGAAATTTTTCTGGAACCATTTTGTTGTATCCACTTTCACTGATTTCAATCTCCTTTACCTTTTTTTCAAGAAACAATGGGAAATATATTGTAATTTTGTGTTAATTTGCTGAGAATGGTTTCCTTCCAGAGGTTAGAATCTGCTCCTGGTTGTGGAGAGATAGCTAATGAATTTCTAAAGGCATCAGTGTGTCTCTGAGTTGCTGATACTGTGAGAAGGGCCACTTCTTGAATCCCATTCAGTACTGGGATTAAAAAACCAAACCAAACAAATCCCAAAACTCCCAAGCAAAACCAAACTCCCCGATGTTCCTATGAAAAAGACCCTAAATCTTCCTAATGACTGCCACATATGAGCAGAACTAGATAAGACCTGACCTTTATCCTCTATAAGTTTCGACAGAAATCTTTCAGCTTGCTTTCACAGACCTTTTCAACCAGTGATTGCTATATTTTAAATGCCAGCTTCACACCACCTTAAAATTATCAAAAACTAATTTAATTTTAATTAAAAGTCTCGTATATAAAGTTGATTCAGCCTGGACACTCCTGTGTTTTGTCAGGTGCTGATACGTTAATTAAATTAAAGCCACTCTTCATTTTGCCAGCCCTGTCTGACACTGTTCAAGTTGCCTGACATACTGGCTTTCACATCGCCTCTGGTAATCTAAAGGAGTAGAACTACATATTTAAAGAGATGCTACCAAATACAGTGTTTTGTAGTTAATTGCAATGGGATGCTGGTGCTTCGCTTTCAAATCTTGTGTTTGCAAATTGACAAGTTTCTGGGCAGTCAGTGCCAGGTGCAGTAACATTGAATATTTTCCTACTGCAGCTAACGAAAAGGCCTTTATGTCTATTTTAGTGCTAGTAAATCCAGTTCTTAATTCATTTTCATTAGTATTAATAGGTGTCACAAGACTCTTTGCTTAGCTATTTTCTTAACCATAGAAAATCCTATGTGGAGAACACAATAGTGTTTATGCTGCATTTAGAAAAGAATTTCCTGTTTAAGTAGTTGCCTAGGATGTGCTAGCTGGCTGCTAATTCACTAAAAACTTATTGCTAAGTCTACTGCAGTACTTTTCTTATTTTTAATAGATTTATCTAATCCTGATTAAATCTATTGAGAAAATTAGAACTGCAAACAGAATTATTTTATACCCTAGGCCACTCAACTACAGCTGTTATAGTAACCATTTTAGTCTTTTCACTTGTAAAATCATAGGTAATGTTTCTGCTGCTGTGTTGACTCTTTCTTTCCTCAATGAAAACACCTGAAAGTTTGTGTTAGATGTACAGAGGAGAAAAACTGCTCAAAGTATTCAGTTACAGTACAGGTACAATGATATGAAAAAAAGGCAAAATATTTTCTGTATTCATATCTGCAGGCAGCACAGGAATTTGAAACTTGAAGTAATATGCAATATGAGTGTGCTTATGATTAAAAGCTTTTTTTTTTGTTTGACTTATTTAGTGTAAGTATTTCCTTCCTCGACTGTTGGCTCAGCTTATAATACAAACACTGAACTACACAAATAGTGTCTTATTTTGCACATACTTTCAAACTTACTTCATCTGGGAGTCAGCATGCTTGCTTTTCTTGAAAGGGTATGATCTCTAGAATATGCTCAGTACCACCAAGTCAGATCCCTGATAACACCGCTATTTTTATCCTATGTCTGTCATTACCCAGATTTTCTTCAGCCCCTGCCACTCTCAGTTCAGCTATTTCTGTGCCTGTGCCATAATGCTTGTTTGGGTTAAAAAGAAAGCAAAAGCAATGAGCCAGCAAGTCTTCCTGTGTCTTCTCTGTTGCCACATCAATGACCAAGGATGTCAGATAACAGAGCTCCAGGAGCCTCTCTTTACAGTGCTGCTGGAGTTGGATTCCTCGAGCAGTGGTAATTCATGATTATGAATAGGTCAGTTTTCACATTTTAAAGTTTCCTGCAAAGGTAGAAGCAGAGGAAACATGTGCTTGCTCTTAAGAAATCAAAACCCTTTATGGTGATTAAGCAGAACAGATTACCTTAAACTTCTATTCTTCCTTTTCTCTGTTTGAAGGATTTCTTGCTTTAGTAAAATCCCAAGGAGCATATGGCAAGGACAGTTGCTCAAGGGATTATTTCATGCTAGTGAAGGCAAACTGGTCAAGGAAACAGTGTTTGACACTCTGAAATGCAACCCTGAAAGAAGAAGAAGACATGAAATAAAAAAAGGCAGTAAAGTACCTTTCAATTAAGGGCATTAAAAGCCCCACTGGCATTTGTCATTGAAAACCTCTGCTTCACAGCCTGCTTTTTTTACTTTACAGAAGAGATTAAGAAAACCTTTATTCACCTTTCTCATGCTGCTGCCATTTGCAGGTTAATCCTTGTGCTGTAATCTCAGGCAATCTGGTTAGTTTGCAAGTTGTGATCATGCCTCACATGAGATCCTGCCCATGTCAAAAAACAAAACAGAGCCTTCTTGGAAAAGGAAGCTCATTGCCAAGCTTCAACTTGTATGACTACAACAATCACGTGACATGGGAGGGAGCCAGCCTGGCAGAGCCTGGGAGTAACACATTACGAGGGCTGACTTTATAGAAGCAATACCACGTTTGCTAAGGAACATATAACTGAACCAGACTATTAGCCTTGAAGTACCCACAGCTAAATCTGTTCAAAGGCAGCAGCATTTTGAAGCTGGTACTTCAAACTGCATTGAAAAGGTGGGCAATCAGAAGTCACATATATATATATGTGATGGTATATCGAAAATGTGGGATCTGAGCATGACGTGAATGGTATGGAATAAGGGGTGGATAATGTCATGGGTTCAGCAGTAGCTCATGCTCTGCCAGGGAGGAGGGAGAGATAGGGCTCCTGGTCTGGGCTAGTCGGGGAGATATTCCATACCACAGCACGTCCTGCTCGGGGAGGGAACTGGAAGCTGGCCAGGAGGGGAGGGGTTAGCTCCTCTCTTCCGGACTGGGCTCATGGTGGCGGGTGGTATTGTATTCTAACTCCCTGTTTATTTCCTCTTGACGATCAGGTAGTGAGGTGGATCAAGAACTGGTTGACAGGAAGAAGGCAGAGAGTTGTGGTCAATGGGGCAGAATCTAGCTGGAGGTCTGTGACTAGTGGAGTCCCTCAGGGGTCGGTGCTGGGACCAGTGCTGTTTAATATTTTCATCAACGACCTGGATGAGGGAACTGAGTGTACCCTCAGCAAGTTCGCTGATGACACTAAATTGGGAGGAGTGGCTGACACACCAGAAGGCTGTGTTGCCATTCAGCGAGACCTGGACAGGCTGGAGAGTTGGGCAGGGAGAAACTTGATGAAATTCAACAAGGGCAAGTGTAGAGTCTTGCATCTGGGGAAAAACAACCCCATGTACCAGTGTCGTGGTTTAAAGTCCACACACTCCCTTGTTTCCCTCCCCCCCCCCCCCCCCCCCCCATCTTCCCACTCCCGGAGGGATGGGAAGGAGAGCCGGAGGAATACAACTCCCACGGATTGAGGTGAGGTAAAATCAGTCCAGCAATCAAGGTATAACACAAAATCACCTCTGCCACCACCAACAAATCAATGTTAGAGGAAATAAACAGGGAGAGAGAAAACGATACCACCCGCCACCACGAGCCCAGCCCGGAAGAGAGGAGCTAACCCCTCCCCTCCTGGCCAGCTTTCAGTTCCCTCTCTGAGCCCATCCCGGAGAAGAGAGCTAACCCCTCCCCTCCTGGCCAGCTTCCAGTTCCCTCCCCGAGCAGGACGTGCTGTGGTATGGAATATCTCCCCGACTAGCCCAGACCAGGTGCCCTATCTCTCCCTCCTCCCTGGCAGAGCTACTGCTGAAGCCATGACAACCAGTACAGGTTGGAGGTTGACCTGCTGGAAAGTAGTGAAGGGGAAAGGGACCTAGGGGTCCTGGTGGATAGGAGGATGACCATGAGCCAGCAGTGTGCACTTGTGGCCAAGAAGGCAAATGGCATCCTAGGGTGCATTAGAAAGGGTGTGGTTAGTAGGGCAAGAGAGGTTCTCTTCCCCCTCTACTCTGCCTTGGTGAGGCCGCATCTGGAATATTGCGTCCAGTTCTGGGCCCCTCAGTTCAAGAAGGACAGGGTGTTGCTTGAAAGATTCCAGCACAGAGCCACAAAGATGATTAAGGGAGTGGAACACCTCCCTTATGAGGAGAGGCTGAGGGAGCTGGGTCTCTTTAGCTTGGAGGAGACTGAGGAGTGACCTCATCAGTGTTTACAAATATGTAAAGGGTGGGTGTTAGGATGATGGAGCTAGGCTTTTTCAGTGATATCCAGTGATAGGACAAGGGGCAATGGGTGTAAACTGGAGCATAGGAGGTTCCACGTTAACATCAGGAAGAACTTCTTTACTGTAAGAGTGACAGAGCAGTGGAACAGGTTGCCCAGGGAGGTTGTGGAGTCTCCTACGTTGGAGATATTCAAGGCCCGCCTGGACAAGTTCCTGTGTGATGTACTCTAGGTTACCCTGCTCTGGCAGGGGGGTTGGACTAGATGACCTTTCGAGGTCCCTTCCAACCCTCGGGATTCTGTGATTCTGTGAAATATGACTTTTAAGTATTGTAATTTGGGTATTTCTTTATTCTTATTATTTTTATGTTGGCATTATGAAACTCAGTCTTCCCTTTCTGCAAATTTGATTATATTAAATGCTTTTTTTTGAGGAAGCTGATAGCTTGATATCTCCAGGTAGGAACTTCCATGAAGAATTACATGACATTTTCAAGATCTTAAAGTTGGAGTTGGGATAAATATAATATTTCTCCCTGCATTAATAACATTCATTGAATTTTTAATTTTTTTTTTTTTGATGGGAGGTGTCACAGTATTAGGAGGCAGATAGTATGAGATTTTTCACTGAAAACTCAGTTTGAAGGTTATCCTTCTCCAACCACAAACCCATTCAATACTTTCCTTAGGATCTGGATTTGTTCTCTTTAGTCTTGTTGAACTTTGTTTTGAATTTGCTGTAGTGTAACATTGAAAGTTTTTGTGAAAGACTGTCTAATCACATTGCATGCTTGCTTTGCATAGGTTTATCAAGGGGTGCACTGCAAGGTTTCCACTAGTGCTTTACTTATGGAGAATTAGTCCTGGAGTTTCCACTGGGAACTGAATAGCAGCTAATAGCAACTGACCCTTCTGACTCAGGTTTACAGAAGATGCTGTAGTTACACTGGAAAAGCATCCTCAGGAAGTGCTCACTCTTGTCTAAGAAGTTGTGAAGATTCTGCCAACCTCAAGTAAACTGTGGAGACTGTCATCATGTTTGGAGTCTTTGGTGGTTGGTAGTAGATGTATCCTAGAACTACTAATGAAGTAGTAAAGTATCCCAGGTGCTAAAGAGGAAGAAGATGAGCCATAAAAGTGTATCCATTTGGATTATTTATTTTAGGGTTATCTTGGCTATGTATGTGGCAGAATGACATGGAGCGAAAAAGCAAAAGCAGAGTTGGAAGTTAAAGGAAAAGAAGGTGAAATTAAGTAGGTGGAGCTACAGGAGACAGGCACTGCAGCATCTTGAAAGACAGGAACAGCAGAAAAGGCTTGTTCTAGCAAATCATGTTAAAAGAAAAAAGTGAAGTAGAAAAGTGGGAAAGATTGCATACAGGAAGCTGAGAAAGCACTAAAATGTGAAAAGGTTCAATGAGAGAATAGCTTACTGAAGAAGGAACTGACAGTTTTGAGAAGGAATAGATATTTTTCCTTCAAATTCTGCTGAGATTAATGTTGGGTAAAATGTAGCAATATTTTTTTGCAAGGGAGGAGGTAATGCATGGACTCAGAGAGTGTCTAGACTTTCATGTGCAATTTTTGTTTGTTGAAGGCATTAAAAAAATACCTCTGTCGGTTCTTCTATTTCATTTGGCTTTCATGTCTAAAGAAATATTCAGACTGGGAGAGGAGATGGGAAACTAAGCAAAGTGGCAAGCCTATTCATCACCTAGTCAGTGGTGGAAAATACTGAATGATCAAATGAAAATGTTTAAAATGAATGCAGAGACAGAAGAAACTGCCAGGGGAAGGAATTTGTGTTAAGAGAAAACTTGCAGTTTCCCTGTCCAGTTGTAATAAAAGGCAGTTGTCCAGCTGGACAACTGTCTCTAGTACTTCACGTATAGTTTTAGTGGAAGGCAGTGTATATATCATCTGTAGCTATGATTTTTAATTATTGTTACTTTTTAGAGTAGTTAGAAAGTCATAAAGAAATACTTTTATCCAAAAGACATTCAATTTGAATACTTCTTGTGTGCATGTATGTATGGTCAGACTCTTCTCAGTGGTGCTAGGTGACATGACAAGAGGCAACAGGTATAAACTAAAACCTGAAAAGTCCCACCCAAACAGGAGGAAGAACTTTGCTGTGATGGTGACTGAGCATTGGAATAGGATGCCCACAGAGGTTCTGGAGCCTTCTTTCCTAAAGATATTCAAAAGCTGTCTGCACACAATCCTGAGCAATGTACTCTAGGTGACCCTGCTTGAGCAGGGAGGTTGGACTAGATGACATTTAGTCAACTTCAACCATTCTTTGATGGTGCATGTGGGTATGCCTGCACATTATAGGTTAAAGTCTGTAAGTCTGAGTCTAAAGGAGAAAATAATAAATCTTCTTGACCATTTTTGTAAATAAAATTAATTTCTGTAGGATAATGAATAAGATGTAGGGTAGCTCTGTTGACTTCAGGATGTAAGCCATAACAATAGGAGAAAAAATTGTCTTTGAAATAAAGAAGCTTCAGATGTTGAATGGAAACTGTGACATATGAACTCCAAATCAGTCTGCACTGATGAAAAGGGTTAAAGGGGGCATGATTAGTTTTATTATAACCCCTTACCTATTCTTTATTTTTCACAATCTGAAAAGGTCAGGTAGTAGGAAATCCTACCTACAACCTTGCTTTCTTTGTCCGTTTTGCATACACAAAATGAAGAATGGTGTCTGCTAATGAAGATTACAATGTTCTTAAAACCATTCTGGGGTTTTGGAGAATGTTCCAAACATATCTGTTGGGAGCCTCCAATATTTTGCTAGCAGTTGATACTTTTAATTATTTTTACTGTATTCAGCTAAATTTAAGGGGTTAGGCAACAACGAGTTTTTGGTTATTTTCCAAAATAGGATCCTTTTCTTACTTACCCAGTCAGCTTAATCACAACCATGCAGGAGATGCGGACTGTGTATCAGATCTGCTTAAATACAAATTAATTGCTTAAGTATTCCTACAAAATTGAAAGTTCTAATGAATTTAACAGTTGTATGTAGATAAACTAATATTGGCCCCAGCAAATACTGCTCGACCCCAGGTAGTTATCTTTAAAATTTGAGCTACAGTGGACACAGTATGCCATAGCTGAGAGAGGGGTTAAGGTATATGCTCTTCAATTTAGAGGTTGCACACCACAAAAAGTGCTGTTGTAAACATGTATATGCTACATAAATCCTGTATTAATTGGGTCCAAACTTAGTGAAAGCTTAAGACTTAAATTTTTTAGTTACAGCCTGAAATGCAAGCTGTTGTAATTGGTTGGCTGGTGTGTGGCAAGAAATTAAGAGCTTCCAAATCTTTGACAAAATGGAAAGGGAGTATTTTTGAGTCATAAGTTTAGGCTCATATTTTTTATCTACAGGAAAACTCACATATTTCACACTTTTTAAAAGAAAAAATACACTTTGGCTAAACCATGTTGTCAAAATATTTGGAAGATTCCTCCTCCCTGCCCAAATTGTAGACGGAAATGGAGATTAAACTCTAAAAGATTTAAAGACAACTTAAAACAACTTAAAAGGACTCCTATTCTCTAGCCAGTTCTCAAAATAAATATCCCATCTTTAACATGAGAGTCTGATAGTTTGTCAAACATGTACAGAAATAGCTTCATATTAGCACTTATCAATTGTACAGATGCCATTCATCAGACATCACTCTTTGCAAACAAGTAAATATAATGGAATTTTAAAATCCAAACTGCTTAAAATAAGAACGTATTTATTTTACATACAGATGGTATGTTTGGGGATTTGTTTTCTGGGCACATAAACTATTGGGAACATGAATTCTCCTAGTCAGAGTTGTTCAAACCTTCCCTGCTTGATGACAGGGTTCTTAGGCACTGCTGTAGTGCAAACAGTAATGTACTAGAAATAATTTGATAAATGGTTAAAGAAATTTACCTCTTGGTATATTGTCTTTAAACACATTGGTTCCATTGTAAATATGTCTGTGGAGCCATTGGGAGGCAAAGAGATTTAGGAATTTATTCAGATATTCTTGACTGGTTTGAAGCCTAGTGTTGCATATGCATTCTAAATCTGGAGTTTAACAATTTTAACTGGGCTTGAAACTCACATAATTTAATAGATTTAATAGTTATACTCCAAACTGCTCTTAGAAATCTTTCTGCTTGAGAGTGAAGTTGGCTGGCTTGCTGTTCAGACACCTGAGGGTCTTTCTCATATATCACTCAGACTTACATCCCAAATGTGGTTTTGGCTTGTATGCCATGCTTAGTGAAAATCAGAGAGTTGATTTGAACAAGCGATAGAGAAAATTAGTTTTCTGTGTACATGAGTGAGAGATTTATAATTTCTGTAGTATATTTTATGTCTTTGTAAACTGGAAGACAGCACCTTGCAACATTAGAAAGTAGATATGAAAGAGCCTTTTAGGTGGTGAAGGAAAAAATAAAGTGTTTTCTTAGCTCAGTATTTGTGTCTTTGGATCCTGACACAGTTCTATTTCATGGAATTAGTGGGAAATGTTTTAAAACAGCCACTTTCATTGTGACTCATTGTTCCAGAGTTTGAAGATTCCAGGTGAGAGAAAGTGAGAGATAAATAGAGAACTCTCAACTAGTTTATTAATATAGGAAAATATAGAGATAGTAAAGGGTACAGGAAAGGATACTTCTGATGCTTGGTTATCTTTCCAGCCCCAAGGACCCTGTGAAGATGATCAGGAAATCAGCTCTGAGAATCATCATTGCAGTGCTAGGTGGCAGGCACAAACTTAGCATATGTCCCTGCAGAGGCCATGTTCACCACAGTGGTATGATGTTCTGCCTCCCCAACATCATATGAGGCTCAGGCTTTTATACTGACAAAAATTCACACTCATTCCAACACAGGGGGCCAGCCTACTTAGGAAGAAGTGGCTAGCAATATCTAGAAAGGTCTCCAAGGTTTGAGACTTTTTCAGGGAGTTCTAAAGCAGAACTTTCTGGGTAGGAACCAAAGCTGGACTTTCTGGAGAGCAGCCAAAGCAGGACTCTCCAGGGAGGAGCCAAAGTGGACAAAAGTACTTTTCAACCTTTGTATGTTTCACCAGGGACCATTATCTATTGTCCCTGACACACTCATACATAGCAATACATTATATATAAACACATTGTTTGGAACCAATAAAGTGTGTGTGTGTGTGGGGGGAGGTGGGGGGGGGGGCGTTGGGTTCAATTAATACTATGCTGACTATGACCTTCTGGAAGTAGAATACCTTGATTCTGCTTCTGCCAGTTACATACCAATGAACCATATCTCTGCCTCATTTATTTACAACTGAAATCTTGCATTTATTTAGACAAGAAACTTCACAGGTTGAGGTTCCCCCTAGCTACGCACAAGTGGCATACAGCACAATAGCTAGAAGTTGCCATACCACAATACAAAGACCTTGTTATCAGTATTTTAGATTAATTCACAGATAGTCTAACAAGGAAACTTTGTTTTTCATTTTTATCTGAATTTCTGCTCCTAAAAATGATGAAAATTATGAACTTACTTGATTATTACCAAGCATTAACTTGATAGTCTCTCTTTCTAGAAATCTGAAGAACTACTATGACTACCCTGGCAGCTTCAGTCTACAAGCTGCACCCTTTATCAGTTCCTGTAATATAAGAGTGACATAAAAGCAGACAAGTTGACAAGTAGGCACACCTCTTTGGAACTGTGGAAAATCCAAAAGACTCATTTAGTATATTTTTTGACTGGATTTCCATGGAGAAAAAAAAATATTAGTAAAAGATACAATGAGATGTATTTTCAAAAGGAACATTTTTGATAGAATTGCATCTATGTACACTTAATAACTACCATCTGACCCTTACGTTAACTGCAGGGTCAGAGCCATCATAACTAGTTTATCCTTTTGTGTCTAAGATGCTCTGTAGTAAACAGTATTTTTATGCCCTGGAGAGTTTAGAATTTTCTCAGGCTGGAAAAGACAATCCAAGTCTCTGTAATCATGTAACTGTGTAGGCAAGATGTTCTGTGTCATTGCTCATGCAGGTACTCCTCTGACCCTTTATTAGCTCTCCTAGATCTATCTTGGAAAGAAGGAATCAAAAGTTGTGGTTTTCTGGTGTAAATGCCAAATACAGTCACTCTGGAGTTGTGACAATGCAATAGCAAGTACAATATCTAAGTTGAATCTATTTTGTTTTGTTATTAGGATATGATTTAAAAAGAAAACATTGCAGTAGTTCAGACCAAGGAAGTGAAACCGCTTCCTTGACATTTTAGCATGAAGCATGGGTCCTGTGTTTGGAAAACTTTTGTGGGGCAAAGTGCTGAAAAAAGGGTAAATTCCAAAGTAACTTATGCCTCAAATTAACTCTTCTGCCCCTGCTTCCCCAAATCCCAGAAATAGTTCAAGCACACCACAACATTTGCCCCTAGGATTCATGCATATTTATACATATTTTCTAGCAATATAGTCCCATTGACATATTTAGTATATAAGAAAACTTCAAAAAACCTGGAGGGGAGGGAGATAACTCACAAATCAGTACCATAGTCAGTGATGTATTCAACTGAACTCTATAGGAAAGCTAGGAAGTGTATCTTAGACCATACTTAACATTGTGCCATTTGTCTCATCTTAAAGAGTGCTAGACACTTCAAGAGTGCTAGAAAAGTGAACAGTGAGGATCTTATTCAAGTACATAATGTGTATAAGCTACAGGATGTAAGTATGTGATGCTTTATGTTGTTGCCATTAAATCTACAAACTTTCCTGCATGGAATAGAATTGAGTTTTGTATATCAGATTCAGAAAAGTTCTCAAAATCAGTCTGAATTGTAACTAGAAAGTGACACACAGACAAACTTTGTGCTGTATAATGGTGTGTTGAGGAGGAATTGTGTTTCTTTGGAAGCTGATGGGTATTTAGATAGTGCTTCCAGATAAGGAGGACTGGATATAACTTTGTAGTTTGACTTTTAAGTGTAAGTATTCCTAATACAGCTTCTAAAGTTTTTGTTTGTAAAATCAGCTTACTGCTTGCTTCATTTAAGATAACAGATATCTCATTGTCAGGGTTGGATTCCCAGAAGGACATGTAATCTCCCTCATATCATCTCAACACAAATAGTGCACACATGTCATGTGATAGTGGAGAGCTAAGCTTCATTTTGTCTGCTCTGCAGTTCTCTGCAGTTCTCTGCAGCTCTGTTATGCTCTGGTTTGGAATGAATGGGTTTTTGCAAGGACTCATAGCTTTCTAAAAAGATAATGGGTTTATCTAAAGTTGGTTAACTGGGCTCTTCCTTTAACTGGTTGAAGGATTGGAAACTCCAGAGAGCAGTCCATCCCATACAATGATTGTTCAAGATAAATAAAAAGGAAAAATTCTCATATTTGAAAGTTTTCTATTAACCACATTTTATAATTCTTCTTTGGGTGTTTGTATCCAGAACTGTTGGTAGAAATGTGCTATTAAGAAATTATTTAATGCAGAATGTACTTGAATCACAGTAGATCCATATTCTTATTTGATGCTACAAAGCATTACAGTACTTGCTTCTGGGAAATCTGTGTAAATTTTGTCTAATTTATCTAAAATCTCTGTCGTCAGAGAGGTGCGATAGCTTCATTCTGATAGCTGTTTTATAATATCTGTTTTCTCAGTGTTATCATGAGTGACTTCAATACACATGTATGATTACAACACATTTGAAGAAACTTACCTGCTGGAAACTTTTCAAAGTGATTCCAGACAGATTCCTTAGAAGTCAAGCACATAGAGATTAAAATCAATTTTCAGATGTAGGTGGTAATCTTTTATTTTGACGAAGAGACTTAATTGATTTCTATTACCTAAATTTGAAAATAGGTGAGCATATTGGGTTGTGTCCATAGAGAAATGACACGTGTTTCAAATTCACAGTAAGATGCTGTGATATTTTTTTTTAATAGTTGCAAATACCCTGTTTTCCTCTTGGTTTACAAAGAAAACTCAGTGCCAAAGGAGCTGAAGACTGGGATGTACTGGGCTAATACAAATTTAACTGAAGCCAAGAATTTCCCTGGCTGCTTTGTTTGGCTCTGAAAAGAGTACTAAGCAGCCAAGGACATTTGGAAGGCCAAATCCAAACCAGTATGCTGAGCTTCCTATACTGTACTGCATCCAGCAGTAATTATGTATGTGAATTTTATTCTGTGTTCATACCTTGTTTTAACAGAAGATAGTCTGCTGAGTGCCAGGGAAGGATGGCAATAGTTTCATAAGTGACACAAACTATATATTCTGCTTTCCTAGAAACAGTTTTTATTTCTTGTCATTAGCTTGCTGCTTTTTAGCCAGAATTGACTCTATGGCTGTACTTGCCCTGGTCAGGATGTAGGAAAAGTTAAATATAACATACAGGCTGACCTAAAAATGTTATATTGGGCCTGAGAGAGAGTCAATAAGCAATTTATTTTGTAATGTAAGCAGAAACCAGGGAAGTGATTAAAAAATAAAAATATATTGTAACAATTGTTTATCCGCTTTTGTAGTATCACAGCAGACCAGGATGTCTTCAGAAAATTATTATTTACTCCTGACACAGTGCTTCAAGAATATCTCTCAACATTCTCTCAATATTCCTCTCAATATTTCTAAACATTCATCTAAAACTGTTTTCACAGAAAATGTTTACTTAAATGTTTGTGTTAAAACAGCCCTGGCTTCTTAAGGTTATATTCTGTAAGGTGCAAGAGTTATACTCCTTACTACTTTGAAAATTCTTTAAGTATCTAGAGTGGAACAAAATGCTTTTGTTTGAATAATATATAAGATGCCTCGAGTGCTATCATTCTTTAATTTAGTTGATGTTCCCCTTTTCCACGAATGCGCAGACATTCATGTGGAAATAAGTATTTAGTTATTCATAGATATCCCTGTTGTATGTTTTCATTAAACAACTTATCACATCTAATTTAAATAATATTCATCCTGTTTTCCAGAAAATCCATGTGCTCTTACTAATTTAAATCTTTCTGTTCTTCTCTTCCCCATTTATATCTCTTTTTGCTTATTGTTATGCCTGAATTAAAAACATCTGGATTAAAAATTTTGAGGTTTTGATAACAGGTCTGTCTCCCATTCATTTTCCTCGTAAAATACAACAGCAACCTTTCTACACTTAGCATCCAAGAAAAGTTGAGACGTAAGGAAAGTTTTCACTAGAAACTGGTTTTTATTGAAAATCATTGTTTTGATCGAGATTTTTTTTTAACCTATGAAGATTTTTCTTCTTTCGGAGAGATATTTTTTCATTACATCTCTGAAAGGGGAAGAAAACTGGGTTTTGTGGAGTGTCAATGTCAGACTGTATTTTTAATGGTTACCACTGCATTTACTGTAGTGTTCTGCTTGCATGCATTTTGCCAGTAAAAAATGAAGGACCAAATGCACACCAGAAAACCCTCATACTGCACTCAGCTGCAGCTAAAAGCTATACAGAATTTGTACATGTCATTACTTAATAGGGAGAAAATTCTATGCTACCAATACAAGGTATGACTGAAAGAAAATGAAGGCTTGTACAGCAGCCTAACCAAGGATCTTTCCATTCAGTTTTACTTCTTGCCAAGCTATGCTGTGACCTGCCCCAAAACAAGGACAAAAAATGTAGGCTATGAAATGAGCTTCTTATAGGTTCAGTGTTACCACTTGAAATAAATTATGCAAATGAGTAACTTCAAGCACTTCACATGATTTGCAACAGTGAAGTTGGAAATTCAAGTTAGGCCAAATGCTCTTCAAGATGGAACAATTGCTGTTGCAAAAATGAAATGGGTAAAACCAGGTATGAATGGTAGAGCTGTGGAGTTTGCTGTTTGTTCACTGAATACCACATGCTCAAATCAAAGTGAAATTAAGTTTCAAAAGTTGCTTAAGTACTGATTCAATTGGAGACCCTCAAGAATAGTGTTCAGTGATTCTGAAAATACAATTATCAGTGCAGGGTTCTGTCTTCACAAGTTTTCTCTTATTCTGCTATTGGACTGGAATGCAACTGCAGAACTGATTTTTCTGCAGCCTGTACTTTACAAATTAGATGTGGTGTGTGATTAGAGTGTTAACATTGAATGAAGGAATTCTGAGCTCTGATATTGATTTGTGATCAACAAGAAATGATCAGGAGGAGTATCCATTCATATCACATCAATTTCTTTGAGTTCGTACGGAACTTTTGTGGAACTGCACAATCAAAAAATGTCTGTGGCTCAGCCAAGGAGTGACTGCCTGAATTTCCACTGAGAATTCCAGTAAGCATTAGCATTTAATAGCCTTAAAGGCAGGAATTAATAGATGTACGGCATCTATTAGGCTTTCTACTAATTTCTACATTCTTAGTGCCTCACACTGTGACTGAATTATTGGTAGAAGGTAAGGTGACTGTAAGTTGGCAATGTGCTTTGCAGCCAGGAGGGACAAGAGTATCCTGGGATGCATTGTGAGGAGTGTGGCAGCAGGTCAAAGGAGGTGATGCTTTTCCTGTACTTGACACTGGTGAGGCCACATCTTTAGCACTTTGTCCATTTCTGGGCTCCCCAGTACAAGAGAGATGAGGAGATTCTGAAGAGGGTCCAGTGGAGGCCACAAGGATGCTCAGGGGTCTGGAGCATCTCTCTTATGGGGGGATATTGCAGGAGCTACCACTGTTTAATGTACAGAAGAGTAGGCTGAAAGGGGATCTCATCAATACAGATCAGTATCTCAAAGGTGGTGCCAGGAGGATGGTTCCAGACTCTTGTCCAAGGTGGTGGCAGAGCACTGGGACAGGCTGCCCATGGAGGGTTGTGGAGTCTCCCTTTCTGAAGGCATCCCAGACCTGCCCGGACACAGTCCTGCATGACCTGCTCTGGGTGGCCCTGTCTTAGCAGAGGGTTGGACTGCGTGATCTCCAGAGGTCCCTTCCAACACTAATCATTCTGTGATTCTGTGAGATTAGGAGTAGATCTCCTTCACTGACATTCTGAGCTTGGCAGGATCTGCAGGTACATAAAAAACTGACTCCCAATCGCACAGCATAAATTGGCCCTGCTTTCTCAAGAAGATATGTGCACATAAACACATGCTCATAAATAAATATTGTAGGTACTGAAAAAAAACTTGATTTCCTTCCCTTGTTTATAAAGCTAGACTTACTTATTTTCTGACACATTCTACACACAGAGAAGCTTATTCTGCCTTCAGATTTCATAAGTGACATTGCAATTCTCATGGGCAAAGTCCATAAATGCTTCTGTCTCAAAACTTCAGTCAAGTTCTTGAACTCTGACCTCATGGGAATATGGGGTCAGCTCTCAGGATTTTGGCACTCTGCATGGTGCTCAGCAGTGGGCATTTGGGTGCACAGTAAGATCACATCTGCATTAGGTTTTGCTCATATTAAAGTCAGGCAAATATTTTCTACTGTTTGACTTCTCACAGGTGAAGTTGTACTGCTTTCTTGTCTGCCCAGGCCAAGCCTCCTGGAGACCTGGAATGGTGTAGTGAGTAACAGGAATTTTCAGGCAGTGCAGGATCAAATTGATTCCAGGCTCTGCAGCCATGTTGCAAACTAACTTTTGCCACGAAGTTTTAAAAATACCTGGTATATTTATTTTCTCCATCTTTGCTACTTCCACTTTTGACAAGAAAAGTTTGTTGACAGTTTACTGGTCACATAGAAGGGTGAGGACAGATGACGTTTAGCACTAGAAGATTGCTTGCTCTCTTAGCATGCGATAGAAAGTAAGCTCAAGATGATAAATTTTGAAGTGCTTGTTTCCCCAGCTCAAGCTACATTGCTTAAAGGGGTGTCTATGTAGACAGCTCATGTAATATCTTTGAACAGGAACTGCACAAATTATCATCGTGTAATATGCAGTAATAAGAAATTCAAGTTACATGTTCTGTGATGTGTGCCTATGTGTGTATGTTATACATGCATGTGAAATAAGTGCTGGAGAACTGAAGTAACAGGTCCTCACTGTGAGATCTTATGCAATGTACACTTAACACATGTAAATGCTTTATCTAGCAATCATTCCAGTCACCATCTGATAACATGGACTGAGTAGAAAACAATTTTGTGGTAACTGCAACCCACAGTGGTTTAATGAAATTCCTGAAATATCAGTAAAGGTGTAGCCCTAATAAACATTCTTGAGCATTCCAGGGTTATTTTTCCCTTGTTTTCCTTTGTGTTGTCTTTTATTTTCTTTCATCAAGTATATGACAAATCAAGTGCATAAATATTGTGCAGACCTGCATACTTGTGAGTCTTACTCATTGGTGTAATTGCATTTTTTGTTTTCAGAACTATTAACTTCTTTCAGAATTTTTAGAGGCAGAACCAGCATTGCAACAATCCTGTCAAAGGGCTGCCTTACACTAAACCATATCAGCCCTTTGTAAATAAACCAAATATACATGAAAGTCTCTATTAGTTATCTCAAAATATTTAGAGAGAAGTTTTGCCTTTCAGGGAACTCTGTGCACCACAGTGGGCTTTGAACCAAGAGTAGGAGATGAACAACTCACCTTGCAGAGACTGCAGAGCAGGGAAGGGGCTGGGGAACAGTGTGGTGTGAAACATAGGGGCTCCACACTTTGCAGCTTGCCCAGTGGATGCTTTTGCTCTGAGCTGGCTTGGTGCTTGACTTAGGAGTGGTATGACCTGAAGCAGAAAAGGAAGGAAGAAGATCTGTCTTATTGCTTTTATCTTTCCATAGGGGTCAGCACTCAGGTGAAGTTGTCTTACCCTGAATATGTGTCTGTTTCAGTGGTGTAGAGTCAAACACATATGTGCTGAAAAGCACATAAACTGTCTTTCATAACAGCATCTTAGCTTTCATGTAATCAACTATAATCGAAGGTCATCCATCTTTTTCACCACAGGTTTGTTAGACTATTAGACTTGCTTTGTTACTAGTTCTTATAATGAGTCTAATAAAAAATATGGTTTTAAAGAGAAGATGCATTTATACTTTCTGGTTCCATCTGAACTGCATACTGTTGAATAGTAAAACCAGAACAATGAGGCTCTGCTTTCTGGACATAAGTCAACATCTGTTATGATAAGAACATATGTTTTTGTGTTTGTTTTTTTGTGTTTTTTTCCTAATTACAAAAGAAAAACCCTGGTGTCCTTTTAGAATGAAGACATACAGCACTTTTTCTTGCAGTGATGTGTTTCAAAATGAATACATTTTGCTTTTGTTTGTGCTAAGTGGAAATTAAAAGATGACTTGCCCTTATTCAGACTGTGCTTTTACTGTCAATTGTAACCCCTTAAAGCAGTAGTCTAGTAAATATCATTTTCTGCCAAGGAGTTGGCTTAGCTGGAGTGCTACTCCCTGGCACCCTGAAAAACTCCTTAAGCTTCTTGTATCTGTTGCTGACAGCTGAAAAAAAGAAGAATTTGCTGCCCTCACATTCTCACTGTGTAGTTCTTCTTAAGATCGCAATACTAAACCTTTTGAAGGTCTAATTTGACAAACTGAAGCTTGGAGGCATTATTTTGGATACTGGTGGTCTTATTGAGCTGTGGAGGAAGAAGCCCATATTCTAATATATTTATGTGTGTATGTATAAAAATATATACTACATACATGCCTATTATATAAGGATTCAGAAATATTTTCTCCTCTAACTCAGGACTAGTGTCAATATGGCTTCTGTTTCCATGTCTATTAATGATGCTTCAAAAATGTTATTCCATATAGAACTAAAATCAATAATTGCTTATTTTGAAAGTGGTTGGTGTCTTAACATTCCTGTATTATGTTAGCTGTAGCTGTGGTGGAGTGAGATCAGAGTGTAGTAAGACATTGAAAAATGTTTGATATGTGAAATTTATTGCAGTGGTAAAGGAACCATGTAATTTCACAATGGTATGTGCATTGTGTACACAGAGAAAGAGACCAAACCTCAAATAGAGGACAGCTGTAACTACCAGGACATTGAGCAGAAGCGGTACAGGTCCACACAGACCTCAAACTGAAGCAAACCATTGCAACTACAAATGAAAAGTATTCACCTAAGCCACTTCTGACCAGCCGTTTATGGTAAAATTGAGGAACTTTGGCCAAGTTATATGGAATATTCACAGAATTTTACTATTGGAGACAAATATAAAAACCTTTCTCTCCCCAAAGCTGCTGAATAATAAGAAGGCCTCAGAAATACTCTGCAAATTTGAACCAGTTCCTACAGGATTTTGAAAGCTCTAAGGCATGGACAGTGTTTTAAGTGAGAACTTTTTTACTCTTTTGTGAATCCAGCTTGATTTACTCAAATCCTGTATTTAACTGCTAACTGCTTTCTCTGGAAAAGGCTATCAGGTTCTGCATATCCTGTGATAGCTCATCCATCCTCAGGAGAAAGATTTTTTTTATGTCAGCTAAAATGTCACATGTCCATTCCAAAGTTAGTAAGGCCAAATATCTTCCTTCTGCCATTCCCAGAATTACTGTGGCTGATGTATATTTTTGCTCTCAAGTCTTAAAACATGTCTCATGACTGAATCACATGATAAAGAATATTTTCATCGATTAATAGTTGGTCTGATTGTCTAATCTGTACTCAGCTTGGTAGCCCCTCAGAGGAACTGGCTTCAGAATGACTCAAATGCAAAATGAGTCTTCCAAGATTGAACTTGTTTTACCAAACATAAACTCTGTTGCAGCCTTTAGGAATTTAAAACATTGAATAAATCTGAATCTCATCAAGGTTTGGTAATAAAAATATATTCTGGGAGTGGGGTTGGGGAAATGATTCCTTGGGTTTCACTAAATAATCTCAGTTTTACACGCTGATTGCAAATCAGGGTGCAGCACGAACATGTCTTAATTCTACAAGCTCGCAAGAACTAGTCTCTGCAGAGATAATTTCCTTAACTACTTTGAAATTTGTTCAACCCAAAATTTTTGTGGAGATAGGCCAGGTTCTGTAGGGCCTCTGATTTCCGTGAGCTGGTCCCTGACATTGTTTACGCATATTGATGTTTGATTTGCAAAGCCACAGGAAAATATGGCTAGAGACCCTGGGTTCCATTCGTCTTTTTAAGGTCTCTTGGTTAGCTGCATTACAGAAAAAGTGACTTGCTGCTTACGTGTGTGAAAAATGATATGCTATTTGGGTTCTGCCCCTTAAAGAAAATGTATGACTCTTTAGGGTGAGGGTAAATAAGACAGAAATATATCAACAGAGATATAAGGAAAAGCAGATGCAGAGAAGTGCAGTGCTCAAGGGTGAGTTTACAAGCTGTTCATTACTAGTGTACAGACAGCTGTCATTACTGTGTCAGTACCCTTGTGTTTTGAGCAGCATAGGGAGAGTGGTATGAGTTAGTCTGGGAGCCCAAGGAATATATCATGCTCTTTCTACGTCTCCTTGACACTCATTAAGGGAGTGGAACATCTCCCTTATGAGGAGAGGCTGAGGGAGCTGGGTCTCTGTAGCTTGGAGGAGACTGAGGGGTGACCTCATCAGTGTTTACAAATATGTAAAGGGTGGGTGTCAGGATGATAGAGCTAGGCTTTTTTAGTGATATCCAGGGACAGGACAAGGGGCAATGGGTGTAAACTGGAGCATAGGAGGTTCCACATGAACATCAGGAAGAACTTCTTTACTGTAAGAGTGACAGAGCAGTGGAACAGGTTGCCCAGGGAGGTTGTGGAGTCTCCTACATTGGAGATATTCAAGGCCCGCCTGGACAAGTTCCCGTGTGATGTACTCTAGGTTACCCTGCTCTGGCAGGGGGGGTGGACTAGATGATCTTTTGAGGTCCCTTCCAACCCTTGGGATTCTGTGATTACTGTGGGACCCATTGTGATCAGAGGCTCACTAGCATTGCAGGTGTCTCCTTGAAAGGAGCATGTTCACTAATCACTGAGGAGCAGCACGCTCTGGTAAGGAGCACCTTGCTTGCTGTTTCTGTGAGGTGCATGCTCATATGCACACAGCTGAGTAACACATGTTTTGTCTCCTCTGGCTACACACTCATTATTTTGACTTGCTACACTGTCTTGTGCAGTCACTAAAGTTAATGAAACTCAATGTAGAGAAGTATATAAAAGTAAAGCTGGAAGTGTTTTTGAGTCCTGTTTAGTCTCATGAGCACAATTTATATGACAATTTATATTAACTGATACACTTCACAGTGATAAATGTCTCCAGACAGTTTCTGGGAAGGCATCTAAAGAAAAATGCTACTTCTCTTCAGAAACTGATTTTTAATTTCTACTTTGAGCATATGTATGACAGTTCTTCATCCATTTGTTCTTGTGCCATTTTTTTCCTTAAACAACTTCTTTCCTTCCTGGAGTTGCTGAGGGGAGTACCTTGAGAGAGGACGCCTGCAACACCAGGGCGGAGAGGGGGGAGATCAGCGTCCAGGAGCCTCACCTCAGAGCGACAAGAGCCACTGAGGAGGGAGCCTCGAGTCCTTGACAGGACTTGCCCAGGAGCAGGCAGCTCAGCTCACGCAAGGAGCTGACTCACCGGGGGTGGAGACAGGAGGAGCGGCACCAACAGTGAGTGGTTAAAAACCTCTCCAGGGAGCATGGAGACCCGGAACGCGGGAAATAGAGTAAACAAACAGAGCGGGTCGAGGTGGTTTGCACGGCAGTTTGCACGGGCAGGCGAGCGGGATGGTGAGCACTCGCTGTATGACCAGGGTCTGGTCTGGGAGCTCTGCTCTGGTAGCCCCAATGGCGGTCAGCGTAGGCACCCAGACAGAGCCAGTAAGAGGGGAGGCTGCGGTGCAGAGCTCGGAGTGTGGAGCGTGCCTGCACTGGTCTGGTGAGGGAAAGGTGCAGAATGGACAGGGCTGCACTCACTGCTCCCTGGTGGAGGTCCTCCTGTAGCAGGTGGCTGAGTTGCGGGATGCTATCAATAAGCTGCAAGACGTCAGGGAAGCTGAGAGGAAGCAGGACTGCTTGCTCCAGGCCCAAACAGCACAGGGGTCTCAACCTTCCCCTCAAATTCATGGAGGAAAGAAGGAGTCTGTGAACCCGGGAAGCTGGGAATTAGTAACGAAAGAAGACAACAAAAGGAAGAAGAGAGCAATTAAAAGCAAGGGACTGTCTCTTAAATCTACCACACCCACCCAGAATCGCTTTGCTGTCCTGCAGGGGGCTGATGAGAAAATGCACAGGCATCAGAAACAGATGGCTGGTGCACTGGTACAGAAGATCTCTACTGGTGCCGCCAGGAAAAAGTGGCGGGTTGTAGTAGTAGGGGACTCTGCCTTGAAAGGGACAGAAGCACTCACCTGTCGGCCTGACCCGGTTGCAAGTGTGGTGTGTTGCCTACCTGGGATACAGATCAGGGATGTTGTGGAGAGGCTGCCTGCTCCAGTAAGTCCCACGAACTATTACCTGCTTCTAGTGATACATGTGGGTGCTAGGGATATAGATAGTAGTAGCCTGAGGAGTATAAAGAAGGACTACAGAGCCCTGGGAGAGGTGGTTAGGGGCTCTGGAGCTCAGATAGTCTTTTTGACAATTCTCCAAGACACAGGGGAGGACCTTCCAAAGGGTAGGAGGATTGGACAGGTTAATGAATGGTTAAAAGGGTGGTATCATAGTCAAAGGTTTGGGTGCCTTGAACATGGGGCCCAAATGTGTAGGCCAGGCCTACTGGGGGCTGGTGGAACTGCTCTGATAAAGAAAGGGAAGAGTGTATTTGCTGTGAGGCTTGCCAGACTTGTCAAGGATGATTTAAACTAGATGTGTTGGGGGAGGGGAGCATCATTCCATCCCAACACAACCAGTCAGTTGCCAGCACTTATAATAAATGCTCGGAGCAATGTAGTGATATTCTAGCCACTTCAGTCAATGAGCCGGCTTCATTTGGAGCTCGGCTCAGATGTCTCTATACAAATGCCCGCAGCATGGGGAACTGTCGTGGTTTAAACTAAATCTGCACAGTTCCCCCTTTGTTTCCCCTCCCCCCCCTCACCTTCCCACTCCCGGAGGGATGGGAAGGAGAGCCGGAGGAATACAACTCCCACGGATTGAGGTAAAATCAGTCCAGCAATCAAGGTATAACAGAAATCACTACCGGTACCAATAACAAATCAATGTTAGAGGAGACAAACAGGGAGAGAGAATAGGATACCACCCGCCGCCACGAGGCCAGCCCGGAAGAGCAAGAGATCTTCCCCCCTCCCCTCCTGGACAGCTTCCAGTTGCCTCCCCGAGCACAGCCCGGACTGTTAACCCCTTCCCTCCTGGCCAGCTTCCAGTCCCCTCCCCGAGCAGGACGTGCTGTGGTATGGAATACCTCCCCGACTAGCCCAGACCAGGCGCCCTATCTCTCCCTCCTCCCTGGCAGAGCATGAGCTACTGCTGAACCCATGACATTATCCACCCCTTATTCCATACCATTCATGTCATCCTCAGATCCCACATTTTCCATCATATAGATACATATATATATATATATACACATATGCATACACCCAGACAGATAGAAAGAAATAATTTCTTAATACATGGACCAATCCCTATAATGCAATTGAGTCCATTTGGTCCATGATGTTAAGTTTGTAATAGTCTTTTGTAGCAGGAAAGTCTGTGTGCAGTGCTGGATTGTTGCCTGCCGATGTTGATCATCCCTTTACTGCAGAACTCATCTGGTTCTATAAAAGTTCATTCTCTGTTGGGACGATGGTTAGAAGGAAGTCAGGGCCAGTCACTGGTGACTTGAAGACATCTAGCTGATGGACTATAAAAATATTACACAGCAAGCAACAACGTATAATTAAGTTCATTGGCTGTTTTCCCCTAAAATCAAATCCCCTTGAGGTATACATTGGACTTCCCCATCTTCCTGCATTACCCACCAAGTATATCCGGGTCCTTGAGCAAAAGCAATCCCACGAGTGGGTTTGCCTTGGCCTGAAACAGGAGTAACCCAGACTGTCTTCCCTAGCAAATTTCTCATGTGCACTACAGGGACCTTGTCCCCCTCTACAATATGTAAAAGTTCTGACTGGGCTGGGCCAGCCCTGTTAGCAGATCCTCTGGTGTTGACCAGCCAGGTGGCCTTTGGTAAATGTGTATCCCAGTGCTTGAAAGTTCCCCCACCCATTGCTCTCAGTGTAGTTTTTAACAGCCCATTGTACCGTTCAATTTTCCCAGAGGATGGTGCATGGTAGGGGATGTGATATACCCACTCAATGCCATGTTCTTTGGCCCAAGTGCCTATAAGGTTGTTCCGAAAATGAGTCCCATTGTCTGACTCAGTTCTCTCTGGGGTGCCATGTCACCACAAAATCTGTTTCTCAAGGCCCAGGATAGTGTTCCGGGCAGTGGCGTGGGGCACAGCATATGTTTCCAGCCATCCTGTGGTTGTTTCCACCATGGTAAGCACATAGCGCTTGCCTTGGCGGGATGGTAGGAGTGTGATATAGTCAATTTGCCAGGCCTCCCCATATTTATACTTCAGCCATCGTCCTCCATACCAAAGAGGTTTTAACGGTTTAGCTTGTTTAATTGCAGCACATGTCTCACACTCATGAATAACCTGGGCGATAGTGTCCATTGTTAAGTCCACCCCTCGATCACGAGCCCATTTGTACGTTGCGTCTCTGCCCTGATGGCCTGAAGTGTCATGGGCCCACTGGGCCAAAAATAATTCGCCTTTATGTTGCCAATCTAAGTCCATCTGAGCTACTTCAATCTTAGCAGCTTTATCCACTTGTTGGTTGTTGTGGTGTTCTTCAGTGGCCAGACTCTTAGGTATGTGGGCGTCTACATGGCGTACCCTCACCACCAGCTTCTGCACCCGGGCAGCGATATCTTGCCATAATGCAGCAGCCCAGATGGGTTTACCTCTGCGTTGCCAGTTGCTCTGCTTCCATTGCTGCAACCACCCCCACAGGGCGTTTGCCACCATCTATGAGTCAGTATAAAGGTAGAGTACTGGCCACCTTTCTCGCTCAGCAATGTCCAGGGCCAGCTGGATGGCTTTCACCTCGGCAAACTGACTCAATTCACCCTCTCCTTCAGCAGTTTCAGCAACTTGTCGCTGAGAACTCCATACAGCTGCCTTCCATCTCCGATGCTTTCCCACAATACGGCAGGACCCATCAGTGAACAAGGCATACTGCTTTTCACTTTCTGACAATTTATCATATGGTGGTGCCTCTTCGGCACGCATCACCTCCTCCTCTGGTGACATTCCAAAATCCTTACCCTCTGGCCAGTCCATGATGACTTCCAGAATGCCTGGACGACTGGGATTTCCTATCCGAGCTCGTTGTGTAATTAGTGCAGCCCATTTACTCCAAGTAGCATCAGTTGCATGATGTGTAGAGGAGACCCTGCCTTTGAACATCCAGCCCAGCACTGGCAAGCGGGGTGCCAAAAGGAGCTGTGCTTCAGTGCCAATCACCTCCGAAGCAGTTTGAACCCCTTCATAAGCTGCCAATATCTCTTTCTCCGTTGGGGTATAGCTGGCCTCCGAGCCTTTGTATCCCCGACTCCAAAAACCAAGGGGTCGACCTCGAGTCTCCCCTGGAGTTTTCTGCCAGAGGCTCCAGGTAGGACCATTCTCCCCAGCTGCGGTGTACAGTACATTTTTCACATCTGGACCGGTCCGGACTGGTCCAAGGGCCACTGCCTGAACTGTCTCGCGTTTAATTTGCTCGAAGGCTTGTTGTTGCTCAGGACCCCATTTGAAAACATTCTTTTTCCAGGTCACATGGTAGAGAGTGCTTACGATTGAACTGTAATTTGGAATGTGCATTCTCCAGAACCCCACAGCACCCAAGAAAGCTTGTGTTTCTTTCTTATCAGTTGGTGGAGACATTGCTGTTATCTTATTGATTACTTCTGTAGGGATATGTCTACGTCCATCTTGCCATTTTATTCCCAAAAATTGAATTTCCCGCGCAGGTCCCTTGACTTTATTCCGCTTTATGGCAAAACCAGCTCTCAGCAGGATTTGGATTATTTCCCTCCCTTTCTCAAAAACTTCTTCTTGCTGTATCACCCCACACAATAATGTCATCGATGTACTGCAAGTGTTCTGGAGCTTGCCCCTGTTCCAGTGCAGTCTGGATCAGTCCGTGGCAGATGGTGGGGCTATGTTTCCACCCCTGGGGCAGTCGGTTCCAAGTGAACTGGACACCCCTCCAAGTAAAAGCGAACTGCGGCCTGCACTCTGCCGACAAAGGAATTGAGAAAAATGCATTGGCAATATCAATCGTGGCATACCACTTGGCTGCCTTTGACTCTAATTCATACTGCAGCTCTAACATATCCGGCACGGCAGCACTCAATGGTGGTGTGACTTCATTCAGGCCACGATAGTCTACTGTTAGTCTCCACTCTCTGTTAGACTTTCGCACTGGCCATATGGGGCTATTAAAAGGTGAGCGGGTCCTGCTGATCATTCCCTGCCTCTCCAGTCTACGGATCAGATTATGGATGGGAATCAGGGAGTCTCGATTGGTGCGATATTGCCGCCGGTGCACTGTTGTGGTCGCAATTGGCACTAGCTGTTCTTCGACTTTCAGCAACCCCACAACAGAAGGATCCTCTGAGAGACCAGGCAAGGTGGACAGCTGCTCAATTTCCTCAGTCTCCGAAGCAGCAATACCAAAAGCCCACCGGTACCCTTTTGGGTCTTTGAAGTACCCTCTCCTGAGGTAGTCCATGCCGAGGATGCATGGAGCCTCTGGACCAGTCACAATGGGGTGCTTCTGCCATTTCTTCCCAGTCAGGCTAATTTCAGCCTCTAGTAGAGTCAACTCTTGGGACCCTCCTGTCACTCCAGAAATATAGATGGGTTCCACCCCTTGACAGTTTGATGGCATCAGGGTACACTGTGCACCGGTATCAACTAGAGCCTTATACTTCTGTGGGGCCGATGTGCCAGGCCATTTGATCCACACAGTCCAGTAAATACGATTGTCCCCTACCTCCACCTGGCTGGAGGCAGGGCCCCTCTAATAGTCATCGTCGTCACAATCTTGGACACCTAAGTCGTGTTGAAAGGGATTATTCTTCTTTATCACAGGAGCTGGACTAAAATCAGCTCTTCCACTCCCTCTGGGAACCTGTTCACCAGAGACTGAAGCTGCAGCTCTCATGGGGCGATCAGTCATGGCCCTTGCTCCTCTCTTCAATTCCCTCACACGTTTCTCCAAGGCTGACGTAGGTTGTCCATCCCACTTTGTCATGTCTTCTCCCTGATCCCGCAGGTAAAACCATAGGGTGGCCCGTGGTGTGTATCTTATATATTTTCTCTCTCGAGCAATAGGACGCCTTTTGTTAATAGCTGAAACGCGCGTTGGCACACGTGAGGAGCTAGATAAATCAGACAGATCGTCCCTCAACTGTTTGAGATCATGAGACAGTTTTTCCACAGCTGAGATGATGGAAGGGGTAAGATTGTCTTTGAATTCTCGGAGTTTATGAACCATTTCATCCACTGTTAGTGGTGCTATGTCATTCCAGGTTACCGTTGCCAATGGATGGGCATATGACAACGGTGCGTTTCGTGTAAGTTTTCGCCACATGGGTCGTGTGCATTCGACTTCATCTGGGTCTATGGGTACATTCCCATTATTCGGCTTGGTGTGGTAGATCATCTCTACGATAGCTGATTCCCTCAGGGACTGGATGCCTTTGTCTATAGTAGCCCACTTGGCCGAACAACTCATAACATCATCCTTGTATGGGAACCTCTCTTTCACAGCTGCCAAAAGCAGCCTCCAAAGACTGAGGGACTTTTTCTCTCTTGCAATTGCTTTGTCAATTCCCCCTTCTCTAGCAAGTGATCCCAGCTGCTTGGCTTCTGTACCTGCTAGTTCGTGACCATCGGCCCCATTATCCCAACATCGGAGCAGCCAGGTGATGATGTGCTCCCCTGATTGACGGGTGAAATCTTTTTGCATATTCCGCAGCTCAGTTGAGGTCCGAGATCGAGGAGTCACCTCTTCTTCTTCGTCGTGTGATGATGACCCCTGGTCAGATACTAGACCAGGTAGTGGATGCATAGTTTCTTCATCCTGCCTCTTCCTTCTTGCCTCCTTTGTGGTTTTTCTCTTGTGTACAGGAGCAACCGATATTGGTACGAATTGGTCCTCTAGTTCAGATGCAGTGATTATCACTGTAGTTTGAGTAGCAACTGTACTTGTTGCTGGGGTAGCTGCACTGTCTGTCGCAGTCGTGGGTTGAATAGCCGCTGTACTCGTTACTGGGGTAGCTGCACTGTCTGTCACAGCTGAAGTTTGGGTAGCAACTGTACTTGCTGCTGGGGATGGTGTAGCTGCTGTACTTGGAGTTGGAACAGCTGCGCTGACTTCTGTGTTGCTCTCAGATCCAGGGACATTTTTTTCCTTTTGAAGGTGTTGGATAATGTCGATCAAGGCCCTATAAGCATAGGCTAAGCCCCAGCACGTTGCTGTAATTTGTCCATCTCTGGTATGGCCAGCACGACAACACACCTCATTTAGGTGTTTTACTAATTCTTCCGGATTCTTCACTTGCTCGGGAGTAAAATTCCAAAGTACTGGAGGGGCCCACTGACCTAGATGCTTGCCCATACTATCCCACACACCCTGCCACTCATGACTGTCCAGCCTCTGGGAAGATCTCCTGGTCCTCCTATTTCGTCGTTTAACCCCAATACAGGACCAGACCTGACTCCGCTTAACTCTTGAAATCAGATGAAATAACTGTGAGCAAAACACACTCTGTATGCGTGCTACTATGGTGATCCCCATCACAACCAGCATACAAGTCTCAACAGTATTAAAAGGCCATTCAAAAACTTCAAAACCCTCAAATGATGTGGTAGACCATCTGGAGAGAACACTGGGAGGATAGATGAATGTCTCCTTCACAGATTGACCACCCGAGAAGGAGAAAAAAGATGTGAAATTCCTAAGCACTTCTATTATATACCTCCCAAAATATAAAGTTGGTGACCATACCGGGAGCATAAACCAGATCAGTTTCATGATCAATGCTTCTATTGTATTACAAGTCATTAACATAAAGTACAATGAGACCAGAACCTTAGCCCAAACCCCATACTTGATAAACACTAGCACAGCTAATATATATGAAAAGTAATTGGTAAAATCCTGAAACCGTGAGATCAAGAGAAAAAACTGTGAGAGCCAATAAAACAGCATTGTGACAAATGACTATAAATCCTGTCAGATTTGTTGTTATTTCGTGGGTTTGTGCCCCACGTTGGGCGCCAAAAAACTGTTGTGGTTTAAACTAAATCTGCACAGTTCCCCCTTTGTTTCCCCCCCCCCCCCCCCCCCCCCCCTCCCCCACCTTCCCACTCCCGGAGGGATGGGAAGGAGAGCCGGAGGAATACAGCTCCCACGGATTGAGCTAAAATCAGTCCAGCAATCAAGATATAACAGAAATCACTACCGGTACCAATAACAAATCAATGTTAGAGGAGACAAACAGGGAGAGAGAATACGATACCACCCGCCGCCACAAGGCCAGCCTGGAAGAGCGAGAGAGCTTTCCCCCTCCCCTCCTAGCCAGCTTTCAGTTGCCTCCCCGAGCACAGCCCGGACTGTTAACCCCTTCCCTCCTGGCCAGCTTCCAGTCCCCTCCCCGAGCAGGACGTGCTGTGGTATGGAATACCTCCCCGACTAGCCCAGACCAGGCGCCCTATCTCTCCCTCCTCCCTGGCAGAGCATGAGCTACTGCTGAACCCATGACAATGACACACTACAAAACTGTGAAATTGCAAACTAAACCTGTAATCACTAAAACATAATGAATTTTCAACCATAAGTTTTTTATCAGTTATTAGTTTCAGGTACTTATTGGGTTTTCTTTCACATTGTGCATATGAAAAGATTAACCTCATGCTCTCATTTCTACTCTGACTTAACAACTGCTTCTTTCTCTTTTCTGGGGGGAGGATATAAAGGAGAGGCACAGAAAATGCAAATTCTCCAGCATATTAACTCAGAACTATAATTTTAACTGAGGGACTTTATATATCAAATGAACTAAAAAATTACAGGTGCACTTATTTCTCATGAAGTTATGGTCATTTTTTCATCCCAAATTTGCATTAGTAAAAATAGTGTTCAATGCTGCTTCTTTATTAAATCCAAGGCCAATTGAATGCCATTCAAATATTCACAATGAACTTTAATTAAACTAGTATGTGCCTTGTGACAGCTGTCAAAAATAATAATTAAAATAAGACGGCTATTAAAATACATATAAAGGAAGAAGTAAATGATTCTAAAGAACACATTTCATAATGTATGCTGAGCATCATTTTCTGACAGTCTTGCATGAAAACGTTTCTTTTCCCTATCTCCTTTTTTCCCACCATTGTCTCATTTTTGTTATTAATTCATCCCTCTTTCCTTCTCCCTGTAACCATTTGACCCTTTGCTTGGCATTTCAATTAGATATTGTTATTTATTTAAGGATGATTTTCTTTCAACTTTACTGCAGTATATGCAGATAGGAGAGTTAAGGATATGTTCATGTCATGGATGGCACCCTTGATGTGAGTTTATTGGCTGTTTTTGTTACTCACCAACACTGTGGTTATCCTCCCTTGTACATCTGGTTCTCCTCCTGTTCACCTTGGGTTGATTCCCAAGGCACATGTGATAGGTAGGACTCTCTTGTCCCCAACCCCAACACATCGTAAGGCAGATTGCAACATGCCACTAGTATCCACTGTCAGTATTTCCTGGAGAGCTGGGGAGGAGAATCCAAAGAATGTAGCTCCCACAGGTTGAGATAAGAACAGTTTAATAACTAAGGTATAACACAAATCACTACTGCTACTACTACTACTCATAATAATGATAAAGGAAATAACAAGTGAGGAGAATACAACACCTCGCCAGCCGTCAACCCATAACTCACCCCACCCTGCCCGACCGAGCATCGACTGATACCTCCTCCAAACCCCCAGAGCACCAGCCCTTCCAGGTAACTCTCTGTTATATCCTGGGCATTACGTGCTGTGGTATGGAATACTTCTTTGGCTAGCCTGGGTCAGGTGTGCTGTCTCTGCTTCCTCCTGGCCTCCCCTCCTCCCTGGCAGAGTATGAGGCTCAGAAAGTCCTTGGCCAGAGTAAACAGTTGAGCAGTAACTAAAAATATATATGCTCTCAGCACCGTTCCCAGCCCAAAAGTCAAAACACAGAGCTGCACCAGCTACAAGGAAGGAGAACAAATGACTGCTACTGCTGAACCCAGGACACCTCTGCATACTATATATACATATATTATCAAATAATTTAACTCACTGATTAACTCTTCAGCCTGTTTGCTCACACTGCAATTAATAGCAGTTGTCTCTGAGCTCCCATCTACAGCAAGCATAAAGAAGAAAACCTGGAACCTACTAACATGGTTCACTCAAATTCCTGGTATCTCAAACGTAGTAAAACACTTTACTCAAAGCAAGTTCAGAGCTAGACTACTCCATGTTTTAGTCCTATGACTGGATCAGTCCTTCAAAAGTTCTCAGGTAGTCTTGTCCCTTTAAACACCTCATGACCACTTGTGGCACACAACCTAAATCTTCCTACGCATGCTATAAATCAACATGTTTTTCAATATGCAAGATATTCTCCCCATTATGTAGGCACTTAGAACTAAAAATAATTGTAACTGCATCTTTGGTCAGTATAGGCCTTTCTGGAAGCAGAGGCGAACAACCAGGCAGTGAAGCTGCAGCCAGCCTGATGTGGAGGACCAGCCTAAGACACAGCTGTTGCTTTCCACTCTTTAACACATGCTCCAGGGGGCACATGCTTTAGCACTATGGCAGTCAGCTTCAAAATGCAGAGAATTTACAATATAAACATGTAGGTATGTACATACACATGGAGGGTATTTCTGGAATATGAATAGAAAGAGCTTATTCTAAGTTTGATCCCTGTAGTGCTATGTGCATGTCATCATCTATGAAAGAAATATCTTGCTGCTGGCTTTCTATGTTTCCATTCCATTTTTCATTTTCCCCTGTTATGAAAGTGAATGCGATTTCACGTGCAACTTTTCTAATTCTCTGGTCAAGTCCTAGTTCTGGGACACTTTCAGGGCCTGACCTCTCAGAACAGAGATTGTTTTGAGTGGCAAATGTAACTTTCACTTGATTATAATTCTTTTGCCCCAAGATTGCTTGCATTTGGAGGCCAAGCCTAGCCCCAGTAGGGAGCACTAGCAAAACTCCCAAATGTTTCAGTGGGCTTTGCACCACATTTTAATTCAAATGAGTTATTGTTTCTAACTGAAAGACTATACTTCAAAATGATATTTCGTGTTCTATTTAGAGATTTAAATAACTTTGCAGATTAATAAGGAGTTTTTATTACAGGAATTCAGACTTGTGTCCTGGTTTCAGCAGTAGCAGTCATGTTTTCTCCTTCTTAGTAGCTGGTGCAGCTCTGTGTTTTGACTTTTGGGCTGGGAACGGTGCTGAGAGCATGTGTATTTTTAGTTACTGCTCAACTGTTTACTCTGGCCAAGGACTTTCTGAGCCTCATGCTCTACCAGGGAAGAAGGGGAGGCCAGGAGGAAGGTAGAGACAGACACCTGACCCAGGCTAGCCAAAGAGGTATTCCGTACCATAGCACATCATGCCCAGGATGTAACTGAGAGTTACCTGGAAGGGCTGGTGCTCTGGGGGTTTGGAGGAGGTATCAGTCGATGCTCGGTCGGGCAGGGTGGGGTGAGTTATGGGTTGACGGCTGGCGAGGTGTTGTATTCTCCTCACTTGTTATTTCCTTTATCATTATTATGAGTAGTAGTAGTAGCAGTAGTGATTTGTGTTATACCTTAATTATTAAACTGTTCTTATCTCAACCTGTGGGAGCTACATTCTTTGGATTCTCCTCCCCAGCTGTCCGGGAGTTGGGGGAGTAAAGAGGGGAGTGAGTGCATGAGCTGAGTGTGTGGGTTTAAACCATGACAACTTGTTATCTGAAGCTTTTGGCAGGTGTTTTCATACATGTTCAAGTTAGCTCATGTTTAAGAACCTTCCAGTCACAGCTCTCTCCTGTGTATTTTTCTGATCAGAGTGAAAAATAAATATTTAGTTGTAGAAAAAGAAAGAAAAAAGAAGAAACCAAACAAAAAGAAACCTCCACACCTCAAGAGAAGATGGTAAAACAAGAAAAATTATATGGTAGAGAAGAGGAAGTAAAATAGATACCCTTACAACATAAAACAAATCAGTCATGGGAGATGTCCTGATAGGCCTTTACACTTTGGCTATATCTGTATTAGCAAGATGTATTAGCAAGCTAAGCAGAGCCAGGGCCCATTTGCTGGCCCTAAGGCCAATTGGCATAGCTACGTCATATGCACACTGTAAAGCGTTTGAGACTAAACTAGGATTGCAATAGACAAGCTACCTTGCATAGAGCAGGACTCAGCCCTTCCCAGGACTGGCAAATGCCAGCTCTGCACTATCACATGTAGGTTACTCAGGTGGTTGCCATAAGGAAGCATAAGCAGAAAAACATCAACTGCCAAACAAAGAGACATATGAATGTTTCTCTTTGTGAGTGTGGCACCAGAACACAGTGGTATGTACAAAACTAAAGAAGCTGATAGTTCAGCCCATGAATACTAATAAGCACTGTCACAGAAATTGGTTAGAGGACACTAAAAAAAAACAGTAAAGACTCCTAATTTTAAAAATGGGCCATTTGAAAGACCTGTAGCTCTGACTACAATAGTAAGAGAACCAGTGCACTGAGCAGAGTGCAAAAGTTGAGATCATGCTGCTGATTTAGAAACTGAATGCCAAAAGAACACATAATATACTGTTATATCTCTGGCTTTAAACTTGAACTCAGCATAAATTATTTCAAGAATGTTTTGCATAGTCTCCTTTTCTATCTCCAGTGCAACATCTATTTTGATTGCATGGCCCTGGAATAAGTCTGGGGTTTTTTTTCACATTTTATCATTTTTTGAACCAGCATGCTACAACACAGGTTTCTTATCTTTCAACCCATGCCCCTCTCCTCCCTAAGGCAAAAATAAAACACACTGCACCACTTGTAAAAGCAGAGAGACTCACTAGAGTGGAAATCTCCATTCACTGAGGGAAGGTTTTGCATCTCCAAAGAAAAACAAAAGTTGAAGACTATGGTTAAGCTACTAAATATGCTCAGCCACCTTCCTTAATGAAGCAAAAGGTCTAAAAACAAAGCTGTGGAACTTTGTAAAAGAGGAAATCAATAAAAGAAGGGAAAAAAAAGTAGCAATGCAAAAAAAAGGGTTTAATCATCAAAATTAAAAGCATTGATGATGTCATTTTGAAAGATCACCCTACCTACCTGACATTGTAGATTTATCAACAGGATTATACATACAACCGAAAACCACAGCAAAAACTTGGATGAGATTTACATATACTATAATTTGAGTTCAGCAATACAATAACAAAATACAGACATCAAAATACAGACGTGTCGAAATACAGACAAAGATCCAGACATACTCTATTTGTATAGGAGAGAAAGAAAATCACACATCATGCAGTAATCTAAAATGTGTATCCATAAAGGACAGGAACAGGTCAGGTCCAAAAAAGCCTCAAATATCGGAAGGGAATATCCATTTACTGTTGTCCTTTGCTTCTTCACATTATTTTTCTGTTCACAGAAACAGCACTTAAAGTACTCTCACAAATGTATTTTTTTTTCTATCCACTTTCTGTTTCAAACTTAAGGATAGTGAAGAAAAGCTTTTTTCATTACCATCTCCATTTTTAGGGCAGGAGAATAGCAAAGGCAGTATTTATACCTGGAGAAGAGCCAAAGTGATATGAATTGCTAAACACCTTAACAGGCCAGATGTAGAGGAAGGGTAAGATGCAAGGAAAATAAGTAGACACGAGAAGGAAGGTAATGATGGATACTACTGGTGGAGTTCCTTGATATTTCAAATTTCTTAAGGTCCCCATCCCAAACACCAAGAAAGTGACAACAAAATATGCTGCTGATGCAAAAGCAGTAGAAATTGATAGTATGTAGGAGGTGGAGACTACATAGAGAAATAACTGGTTGACACAGAGCAGGCATACACTGATCCCAGGAGCTCCGAATTCAAGGTGGAGTCATACCTAAATGTCTGGATCCCAAAATAACTGCTGCTGTCTCTTTAAGTGGCAGGATAGGAAACTGTTTATGACAGGGTATATATGAGTAGGGTATCACAGACACAGAATGCAAGGATCTTAATCATAGAATCATAGAATAGTTATGATCGGAAAGGACCTCAAGATCATCTAGCTCCAACCCCCCCTGCCATGGGCAGGGACACCTCACACTAAACCATATCACCCAAGGCTTCATCCAACCTGGCCTTGAACACTGCCAGGGATGGAGCATTCACCACTTACCTGGGCAACCCATTCCAGCACCTCACCACCCTAACAGTAAAGAATTTTTTCCTTATATAGAGTCTGAACCTCTGCTGTTTAAGTTTCAACCTGTTACCCCTTGTCCTATCACTACAGTCCCTAAAGAATAGTCCCTCACCAGCATCCCTGTAGCCCCCCTTCAGATACTGGAAGGCTGCTATGTGGTCTCCACACAGCCTTCTCTTCTCCAGGCTGAACAGCCCCAACTTTCTCAGCCTATCTTCATATGGGAGGTGCTCCAGTCCCCTCATCATCCTCGTGGCCCTCCTCTGGACTTGTTCCAACAGTTCCATGTCTTTTTTATGTTGAGGGCACCAGAACTGCACACAATACTCCAAGTGAGGTCTCACGAGAGCAGAGTAGAGGGGCAGGATCACCACCTTTGACCTGCTGGTCACGCTTCTTTTGATGCAGCCCAGAATACGGTTGGCTTTCTGGGCTGTAAGCACACACTGCTGGCTCATGCTCATTTTCTCATCAACCAACACCCCCAAGTCCTTCTCCGCATGGCTGCACTGAATTTCCTTTTTGCCCAACCTGTAGCTGTGCCTGGGATTGCGCCAACCCAGGGGTAGGACCTTGCACTTGTCATGGTTAAATGTCATGAGATTGGCATCAGCCCACCTCACAGGCATGTCAAGGTCCCTCTGGATGGCATTCCTTCCCTCCAGCATATTAACTGAATCACACACTTGCTGAGGGCACACTCAATCCCACTGCCCATGTCAGCGACAAAGATGTTAAACAAGACCGGTCCCAACATCGATCTCTGAGGGACACCACTCGTTACTGGTCTCCAGCCAGACATTGACCTTTGACCACAACTCTTTGCGTGTGGCCATCCAGCCACTGAGTGGTTCACTTATCAAGTGGTTCACTTATCAAATTGATGTCTCTCCAACTTGGAGACAAGGATGTCGTGTGGGACAGTGTAGAATGCTTTGCACAAATCCAAGTAGATGAAGTCAACTGCTCCACCCTTGTTCATAATTTCTGAAGCCCCATCATAGAAGGCCACAAAATTGGTCAGGCAGGATTTCCCCCTAGTGAACCCATGCTGGCTGTCATCAAGAACCTTGTTGTTTTTCATGTGCCTTAGCATGCCTTACAGGAGAATCTGCTCCAATATTTTGCCAGGCACAGAGGTGAGACTGACTGGACTGCATTTCCCCAGGTCATCCATTTTCCCCTTCTTGAAAATGGGGGTTATATTTCCTTCTTTCCATTCATCGGGAACTACCATGATTTTTCAAATATGATGGCCAGTGGCTTTGCAACTTCATTCACCAGCTCCTTCAGGACCCCTGGATGGATTTCATCAGGGCCCATGGACTTGTGTACGTTCAGGTTCTTAAGATTGTCTCGAACCAGATAATCTCGTACAGTGGGCCCAAGGTCTAGATTTTCATAGTCCGTGCGTCTGCCTTGCAAGACTTGGGTGGTACAGTCAGAGCCTTTGCCAGTGAAGACCGAGGCAAAGAAATCAATCAGAATCTCTGCCTCCTCCAAATCCTGTGTAGCCAGTTCTCCCGAAAGCTTCCAGAGGGTGCCAACGTTGTTCCTAGTATGTTTTTTTTAGCCACTACATACCTATAAAACTCCTTCCTATTATCTTTAACGTCCCTAGCCAAGTTTAGCTCCAATTGGGCCTTAGCTTTCCTAACCCGGTCCCTAACTTTCCAGACAACATCCCTGTATCTATCCCAGGCCACCTGTCCTTGCTTCCACTTTTTATAAGCCTCTTTTTTCCTGTGAATTTTTCTCAGCAGCTCTTTAGCTATCCAAGGGGGTCTTCTGGCTATCATGCTACGCTTCCTTCTAATTGGGATGCAACACTCCTGAGCTTGTAACAGGTGATCCTTGAATATTAACCAAGAGTCTTGGGCCCCCTTGCCCTCTAGGGCTATATCCCATGGAACCTTGCTAAACAAGGTCCTGAAGAGGCCAAAGTCTGCTCTATTAAAATCCAGGGCAGTGAGTTTGCTGCATGCTCTTCTCACTGTCCTGAGCACCTTGAATTTGACCATCTCGTGATCACTGCCTCCAAGACTTCCCGGGAGAGTCACATTTCCAACGAGCCCTTCCCTCTATTGGTGAGCACGAGGTCAAGAAGAGCACCTCTCCTTCTTGGCTCCTCTACTGCTTCCAGAAGGAAGTTGTCTTCCACACAATTGAGAAACCTCCTGGATTGCTTGTGCCGGGCCGTACCGTCGCCCCAACAGATGTCAGGGTGGTTGAAGTCCCCCATGAGAACAAGGGCCTGTGAGCGTGAGGCTTTTCCTATTTGTCTGTAGAGTTCTTCATCCACAGGTTCCTCTTGATCAGGCGGCCTGTAACATACCCCCACAGTAATGTCTCCCATCCCTGATTTCCCCTTAATCCTGACCCACAAACTTTCTGTTAACTGTTCACCTGCCTCCAGAGAGAGTTCCATACTCTCCAGCCTATCCCTAACACAAAGGGCAACTCCCCTCCCGTCCTACCGGGCCTGTCTTTTCTAAAAAGCCTGTAATTTTCCATTCCAACTCTCCAGTCAAAGGAGCCATCCCACCATGTTTCTGTGATGCCTATTATATCATAGCCCCATAGATGTGCCCACCCCTCTAATTCTCCTTGTTTGTTCCTGTCATGGGTTCAGGGTTACGGTGAGTTAAATTATTTGATAATATATGTATATATAGTATGCAGAGGTGTCCTGGGTTCAGCAGTAGCAGTCATTTGTTCTCCTTCCTTGTAGCTGGTGCAGCTCTGTGTTTTGACTTTTGGGCTGGGAACGGTGCTGAGAGCATATATATTTTTAGTTACTGCTCAACTGTTTACTCTGGCCAAGGGCTTTCTGAGCCTCATACTCTGCCAGGGAGGAGGGGAGGCCAGGAGGAAGCAGAGACAGCACACCTGACCCAGGCTAGCCAAAGAAGTATTCCATACCACAGCACGTAATGCCCAGGATATAACAGAGAGTTACCTGGAAGGGCTGGTGCTCTGGGGGTTTGGAGGAGGTATCAGTCGATGCTCGGTCGGGCAGGGTGGGGTGAGTTATGGGTTGACGGCTGGCGAGGTGTTGTATTCTCCTCACTTGTTATTTCCTTTATCATTATTATGAGTAGTAGTAGTAGCAGTAGTGATTTGTGTTATACCTTAGTTATTAAACTGTTCTTATCTCAACCTGTGGGAGCTACATTCTTTGGATTCTCCTCCCCAGCTCTCCAGGAGTTGTGGGAGGAAGGTGGGGGATTGAGTGCATGAGCTGTGTGGCTAGGTTTAAACCACAACAAGAGGTCAAAAGAAGCCTGAAACAACCCTTGGACTTAGCCTAATATGAAGATGCTTGGGACTTCTTCAAAATTCAAATTTATCTCCTTTAAAGAACTCATAATGAAATGTATATGTGTTTGTGTTTATATTCAGAAAGGAAGGGTGGAGACTGAGTTCTGATCTTTGAAAACATGTGCCACAGTCCCAAGCATAGGCTTAGGCTGGTTGTCCTCTAAATAGGGAGAAGTAAGTGGCTGTCTGTGCTTATTTAAGATTGGGATGTGTTAGTGACATGAGAATGGGCAAATTAAAATTACTGGATTGAGTTCCTTGTATGTTTATTTTTATTGAGTTACATAGTTTTCTTATGCTGCTGTAGTGGATAATTAAAATTGTCTAAAAAAGAAAAAGTCAACTTACTGCCAAATTCACGAATTTAGAAGACTCCAGGTTTGAGGGAAGTAAAGCTGTGTTTCAAAAAGGAAAAAGTAAATTGGTACTTTGCACTGAAAGTGTCAAATTTTTAGGATATGAGGGTAAGTGAAAGCGTAGTTGGACAACCATTTAGAATGAATGAAGTGATAGATGGTTTTTAATGATTTGTAAGCTACTTGCTGATATTGAATTTGTTGCATAGCATCCCTCTGCAAGTATAACTTAAATATTATATATTCAATTATTATAGCATTTGTATGCCATTTTAAAGGAAGACTGCCTGCTTCTATCCTTTTCTCTGATACTTTAAATTCATACAGTCATCCTTGTGTATGATAGCAAGAGGTTGCTTCATGCAAACAGTGAGGGAACAAGGTTTATTCTTGTTCATTCCTCTTAGTCCTACCCAACACCCCCTAAAAATCCAAAACAAACAAACCAAAAACCAAACAAACAAACATGCATTTTCATGTAAAGATCTAATATTTGTTAAGAAGATGTGAATGATTTTGCTATTTTATTTTTAAATTAAAAAACTGTTGTAATCAGAACTATGGAAAATGTACATTATCTTGTATTATATGCTTCTCAGATGTTCTTTGTGTCGTGGTTTAAACCAAATCCTCACAGTACTCTCACTCACTCCCCCCCTCACAGGGAAGAACTTTTGCCTCAGATCTCATCTCAATTTCCCCTTTGGCAGGTTAAAGCCATTCCCTTTGTCCTGTTCCTACAGGCCCTTGTTCAAAGCCCCTCTTCTGCTTTCTTGTTGGCCCCCTTGCAACACTTGCAAAATGTTACTTTTAAGATAATTTCAAATACCTCACTTTTATTTGTTACATATTAGTACCAAGCCCAGGCATCAAATCTATAAACAGCCTGTAAACACTATTAAGGAAAAAAGCAAACATATTTAACAGGGTGCTTGGAGTGTAACATTCAAATAATTTATATGGATATGAATATTAAGATAGCTTCTTAAAAATATGGATGCATGTGTGTAATTTCAACCAAACATATCTTTACAGTATTTATAATGAAAAATGTATGCCTATTGAATAAACCCAGTGAAGTTGTGGCTTTTTTTTTTAACTCTTTATTCTTAAATAGGGGTAGTAGCATCCTCGTCTTCTAGGCCTGTTTGTTTATTAACTTCTTGTTTCATTTAAATGGAATTAGTTAAAACAGCTTCAAATCTAAATATATTCATGGGCTCAGGAATTAAGTACCAACCTTGCTTGAAAAGTTTGCTTTGTCTTGAAAGTAGAGGTAAGACAAAGTTTGATGTGGAGATGTAGCCTTGGCCTGTATACTGTGAGCTGTATATTACTGCTGTAATGTGTCAGCTTTATTTTTCTTTTAGATGTGCCAGTATTCACCACACAACCTTTCTCCATGGTCTTCTGTTGTGAGGACAGAATTAAGTCCAAGGTACTTACCACAAGAATTTTGTATTGTATGTTCCTGGTCTCCATCATGTGTTGTAACTCAGCTCTGTGGTGGCTCTTGAAATGATGAGACCAGAAGGATTTGCCATGTCTCTTCTCTGTAAGAAATACTGACAGTGGATACTAGTGGCATGTTGCAATCTGCCTTACGATGTGTTGGGGTTGGGGACAAGAGAGTCCTACCTATCACATGTGCCTTGGGAATCAACCCAAGGTGAACAGGAGGAGAACCAGATGTACAAGGGAGGATAACCACAGTGTTGGTGAGTAACAAAAACAGCCAATAAACTCACATCAAGGGTGCCATCCATGACATGAACATATCCTTAACTCTCCTATCTGCATATACTGCAGTAAAGTTGAAAGAAAATCATCCTTAAATAAATAACAATATCTAATTGAAATGCCAAGCAAAGGGTCAAATGGTTACAGGGAGAAGGAAAGAGGGATGAATTAATAACAAAAATGAGACAATGGTGGGAAAAAAGGAGATAGGGAAAAGAAACGTTTTCATGCAAGACTGTCAGAAAATGATGCTCAGCATACATTATGAAATGTGTTCTTTAGAATCATTTACTTCTTCCTTTATATGTATTTTAATAGCCGTCTTATTTTAATTATTATTTTTGACAGCTGTCACAAGGCACATACTAGTTTAATTAAAGTTCATTGTGAATATTTGAATGGCATTCAATTGGCCTTGGATTTAATAAAGAAGCAGCATTGAACACTATTTTTACTAATGCAAATTTGGGATGAAAAAATGACCATAACTTCATGAGAAATAAGTGCACCTGTAATTTTTTAGTTCATTTGATATATAAAGTCCCTCAGTTAAAATTATAGTTCTGAGTTAATATGCTGGAGAATTTGCATTTTCTGTGCCTCTCCTTTATATCCTCCCCCCAGAAAAGAGAAAGAAGCAGTTGTTAAGTCAGAGTAGAAATGAGAGCATGAGGTTAATCTTTTCATATGCACAATGTGAAAGAAAACCCAATAAGTACCTGAAACTAATAACTGATAAAAAACTTATGGTTGAAAATTCATTATGTTTTAGTGATTACAGGTTTAGTTTGCAATTTCACAGTTTTGTAGTGTGTCATTGTCATGGGTTCAGCAGTAGCTCATGCTCTGCCAGGGAGGAGGGAGAGATAGGGCGCCTGGTCTGGGCTAGTCGGGGAGGTATTCCATACCACAGCACGTCCTGCTCGGGGAGGGGACTGGAAGCTGGCCAGGAGGGAAGGGGTTAACAGTCCGGGCTGTGCTCGGGGAGGCAACTGAAAGCTGGCTAGGAGGGGAGGGGGAAAGCTCTCTCGCTCTTCCAGGCTGGCCTTGTGGCGGCGGGTGGTATCGTATTCTCTCTCCCTGTTTGTCTCCTCTAACATTGATTTGTTATTGGTACCGGTAGTGATTTCTGTTATATCTTGATTGCTGGACTGATTTTAGCTCAATCCGTGGGAGCTGTATTCCTCCGGCTCTCCTTCCCATCCCTCCGGGAGTGGGAAGGTGGGGGAGGGGGGGGGGGGGGGGGGGGCAAACAAAGGGGGAACTGTGCAGATTTAGTTTAAACCACAACAGTTTTTTGGCGCCCAACGTGGGGCACAAACCCACGAAATAACAACAAATCTGACAGGATTTATAGTCATTTGTCACAATGCTGTTTTATTGGCTCTCACAGTTTTTTCTCTTGATCTCACGGTTTCAGGATTTTACCAATTACTTTTCATATATATTAGCTGTGCTAGTGTTTATCAAGTATGGGGTTTGGGCTAAGGTTCTGGTCTCATTGTACTTTATGTTAATGACTTGTAATACAATAGAAGCATTGATCATGAAACTGATCTGGTTTATGCTCCCGGTATGGTCACCAACTTTATATTTTGGGAGGTATATAATAGAAGTGCTTAGGAATTTCACATCTTTTTTCTCCTTCTCGGGTGGTCAATCTGTGAAGGAGACATTCATCTATCCTCCCAGTGTTCTCTCCAGATGGTCTACCACATCATTTGAGGGTTTTGAAGTTTTTGAATGGCCTTTTAATACTGTTGAGACTTGTATGCTGGTTGTGATGGGGATCACCATAGTAGCACGCATACAGAGTGTGTTTTGCTCACAGTTATTTCATCTGATTTCAAGAGTTAAGCGGAGTCAGGTCTGGTCCTGTATTGGGGTTAAACGACGAAATAGGAGGACCAGGAGATCTTCCCAGAGGCTGGACAGTCATGAGTGGCAGGGTGTGTGGGATAGTATGGGCAAGCATCTAGGTCAGTGGGCCCCTCCAGTACTTTGGAATTTTACTCCCGAGCAAGTGAAGAATCCGGAAGAATTAGTAAAACACCTAAATGAGGTGTGTTGTCGTGCTGGCCATACCAGAGATGGACAAATTACAGCAACGTGCTGGGGCTTAGCCTATGCTTATAGGGCCTTGATCGACATTATCCAACACCTTCAAAAGGAAAAAAATGTCCCTGGATCTGAGAGCAACACAGAAGTCAGCGCAGCTGTTCCAACTCCAAGTACAGCAGCTACACCATCCCCAGCAGCAAGTACAGTTGCTACCCAAACTTCAGCTGTGACAGACAGTGCAGCTACCCCAGTAACGAGTACAGCGGCTATTCAACCCACGACTGCGACAGACAGTGCAGCTACCCCAGCAACAAGTACAGTTGCTACTCAAACTACAGTGATAATCACTGCATCTGAACTAGAGGACCAATTCGTACCAATATCGGTTGCTCCTGTACACAAGAGAAAAACCACAAAGGAGGCAAGAAGGAAGAGGCAGGATGAAGAAACTATGCATCCACTACCTGGTCTAGTATCTGACCAGGGGTCATCATCACACGACGAAGAAGAAGAGGTGACTCCTCGATCTCGGACCTCAACTGAGCTGCGGAATATGCAAAAAGATTTCACCCGTCAATCAGGGGAGCACATCATCACCTGGCTGCTCCGATGTTGGGATAATGGGGCCGATGGTCACGAACTAGCAGGTACAGAAGCCAAGCAGCTGGGATCACTTGCTAGAGAAGGGGGAATTGACAAAGCAATTGCAAGAGAGAAAAAGTCCCTCAGTCTTTGGAGGCTGCTTTTGGCAGCTGTGAAAGAGAGGTTCCCATACAAGGATGATGTTATGAGTTGTTCGGCCAAGTGGGCTACTATAGACAAAGGCATCCAGTCCCTGAGGGAATCAGCTATCGTAGAGATGATCTACCACACCAAGCCGAATAATGGGAATGTACCCATAGACCCAGATGAAGTCGAATGCACACGACCCATGTGGCGAAAACTTACACGAAACGCACCGTTGTCATATGCCCATCCATTGGCAACGGTAACCTGGAATGACATAGCACCACTAACAGTGGATGAAATGGTTCATAAACTCCGAGAATTCAAAGACAATCTTACCCCTTCCATCATCTCAGCTGTGGAAAAACTGTCTCATGATCTCAAACAGTTGAGGGACGATCTGTCTGATTTATCTAGCTCCTCACGTGTGCCAACGCGCGTTTCAGCTATTAACAAAAGGCGTCCTATTGCTCGAGAGAGAAAATATATAAGATACACACCACGGGCCACCCTATGGTTTTACCTGCGGGATCAGGGAGAAGACATGACAAAGTGGGATGGACAACCTACGTCAGCCTTGGAGAAACGTGTGAGGGAATTGAAGAGAGGAGCAAGGGCCATGACTGATCGCCCCATGAGAGCTGCAGCTTCAGTCTCTGGTGAACAGGTTCCCAGAGGGAGTGGAAGAGCTGATTTTAGTCCAGCTCCTGTGATAAAGAAGAATAATCCCTTTCAACACGACTTAGGTGTCCAAGATTGTGACGACGATGACTATTAGAGGGGCCCTGCCTCCAGCCAGGTGGAGGTAGGGGACAATCGTATTTACTGGACTGTGTGGATCAAATGGCCTGGCACATCGGCCCCACAGAAGTATAAGGCTCTAGTTGATACCGGTGCACAGTGTACCCTGATGCCATCAAACTGTCAAGGGGTGGAACCCATCTATATTTCTGGAGTGACAGGAGGGTCCCAAGAGTTGACTCTACTAGAGGCTGAAATTAGCCTGACTGGGAAGAAATGGCAGAAGCACCCCATTGTGACTGGTCCAGAGGCTCCATGCATCCTCGGCATGGACTACCTCAGGAGAGGGTACTTCAAAGACCCAAAAGGGTACCGGTGGGCTTTTGGTATTGCTGCTTCGGAGACTGAGGAAATTGAGCAGCTGTCCACCTTGCCTGGTCTCTCAGAGGATCCTTCTGTTGTGGGGTTGCTGAAAGTCGAAGAACAGCTAGTGCCAATTGCGACCACAACAGTGCACCGGCGGCAATATCGCACCAATCGAGACTCCCTGATTCCCATCCATAATCTGATCCGTAGACTGGAGAGGCAGGGAATGATCAGCAGGACCCGCTCACCTTTTAATAGCCCCATATGGCCAGTGCGAAAGTCTAACAGAGAGTGGAGACTAACAGTAGACTATCGTGGCCTGAATGAAGTCACACCACCATTGAGTGCTGCCGTGCCGGATATGTTAGAGCTGCAGTATGAATTAGAGTCAAAGGCAGCCAAGTGGTATGCCACGATTGATATTGCCAATGCATTTTTCTCAATTCCTTTGTCGGCAGAGTGCAGGCCGCAGTTCGCTTTTACTTGGAGGGGTGTCCAGTTCACTTGGAACCGACTGCCCCAGGGGTGGAAACATAGCCCCACCATCTGCCACGGACTGATCCAGACTGCACTGGAACAGGGGCAAGCTCCAGAACACTTGCAGTACATCGATGACATTATTGTGTGGGGTGATACAGCAAGAAGAAGTTTTTGAGAAAGGGAGGGAAATAATCCAAATCCTGCTGAGAGCTGGTTTTGCCATAAAGCGGAATAAAGTCAAGGGACCTGCGCGGGAAATTCAATTTTTGGGAATAAAATGGCAAGATGGACGTAGACATATCCCTACAGAAGTAATCAATAAGATAACAGCAATGTCTCCACCAACTGATAAGAAAGAAACACAAGCTTTCTTGGGTGCTGTGGGGTTCTGGAGAATGCACATTCCAAATTACAGTTCAATCGTAAGCACTCTCTACCATGTGACCTGGAAAAAGAATGTTTTCAAATGGGGTCCTGAGCAACAACAAGCCTTCGAGCAAATTAAACGCGAGACAGTTCAGGCAGTGGCCCTTGGACCAGTCCGGACCGGTCCAGATGTGAAAAATGTACTGTACACCGCAGCTGGGGAGAATGGTCCTACCTGGAGCCTCTGGCAGAAAACTCCAGGGGAGACTCGAGGTCGACCCCTTGGTTTTTGGAGTCGGGGATACAAAGGCTCGGAGGCCAGCTATACCCCAACGGAGAAAGAGATATTGGCAGCTTATGAAGGGGTTCAAACTGCTTCGGAGGTGATTGGCACTGAAGCACAGCTCCTTTTGGCACCCCGCTTGCCAGTGCTGGGCTGGATGTTCAAAGGCAGGGTCTCCTCTACACATCATGCAACTGATGCTACTTGGAGTAAATGGGCTGCACTAATTACACAACGAGCTCGGATAGGAAATCCCAGTCGTCCAGGCATTCTGGAAGTCATCATGGACTGGCCAGAGGGTAAGGATTTTGGAATGTCACCAGAGGAGGAGGTGATGCGTGCCGAAGAGGCACCACCATATGATAAATTGTCAGAAAGTGAAAAGCAGTATGCCTTGTTCACTGATGGGTCCTGCCGTATTGTGGGAAAGCATCGGAGATGGAAGGCAGCTGTATGGAGTTCTCAGCGACAAGTTGCTGAAACTGCTGAAGGAGAGGGTGAATTGAGTCAGTTTGCCGAGGTGAAAGCCATCCAGCTGGCCCTGGACATTGCTGAGCGAGAAAGGTGGCCAGTACTCTACCTTTATACTGACTCATAGATGGTGGCAAACGCCCTGTGGGGGTGGTTGCAGCAATGGAAGCAGAGCAACTGGCAACGCAGAGGTAAACCCATCTGGGCTGCTGCATTATGGCAAGATATCGCTGCCCGGGTGCAGAAGCTGGTGGTGAGGGTACGCCATGTAGACGCCCACATACCTAAGAGTCTGGCCACTGAAGAACACCACAACAACCAACAAGTGGATAAAGCTGCTAAGATTGAAGTAGCTCAGATGGACTTAGATTGGCAACATAAAGGCGAATTATTTTTGGCCCAGTGGGCCCATGACACTTCAGGCCATCAGGGCAGAGACGCAACGTACAAATGGGCTCGTGATCGAGGGGTGGACTTAACAATGGACACTATCGCCCAGGTTATTCATGAGTGTGAGACATGTGCTGCAATTAAACAAGCTAAACCGTTAAAACCTCTTTGGTATGGAGGACGATGGCTGAAGTATAAATATGGGGAGGCCTGGCAAATTGACTATATCACACTCCTACCATCCCGCCAAGGCAAGCGCTATGTGCTTACCATGGTGGAAACAACCACAGGATGGCTGGAAACATATGCTGTGCCCCACGCCACTGCCCGGAACACTATCCTGGGCCTTGAGAAACAGATTTTGTGGTGACATGGCACCCCAGAGAGAACTGAGTCAGACAATGGGACTCATTTTCGGAACAACCTTATAGGCACTTGGGCCAAAGAACATGGCATTGAGTGGGTATATCACATCCCCTACCATGCACCATCCTCTGGGAAAATTGAACGGTACAATGGGCTGTTAAAAACTACACTGAGAGCAATGGGTGGGGGAACTTTCAAGCACTGGGATACACATTTACCAAAGGCCACCTGGCTGGTCAACACCAGAGGATCTGCTAACAGGGCTGGCCCAGCCCAGTCAGAACTTTTACATATTGTAGAGGGGGACAAGGTCCCTGTAGTGCACATGAGAAATTTGCTAGGGAAGACAGTCTGGGTTACTCCTGTTTCAGGCCAAGGCAAACCCACTCGTGGGATTGCTTTTGCTCAAGGACCCGGATATACTTGGTGGGTAATGCAGGAAGATGGGGAAGTCCAATGTATACCTCAAGGGGATTTGATTTTAGGGGAAAACAGCCAATGAACTTAATTATACGTTGTTGCTTGCTGTGTAATATTTTTATAGTCCATCAGCTAGATGTCTTCAAGTCACCAGTGACTGGCCCTGACTTCCTTCTAACCATCGTCCCAACAGAGAATGAACTTTTATAGAACCAGATGAGTTCTGCAGTAAAGGGATGATCAACATCGGCAGGCAACAATCCAGCACTGCACACAGACTTTCCTGCTACAAAAGACTATTACAAACTTAACATCATGGACCAAATGGACTCAATTGCATTATAGGGATTGGTCCATGTATTAAGAAATTATTTCTTTCTATCTGTCTGGGTGTATGCATATGTGTATATATATATATATATGTATCTATATGATGGAAAATGTGGGATCTGAGGATGACATGAATGGTATGGAATAAGGGGTGGATAATGTCATGGGTTCAGCAGTAGCTCATGCTCTGCCAGGGAGGAGGGAGAGATAGGGCGCCTGGTCTGGGCTAGTCGGGGAGGTATTCCATACCACAGCACGTCCTGCTCGGGGAGGGGACTGGAAGCTGGCCAGGAGGGAAGGGGTTAACAGTCCGGGCTGTGCTCGGGGAGGCAACTGGAAGCTGTCCAGGAGGGGAGGGGGGAAGATCTCTTGCTCTTCCGGGCTGGCCTCGTGGCGGCGGGTGGTATCCTATTCTCTCTCCCTGTTTGTCTCCTCTAACATTGATTTGTTATTGGTACCGGTAGTGATTTCTGTTATACCTTGATTGCTGGACTGATTTTACCTCAATCCGTGGGAGTTGTATTCCTCCGGCTCTCCTTCCCATCCCTCCGGGAGTGGGAAGGTGAGGGGGGGGAGGGGAAACAAAGGGGGAACTGTGCAGATTTAGTTTAAACCACGACAGTTCCCCATGCTGCGGGCATTTGTATAGAGACATCTGAGCCGAGCTCCAAATGAAGCCGGCTCATTGACTGAAGTGGCTAGAATATCACTACATTGCTCCGAGCATTTATTATAAGTGCTGGCAACTGACTGGTTGTGTTGGGATGGAATGATGCTCCCCTCCCCCAACACATCTAGTTTAAATCATCCTTGACAAGTCTGGCAAGCCTCACAGCAAATACACTCTTCCCTTTCTTTATCAGAGCAGTTCCACCAGCCCCCAGTAGGCCTGGCCTACACATTTGGGCCCCATGTTCAAGGCACCCAAACCTTTGACTATGATACCACCCTTTTAACCATTCATTAACCTGTCCAATCCTCCTACCCTTTGGAAGGTCCTCCCCTGTGTCTTGGAGAATTGTCAAAAAGACTATCTGAGCTCCAGAGCCCCTAACCACCTCTCCCAGGGCTCTGTAGTCCTTCTTTATACTCCTCAGGCTACTACTATCTATATCCCTAGCACCCACATGTATCACTAGAAGCAGGTAATAGTTCGTGGGACTTACTGGAGCAGGCAGCCTCTCCACAACATCCCTGATCTGTATCCCAGGTAGGCAACACACCACACTTGCAACCGGGTCAGGCCGACAGGTGAGTGCTTCTGTCCCTTTCAAGGCAGAGTCCCCTACTACTACAACCCGCCACTTTTTCCTGGCGGCACCAGTAGAGATCTTCTGTACCAGTGCACCAGCCATCTGTTTCTGATGCCTGTGCATTTTCTCATCAGCCCCCTGCAGGACAGCAAAGCGATTCTGGGTGGGTGTGGTAGATTTAAGAGACAGTCCCTTGCTTTTAATTGCTCTCTTCTTCCTTTTGTTGTCTTCTTTCGTTACTAATTCCCAGCTTCCCGGGTTCACAGACTCCTTCTTTCCTCCATGAATTTGAGGGGAAGGTTGAGACCCCTGTGCTGTTTGGGCCTGGAGCAAGCAGTCCTGCTTCCTCTCAGCTTCCCTGACGTCTTGCAGCTTATTGATAGCATCCCGCAACTCAGCCACCTGCTACAGGAGGACCTCCACCAGGGAGCAGTGAGTGCAGCCCTGTCCATTCTGCACCTTTCCCTCACCAGACCAGTGCAGGCACGCTCCACACTCCGAGCTCTGCACCGCAGCCTCCCCTCTTACTGGCTCTGTCTGGGTGCCTACGCTGGCTGCCGTGCAAACTACTTCGACCCGCTCTGTTTGCCCGCTCAGTTCGCCACACTCCTGGTCGCCATGCTGCCTGGATAGGTTTTTAACCACTCACAGTTGGTGCCTCTCCTCCTAGCTCCCCCCCGGTGAGTCAGCTCCTTGCGTCAGCTGAGCTGCCTGCTCCTGGGCAAGTCCTGTCAAGGACTTGAGGCTTGCTCCTCAGTGGCTCTTGTCGCTCTGAGGTGAGGCTCCTGGACGCTGATCTCCCCCCTCTCCGCCCTGGTGTTGCAGGCGTCCTCTCTCAAGCTACTCCCCTCAGCAACTCAAGCTTTGGGGATTTCCATTCATTTCCTATTTTGTTTTCTATTTTAGCTTGCCTGTCGTGCAATTCCCAGCAAAATTCTCATGCACATAGCATGCATGTTTGTTTTCTTGTGGTGTTGCTTCCATTATTTGTCTGAAATAATGAATCAGCAGACACTGACTGATAAACTTGTTGAGACAAATATTGCTTTACAGAGTGATTTGAAGGCAAACATCCTTGTTGTCCCTAGCTTGCTGTCATACCAGAGAGGGAAAAAAATAACAGCTCTATTTGAAAGCAATGGTTTACATCATCTTGAATACTTTTCTTCTCTATATGAAATCATTGTAATTTGGACTGTCTACGCACCAAAAAAGTCCTATTCACATGACAAATATCAAGATTTTTCCATTAAGAGCAAAAAACATTACTTTTACTTGAACCCTTTTCTCATCTGGAGGTGGCACTAACAATGTAATGACTTAGCTGTCTAGTTTATGAACAGATTAATTTTGGTTCAGCCTAGACATTATAGAAAGCTGAAAGTCTTGATCAAACCTTGTATAATATGGATTTAGTTAGCATGAAGAACAGCTTAGTATGGGGTTCCAGGGTAGAAATTTCAATTAATTTTCCAACCCAGCTGATTCTATGACTCTGTGTGACTCAGGTGTCTCTGTGATCTAGAAGTAGACACCAAAGCCCTAAAAAGAAGAAAAATAAAAGGCTGACCTGCCCCAGCTTCCCTAATGCCAGTTTATACAGATGTTCACATAGTTCCTCTGAATTTTATTTGGCCTCTCCATTTTATCCATGTTTTCTCTGGGAAGTTTAGAGATGCCACTGCCTTACTAGTAGTCTGGACATGTGGGGTTCCTAAAGGACCAGGGCCACCCGGTGAGGGATCCCAGTACCCTAAACCTCAGTGTGTCTCCGTAATTTTCCAGTAAGCATGCCAGTAACCAGACCTATGATCCTCTGTATTTCTGGCCAACATAGCAAAGGCCAATTGTCTTGTTATTCATGATGTATCTCTGTAACTCTTCGCCAAGGACATGCGGATGTTGGTTTCCGCCAAGGTTGTAGTTTTCCAATGTATCTTCTAGAACAGGATAATTAGCCAAAATTATGACATATCATAAATATTAGTTTAGCTTTGTAAACTGTAATAACCTCTAGATTAACCAATCATATCTTGCTATCCGAGGCTGTTACATAATGTAAAGGTATAAAAAGAGCACTGTATCCAAATAAACTTTGGCAATCGCTTGATCACATTGATCGTTTCCACATTGTCCATGACTCCTGCATCTACATGGACAAAGCTAAGTAAGCACAGCATGCTCTCTGTTGTGGACCTAGCCTCACACAGATACTTCGTTATACCACCTGGGAGCTCTGGAAGAAAGCTCAACTTCAGCAGCTGTTCATACAGAGGGAAGATTTCCATATAAAAAAGGCCCAGAAATAAAGACAGAATTACAATTCCATATTTGGAAGAACATTGGATCCTCTTAGCATTTTAATGTCAGCAAGGTTCATTTGGGTCAGAACTTGCTGCCTACTAGCAGCAATATATTTCATTTTCACAGAAGCACTAAGAGGTGCAAATTTTCTCTCCTTTTTATCTTTCATTTACATTTATGAACCGGATGAATGTTCCATATAAACAAGAAGAAATTTATGAATAAGAAAGGATACTTTTCCCTTCAGAGAAATTACGGTCAATCTTAACCAAATAGCTTCTACGAAACTCTGAGGCTCCCATAACAAAATTGCAAGGGTCAAGCAACCCCCTGCTCTTAGTGACTTATGTGGTTGGAGTATTTGGCTTTATGAGCCAGTACAATTTGACTTTGAGATTTCCTGACTGGAGCTAGTTTACATGGGAAAAAGTCGAACATTTTTAATCCGTTAATTATAAACAGTCTATGGAACTAATTGTTACAGTTTCGTGATGGGTTTTCATCTACTTTAACATGGAATGTTAGTACCCAGTATTTTGCTTCAGAGGAGGTTTAAAATGTACCCCCAAAGCCATTGAGAGATTTACAGGTGTCTTGGGTTCAGCAGCAGCTGTCATTTTCTTCCTTCTTAGTAGCTGGTGCAGTGCTGTGGTTTTGACTTTCATCCTGGGAACAACACCGATATCACTGATGTTTTTAGTTGTTGCTCAGTAATGCTTACTCCAACCAAGAACTTTTTGAGTCTCATGCTCTGCCAGGGAGGAGGTGAAGCTGGCAGGAAGCAGAGACAGGACGCCTGACCCAAACTAGCCAAAGAGGTATTCCATACCACAGCATGTCATGCCCACTATATAAACTGGGGGCAGTTACCTGGAAGGGCTAGATTGCTGCTCGGGTCATGCTGGGTATCTGTTGACAGGTGATGAGTGGTTGTTTTCTCTTCCCTTGTTCTTTCCCTTATCATTATTATTATTGGTGTTAGCAGTAGTGGTTTTGTATTACACCTTAGTTAGTGGACTGTTCTTATGTCAACCTGTGGGAGTTACATTCTTTTGATTCTCCTCCCCATCCCTCCGGGGGGGGGGGGGGGGGAAGGAGGCGGGGGCAGAGGAGTGAGCAAGAGGCTGCAAGGGTCTGAGTTACCAACTGGGCTTAAACCACAACAGGAAAAATTTTTTTTTTTCCTTAATGGCACCATAACTGCCATAGGAACATATTGTAACTGCCAGTTGCAAATCACTGACACCAGGTTTAATCTCCTACAGATATGCACTGCAAATGCTGTTTTGCCAGGCAAAACACAATTATCCAGCTAGGAAGAGAAAAACATTGGTCTCTTAATTGCTTTCTGCACAAACTATATAATTAAAGTTTTGTTGTGTAATTTGGCAATGAAAACAAACAAAACTATTTTCAATTCCCCCAAAAAACAGACAAACAGAATAAAAACAAAGGAGGACTGAGAGAAATAAAGAGGGTTGGAGGGGGAAGGCAGTGTGTTAAGGTATTTTTTCACTCATGGTGGTGTTCAACCTTAAACTTGGTTCACCCTGTTCTGGACAGAGCACAATAATCAGCACTCCCAATCAGAATCAAACTCTTTTTCTCTCTTCACTATAATCACTTAAAGCACTCAAAATTGAATTCAAGATCCAAAAGCCAGAGCCACCCTTTACAGGTGCAACAAGCTCGTTAAGGTCAGCATTCCAGTATTTAACTGTTTCCAGACTGACATGCCTGTATGATTTTTGAGTAACCTTAGCAGTTTCACTGTGAAAACAGAGACTGTATTCAGCTAGCAACACCAGTTGCCAAAGCAGCATGTTAACACCCTGTTCAGGAGTAAAGAGAGCAAAATGCAGTAGGGCAAGAACAAAATAAATGGAACTGTAATGTGGCCATTTTAAAAGTCACTAGTGGGCAATTATCAGTTTAATTGCTATAGAACTGGAACCACATTTCCTAAGCTGAATAAGTGCTAAGCACATTTACACAAGCAAAGTACAACCATATGTGACTTCAAACAAATTGTGCTGGTTATGAGAAAACACTTCATACTTTATTGTTTAGAAAATATTACTTCATTTTATTCCTAAGGAAAATGGTTACTACTGAGGGTAAGGAGGGGAAAGAAGGGACAGGAAGAGTTTTTTAAATAGAAACATTTCAGTTCATTTTGACTTCTTACTGTACCTGTATAGCAAGAATATTGTGAAAATTGTGAAGCAAATTGCTTAGCTGGCTTTTCTGTTCATTATGTGCTTCTCTGCATAACAGTCTTTTGCAACAGCAATAGCTCAACAGCTGAAAATGTGGCAAATATCTTTGTGTAAGACCTAACACTGGTAAAAATGCAATGGATCCTCTTGCCATTCTGTTTTTACTTGGATATTTTTCTCATTAGTAACTTGATTTAGCCTTTTTGCTTAAGAAGCACAAAGTAATGAAATGTAAAATACAACATCTTTTAGAGAGTAATAAAGTATCAAATGGCACCTTATTTCTCCAGTTGTCTCACTGGTGTCAGCCATGCCCTCACAGAAGCAGGGTTGGCTCAGGAAAATACTTAAAAAAAAAAAGAATGCATAAATAAGGTTTTTTAATAATATGTAATAAACTTAAAACCTACAGTAACAAAAACTGAACAAAAAGTTCTCTTAACTTTAATGGAAATATATGTGAAGAAAATGGTGAAATGGAGAGTTATCTGGGTTCTGTGGCATCAGGGTAGAAGCTATCACTTTGGTCCCCAAAGGCAAAGCATTAAACCAGTCCAGCCACAGGAGAGAGAAGTGTGACAATAAGTCTTTTCTCTTTGTTGGTTTTCTTTTGCGGGTGAAGGAGAGGACTGTACAGAGGAAAGATGATTTTTAAAATCACTTGATTTTACAAATCTCATTTATAAGAATTTAGATAACTCAGTCGTGAACAATTTCATTTTGTCGAATAAAAAAAAGAACAAACCTCAAACCAAAAACCAGGAAAGGAACAACGTGGGAAAGAAGCAGAATGGGATTAGGATCTGATATTTAACTTTTAAACTTATTCTCTTTCCAGATGGACAGCATTTTCATCACAAAAAAAAAAAAATCTCATGTTGTAATATTTTTCTATTACACTTCTATGGTACAGTAATAACCAGGAATAGCTAAAACACTCCAATAGCACTTCTGAAAGCAAGAAAGTAAGAAAGTGCAGGACCATTATTGAAGAAATCCTATGGTATTATGAGGGCTGTGGGACCAAGCTACGAAAAGAGCTCTACCATACCTTACAAAAAAAGTCAGAAAAATCCCGACATATTGAACTGGATGACAAAAATCTTATTGGATTTTGATAAAAAATGACTAATAGTAGTTTAAAATGGTGTCACAGTATTATTATGTGTCAGAAACCTGCATTCCCTGCTCTCAAAATTCTTACTTGCTGCTTTTGGGGTGTCTGATGATTAAACTTGACCTTACCAAGTTATTCGGGTTGTTACAAGAAATGGCAGTGGAAACACTGACTCAATGCACTGACTTTTTCAGTGCAATGTTCCCAAAGGAAATAAATGCGTAAGTGAACGAGGAGAAGGCACTGCTACCGCACAGATACAGATTCAGGAAGTCAATCTAAAGGTCACAAAGAAGAGATATTTTTTGCTTTTTCATGTATCAGTGCTATACATCTCCCTTTTAAACACGGAGAATTGGAGATTCACATAAATTAGGTAAATTTAACACTGAAACCTATTTGCAAACTATAAAATGAACCTAAAACAAGAGCAAATTAAATTTACTCACATCAAGGGAACACAATGGTGCTTTCAGACCCTAAATGCTCAAATGTTTAGTTTTTCAGCACTTCCACACTAAACACAGGTACATGCATGGTGCTATTTGCTGAAGGCCAATGTGAGGGAGGATATTGGTCTTCTGGGTAACAACTGCCAGCTAGCTGTTGCTAAAGCTTCCAGAAACTGCAAGCTATTTGTGATTATAAGTTGATAAACAAAATGTAGATGCCTAAATTAATGACTTTAACCCACAATCTCTTATAGTAAAAGAGGAAGTGTATTAATGACTTTAGAATAATGAAGATGTTACTGCAGAAATACTTAGTATTAGGACTACAAATCTAATAGTCTTCACTCTATTCACAAGGGAGCTTTACTTAACACAGACCATATTAAGGCTTGGCTTATGATTTTATTACTGTGGAAAGTGACGGGGCATATTCATTAAGCATACAATGTCAGGAAATAGTGCTTCACTTCACATCCACCACAAAACACATGGTCTGGGTTCAACTGAGATACTGAAATTAGTTTAAAAAACAGTCAGTGTGACTTATTACTGCAGTCTGAGCACTTCTGTATGACTAAACAGTGAATTAAGTAATGATTTGCTTCTGAAAAGATGCTACTTATGGTCACCCACAAAAATATAGCTGGCTTTCAGCTACACATTCATGTATTAAAAAATTACATAGCTGATAATGAAAACAGTTATTTATCATGTTTTATGCATTGCTTCAGTTTGTATACACTCTGATAAAATGTGTTTACAATGATATGAAAGAGGGTAATGTGGCAGTAGGACAATGATGTGGTAGGACAGTGATGTGTCAAATATTTCAGTTCATTGTGCTTAGAAAATCAGCGACCACTGTATCTGTGGCAGGCAGCAAACTTTTGAAAGACTTCAGAGAAAAGGAAAAACAATAGAAAGTTTGTAGAACTATCACTCTGCTTTCTCAGCTGAATAGAGTCTACTAAAAATATATACGTCACTTCCACCACCTTTACTTTTCACATCAGATCAAGTTACCACAATGTAAATTTGTGATGTTAAATTTTGTTATGAATCTTATCTTTCTTTTGCAGAATAGCATCTTCCTTAACCACATAGACTTAAAAATTAATCAGAGTAGCTAAACTTATGCTTGTTGACCTATGCTGTTGCTGACTAGCTTGGTCTTCAATTTAGCAGCAACAGATCTCTTTGTCTGTGGTGATGGATCAAAGGTCAGACTAACTACATCCATGTGGAGCCTAATGGTAGCTAAGGGAGACCCATGATGAATATAAAAATAAAACTAAAAGACTTAAATCACAAGAGATAAATTACACTTTTGATGTGTCAAGTTTAATATTGATTATTTTCAGCTGCTTTGCTTTTTCTTTTGTCTTAAGGAAACTACAGCAATCTGCTGACATGCCTGGAAAAGGTCAGGTGCAAAGTGATCTCAGTTCAGTTTACATATTTACAGGAAACCATATACTCTCCTTGGAGCATTTAAGTACTATGGTCTATGGAAATACTGTGGCCTGTAAAAAAAACATATGTCAGGAGATGATACTGCTCTTTTCCCAGTTTTAGAACAAGCTAAATCTTCTACTTGTGTTGTGGTTTATGGACTGACATAAAGCAAACAATACCAAACAACAGTGCTCTGCTGGCAAAGAATCAACAATTGTCTGGAGAGGCAACATTTCTAATTAAATAACTTAGCTATAAACTAAAAACATGAGAGAACCTGTAATTTCTTTTTCCACTTTTCCATATACGAAATTTCTTCAATATCAGCCTGGGTCATCCATTCCCTTACCAAAAGGATGTATATATTTTATGCGTTTTTTTGCCACTTCACAAATCCATTGCCTACTCTGACATTTTGGAAAACATCTTTTACCCATGATAGATAATTAGGCTAGAAAATTAACATACCCCAAAATTCTTCAGTGAGGGAGGAAAAATGTATAACATTTCAGAAGTTTAAAAGGCAACTGAGATGTGCAACTTGACAGATCCTGAGCTAACAGGTTTTTCTTCCTTGACCTTTAAATTGAAAAGTAAACATTCTATAATCATTTGATAGAAATAATATTGAAACTGTTGACCATGTGTGATGAACTAATAGCAAAAGCAATTAGCTTTTGCTAAAGCAAAAAGTACACTATGACATTTCAAATATTCAGTTACATGCAGAATCAGTAAAAGCTTTCTCTAAATAAACTAACTCAAAAGATATGGTGGTCACAAAGAAACTCTAAAAAAACTCCTTACATCACTGATATCTGACTCTTGGATTAGCCTTGGATCTCTTAAGTAAAATATATCTGTTTACCCTGACTGCTGGAGACAGTAATGGTATGAAACAGAAGTACTCAGTTTTAAAAAGAAGAAAAGAAGGAAAAAAGAAACGGGAGGAGGACAGGGGGAGGATGGAGAAAAAAGAAAAAAAAGAAAAAAAAAGGAAAGGAAAAAGAGGAAAGGGAAAACAAGCCTACACTTAAACAAAATTAGGTAACTTACAAGCTTTGTGGCAGAGATGTACCAACAAAAGAGCCATGCACTTCAATGCTGACAGTGCCATGAAAGCCATAGCACTCGGAAAAGGCCAAAATGGAGAATCACTCTGTTGATACATGGTGAAAATGAGACAAATGAAAGGTCCCAGTAGACAGACCTGAAACATGTCTATTTATTTTCTTCTGCTAAAAAAGGTATTTCTGGAGATAAGAAAGCATTTCACGAGTGGAAGAAAGAAGCCCTGTCAAGCCACTACATCTATGTTGCTGGGGGGAATTATTTCAATCCTTCATCTCAACCAATAGCTTCCAGTGCTGGGATGCAGATGTTACCAATGAAAGAAAGCTTGAAAACAGGACAGTAATTTAAACATCTTTTAGCTATTAAGCAGAAGGACTGTGTTAAAGCTTAAACTCTGCTTTCTGGCTAAGAGCTGAGCACCAAAACTGCAGTGGCTAATGAAGTGGCAGACAGAGAAAGGAAGGATTTGTAGCATGCCAAGGCAGATGAAAGCTGCTTGATCCACAAGATCATCAACAGAAATCTAGCCTTGCTATCTAGCAGGGTCTGACAATCCCAGACTGCAAGTTGTTCTTGCAAGACAGGGAGCAATAGGAAAGCTGCTAAAAAGAATGGGGTTAAAAATAGTTCTAATCATGTTACTGTGTTTATGTCTTTTGCTAGTTGTTGTTTTGGGTTTATTTTTTTCTGGGTTGTTTGACTGGTCCTTGCTTGTTCCTTTTGGTTTTTTTTTGGTTTTTTTTTTGGGTGGGGTTATTTTTTGGGGTGGAGGGTCCCTTTCATGAAAGACAGTTTATAAATGGAGAAAATTTGATTACTGGATACCAGGGAGTTTAGTGAAATTTATGAAGATTTATGCTCAGGGCTTCTGACCACTATTTACTACTTAATCTTTTCAGCTGAAGCCTGGTCCTTTTTACTGTCAATCAAGTTCTGGCTAAAAGGGTTAGACAGAAATAACAGAGATATGCTATTTGATGGAAAATTACTCACAACACTCTTATACTTACAGATTCCACTACTGAGCTGAGGAAAATCCCATATGTATTCACAATATGATAAGGTATAAATTCTTTCTTCAGCTGTATTCAAAAGCGATCAAAGTAAATTATCTTTTTCTCAGCAGTACCTGACTAACATTCATGAAGAGAGTGCTTGGAGTTATAAACTGGAAATGAGTCATCACACTTTGCTGCATTAATGTGTGCATGTTTTCAGGGACTGACCTTTGGACTGACCTCTCAGAGGTGGAACCAAGCCATCGTCTTTTGACAGAAAAATCTTTGTAATAGCACAGAGGAATTTACTAATCTGACATCTAGTTTGGCAGATTAATCTTGGATTTTCTTTGATCATGCCTGGCAACAATGTTCAGCAAGTCAAACCAATCAACAATCATTAATTAAAAGAACAATGAAGAGTAGAGGTTATTTAGTTATGAATGGCACACACTAACTGAATATTATGAGTTCTCAGATGAAAGAAACTTTTCCTAAATGCTACAGTTAAGTATTAGATAAGCTTCAAGATATTTTTACCATGTAAGAGGGAACCCTGAAAAAATATTGTCACAGTCTAGGGAAAAAAGTACACCAAACTGGAAAGCTGCCTTTGGGACTCATATGAACCGAAGCCCTTCACCAAGATTCACGCCATTAGGCTTATAAACATCTGTGCAAACACTGCAGTGGGCACTTATGCCTCAAACATGAAGGTTTTATAATTGTGGTCTCATAAAACAGGTAAAGAAAGAACATTGAGCCTGTTAATGTGTCTCAGCCTTTTTTTAATGGTAGTACTGCTTTCACAATAGAAAGTGGTCTCAAATGCATAGATCCAGATACTTAGCTGGTATAACCTCATTTTTTACTGAAATCAGGGGAGTTCTATTTCTTTATACAACCAGAAATGTGACCTTGGACATTCTTTCATTTCTTATGTAGTGCAGAGAGTTGAAAACTTGCTTGAAAATTTGTGATTCTTACAAAAACATACTAAAACCACCACCTGGCTCTACCTTTGTAATTACAAACCATACCTATGTTCCTACTTGTATGACATTATAATGAATGACTAAGCTTTAATTATTCTGGAGAATGAAGATAAAACTAAAGCAAAATGCTTTAGGGCATTTTGCCTTAATAAAAAAAGGATTAGGAAGTTACAGGTTTGTACCAATTTAAAATTTTATTACTTAAATAATTGCATAATGGTGCACTGGGAAAATTATTTGATGCAAAAAAAATAATCTACTATCTGCAGTTTCTTGTTGAATTGTTGAATTGAATGTTGAATCATATTGAATGGGATATTTATGGCCAAATTTAAGCAGATCTTGTACAAGTTCAAGGCACTTTTTGTTAACAGTGTTCAAGGTTTTCTTTAGTGCTGCTCACCACCAAAACCTGGCGAACACCTGCGGTTTCGAGCAATGAAGCAGCCTAGGTACTGGGGAGTATTCTGACACTATCAAAACTGTGAAGCATACACAAAGCCAAAATCCAGTAAGGAGACTAACATCTACAAAGGGGCAATTCCTACTAGTCCACAGCTCTCTGAGCAGCAGAGAAAGGGCTAATACAGCCAGTGATCGAACCAAAACCAGCTATGGGGTACAAATTTCAAAAGCATGGCTATGTAAAAATCTATCTAAAACTACAGCAGAAAGCTCATTTAACCATTATTTTTATTAAGGTTTAGCATTTTATAGATAGATGGTTTGCATCTTAAATAGAAGGTCCTTGTGTCAGACATTAACCAAGTTTGTTTCATCTGTGTAAAGCAGATCCGAGTAGATGACACATACCCATCTTTTCTGTTCCAAAACCTTTAAGTATTTTTCTAATTTAGATGTCACTTGTAGAGCCACAATGTGAAATGGGTAGCATGGTATTAGCTACATGTCCACTATTCCCACAGCCAGGTATGGTTTCTAGTTATCAGGAAATGAAAATAGATTTCTCTTTCAACAGGCCATCCTTTCGATTTTTAATTCTCATTACCCTTTAAAACTGATTGCACATTTTCTGCCTTCAAATACTTTCATGTGAGACTTACCCAGAGGGGTATTTGTTCTGGATAAAAAAAAAAATCTATGGGTTTACTCTGTTGTGGTTTTTTTGTTTGTTTGTTTGTTTGTCTTTAATAAATCTGTTGTTCATTTCCATTGTACTTACTGAAAAAATACACTAATTTGAATTATAAATTGTTAATCATCTCTAGCCATAATCAGAGCAATTCTACTATTATGAAATCATCTCTTGATATGGGACACCAAAGTTTTCAAATGTGGATCTAGCTTTGAGTGAACCTAATCATACATTAAAAATAAAGGAAAGATCTACTCAAAGACAAGAAAGTAGGGATAGATCATATAAGGCAGACCCGTTTCTGGAGCTACTAATATACAATGTGGCATCATATCCAGGAAACCTTCTTCCATTCCCTGTCAATCACTAAATACCTGCTTACACTTACTTGGATCAACCAAAAATAACTGCTGGTATAAAACCACATGAAAGCATCACTGCATGCCAGTAACTCCAGAGCAGAATACCAAAATCTAATGCCTTGAATACTTTTTACTATGAACCTTTTCTATACAGGGTAAAAGGAATGTGTTAATGCCTGGAAAATGGGTTCATAAGAAATGTTTATTTTATTTCTGTGTCAGGCTTATGTGAGTCAAGCTGCAAACTGCACGGTTTCCCACTTGTATTAAAAATTATTGCCAAACACAGTTCCAAGCATAAACAGACAAAATCAGTTTAGATGAAAGAACAGCAGTGCAGACTAGGATGCATTTATATATACTGTATAAAATACAGTATTTCTGCTATGAGAGTTTCTGCTCTACTGGTTTAAGCGAGATACAAGAAAGTGCAGGGATGACAAATGTCACTGATGTGATTGCAGCTAAATTAAATAGGTCAATCCTCAAAATTAGTTCATTTTTAAATTCAGCTACATCTTGGTTGGGTTGGGCTACATCTTGCTTCTTCCCCTGTGTCTAATACAGAGAAGAAATGAAGAATGGGAAAAGTCTTTATGGTCTGGCTTGCCTAAGTTCATGAGCATTCCTCTATACCTGAAACTGTAATTGCTGACTCTTGTAAATTTAATTTCATTTTTTGTTAAAGCAGTTCTAAGAGACCTGTCTTAATAGGAGACTTTTCATCCATGTGTAGGTCCTGGGTACTTTCTTTCATGTCAAGATTTACATTCATTGAACTGAGAAAATAGTTCTAGTTCAATGAATTCACACACTGTAAATTTTTAGCCAGACTCAACACACAATGGTCACATTTTTGTCCCCATTGGAACTCTTCTTATTTTCAAAACTAGATTTTGACAAGAGGTTAATAATGCAATAAAGGCTTATTATTTCAGGTTTACCCAAACTTCAGCAGCCACCATTATAAAATCTATTTTGTTACTTCAGAGGCTTTCTGTAAGTATTCTGTATTTTCTTGTGAGACTTGATACACTGCATACAGTTCTGAAACTAAAATGAAACTGTACTGAGAGGTCATTAGTAATGTTTGAAAGCAAATTCCCATAAGGGGTCTCAAGCTAAGATATGAAAACTCAACATCTGATATGTGCAATTCAGGAAACAGTACTCAAAGAAGCAAACCCATTAAGGCAATAGAAATTCACAGTTCTCTAAATCACTTAGCAATTTCTTCAACCACCCCAGCAGTGTCCGAAGTATATAATTAGAGATGTAGATCCTCATAATGTAGCTGGAAAAATAGTAACAATTCTCAGAGGAGAAGTAATGAAAGTTATAAAAACAAGATAGAACGAGAGCAGTCAGAGAGCATGCTAGTAAATAGATTTAGGACTCAAATGTATATAAGAAGCTAATATATCCTAATCAAATTCTGCAGAATATTATAATGTTGATTTGCATCTTATTGGGTCTTTTTTCAAGGACTAGAAACAGCTATTTTGAAGAAGGAAGAAAACATAAAGCACTCTCTCTCTTTTTCTCTCTGCTTGGCCAGCAGTATATTAGAAAAAGCTGCAGCCTTTACCTATAGGGGAAGTGATGAAAGAGTCCAGAGGATGTCCATGGAGATGCTCCAAGGGGTGAAGCATCTCTTCTATGAAGACAGGCTAAGGGAGCTGGGCTGATTCAGTCTGGAGAAGACAAGGCTCCAGGGAGACCTTACAGCAGCTTTCAGTGCCTAAAGGGGCTACAAGAAACCTGCAGAGGGGCTTTGAACAAGGGATGTAGGAACAGGACAAGGAGGAATGGCTTTAACCTGACAGAGGGGAGGCTGAGATTAGATGTTAGGAAGAAGTTCTTCCCTGTGAGGGTAGTGGGACACTTTCACAGGGTGCCCAGAGGTGTTGTAGCTGCTCCATTGCTGCCAGTATTCAAGGCCAGGTTGGATGGGGGTTGGAGCATCCTAGTCTAGTGGAAAGTTTCCTTTCTCACGGCTAGGGGGCGGAGCTGCATAATGTTTATGTTCTCTTCCAACCCAAACAAGTCTGGGATTCTGTGATAACTTTTTTGATCTCTGAGGAAGAAAAAAGAATTATGCATTTTAGAAGGCAGGAAAGAAGAGAGAACTCTTAAAATGCAGCACTGTAAATACAACAAAGGAGTTATTTAACATGTAACACGAAGGGCCTGGGCTTGATGAATGAAAGCACCCTTCCAGTCCTATGTCCCCAGCTGCTAAAGTATATTCCTTTGCAAAAATAAAAAGCATTGTGCATAAAGATGTGAGCCTATAAAGCTGTTAAGGGACCTGGAGAGGATTGGTTCCAGTGTTAGAATTAGGTAATTCAGAACTGACTTTGAAAACATTTATCACATGATCATAAAATCTATCACATGGATCTCTACCTCTGCATACAATTACATATCAGACTGCAAAGGTGTGCAAAAAGCTGAAAAACAAAAGACATTTATGATACTACTCAAGAAAAACCCAATAAATTCATTCCCAAATAAATGGAAGGAAGAAAATAAAAAGCCAGTTTTGCATTTACAGCTAATATCACAGAAGCCCTTTACATCACATATGCACACTCAATGTAGAATGAGAGATCATGAATATTAGGGCAGTTTATCATCTGAGTGCTTTGAGTAAAATGCTAATTGCTGCTACCCAGCAGCTTGGCCTGGCCAACTGGGCAGGAAAAACCTTTTCGGCACAGTGATGCAGGCATCCCTGCTAAGTTCACAAGGAAACCCCACAATACAGTGTGTTGAGGTACCCAGGGTCTCTCATTGTAAAAAAACCCCAACCAGAAAATAAAGAAAGAAAAACACTGTCTATTTTTAATCAGGCCTTTTAGTCTAAATAACAGTGAGAGATGAAATCAAAATGAAATAATTTTGTTCTGTATGAAACCGTCCTAGTGAAAGAGACTGGTAAGTGAACAGCAATCTGAGGTGCAATTTTCTGTTGCATATGTTTTTCAAAGATAAACATCTGATCAGAAGATTTTGCTGTTTGTAAGTGAAAATAGGAACCAGAACTAATACAGTAACTACCAGCAGCTTCCAGATCATTAACTATTGTTTATTTCTCCTCATGTTCAGATTTCAGACTGGAGTGATGGAAGATATAGTCATCAATTTGGGAGTAATTTCAAGATGTTCCCATAAACACTGTATCAGGATCCTGGCAAGCCACCTAAAAAACTTGCTGCCAACAGCTAACTTTTTTCTTTTTGAGTAGTGATTTTTATCTTTGGTATTATTTTCTGCTTTCTAGTCCCTGCAATAGACCATCGATGGTTAGTTTATCAGAGTTTATATGAGAACTCACTTTTCATACTTTGCTCTGCAGCTACAGATGTTTTCACCTTTGTTACAACAAACCCTTTAAAACTATTGCATCATGAAACATCAATCATTCCATTCCTGGTCTCTCTCTTGGCAGCCAGAGGGGAAAAACCTTTTTCTCCTTACTTAATGGAGGCCTATTAAAGTGTCAGGTGAGCTGTCAGGAGTAATTGAACTGAAGTAATCTGCAAGAATTCACAGAAAGTGGATCTGTCCTTCCTGACAATCTTGTTGAGAACCTATGCCAGGTCTCTCTCAGTTGATGGTTTGACTAGGACAAGAGTGAGCAGTGCTAAACTATCACTAAAATAGCAGTACAAAATTGCCATAAACATCAATTTAAGCATAAACTACTAATAGGATTGTTAAGGAAATATCTGAAAGTTAGGGCTTCCATATTCGTATATACAGGCCAACTCTCCTGCACAAGCCCATAGTACATAGAATCATAGAATAGTTCAGGTTGGAAAGACCTTAAGACCATCCAATTTCAACCCCCCACCCACCAGGAGTAGAGACACCACACACTAAACCCAAGACTCCATCCAACTTGGCCTAGAACACTGCCAGGGATAGGGCAGCCACAGCTTCTCTGGACAGCCTGTGCCAGTGCCTCACCACCCTCACAGGGAATAACTTCTGCCTTATATCTAACCTGACCTTACCCTATTTAAGTTTGAACCCATCACCCCTAGTCCTGTCGCTACAGTCCCTAATGAAGAGTCCCTCACCAGCATCTTTGTAGGCCTAAAATATTTAATACTTCCTGATACTCTGAATGCATGCCAGAGCTCTTAGTTTATGTGGTTATTTTGTCAAAGTTGGATTGTGCAAGGAGGCATTAGAAAACCAAAAGTTTATTCTGGATCTTACTATGGCTACATGGTTGTCACACTTAGTCCACTATGAAGCTATTGGTGGTTGTTGCAACTTCCATATTGGCAAGTTAAACTAAATATTAACATCAGTTTATAGACTTTCCCGAAGAATGAAGTAATTGGAGTTTACAAGCTTACATAATTTTATGACACTATTGATTATTTCAAGTAATTATACATTGTTGTCAAAAATAATATATGAGAACTTTTTGCCTAGCTAGAAGAGGAAGAAATAAAAAACAAATTTTTTTTCTGGTTAGACTAAAACTCCAGACTTCCAGAAGTCTTTATCTAAGTTCCAGATATTATGTGGTCCAGAAATAGGGCATAGTATTTGGGTTTAGATGGAGGGGAAAAAATAATTAAAAAAAAAATTATCCCAGAGTACAGAATTCTATTGCTAAGTTAAAAGATCTTATAGAATAGAACAGTCTTAAGGAAGTCAAAGCTAATTACTTTAAATGTCTAACAACAATCCTTCAGTGTTCTTTTGGTCTGGACATAACTAAATAAAATATGTAACAATAATATGGACAGGTCAGATAAATTGCATTTATAACATTGTCATTAATTTGAGATTTCCCTCAGAAAGTCCATTTCTGGATCAATAAACAAAGAAGAAACCATGCTTCTCATACAATAACTAGTTTTAATAAAAAAGTATGAATTAGTAAAGCGAAAATCTTCAAATACCTAAGCATGCCCTACATTTGGAATGCCCAGCCATATAGCTCTGCATGCTACATCATAAACCATAAACATAATACATACTTCATAACACAAAGGACTCAGTGGATAGGGAGCTCAAGGAGCTCATTCATGAGCCAGAAACAGCAATGCTTTCCCTGTAATTCTTCCATTTCTCTGTAGGATGGGAATGAGCTAAAGTGCCAGTAGGCTCAAGGGCTACTTAGATCTAACATCCAGAGCAGGTCAGGAGACATACTTCAAGAGGCACTGAATGCAGGATACCTAGCTGCTCAACCCACAGGGTGCTTCTACCAGCTGTTCAAGAGTTGGTCTCATCGCAAGAACTGTTCAAAAGGCATGTTCATATCCTTTGCACTTCCACAATCAGATCATACCTGAAAGCTGTAAAATGTTCTGGATTTCATTAATTGCGTATTTTTACTGGGCTTAGGTGGGGACTTGGGATTGGCATTTTTATTGTTTTGTTTGTTTGTTTGGTTGGTTTGTTTTGTTTGTTGTTTCAGGGATGGTTTTTCCCCCCATTTTGGCTTTGGTTTCATTTGTTTGGGTTTTATTTTGGAAATTTCAACTTTGCCTCCAACACAGGAATTGGAATTTCTTCTTCATTTAGAAGAAGCAACTTCTTCATTTAAGTCCTTCACAGATCATAACTATCCTAATCTGGTCTCAGCCCTTGAGGTTACTGGATATGCCTTTTTTCCTTTCTGTTCCAGTGCAAGTCAGAAAGCAAGTAAAAAAGGTTTTCTTCTAACAATTGCCAATTTAACCATGTTATCCACCTTTATAATTTTTTTTTACTCAGGACTCTGTACAGAATAATTTTCTCCATTAGAGTTGAAATATAGGAGCCAACAAATAATCTGTTCCATTGCAATTAGTCCTTGAACTATTTGTAATTGGACATCAGGACTAAAATAAGGAAAATAATTCCAACAGGAAAAAAGGACTTCTTTAAACAGTCTAAAAAAAAAAAAAAAAAAACAAAAAAAAAACAAAAAAACAACAAAACAAAAACACTGCCCCAAAACTAGAATCAACCAATCTTTCCAAAAAACTTGGTGAAACATACAGAAGGATTTCCAAGTAAGTTTTTACCCTATGCAGAATCTTATTAGTGGAAAGCATAATTAACTGGATATTTGAACTATACTATGATAACAATATCCTTTTGTCTTTTTTTTTTCCCAAAAGATTCTGCTTCCTTGAAAATAAGAAGAATGAGACTTCGAAATACTTTTTTAAAAGACACACTGAAAATCCCAAACTAATTCTTGACATTTGGAAATATGGTTTTAATCTTGCCTAAGTTCTTAATTTGTTTCCTTAAGACCTGATATAACAGCATATTGGGCAACATTTTCCTCAGTCAGCTGAGCAAAACTACAGTCTAATATGTGATTATGAATGCTTCCATTTCCCCTCCCTAAAAACCATAATTAACGAGCACACATAGCATCATAACTTTTTGCCATCTGAATACTACAAAGAGACTCCAGCAGCAGCTCAACAATACATCCCTTTTCTCTAGTCTGAGATCATAATGTTGCCACCCCTTTACTCTCGTACATGCACTTGCTAACAGGCTTTGATGAGAAAGACTGAACTTTAGGGAAAAGAAACAGCAAGGGCTCCATTTAGACTAGTCTATTCAATTCCAGTGAGTTTCCCACCTATCCTAGATATCATGATGCTGAGCCTCAGTACCAAGACAGTCTTGAGTTAGCCCACGTGGAAGGAGGCGAGCTGACAACACAGCCTGTTCACAAACTGGGCAAAGAGTCAGGAAATGCTTCCACATGATTTGATGAAAGAAATAAGAACTGGTATAAGAAAGGGTATATTAGGAGGCTGTTAGTTCTTATTCTGCTGTCTTGGGTGGTTAGGAAGAAGACATTGAAATTTATTATCCCAAGCCTAGGTAACCATCTGGGGGTTACCAACCAAAAAGAATTTTAGAGCTGTACTTGGGCCTGCTCCCTAACAGTGACTGTGAGATCCTCTAAGAGAAGAAAGCTTTGCTGTAGAGAGTTGGAGGCTACAAAGTAAGGAATGTCTAATTGTGAACATGGTAATATTTGAAGATTTGATGGAGATGTTACTTCTTGCAGCATCTGCATATTGCAGTGTGTCTTTCTGCAGAAAGATAGCTGTTTTTCAACAGTAAAAGGAACTAAGGGGAATCATGCCATGACTTACCTAAAGTCAGAGGTGTGGGGTAGACTGAAAAAATGCCTTCTTTTGGGTGTATTATGGTACTTGAGACTGGAATAGGTTTTCTACCCCTCCCTCATTACAAGCTAGTCAAGAAAATCCTACTTTTTACTATAGTAATTCCACTAAAAGTATACACACAACATTTAGAGAAATACATTGATAATGACTGAGCTACCACAATAAGATTTATCATCTTATTCCTGTTAGCTGGACAGTAGGAAACTTACTTCTTAATAACAATTTCTAGGGCCTTATGGTGGATTACCATAATAAGAGATGGAACCACTCACAATTAAAACACTGTTGTCTAAAAACACAGGTGTGTCTTGTCACAGATCTCAAATAAACACATTTTTGATATGTTCCCAGGTTTTCTTGCTTGGGATATTTTACCTCTTCCTGAATGTCCCAGACTACTGCTGTATTTTGCATTGTTTATGCTAGGCTAAAAAAAACCCAGAGTTGTTATAAAGTATGCACTGTTTTAATAGACTTCAACTGACTTTGGCAGACTACAAAAAGGGACTAAGCAGTGCACACATATATCCCCCCTCTTCGGTATCCCCTCAAAAAAACGCCAACAAACCAAACAAAACCCAAAACAACAAATACGTAGTAGTCCACCATTGCTTTCTCCTTATTCTTATATTTCTAGCGAGCTAAGCTTGTATCTGCTGTTGAAGAAACACAGTTGAGACTTGTACTACACATGCTTAAATTTAACATATTCCCATGGCAGTAATGAACAAAGCAGTCCTTCCTTTCAGGAAATATCCTGGACTTGCATTACTCAGGTCCCTGAGGAGTAGAAATAAAACAGGAAACCTGTAGAAAACAGATAACTGACCAAACCTACCTATTTAAGCAGAACAGCCAGTAGCTCTTAAATAAATAATCACATCTATTTATATTATGCCTGGCTGACCCTTCCCTTCCTCACCAGCTGTTCATACTGAAGCATTTAGGCTAGGTATATGCATGTGTATAAACATGCAAAGGCAAGAAACAGGAGTTAGCGAAGTCTTTACATACACCTTATACTATGAGAGTTTATAATTTCTACATGCATTTTTGGAAAAGGAATTGATATAACTTGTGCAAAGTTAAAAAAAGACTAAATTTTTGATCCCTAAGAGCATGCATAACTAAACAGGTAGTGTTCGTATCTTCTTCATTAAGTGTACAAGTATATATATGTATGCAGTCTCAGAAACATACATTCCTGTTCAGGAGTTAATCAAAGCAACAGGGCAATATTTTATTCAGTAATGGAAAATTAGTTATAGTCATAATGAATACTATTGTGTTTTCTTCCTAAGCTACATTACTTAAACATGATCTCTGATTTTTTAAAAACTCTATAATCATCTAGATAACCTTTGGTTTATATTGCCCAAAGAGCATCTTACAAATGAAGGTGGGCCATTTTTATTTTCCTCCAATCCAAGTGTTATAGATACCAAATGTAATATTATGTTGAATATAAGAGATTTTGGAAATATAAAATCTCTCTCCACAGATGGACATGACAATAACACAAACTAGACAGTGCATGTGAGCTGGGGTCCTTTTCACATAAAATATTTCTTTTCCATGTGTATTCAATTGAACATCAGGAAAAACATTCAGGCTTTTTAATATTGCCATCTATAAAACACAGTGGGACTCTCAAGAAAAATGTTGTTTCACTGGAATTCTGTTGCCAAGATCTTCAATATACAGTGATCTTGCAACATTCTGGCTGTGACAAACAATTTTCAGTGTCCTTAGGTTCATGTCCAACTGCCTGGGAAAAGCAAATACACCCCTCTGGATGCTCGGAAAACCTGCGTCCTCTCAGAAAGGATAAGCTGAACTAATGATGTTTAAATAAAGCAGGACAAGAAGGTACAATGCTCATACTGACCTCCAAAAAAAAACCTTCATGTCTCAAAGTGCACAAATAACACTTTCAGTAGCTGTATTTGTACAGTGACCGCCGTGGAAGCTGGAGCCCCTCTGCTTTCTGCAGTTACTTCTTAGTGACAGGGTTTAGAAGCCACACTGGGTACAAAACTGTGGAGCTGAGTTCAATTTGCATTGCTTTGTCATTGGCTAGCCATTTTTATCACTGTTTGGTCTACAGTAATTTTAGTTTTTCTGCAAAAATATGATGTCAGAAAGTTCTGTTTGAATTTCCTAAATATGTTCTCATCTTTCATATTCCAGCATTTCTTCATCCAAAAGCTTCAAGACATGGCAGTAGAAAAAGCCACCAAACCAGATCGGGCACACTGGGTGCAGCTGCTTTGTCTGATTTTTTACAAGGTATAGCATGAAATACCCAAACAGCCTTTGGGATATTATGATGGGAAAAGCAAAGTGTGATGATTGCACTGGGAATATATTAGCTGGAATGATTCTCAGCAGCTGGCCAGCAGCATTTTGAAACAGAGTTATTCCAAGAACTATATAGATAAACAGAGGCCTTGGGAATTTTTACCAGTCAAAAAAAACCCACAAAAAAAACCTTTGCCAAGCCAACCATTATCTAGGCTTTCTCTATATGTGTGCCGCACATGGACGGTACATTATTGAGTGCAAGAGACAGCTAGATATGCCTGTCAAATGCTTTAAGTTATGATTTGGCAAAGACTGATTTGCAAAGGGGACAAGGAAGAAAAGGGTGTGGGGATAATGGTTTTTCCAGAGGTCTATCCTGAAGTGGCTGTGCAGCTAATTATTAGTGGCTTTTCTCTTTCTTACTACTGCTGTCCATCAGGAATTATTATTCTGTCTTATTGATACATGTGGGTGCTAGGGATATAGATAGTAGTAGCCTGAGGAGTATAAAGAAGGACTACAGAGCCCTGGGAGAGGTGGTTAGGGGCTCTGGAGCTCAGATAGTCTTTTCGACAATTCTCCAAGACACAGGGGAGGACCTTCCAAAGGGTAGGAGGATTGGACAGGTTAATAAATGGTTAAAAGGGTGGTATCATAGTCAAGGGTTTGGGTGTCTTGAACATGGGGCCCAAATGTGTAGGCCAGGCCTACTGGGGGGTGGTGGAACTGCTCTGATAAAGAAAGGGAAGAGTGGTTTTGCTGTGAGGCTTGCCAGACTTGTCAAGGATGATTTAAACTAGATGTGTTGGGGGAGGGGAGCATCATTCCATCCCAACAGACCCAGTCAGTAGCCAGCACTTATAATAAATGCTCAGAGCAATGTGCTGATAGCATGGGGAACAAACAAGAAGAATTAGAGGTGTGGGCACATCTATGGAGCTATGATATAATAGGCATCACAGAAACATGGTGGGATGGCTCCTTTGACTGGAGAGTTGGAATGGAAAATTACAGGCTTTTTAGAAAAGACAGGCCCGGTAGGACGGGAGGGGAGTTGCCCTTTGTGTTAGGGATAGGCTGGAGAGTATGGAACTCTGTCTGGAGGCAGGTGAGCAGTTAACAGAAAGTTTGTGGGTCAGGATTAAGGGGAAATCAGGGATGGGAGACATTACTGTGGGGATCTGTTACAGGCCGCCTGATCAAGAGGAACCTGTGGATAAAGAACTCTACAGACAAATAGGAAAAAGCCTCACGCTCACACCCCCCACATTGCGGACTTCAACCACCCTGACATCTGTTGGGGTGACGGTACGGCCCGGCACAAGCAATCCAGGAGGTTTCTCAATTGTGCGGAAGACAACTTCCTTCTGGAAGCAGTAGAGGAGCCAAGAAGGAGAGGTGCTCTTCTTGACCTCGTGCTCACCAATAGAGGGAAGGGCTCGTTGGAAATGTGACTCTCCCGGGAAGTCTTGGAGGCAGTGATCACGAGATGGTCGAATTCAAGGTGCTCAGGACAGTGAGAAGAGCATGCAGCAAACTCACTGCCCTGGATTTTAATAGAGCAGACTTTGGCCTCTTCAGGACCTTGTTTAGCAAGGTTCCATGGGATATAGCCCTAGAGGGCAAGGGGGCCCAAGACTCTTGGTTAATATTCAAGGATCACCTGTTACAAGCTCAGGAGTGTTGCATCCCAATTAGAAGGAAGCGTAGCATGATAGCCAGAAGACCCCCTTGGATAGCTAAAGAGCTGCTGAGAAAAATTCACAGGAAAAAAGAGGCTTATAAAAAGTGGAAGCAAGGACAGGTGGCCTGGGATAGATACAGGGATGTTGTCTGGAAAGTTAGGGACCGGGTTAGGAAAGCTAAGGCCCAATTGGAGCTAAACTTGGCTAGGGATGTTAAAGATAATAGGAAGGAGTTTTATAGGTATGTAGTGGCTAAAAAAACATACTAGGAACAACGTTGGCACCCTCTGGAAGCTTTCGGGAGAACTGGCTACACAGGATTTGGAGGAGGCAGAGATTCTGATTGATTTCTTTGCCTCGGTCTTCACTGGCAAAGGCTCTGACTGTACCACCCAAGTCTTGCAAGGCAGACGCACGGACTATGAAAATCTAGACCTTGGGCCCACTGTACGAGATTATCTGGTTCGAGACAATCTTAAGAACCTGAACGTACACAGGTCATGGGCTCTGATGAAATCCGTCCACGGGTCTTGAAGGAGCTGGTGAATGAAGTTGCAAAGCCACTGGCCATCATATTTGAAAAATCATGGCAGTCAGGTGAAGTTCGCGATGAATGGAACCCCATTTTCAAGAAGGGGAAAAAGGATGACCCGGGGAATTACAGATCAGTCAGTCTCACCTCTGTGCCTGGCAAAATCTGGGAACAGATTCTCTTGGAAGCCATGCTAAGGCACATGAAAAACAACAAGGTTCTTGATGACAGCCAGCATGGCTTTACTAGGGGAAAATCCTGCCTGACCAATTTGGTGGCCTTCTATGATGGGGCTACAAAAATGATGGACAGGGGTGGAGCAAATGATGTTATCTACCTGGACTTGTGCAAAGTGTTCAACACTGTCCAACACAACACCCTTGTCCCCAAGTTGGAGAGACATCAATTTGATAAGTGGACCACTCAGAACATTCAATGTCTGGCTGGAGACCAGTAATGAGTGGTGTCCCTCAGGGATCGGTGTTGGGACCGGTCTTGTTTAACATCTTTGTCGCTGACATGGGCAGTGGGATTGAGTGCGCCCTCAGCAAGTTCGCTGATGACACCAAGCTGTGTGGTTTGGTTGATACACTGGAGGGAAGGAATGCCATCCAGAGGGACCTTGACACACTTGTGAGGTGGGCTGATGCCAATCTCATGACATTTAACCATGACAAGTGCAAGGTCCTACACCTGGGTTGAGCAATCCCAGGCACAGCTACAGGTTGGGCAAAAAGGAAATTCAGTGCAGTCATGCAGAGAAGGACTTGGGGGTGTTGATTGATGAGAAAATGAACATGAGCCAGCAGTGTGTGCTTACAGCCCAGAAAGCCAACCATATTCTGGGCTGCATCAAAAGGAGTGTGACCAGCAGGTCAAAGGTGATGATCCTGCCCCTCTACTCTGCTCTTGTGAGACCTCACTTGGAGTATTGTGTGCAGTTCTGGTGTCCTCAACATAAAAAGGACATGGAACTGTTGGAACAAGTCCAGAGAAGGGCCACGAGGATGATCAGGGGACTGGAGCACCTCCCATATGAAGACAGGCTGAGAAAGTTGGGGCTGTTCAGCCTGGAGAAGAGAAGGCTGCATGGAGACCTCATAGCAGCCTTCTGGTATCTGAAGGGGGCCTGCAGGGATGCTGGTGAGGGACTATTGATTAGGGACTGTAGTGATAAGACTAGGGGTAATGTGTTGAAACTTAAACAGCAGAGGTTTAGATTGGATCTAAGGAAGAAATTCTTTCCTGTAAGGGTGGTGAGGTCCTGGAATGGGTTGCCCAGGGAGGCTGTGAATGCTCCATCCCTGGCAGTGTTCAAGGCCAGGTTGGGTGAAGCCTTGGGTGATATGGTTTAGTGTGAGGTGTCCCTGCCCATGGCAGGGGGGTTGGAACTAGATGATCTTAAGCTGCTTTCCAACTCTAACTATTCTATGATTCTATGTTCACAGGACCTCAGGTGAGAATCCTTACTATTGAGTAATTGTAATATAATAATGGCCAGAGTGATGATGCATTAAGCTGCAGCTCTACATTATAGCTCAGAGAAATCTCCAGAACATGAAAAATCGTGCTTGTTCAGCAAATGCTGAGTTGGATGGACAGCTTTAGTTGACTGGGTGTAGAAAGACCATCATACCTTGTCACATGCGAGATGATGCTTAGTCCTTTCTGAGGCTTCCTGCTCAGTGTAGGGTTACCTGACCCTTCCAGGTCCACCCAAAAGAAAGCTGAAATGCATTTTGTTGCTCTAATTGCTATTCCTAATCAACTGTAATATAACAATCAGCATTGGTATGTCTGGACTTCTGCAGATCTACCAGGAAAAAAATTACAATTACCATGAAAATATATGGAAAAAGGCCAAAGGTACAGCTCTTGAGACAGCTGTAACATTGTTTTGCAAATATTCAATGTTTTTTATTCTCATGGCCCAAAAGGGAAAGGTGAAACACTGAGAAATAACAGGCAAGAGATAATATGAACAAAAAATAGTGCTACAGTGACAACAATGCAACCAAAGAATTTTAAGAGTATTTAGCTTGATGATAAATATTATCTTTTTCTTTTCCTAAAATTGCTTATTTTAAGTCTGATTTTTTTTGTCCTACTCCAATTTTTTTATTGATTGCTGAACTTTCTAGTAGTAATTTAAGTCTGCCTGGGTTAATTGTCAGGTTTAATGCTGACATTGTATAACCATAGAGAACAATACAGAGGCCTTGTGATAATCACATAGCCCTGTGAAATATAAATTAATACCACTTATAGCTATTGACACATGCACAAATAATCTGCACATTCTTTTGAGCAAGTCCTAAACTAATCAGTGATACCATGGTGTAATTTATAAAATATTGGAATCTAGAGTCTCTTCCATTTCAGAATTTCTAATTAATTTCACAAGATTAGCTAATTTTTATAAAGCTCAATGGGAAATTTACTTCTGCTGTACAGATGTGGAAACCAACATGGAGAAGTTAAGTAATTCACCCCAATTCACATAGGAAATGAGAGTTTGACAGAAAAAACTTGAGTATCCTCCTTTTCTCTTGCTCTGTTTATTTTTACTAATTGCCAAGTAACAGTGATGAAAGTCATATGCACAAAACATGCATAGAGCAGCAGGAATGGAAAAAGAAGGGAAATAAATATATTTTAATGAAACTATGGAAAATATAATATGACCTAAGCAACAATTTTTTGGTAAATTGCAATGACTTATGGAGGTCAAATGGATAATAAAACTCCCAGGGTTTGGGCATATGGAAATAGACAGTAGTAAAAGTTTATCACACAAAGCAATTCAATATTCACAATATTTCTTATACCACAAGAACATTTGTAATTCTCCATAGAAAGAATCATAATCATCAGGAGTAATTTAATTATGCTCAGACCAAGCATAAGCAGATGAATATTAATCAATTTCCAAATATTTGAGACTTTTATTATAATTATATTGTTTGGACTCAAAAATAACCATTCATATTCTCTGAAATTTCCAGAGACTCGAGAAAAAGGGTTTCTTTAGGCTGGTGCAGGTGCTGTGATTTGGCATAGTAGAGCACAGGCTGCTCAAAAGTTTTATATTGAAGAATCTATGGTGTCTCTCCCAGTGACTCAAGACAGGTTCAGAAACTATAAAAACGAACAAAGCTATAAATATCAGTGCATTTGTAAAAAATTTTTACCAGGAATTTCCCTTGTGATTTCTCTGGTATCCAAAAGTGGCACCTTCAGGTTTACTTGAACAGTCTGAGGTTCCACGGCCAAGGGTTATATAATCCTAGAAATTAGGGCAAAAAGTAAAAAGAATAAAATAAAATCCACAAGCCAAAAGGATGTAACTAAAGCATTAGGGAAACATCTGGCAGCATGAGTGAAACCAGGGAAGAAATACTAAGAAAGTATTTTTCCCCTGTTGTCTCCTAGAAACCATTTCAGAATTCTGAAATGTTCGGGATTTTGGCTTTTTCTAATACATTAATTTCAAATGCAAAGGTTTTCACACAAAGACATACTTCACTGAGGCTGGCATTAGCAGGTTCAGAAGTTCATTTAGGGTACAACAGGTCAGGTATTCAACAGAAATCGGTACAGAAACTTCAATGTCCGTCTGTAAACCAGTGACAAGTGGTGTCCCTCAGGGATCGGTGTTGGAACTGGTTTTGTTTAACATCTTTGTCACTGACACGGACAGTGGGATTGAGTGTGCCCTCAGCAAGTTTGCCGATGACACCAAGATGTGTGATTCAGTTGATACACTGGAGGGAAGGAATGCCATCCAGAGGGACCTTGACATGCCTGTGAGGTGGGCTGATGCCAACCTCATGAAGTTTAACCATGACAAGTGCAAGGTCCTACACCTGGGTTGGAGCAATCCCAGGCACAGCTACAGGTTGGGCAAAAAGGAAATTCAGTGCAGCCGTGCGGAGAAGGACTTCGGGGTGTTGGTTGATGAGAAAATGAACATGAGCCAACAGTGTGTGCTTACAGACCAGAAAGTCAACCGTATTCTGGGCTGCATCAAAAGGAGCGTGACCAGCAGGTCGAAGGAGGTGATCCTGTCCCTCTACTCTGCTCTTGTGAGACATCACTCGGAGTATTGTGTGCAGTTCTGGTGCATAAAAAAACATAAAAAGGACATGGAACTGTTGGAACAAGTCCAGAGAAGGGCCACGAGGATGATCAGGGGACTGGAGCACCTCCCATATGAAGACAGGCTGAGAAAGTTGGGGCTGTTCAGCCTGGAGAAGAGAAGGCTGCATGGAGACCTCATAGCAGCCTTCTGGTATCTGAAGGGGGCCTGCAGGGATGCTGGTGAGGGACTATTGATTAGGGACTGTAGTGATAAGACTAGGGGTAATGTGTTGAAACTTAAACAGCAGAGGTTTAGATTGGATCTAAGGAAGAAATTCTTTCCTGTAAGGGTGGTGAGGTCCTGGAATGGGTTGCCCAGGGAGGCTGTGAATGCTCCATCCCTGGCAGTGTTCAAGGCCAGGTTGGGTGAAGCCTTGGGTGATATGGTTTAGTGTGAGGTGTCCCTGCCCATGGCAGGGGGTTTGGAACTAGATGATCTTAAGCTGCTTTCCAGCCCTAACTATGATTCTACTTAAAAAAAAAAAAAAAAAAAGAATGTATAAATTCACTCTGGTGAATTAATTTAATTTCCTTTTTTAAGCATTCCGAGACTGCAAATATAGACTACTCAATTGAGTTGTCTGACAGGCTGGATGATTTTCCAAGGCCACTTTCCACACTTAGAACATCAGCAGGTATTTCCAACAGAGTTTGCTGCTTTTTTAGCTTCCCCCAAAAACATTTTGACAGCTGAATATAGCCAGATATGTCAGATATTACACGCTTTACCAATCTACATGAAGATTGCTTTTCCTTGCCACAATATAGGACCATCTCCTCCCTACATTGTCCACATTTTCTTCTGGGTTCCTCAGTAATTCCTGAAAACAGCACAGATCTTTACATGAAGAATGCTTTACATGAAGCATGAGGGAAACAGGAGACAACTACATCTACTGTGTCTCCGTTACCAAAATTTAGTTTATCAAGGACAACACAAAAGGAATACATTTTATGGAAATGTATAACTTTCCCTGAAGAAGGGGAACACTAAAGGGCAGCGATGTTGTCATTACCAGAATATTATGTAAGTCATTTAGAACTTTTCCTGTAGCACTGCTTAGAAAGCAGATCTGTGGTGAAATTCCTGTGAGGGAATTAAAACAACAGGTCAGCAGGCTTGTCGTTACGGACATCTTAGAACTAAGTAATTTTCAGGCAGATAAAACAAAATGGTAACAATAACACACAAAATCAGCAAAAAGCAGCATCAACTCAGAAAATGTCTACAAGTCTACCTCAGATTTTTATCCACAGAGACAACCAGCAAAATCTCACAAATTCCACACCTTCATGTTTGTATGAGTTTTGGCAGGTAAGAACCCCAAGTGATAAAGCGATGTATCTGCGGATTCATTGGCAGACACAAACAGTTCCAAAAGACTTGAGATGATAAACAAAGACATCGACACAACAGAAGAGGAGGATTTCATTAAGGTGATGAAATTACAGAACACACTTTAGGCTTTGGTTTCCTGAGCTACCATGAAAAGCCTAACTAATGGTCATCTTTACTTTTATATTCCTAATATTGCAACACTAAATGCTATCCACTGCCTCTTCCAGCAGCAAAAAAGCCAGATTGCCATTTCTTGTGCACACTGTTTAAATTTTAAAAGGGAACATTAAGAAATTTTGGGTGGCATACATATATGATATTCACAATGCATGCAAAGGTTTGGAAGATTAGGTAGTTCAAACTCCTTCCACACAAGATTCTTGAGAGACTGCCATGAAGGATGTCAGAAAGGCTTTGTCATCTTAATAAGATTTCAAAACAGGTAACAGTTAAGGATTCTAATCTGATTGTGAAGTAGTATGACATGGCCATTCATGAATGTTAATGAACACAAGCTAAGGGCATAACTTTGCAAAATACCTATATGCTGTCTTCAACAGAAACAAACTTAATTGAGAAAGAATGTACACTTCTTTCTCAAGGCCCCTATAGTTGTGTGCATTAAGTTTATTTGTCATCTCCTGGGAAATTACTATAACTGTGTACACTATATCAAAATACATTTGTCATCAACCAGAATGTCTTTAAAGAGAGTTTAATGAATGAAAAAATATCATTTGAGTAATAGCATGAAAGACTATCACTGACACTTGTTCTTTTCTTTTTGTTTAGAGCAGAACACCACACGAGGGGGTGACTGCTCTACTCTCTCCAACCACAAATATTTCATGTATTTCAAACCCAGAAGTTTTGTCAGGAATTCAAATACTTAACAGAAATTAGAGTGTGGAGCTTCAAATCAGAGGGATCTGGCAAAAACTGGCACAGCAGTAAATTTACAGAGTTCAACCAGAGGTGAATAGTTCTCCTCCTGGAGAGAAGCACGGGCCCTTTCATCACCTGCTGAAAACAGCTTGTCCCTTACAGCAGATGTCTACTGCATATGAGGCAACAGCATACTTCCATCACAACCAAGGCAAACCACATTAATTGGGCTACATCAGGAGGAACAAGAGCAAGGCATTTTCTTCTGTACATCACTGGTGAGGCTGCAGCTGGAGAATTACATCCAGCTTTGAATCCCTATTCCAAGAAGAATATGGAGGTTTTGCAAAGGATCCAGTAACAGGCCTCCAATGTGGTCATGGGCCTACAGCATGTGGCCTTCAAGACTGTCGTGGTTTAAACCAAGTCCCCCAACTCCTGGAGAGTTAGGAAGGAGAATCCAAGGAATGTAGCCCTCACGGATTGAGATAAGAACGGTTTAATAGCTAAGGCATAACACAATGATAATAATACAGCCAATAACAAGCAACAAGAATACAACACCCCACCAGCCACCGACCCATAACTCACTCCACCCTGCCCAGCCGAGCACCATGTGCTCCCTCCTCCATTTTCCTCCAGAGCTCTACCCCTCCAGCTTTCTCTTTCCCAGTATGCATCCTGGGCATCACGTGCTATGGTATGGAATACCTCATTGGCTAGCCTGGGTCAGGTGTCCTGTCTCTCCTTCCTCCCGGACTCCCCTCCTGGCTGGAAAAAACCTTGAACAAAAACACCCTCAAAACATGCTCAAACCATGACAAAGACTAAAGCTAACCAAAATCATCACTGATCTGATACTCATGCTTTGAGAATGAAGTTGTACAGGATGACCTTGAGAGGTCTCATCAACCAATTCTTCTATGACTGGGATAATTTATTCCTCTCTCAACATATAATTAGAGAGCATACAGCATGCAGGATAGTCATCATACAAAGAACAGCAACAAAAATAACGCCAAGCACACTGCTACTGCATAGTGGGCATTTTGGAAGAAAACAGGATATATTTCTGTAACGGCAAATCAAGCCAAATGAACAGGGTATCATCTGAAATTTGTATTCCTGAGAAAAGCTAAAGCGTGTTTCTCTAATGCCTAAGATGATCAATAATGAACACAAATTCAAAAGCACGTCATGTGTTCAGACACTGTCCATAATGAACTTCTGAGTTAGACAAAAGGGGAAACTCCTATGAAGCACTAAGTAGCTGCACACACTTTAATGCTGTGTGTGTGCACACTGAAGAGTACTGTAAGCATAAAATTAAAGTTATTGGGAAACAGGAGTACACATAGAAGAGCAATTTTCTGAATTTTTGAGAAGTGTATCACTTTTGTAAGACAGTGATCCCACAAAATGCCCCCAAAAGGATCTAAAATTAATGAAGATAATTTAACACCACTGGTTATTAATGTGCACTTATGTGGACACCTTCAGAACAGCAGGTGACATACAGAAATTGTGCTTCTCAAGATAATTTTGGGGAAATTGTTTGAAGTGTTATTTCACTTTTCTTTCTTTCATACATGTTTGTTTCTTCAACACATTTTTACATAAGTATTCATGATAGAATAACGTGTATGTGCATGTGTGTGTGTGTGAAAAGAGTGCTCACAGAAAACCATTAAACTGATGACACTGATTAGGGAGCAGAGAAAACTGAAGTAATGCCAGGAATACATCTCTATTCTCCTAGAATATTCTTCAAGGGGAATTAACTCCCTTGGATGCTAGAGAAATACTCTTCATCAGCGACTGTAGTGATAGGACAAGGGGTTATGGGTTCAAACTGAAACAGGGCAAGTTCAGGTTAGATATAAAGACGAAGTACTTCCCTGTGAGGATGGTGAGGCCCTATGTTGTGGTTTAAGCCCAACCGGTAACCCAGAAAATCATGTAGCTGTTCTGTCACTCCCCAGCCCTTCCTCCCCCCACTCCCACAGGGATGAGAGGGAGAACTGAAAGAATGTAACTCCCACGGGTTGAAGTAAGAACAGTCCAGTAACTAAGGTATAACACAAACTACCATCGCTACCACCACCAACAATGATAAGGGAAACAAAAACGGAAGAGAACACAAGTGCTCACCACCTGCCGACTGATACCCAGCCCAACTGAGCAGTGATCTAGCCCTTCTGGATAACTGCCCCCAGTTTTACATCCCGGGCATGACGTGTTGTGATATGGAATACCCCTTTGGGTAGTTTGGGTCAAGTGTCCTGTCTCTGCTTCCTTATGGCTTCCTCTCCTCCCTGGCAGAACATGAGACTCAGAAAGCCCTTGGTCAGAGTAAACATTACTAAACAGCAACTAAAAACATCAGTGATATCAGTGTTGTTCCCAGGCTGAAAATCAAAACCACAGCACTGCATCAGCTACTAAGAAGGAGAAAAATGACTGCTGCTGCTAAACCCAGGGCACCCTGGCACAAGCTAACCAAAGAAGCTGTGAATGCTCCATCCCTGGCAGTATTCAAAGGCCAGGTTGGACAGAGTCCTGGGTGACATAGTTTAGTGTGAGGCTTCCCTGTCCATGGCAGGAGGTTGACACTAGAAAAACTTAAGGTCCTTTCCAACCCAAAACATTCTGTGATTCTAATAAAGCTACAAGCAAAGGCAAACCATATCTGTCCCAATCACATTATACCCTTACTTATCAACAAGAGTAGAGAAAACTACACTTGGAAACAGAGAATGTGTAACCCCAGTGTATTGCACAATTTCCTCTAAGTATGACAAATACAAATATCTTCAGATGCATCCATATCATTCATTTTGAAGCAGTTTGAGTGACTACACAAAAACTGGAATCAGGATTTAAAGTTTTTGCTTTTTCTCCTTTTCAGATTTCACCAGAACAGAAGAAATAACTTCCTTAAGTCCTCTCTGAGGTACAACAAACTAAAACAAAGTAAGCAAGTTTGTGGTCTGCTATTCAGAAAACAGTATTTAGAAAAGGACCCTTGTCTCCATTAGTGAGAACACTGTGAATAAATGAGACTTGACTATCAGGTATTTTCTTATATAAGAAACATTTTTTTTAACTTGTCTGTATTTCAAGATACTCCATCTTAAAACCAGAACTTCACAACTTTTCTGGAAGATGCAACTTCACAATTTACCTAGAATTTCATTAACATTTACTAAGTCTTCATTTGCATGAGAGCATCAGGAAAAGTCAGAAGGTGTCATGGGTCGAGCAGTAGCAGTCATTTTTTTCTCCTTCTTGTAGCTGGTGCAGGGCTGTGTTTTGACTTCTGGGCTGGGAACAGTTGCTTGATAGTGAGCATGTTTTGAGGGTGTTTTTGTTCAAGGCCTTTTCTGAGCACGTGCTCTGCTGGGGAGGAGGGGAGGCCGGGAGGAAGGAGAGACAGGACACCTGACCCAGGCTAGCCAATGAGGTATTCCATACCATAGCACGTGATGCCCAGGATGCAACTGGGAGAGAGAGCTGGAAGGGTGGAGCTCTGGAGGAAAATGGAGGAGGGAGCACATGGTGCTCGGCTGGGCAGGGTGGAGTAAGTTATGGGTCGGTGGCTGGTGGGGTGTTGTATTCTTTTTGCTTGTTATTGGCTTTATCATTATTATTTGTAGTAGTAATGGCAGTAGTGATTTGTGTTGTGCCTTAGCAATTAAACCATTCTTATCTCAACCCGTGGGGGCTACATTCTTTGGATTCTCCTTCCTAACTCTCCAGGAGTTGGGGGAGCAAGGGGGGGAATGAGTGGGAGTACTGTGAGGATTTGGTTTAAACCACGACAGAAGGTAAAGTAGAACACCCCTTTAATCAACAGTTTTCACACATTTGGAAAAAATATTGACCAAAATTTACTTTAATATAAGTAAGTTCTAAAATAAATCCTATTCAGTCCAGGGAGTAGCATTTTGATACCACAAGCATTGCTTTGTTCAGCAAGTAACTATTCTGTCCAAATGAAGTAATTGACTAAGCTTGGTGAAACCCAGATTTACAGAATAAATCTCTCAATTTTCCTATCTGCAATTATTTCCCCCATTTTAACGTTCTTCAACACAGGTAAGATAGTAGAAGAAACGTAAAAAAGGTTTAAATATATAGGAAAAAATCTAGGAAACAAATTTTGTCCCCAGTCAATGGTATTTTTTCAAGCTTAAAAAAACCTGAAGGTGGACAACACTTTGGGTTGACATCGGAAAAAACAGTGGGCTTAAACTTTTGGCTCTATGAAGCCTAACTGGTCAGAATCAGTGGCTGCTCATTTTATTCATGCATACTGGGATGCCAAAAGAGAAATATTTTTTAGCTGATGACAAAGTCAGTGTGTATAAATTGGGGTTTTGTATCCAGCTGTTATAGCCACCAGTGCTCTGGCAAAAAGAGCTGTGGTCAGGTTTGTCACAGTCACAAGATGAAGCTCTCTGGGACAAAGCAGCTACATGGATTTCATAATCATAAAACACAGATGCTGGAATTGGTTGCAGCACCAGCATCTCCACATTTGTTAGAAGGACAAACTGACGGTTTTATTTAATTATTTATTTATTGAAACACTAAGTTTCAGAAACATGACACTTCATGCAGAATCAAAAATACCCCTGTTTTTGTCTACTTCAGCTCAAGACTGAGCAGAACTAATTTCCTTTCCAACCAGAAACTCAAACCATTTGACCAGATGCATTGTTCTCACAGTAAGAACACATAGAACAAGGATTCGCGTTTACTGATGTAAAATGATTGTAAAAATCTGATAATACATCTTGATGGTTAGTACATCCCATGAAGTTTATTTGTCCTAAATTTACAACTGACAAATCAAATGTTCCTTTTATGAGTTCTGTTGCATGCAGCTCTTATAGATTAAACTAGTCAAGAAAGTGTAGAGAACTAACAGTGCAATCAAGGTTATAGAACAGAAACCCATCACAAATCTTAACTAATGTCACCAAGTAGGAGGAATCGCATACAGAAAATGTAATTAAAATCCTAGATTGGAGCTCTCACTTTCAAGCACACTAGCAACACGTACAGACAATCAACCATTGTGTGAGGCTGGGAATGAAGGTAAAGTTAGTTGTTTTAGAAAAATACTGCTAGTAAATCTGTATACTCATCAGTCAGAAGTCTTGTGTCATATAAACTTAAGAAATTATATCTGAAGCTATTTTTATTCCTTTTTTTTTTCCAATGAAATATTGCATATTCAACACCATTCCCACAGTTCTTAAAGATAAACAGCTCCTGATGTCCATGTGGAGTTCGATTTTCAGAAAGCTTTATTTATTTCTAAGTAAATGGTTTGATGTGCATCTGTTCACATAAATATTTAGATATGTGAAAGCACATCCTGCTCAAGCTGCTCTGATAAACAGAAGTCAGCTGTTCCTCCTTTTCCACTCCTTACTCTGTGTGGAGCACTGCCTATTCCCAAGCTATTTGTTTATAATGCATCCACTGTGCTTAGAACCAGGAGTTTATAAACACATGCTTGAAAAAATGTAGTCTGGCTCTCCAGTAAAATACTTCAATGGTTCTTTAATCATTAAACTGCACTACAGTTGGTGTGGCTCATCACACCAGAGGTTTACTTTTCTCCAAAATATAATGCTGCATGCCTACTAACAGGATTAGCAAAACTGGGAGGTGACCTGGAGGAGTGCACATTAGAGACAAAGAACCCAGTACTATCACTTTTATGTGTAAGAGTTTTCTCTACAGAATACTTTCACTGATCATAGAAGCAGGGTTTATGAGCTATGACAGGGGATATCTAAATCTATCAGTGGCTTATCTCTTTGACCTACAAACATGTTGTTATTCTTGCTTAACACACAAGAAAACTCAGTACAGAAAGAGGGAGAACAGAGGGAGGGTGGATATTCCTACAAGATGAAGACTGGACAAGGACTCAGATCTGGACTGAGCTTCCATGTTTGCCACAGAGGTCTCATGCAAGTCTGGAAAAAGCCTCTTAGATTCTGGTCCAACGGCACGCTCAGCACATCCCACTGACTTCACTCTCTGGCAAGACTTGAATCATTCTAAAGCTACTGGAATTTTTCCTGTTACTCTGGCCACTAGAATGAGACTTTCTTTTATCTGAGAAAAGGCAATAAAGGTGTTCTTTTTTTTTATACATATACAGTCTTAATTACAATAAAGCTTTGTTTTCCACACAGAATTACACTGGCCACTTTCTCCACTGTAATTCAGTACCCATCCAATAAAATTTAGCAGTTCTGTGATCCAGATTCCCCAAAGTCAATAATGCTGGGCTGCATCAAAAGAAGCATGACCAGCAGGTCAAAGGTGGTGATCCTGTCCCTCTACTCTGCTCTTGTGAGACCTCACTTGGAGTATTGTGTGCAGTTCTGGTGCCCTCAACATAAAAAAGACATGGAACTGTTGGAACAAGTCCAGAGGAGGGCCACGAGGATGATCAGGGGACTGGAGCACCTCCCATATGAAGATAGGCTGAGAAAGTTGGGGCTGTTCAACCTGGAGAAGAGAAGGCTGCATGGAGACCTCATAGCAGCCTTCCAGTATCTGAAGGGGGCCTGCAGGATTGTTGGTGAGGGACTATTCTTTAGGGACTGTAGTGATAGGACAAGGGGTAATGTGTTGAAACTTAAACAGCAGAGGTTTAGACTGGATCTAAGGAAGAAATTCCTTCCTGTAAGGGTGGTGAGGTCCTGGAATGGGTTGCCCAGGGAGGTAGTGAATGCTCCATCCCTGGCAGTGTTCAAGGCCAGGTTGGATGATACGGTTTAGTGTGAGGTGTTCCTGCCCATGACAGGGGCTTTGGAACTAGATGATCTTAAGGTCCTTTCCAACCCTAACTATTCTATGATTCTATGTATCTTTTTTTGTCAAACATATTCCAGTTTTGTGTTTAATATGTCAAACTTCTCGAGGTAAGCATTTTGCAGTGCAGTAAATTGATTATAAATCATAAGATCTTGGAAAATGCTTCTCATAAAATTTATTAATTTTATAATAAAATTAATTTATTAATTTTCTCATAAATTTTTTAATTTTTAAAATTAAAATAATTAAGATGCATCATGTGTTTAAAAAGACACCTAAAACTAAGCTTATAGGCTGTCTTTCATGTACCTTTTATGCTTTTGAAAATGGAATCCCAAATTCCGTAAATTTAATTTGTGAAAATAAGCTCAATCTTTTCCAGAAATCTCATTTACAGATCTCACTCATTTACTATCAATAAAAATCTTCAAAACCAGTCCCCTAAGGGTGTGGTCCCAAGCAACAGTATCAGCAACTGTTAGCAACAGATCACAATAAGGACTGACATGTGAAAGATCAAGAAGGAGGAAATCTGACAAATTTGGAGTAGCAGTTATAACCAGAGTGGCTTCATCTCTCTTTACTTTTCACCTCTAGGTTCTACCCATATAATTACACAGAAAAAGAAAACCTACAGAATGTACGGCAGGTATATGCAGCCTAAGTCAGGGAATTTCACTTCTTACTGTGTTCAGACTAGGTTAGTTTTACCACTTCTTTAAAGAATATTTCATTTTAGGTCAAACTCCATACTTCAAGACCAAAATATTTCCATACATCCGGATATCCAAAATTCTGCTATTTAGTAATCACAACAAATGAAGTATTATTTTAAGGGAATATTTTATTTAAACAATTATGTACATGCATGTCAATATTTTACTTTTTTAACAGAAAATGTTCCTGGTGGTAGATAACTTCATTTGCCAAGCAGAGACTTTCCTTCAACCTGATTCCTCTCAGTTTTCAGAATCAACATCAAAAGAGATGTGAATCTTATAAAAGAAAGAAATATCTATCAGCACCTGAAGGGACCATTGGGAATATTCCAATGAGTTCCAGACGTCTGGCCACTGATGCACTAAGGCTTGCACCATGGAAAGTCTTTCCAGGTATTTGAAATTTCATACACTGTTGCACAACATGGATCATAAAGCTATTTTCATGAAGGAAGGCCATACTTAACCAAAGGCATACGAATGGGAGAATACCCAGAGTAGATGTGACCTTGATGGACAAAAACCTGAGTGTAACACCACTGTTCTGTGTCCACACAAAGTGTGCTGGGCCAGAATAATGCTGCCCAGAGATAGCATGCCCAGAGAATATTGCTTGCAGAGATAGGCAACACCGTTTGTACCCAACAGATGAGGAGCCTGGGACAAGTCAGCCTTTTCAAAGACAACCTAATCTGAGATGCTTATTAACCTGAGCATCAATTTCTATTTCAGAGGCAACATTGACTGCAGAGGAAATATTAATCTGAAACACACTCTATTCCATACTTCACAGCTGAACCATGACTTATACCATATTTAAGACTTGACTTACAGTTTCTTGTCCAGCCCCTAAATGGCCTACCCCACATGAACCCCACCCCCCCCCCCCAAAAAAAAAAAAAGAATTCTGAAAACTCTGACAGGTACAAAATCAAATGGAAGATCCAGAATCAGAGACTATTTACTTGATTACATAAATAACATGAAATTCCAAGTTGTTTAAACAAGGATAGAGCCAGACTTTGGATCAGCCTTCAAACACAGACTGATTCCCACATCCGAGTTTCTCAGCAAGAGCGCATACCACCATTTGCTAGGCTTTAAGTATGTATGTACTTGACCAAGTCCTTGTTCAAGTACCTTGCTGTCTTTTAAACATCATTTTGATTTAGACTCACTAACAGATTTCAAGCTTTGGTGTTTTCTTTTTTTTTTTTTTTAATATAGTTATCTCACTAATTACTTCTCCAAACTTTTCAGTCAGATTTTGATTGTCAGTTGTTTTGTTTTCTTTTTTATTTGAGCAGTCTGTGAAAGCTTGATAAGTGAACATGACTGTCGTGGTTTAAACTAAATCTGCACAGTTCCCCCTTTGTTTCCCCTCCCCCCCTCACCTTCCCACTCCCAGAGGGATGGGAAGGAGAGCCAGAGGAATACAACTCCCACAGATTGAGGTAAAATCAGTCCAGCAATCAGGGTATAACAGAAATCACTACCGGTACCAATAACAAATCAATGTTAGAGGAGACAAACAGGGAGAGAGAATACGATACCACCCGCCGCCATGAGGCCAGCACAGAAGAGCAAGAGCTCCCCCCTCCCCTCCTGGCCAGCTTCCAGTTGCCTCCCCGAGCACAGCCCGGACTGTTAACCCCTTCCCTCCTGGCCAGCTTCCAGTCCCCTCCCCGAGCAGGACATGCTGTGGTATGGAATACCTCCCCGACTAGCCCAGACCAGGTACCCTATCTCTCCCTCCTCCCTGGCAAATCATGAGCTACTGCTGAACCCATGACATTATCCACCCCTTACTCCATACCATTCATGTCATGCTCAGATCCCACATTTTCAATATACCTATATATATATGTATATATATACACATCTGCATACAACACTATTACCCGCTTCTGGTGATACATGTGGGTGCTAGGGATATAGATAGTAGTAGCCTGAGGAGTATAAAGAAGGACTACAGAGCCCTGGGAGAGGTGGTTAGGGGCTCTGGAGCTCAGATAGTCTTTTTGACAATTCTCCAAGACACAGGGGAGAACCTCCCAAAGGTGTCGTGGTTTAAACCAAGTCCCCCAACTCCCGGAGAGTTAGGAAGGAAAATCCAAAGAATGTAGCCCCCACGGGTTGAGATAATAACGGTTTAATTGCTAAGGCACAACACAAATCACTACTGCCATTACTACTACAAATAATAATGATACAGCAAATAACAAGCAAAGAGAATACAACACCCCACCAGCCACCGACCCATAACTCACTCCACCCTGCCCAGCCGAGCACCGCGTGCTCCTTCCTCCATTTTCCTTCAGAGCTCCACCCCTCCAGCTCTCTCCCCCAGTTGCATCCTGGGCATCACGTGCTATGGTATGGAATACCTCATTGGCTAGCCTGGGTCAGGTGTCCTGTCTCTCCTTCCTCCCGGCCTCCCCTCCTCCCCAGCAGAACACGTGCTCAGAAAAGGCCTTGAACAAAAACATCCTCAAAACATGCTCGCTATCAAGCAACTGTTCCCAACCCAGAAGTCAAAAAACAGCACTGCACCGGCTACAAGAAGGAAAAAAAAAAAGACTGCTACTGCTCAACCCGTGACAAAAGGGTAGGAGGATTGGACAGGTTAATAAATGGTTAAAAGGCTGGTGTCATAGTCAAAGGTTTGGGTGCCTTGAACCTGGGGCCCAAATGTGTAGCCCAGGCCTACTGGGGGCTGGTGGAACTGCTCTGATAAAGAAAGGGAAGAGTGGATTTGCTGTGAGGCTTGCCAGATTTTTCAAGGATGATTTAAACTAGATGTGCTGGGGGAGGGGAGCATCATTCCATCCCAACACAACCAGTCAGTTCCCAGCACTTATAATAAATGCTCAGAGCAATGTAGTGATATTCTAGCCACTTCAGTCAATGAGCTGGCTTCATTTGGAGCTCAGCTCTGATGGCTCTATACAAATGCCCGCAGCATGGGGAACAAACAAGGAGAACTAGAGGTGTGGGCACATCTATGGGGCTATGATATAATAGGCATCACAGAAACATGGTGGGATGGCTCCTTTGACTGGAGAGTTGGAATGGAAAATTACAGGCTTTTTAGAAAAGACAGGCCTGGTAGGAGAGGAGGGGAGTTGCCCTTTGTGTTAGGGATAGGCTGGTGAGTATGGAACTCTGTCTGGGGACTGGTGATCAGTTAACAGAAAGTTTGTGGGTCAGGGTTAAGGGGCAATCAGTGATGGGAGACATTACTGTGGGGATCTGTTACAGGCCGCCTGATCAAGAGGAACCTGTGGATGAAGAACTCTACAGACAAATAGGAAAAAGCCTCACGCTCAGATCCCCCACACTGGGGACTTCAACCACCCTGACATCTGTTGGGGCGACGGTACGGCCCGGCACAAGCAATCCAGGAGGTTTCTCAATTGTGTGGAAGACAACTTCCTTCTGGAAGCAGTAGAGGAGCCAAGAAGGAGAGGTGCTCTTCTTGACCTCGTGCTCACCAATAGAGGGAAGGGCTCGTTGGAAATGTGACTCTCCCGGGAAGTCTTGGAGGCAGTGATCACGAGATGGTCGAATTCAAGGTGCTCAGGACAGTGAGAAGAGCATGCAGCAAACTCACTGCCCTGGATTTTAATAGAGCAGACTTTGGCCTCTTCAGGACCTTGTTTAGCAAGGTTCCATGGGATATAGCCCTAGAGGGCAAGGGGGCCCAAGACTCTTGGTTAATATTCAAGGATCACCTGTTACAAGCTCAGGAGTGTTGCATCCCAATTAGAAGGAAGCGTAGCATGATAGCCAGAAGACCCCCTTGGATAGCTAAAGAGCTGCTGAGAAAAATTCACAGGAAAAAAGAGGCTTATAAAAAGTGGAAGCAAGGACAGGTGGCCTGGGATAGATACAGGGATGTTGTCTGGAAAGTTAGGGACCGGGTTAGGAAAGCTAAGGCCCAATTGGAGCTAAACTTGGCTAGGGATGTTAAAGATAATAGGAAGGAGTTTTATAGGTATGTAGTGGCTAAAAAAACATACTAGGAACAACGTTGGCACCCTCTGGAAGCTTTCGGGAGAACTGGCTACACAGGATTTGGAGGAGACAGAGATTCTGATTGATTTCTTTGCCTCGGTCTTCACTGGCAAAGGCTCTGACTGCACCACCCAAGTCTAGACTATGAAAACCTAGACCTTGGGCCCACTGTACGAGATGATCTGGTATGAGACCATCTTAAGAACCTGAACGTACACATGTCCATGGGCCCTGATGTAATCCATCCACAGGTCCTGAAGGAGCTGGCGAATGAAGCTGCAAAGCCACTGGCCAACATATTTGAAAAATCATGGCAGTCAGGTGAAGTTCCTGATGACTGGAAAAAGGGAAATATAACCCCCATTTTCAAGAAGGGGAAAAAGGATGACCCGGGGAATTACAGATCAGTCAGTCTCACCTCTGTGCCTGGCAAAATCTGGGAACAGATTCTCCTGGAAGCCATGCTAAGGCACATGAAAAACAACAAGGTTCTTGATGACAGCCAGCATGGCTTTACTAGGGGAAAATCCTGCCTGACCAATTTGGTGGCCTTCTATGATGGAGCTACAGAAATGATGGACGGGGTGGAGCAGATGATGTTATCTACCTGGAATTGTGCAAAGCGTTCGACACTGTCCCACATGACATCCTTGTCTCTAAATTGGTGTGTCATCAATTTGATAGGTAGACCACTCAGTGGATAAAGAACTGGCTGGATGGTTGCACTCAAAGTGTTGTGGTCTACGGTTCAATATCTGGCTGGAGACCAGTGACGAGTGGTGTCCCTCAGGGATTGGTGTGGGGACCAATCTTGTTTAACGTCTTTTTCGCTGACATGGACAGTGGGATTGAGTGCCTATGACACCAATCTGTGTGGTTCCTTTGATACACTGAAGGGAAGAGGGACCTTGACATGCTTATGAGGTGGGCTGATGCCAACCTCATTAAGTTTAACCATGACAAGTGCAAGGTCCTACACCTGGGTCGAAGCAATCCCAGGCACAGCTACAGGTTGGACAAAAAGGAAATTCAGTGCAGACCTGCAGATAAGGACTTGGAGGTGCTGGTCGATAAGAAAATGAACATGAGCCAGCAGTGTGTGCTTACAGACCAGAAAGCCAACCGTATTCTGGGCTGCATCAAAAGAAGCGTGACCAGCAGGTCAAAGGTGGTGATCCTGCCCCTCTACTCTGCTCTCGTGAGACCTCGCTTGGACTATTGTGTGCAGTTCTGGTGTTCTCAACATAAAAAGGACATGGAACTGTTTGTTGGAACAAGTCCAGAGGAGGGCCATAAGGATGATCAGGGGACTGGAGCACCTCCCATATGAAGACAGGCTGAGGAAGGTGGAGCTGTTCAGAGTGGAGAAGAGAAGGTTGTGTGGAGACCTCACAGCAGCCTTCCAGTATCTGAAGGGGGCATATAGGGATGCTGGTGAGGGACTATTGATTAGGGACTGTAGTGGTAGGACTAGGGATAACAGGTTGAAACTTAAACAGCAGAGGTTTAGACTGCATATAAGGAAGAAACTCATTACTGTTACGGTGCTGAGGTACTGGAATGTGTTGCCCGGGGAGGTTGTGAATGCTGTGTCTCTGGTAGTGTTCAAGGCCAGGTTGGATGAAGCCTTGGGTGATATGGTCTAGTGTGAGGTGTCCCTGCCCATGGTGGGGGGGGGTGGGACTAGATGATCTTAAGGTCCTTTCCAACCCTAACTATTCTATGATTCTATGTCTGTTGGGAAGCTTTCAAGGTCAAGTTCTCACACCTGTGCTTAACCAGTTATATGTTAGTCACTAAGGGTCTTCAAGACATGTATCCAATCATGACATGCCAAATTGCTGTAGGTGTGTGTAAGCAATAGTATATAAGGAGTCAATGCTTTGCAATAAATGGCTTTTGGTCTGATTATATTGATCTCTGACTGAGTCCATTCCATGGCACTTTTGTGTCCAGAGAGAATGAAAGGCTATTAGAGATAGAAATTTACCGTCACAGGGCTAGTGCTTATTTCTAATGAGATGAGTAAGTAGGAAGCATTTGTGTCACTACACATTTTCTATGCTTTTCAGGTTGAAAATTTATACTCAGACATATGACTGTTTTCTCCTTATGAAAATAGCGCTTTAAAAAGACAACAAATCAATCAATAAAGCAAACAAAAAAGACTGGGCTTTTTAGTTTTATTTTTGTTTTTGCAACCTTAATTGGAAGACAGGCAATAGTATAGCTATACAAGGCAAGTATAATTGTAAGACATTATCTTTGGCCCTTAGCTCAAACTGATCTTCCTCAAAAAAGCAAAAGAAGGTTTATTTACCAGGACTTGATAGGAGATCTTGAGAAAAGACGTTAATTATTTTCAGACATCAATTTGTTATCAATACCCTCAGGAATCAGATATTTCTGGGTGAGTTACAGGCCAGCTAGCTTAGAATAACCTGGTAAGAAGTCTGAATTTCTGTGTTTATAAAACTTCTAAATGTATCCTATTAGAAATATTCAAAAGTAGCTAAAAAAAAATATAAATGATCCAAAGAGCTCCTCAACTTAGTCTTTCTCAGGATTTTCAGGTACAGATTATGAAGATGTGCTGATTTAGTATATCACTTTGCAGTATATCACTTATTACCATTAGTTTTCTAAACTGATGGTCTTTCTTACAAAAGAAACTCCTTTCTAGAAGGATACTTAGAATAGGTAATGAAATTCAATTATATTTTGTTTGTCTTTTATAAAATGGAGAAAAATAATGAACGTGTGTCCAGATTCAGAATTTCTTCTGGTTAGTCAAAGTGTGTGGCTTCTTGGTTTATGCTATGTATTTATCAACAATTTTAGATTATGTCACTGTGTTGTGTTATTGAATACTTCCTCTTCAGCTTTTGCTTAAGATAAAGTACATTTTCATCTTTTATCTAATTCTCATTTGTTCTTCATTCCTTCTGAGCCTATGCAAAATAGAGGGTTTCCTGGGAAGTAGCTCTGTTTCATTTCCATAAATTCAATTAACTTTTCTCCAAAGTTTAGGACACTGATTTTGCCATTCAAAAGGAATGGGTTTACGGCTTTTTTACTACATGATAAACAAAAAACTAAAAGCGATGCACCATTCTTATTTACTGCAATAAAAGCCAATGTACACTGACATAGTTACTTTCTCAGAGTAGAGCACGAACGTTTGGCCTCTCCTCCTACAGTCGAAGATCCAGGATGGAAAGCTGGTGCTGGGACTCTTCTGCACACAGTGAGATTTGAAATGGTGCCACCCTTATTTCTGGCACTCTAAGTTTTCAGTATAAAAGTCCATTTGAAACCAACATCTGAGGTGCCCGCTCTCGGCTGCCCAGCAGCAGAGTAGGGAACAAACATTTGGCCTCTGCTCTAACAGCCGAAGAGCCAGCAGGGAAAGCTGGAGCTGGGACTCTTCTGCACAAGTGAGCTTTCCAACGGTGACACAAGCATTGCTGTCACTCTTACTTTCCCAACTAGAAGTCCATTTGAACCCAGCCTCTGAGGTGCCCGGTCTCGGCTGTCCAGCAGCAGAGTAGACCATGAACATTTGGACATTGCTCCCAAAGATGAAGATACAGGAGGGAAAGCTTGTGTTGGGATCCTCTGCACACAGTGAGCTTTGCAATGGTGAAACCCACATTGGTGGCACTCTTCGCTGCCACGGAATGGACTCAGTCAGAGATCAATGTGATCAGACAAAAAGACATTTATTGCAAAGCATTAACTCCTTACATACTATTGCTTACACACACCTACAGCAATTTAGCATATCATGATTGGATACTTGTCTTGAAGACCCTTAGTGACTAACATATAATTGGTTAAGCATAGGTGTGAGAACTTGACCTCAAACACTTGCCAACAGTTTACAGTTCTCATAAGTCAGTGAATTACAGCTTCTTATCTTGCTTGCTTAAGCTTCCTCAGGCCTCCCACAGCCTTGCTGTATCCCTCAGCGTTATTCAGAGCACATGTACCAAATATCCATTCTCCTGTGAGAACACTGTCTCCACACTTCGCTGTTCCACAAACAGTCAATTTTTATCCAATATCTGATGTATCCACACTCGGCTGCAATGCTGCAGATAAGCACACATATTTCCCCTCAGCTAACACAGCTGAAGAGCCAGCAGGGAAAGCTGGTGCTCAAACTCTTATGCACAGAGTGAGCTTTGCAATGGAGCCACCGGCATTGCTGTCACTTCTCACTTTTCCACCTAAGGGTCCATTTGAAGCCAACCTCTGAGATGCCCGCTCTTGGATGCCCAGCAGCAGAATAGAGCACGAATCTTTGACCTCTGCTCCCACAGCCAAAGACACAAGAGTGAAAGCTGCTGCTGGGACTCTTCTGCACACAGTGAGCTTTGCAACTTTGTGAAATGCATTACTCTTGCTCCTGTCTTTCCATCTCGAAGAACCTTGAATCCAATTTCTGCTGCAGCCTGACTCGGCTCTCCAGCAGCCAAGACTAGAGAACGAACGTTTGGCCTCTGTTGCAAGAGCCGAAGACCCAGGTGGGAAAGTTATTTCTGTGTTTCTTCTGCACATTCAGCATCATAAGATGCCAGCCGCACTGCTCTCACTACCCAATTTCACAACTCAAAGTCCATTGGAATCTAACGTCTGCAGCGGCTGGATTCAATTCACCAATATCTGAGTGAGCAGAGCACAAACGTTTGGCATCTGATCCGACAGCCGAAGAGCCAGTAATGAAAGAAAATGCTGGGAATATTCTGAACATAGTCAGCATTGCAACATTGCCAGTAGCACTGAAATCACTCCTCTATTTCAAATCTCTAAGTAAATTTGAATCCAAACACAGTGGGCAAACCTTCTCAGCTGTGAAGAAGCAGACTGAGTAGAGCACGCATGTTTGGTGTGTGCTCACACAGCCAAAAGCCAGGAGGGAATTTTACCAACAGGTCTCTTTTGCTCAGGTTGAGCTTTGAAACATTAACAACCCAATTGCTGCTAATCATAGCTTTCACTAACCCAAACCAAAGCCCAACACTAACCCTAACCCTAAACCAAACACTAACAAAACCCTAACCAAAACAATAAAGGATTAGTGTTAACTAACACTAAACCTAACCTAACACTAGCCCTATCACTAACAAAATCCTAACACCTAAACCTAATGCTAACCCTAACCTTAACCCTAAAAAAAATCCAAAAACAAAAAGTAACCCTAAATAAAACCTAACCAAAAAACTAACCCAAATCCTAACACTAAACCTAAACACTAACCCTAACCCTAAACACTAAAACTAACACCTAACTCCTAACCCTAACAGTAACAATACACTTACCCTAACAAAAGCCCAAGAACTACAAAACTAACCCCTAAACGTACCTGTAAAACTAATCGTAACCAAAACACTAACCGTAAACCTAATCCAAAACCACACCCTAACAAAAAGCCTAAAATTTAACCCTCATCATAAACCATAACCCTAACCATAATCATCACATTAAACCTACCTTAAACTTAGCCCTAGAACACAAACAACGATAACACATAAATAGAACCCTAAACCTAACCCTAACACTACCCCAACCACTAAGCCCTAACCATAACCCTAAACCCTAACCCTAAATCTAAAACCTAACCATAAAAAACCCTTACCCTAAACATAACCCAAACACTAAACAAAACCCTAACCCTAGCACTAACACTAGTAATAAACCCGAAAAGTAATAGTGCCTGCTGATGCATGTGTGCAGAATGGCATCATTCCTCTTTGGTGCTGGTAGTCGTCCGCACACACTACTTGCAAAGATGGCACTGCCTTTGCTGTAACAACTAACTTTTACACCTACATGAGCCACTGAATCAAACCTGTGCTGGAAAACAGGTCAGCTGACATGCTGCATAAAAGCATCAGTGCCAGAACTCTGCTCCACAACCGAGTTGCCTGCACTCAGAGATGCTGCTGTGAGCCATCAGTACACATGTAAGCTTTGAAATAAAGACACTGCCATTGATGCCACAACTAAATTTTACTACTAAAAGCCCATTGCAAAGCAGACTGCGCTGTGAAATCAAATACTGACCTGCTCTGCACATGTACAAACGTTTAAACAGTGCTGCCACCCGACATAGCAGCACGGAGAGAAGGTGCTGGGACTCATCAGCACACACTGTTTGCAAATGTAGCGCTGCCTTTGCTGTCACAACTAACTTTCACACATACATGAGCCACTGGGTTGAACCCGTGCTAGAAAACAGGTCGGCTCACACGCTGCATAAAAGCGTCAATGCCAGAACGCTGCACCACAACCGAATTGTCTGCACTCAGAGATGGTGCTGCGAGTCATCAGCAGGCACTATTAGCAAAGGTGCCACTGCTTTTGCTTTTACAAGTAACTTTTACACAGGAGCATTTCTGTCAGCTGCATCCGGGCCTGAACCTCACGGGGAAAACACAATCCAATAGTACCTTCAGCTACTTCAAGCCTTATCGCATCCAGCTGCTACTTCAGCCACCTGTCATTCATTAACAAGTGGGGCTCACAGAGTCAGCTCTGGGACAATGGACGCAGACAACACAGCTGCAAAGGCAATGCGGAGCCATGCCCCAAAAGACAAGTGACCTAAAGGCTGAGCCCAAGCCTCATCTACACTTTAGCTTAGGGAAGTCACAAAAGCTCCAACTCAACAGCAACCTGCTCCCGTCCCCTGCCCAAAGAGACCACTTCTTGAAGAACCTCTCTCCCACACCCACCTTACAGCTCTGTCTGACCCCTCCCCAAGCCCAGACTTTTACCTTAGCTTTCAGAGGGGCAGAGGTCCAAAGCCAACCTCCAGCAAAACCTCTTCTCACCTCACTGCGATATTCCTTCAGTACCCACATTCCTCTTCTTCATCTGCAAAAGAACACAGCAATGGTACACAGCTTATCAGTACCTTGACCAAAGGTGACCTTTGCCACAACTCCTCCTCCTGAGAACAGCCACAGAGTTCCACTGAAGCTCATCACCACCACCAAAGATAACAGAGAAAAAAAACTAAGAATAAAAAACCAACAGGAACTTTACACAAAGATACTTATTAATGTCTGCACTAGTAAGTCTTGACATGCCCTGAGGGTCTTCATTCAGACAATACCACTCCAAAGAACTAAACCAAAACCAGGAAATGGCAACAGAAAGAAACCATAAAGCTCTAAGGCCACAAACCCCAAACAACAGGACAACACTTACCCCGATGAAAGCCAGGCACTAAAGGAGCTCTGCAGTGAATGGCTAGGCTTCATATACCCGGGCCCCACCCACAACCCCTCCCTCAATGCCCTGTGGCAGGGGAGGAGCAAGCAACCAGCTGGCGCAGAAGGAGCCTGATAAGTCACAGCCTGCTCTCTTTACCCCAATTTACACCCAAATAGCACCCAGACCCCATATACACCCCTATAGCACCCATAGCACCCAGAACACCATTTACCCCCCTATAGGACCCATAGCACAAATACCTTCATTTACCCCCTATAGCACGCATAGCAACCAGACCCCATTTAACCCACTATAGCACCCATCGCAACCAGACCCTCCTTTAACCCCTATAGCACCCATAGCACCCAGGATCGCATGCATGCCCCTATAACAGCCATAGAACCCATAGAACCCGGACCCCGATCTCCACCGTGAATAGGAACCAGAACCCCATCTACACCCCTATAGGACCTAGAGAGTAAATGGGATTCTGGGTGCTATGGGTGCTATAGGAGAGTAAATGGGATTCTGGGTCCTATAGGGGGGAAAACTGAGTTCTGGGTACTTTGGGTCCTATAGGGGGGTAAATGGAGATCTGGGTGATATGGGTCCTATAGGGGTGAGAAAACGAGGAGTGACTGGCATACAGCTGGCACTGTTGCGATGCCAGTTGTCTGCAGAAGAGGCACAACACCAGTATCCCCTCCTGGCTCTTCGGCTGAGGCAGCCCTGCTTGGCCAGCCCGAACGCCTGGCCCCTGCGCCCACAGCCGAAGAGCCAGGAGGGGATACTGCTGCTGCGCCACTTCAGCGCACAGCTGGCATCGCAACGCTGGCACTCGCCCTCCTGTCACTCTTTGCTTTCGCCCCACAGGTCCATTTGCGTCAAAAAAAAATGCAGTACCCGCCCTGGGCTGCTGGGCCCGGCTGCCCTGATGGCCAGCCCGAACGCTCGGCCCCTGCGAACACAGCCGAAGAGCCAGGAGGGCGTACTGCTGCTGCGCCTTTTCAGCACACAGCTGGCATCGCAACGCTGACACCCGCCTACCTGTCACTCTTGGCTTTCGCCCCAGAGGTCCATTTGCGTCAAAAAAAAATGCAGTGCCCGCCCCGGCTGCCGGGCCCGGCTGCCCTGATGGCCAGCCCGAACGCTCGGCCCCTGGGCCCACAGCCGAAGAGCCAGGAGGGCGTACTGTTGCTGCGCCTCTTCAGTGCACAGCTGGCATCGCAACGCTGGCACCCACGTACATGTCACTCTTCGCTTTGGCCCCACATGTCCATTTGCGTCCAAAAAAAATGCGGTGCCCACCACCGGCTGTCGGGCCGGCTGCCCTGCTGGCCAGCCCGAACGCCCGGCCCCTGCGCCCACAGCCGAACAGCCGGGGGGGATACTGCTGCTGCGCATCTTCAGCGCACAGCTGGCATCGCAACGCTGGCACCCACCTACCACTCACGCTTCGCTTTCGCCCCACAGGTCCGTTTCCGTCCAAAAAAAGGCAGTGTCCGCCCTCGGCTGCCGGGCCCGGCAGCCCTGCTTGACAGCCCGAACGCCCGGCCCCTGCGCCCACAGCCGAAGAGCCAGGAGAGCATACTGCTTCTGCGCCTCTTCAGCACACAGCTGGCATCGCAACGCTGGCACCGGCATACCTGTCACTCTTCGCTTTCGCCCCAGAGGTCTATTTGCGTCCAAAAAAAATGAAGTGCCCGCCCTTGGCCACCGGGCCCGGCTGCCCTGCTGGCCAGCCCGAACGCTCGGCCCCTGTGCCCACAGCCGAAGAGCCAGGAGGGGATACTGCGGCTGCGCCTCTTCAGCGCACAGCTGGCATCGCAACGCTGGCACCCGCCTACCTGTCACTCTTCGCTTTCGCCCCACAGGTCCATCTGTGTCCAAAAAATATGCAGTGCCCGACCCCAGCTGCCGGGCCCGACTACGTTGCTGGCCAGCCCGAACACCCGGTCCCTTCGCCCACAGCCGAAGAGCCAGGAGGGGATACTGCTGCTGCGCCTCTTCAGCGACCAGCTGGCATCACAACGCTGGCACCCGCCCACCTGTCATTCTTAGTTTTCACCCCACAGGTCCTTTTGCGTCAAAAAAAAATGCGGTGCCCGCCACCGGCTGCCGGGCCCAGCTGCCCTGCTGGCCAGCCCGAACGCCCGGTCGCAGTGCCCACAGCCAGGAGGGCTGCGTCCAAAAAAATTGCAGTGCCCGCCCTCGGCTGTGGGGCCCGGCTGCCCTACTGGGCAGCCTGAACGCCCAGCCCCTGAGCAGACAGCCGAAGAGCCAGGAGGGGATACTGCTGCTGCGCCTCTTCAGCGCACAGCTGGCATCGCAACGCTGGCTCCCGCCTACCTGTCACTCTTCCCTTTCGCACCACAGGTACGTTTGCGTTCAAAAAAAAATGCGGTGCCCGCCACCGGCTGCTGGGCCCAGCTGCCCTGCTGGCCAGCCCGAACGCCCGGCCCCTGCGCCAACAGCCGAAGACCCAGGAGGGGATACTGCTGTTGCGCCTCTTCAGCGCACAGCTGGCATCGCAACGCTGGCACCTGCCTACCTGTCACTCTTCGCTTTCGCCCCAGAGGTCCATTTGCGTCCAAAAAAAGGCAGTGCCCGCCCTCGGCTGCCGGGCCCGGCTGCCCTGATTGCCAGCCCGAACGCTCGGCCCCTGGGCCCACAGCCGAAGAGCCAGGAGGGCGTACTGTTGCTGCGCCTCTTCAGTGCACAGCTGGCATCACAACGCTGGCACCCACGTACATGTCACTCTTCGCTTTGGCCCCACATGTCCATTTGCGTCCAAAAAAAATGCGGTGCCCACCACCGGCTGTCGGGCCGGCTGCCCTGCTGGCCAGCCCGAAAGCCCGGCCCCTGCGCCCACAGCCGAACAGCCGGGGGGGATACTGCTGCTGCGCATCTTCAGCGCACAGCTGGCATCGCAACGCTGGCATCCACCTACCACTCACGCTTCGCTTTCGCCCCACAGGTCCGTTTCCGTCCAAAAAAAGGCAGTGTCCGCCCTCGGCTGCCGGGCCCGGCAGCCCTGCTTGACAGCCCGAACGCCCGGCCCCTGCGCCCACAGCCGAAGAGCCAGGAGAGCATACTGCTTCTGCGCCTCTTCAGCACACAGCTGGCATCGCAACGCTGGCACCGGCCTACCTGTCACTCTTCGCTTTCGCCCCAGAGGTCTATTTGCGTCCAAAAAAAATGTAGTGCCCGCCCTTGGCCACCGGGCCCGGCTGCCCTGCTGGCCAGCCCGAACGCCTGGCCCCTGTGCCCACAGCCGAAGAGCCAGGAGGGGATACTGCGGCTGCGCCTCTTCAGCGCACAGCTGGCATCGCAATGCTGGCACCCGCCTACCTGTCACTCTTCGCTTTCGCCCCACAGGTCCATCTGTGTCCAAAAAATACGCAGTGCCCGACCCCAGCTGCCGGGCCCGACTACGTTGCTGGCCAGCCCGAACACCCGGTCCCTTCGCCCACAGCCGAAGAGCCAGGAGGGGATACTGCTGCTGCGCCTCTTCAGCGACCAGCTGGCATCACAACGCTGGCACCCGCCCACCTGTCATTCTTAGTTTTCACCCCACAGGTCCTTTTGCGTCAAAAAAAAATGCGGTGCCCGCCACCGGCTGCCGGGCCCAGCTGCCCTGCTGGCCAGCCCGAACGCCCGGTCGCAGTGCCCACAGCCAGGAGGGCTGCGTCCAAAAAAATTGCAGTGCCCGCCCTCGGCTGTGGGGCCCGGCTGCCCTACTGGGCAGCCTGAACGCCCAGCCCCTAAGCAGACAGCCGAAGAGCCAGGAGGGGATACTGCTGCTGTGGCGGCAGGTGGGCAGCCTAGCCCTAACGAGGCCGGGGACCATGGCCCCGGCACGAGGGCAGCCTAGCCCTAACGAGGCCGGGGACCGGGGCCCCCTAGCCCCCGTGGCGGCAGGTGGGCAGCCTAGCCCGAACGAGGCCGGGGACCAGGGCCCACTAGCCTACGTGGCGGCAGGTGGGCAGCCTAGCACGAACGCGGCCGGGGACCAGGGCGCCGGCAGGTGTGCAGCCTAGCCCTAACGAGGCCGGGGACCAGGGCCCCCTAGCCCCCGTGGCGGCAGGTGGGCAGCCTAGCCCTAATGAGGCCGAGGACCAGGGCCCTCAAGCCCGCGTGGTGGCAGGTGGGCAGCCTAGCCCTAACGAGGCCGAGGACTAGAGCCCCCTAGCCCCCGTTGCGGCAGGTGGGCAGCCTAGCCCTAACGGGGCTGGGGACCAGGGCCCCCTAGCTCCCGTGTCGGCAGGTGGGCAGCCTAGCCCTAACGAGGCCGGGGACCAGGGCCCTCTAGCCCCCGTGGTGGCAGGTGGGCAGCCTAGCCCTAACGAGGCCGGGGACCAGGGCCCCGGCAGTTGGGCAGCCTAGCCCTATCGAGGCCGGGCACCAGGGCCCCCTAGCCCCCGTGGCGGCAGATGGGCAGCCTAGCCCTAACGAGGCCTGGGACCTGAGGCCCCTAGCCCCCCTGGCGGCAGGTGGGCAGCCTAGCCCTTACGAGGCCGGGGACCAGGGCCCCGGCAGGTGGGCAGCCTAGCCCTAACGAGGCCGGGGACCAGGGCCCCCTAGCCCCCGTGACGGTAGGTGGGCAGCCTAGCCCTAACGAGGCCGGGGACCAGGGCCTCCTAGCCCCCGTGACGGCAGGTGGACAGCCTAGCCCTAACGTGGCCGGGGACCAGGGCCCCGGCAGGTGGGCAGCCTAGTCCTAACAAGGCCGGGGACCAGGGCCCCCTAGCCCCCGTGGCGGCAGGTGGGCAGCCTAGCCCTAACGAGGCCAGGGACCAGGGCCCCCTAGCCCCCGTGGCGGCAGGTAGGCAGCGTAGCCCTTACGAGGCCAGGGACCAGGGCCCCCTAGCCCATGTGGCGGCAGGTGGGCAGCCTAGCCCTAACGAGGCCGGGGACCAGGGCCCCCTACCCCCCGTGGAGGCAGGTGGGCAGCCTAGCCCTAACGAGGCCGGGGACCAGGGCCCCGGCAGGCGGGCAGCCTAGCCCTATCGAGGCCGGGACCAGGGCCCCCTAGCTCGCGTGGCGGCTGGTGGGCAGCCTAGCCCTAAAGAGGCCGGGGACCGGGGCCCCCTAGCCCCCGTGGCGGCAGGTGGGCAGCCTAGCCCTTACGAGGCCGGGGATTAGGGCCCCGGCAGGTGGGCCGCCTAGCCCTAACGAGTCCGGGGACCAGGGCACCCTAGCCCCTGTGGCAGCAGGTGGGCAGCATAGCCCTAACAAGGCTTGGGACCAGGGCCCCGGCAGGTGGGCCGCCTATCCCTTACGAGGCCAGGGACCAGGGCCCCCTAGCTCCCGTGGCGGCAGGTGGGCAGCCTAGCCCTAACGAGGCCTGGGACCAGGGCCCCCTAGCCACCGTGGCGGCAGGTGGGCAGCCTAGCCCTAACGAGGCTGGGTACCAGGGCCCCCTAGCCCCCGTGGCGGCAGGTGGGCAGCCTAGCCCTAACGAGGCCGGGGACCAGGGCCCCCTTCCCCCCGTGGAGGCAGGTGGGCAGCCTAGCCCTAACGAGGCCGGGCACCAGGGCCCTCAAGCCCCCGTGGTGGCAGGTGGGCAACCTAGCCCTAACGAGGCCGAGGACTAGGGCCCCCTAGCCCCCGTTGCGGCAGGTGGGCAGCCTAGCCCTAACGGGGCTGGGGACCAGGGCCCCCTAGCTCCCGTGGCGGCAGGTAAGCAGCCTAGCCCTAACGAGGCCGGGGACCAGGGCCCCCTAGCCCCCGTGGCAGCAGGTGGGCAACCTAGCCCTAACGAGGCCGGGGACCAGGGCCCCGGCAGTTGGGCAGCCTAGCCCTATCGAGGTCGTGCACCAGGGCCCCTTAGCCCCCGTGACGGTAGGTGGGCACCCTAGCCCTAACGAGGCCGGGGACCGGGGACCCCTAGGCCCCGTGGCGGCAGGTGGGGAGCCTAGCCCTTACGAGGCCGGGGACCAGGGCCCCGGCACGTGGGCAGCCTAGCCCTAACGAGGCCGGGGACCAGGGCCACCTAGGCCCTGTGGCGGCAGGTAGGCAGCCTAGCCCTAACGAGGCCGGGGACCGGGGCCCCCTAGCCCCCGTGGCGGCAGGTGGGCAGCCTAGCCCGAAAGAGGCCGGGGACCAGGGCCCCCTAGCTCACGTGGCGGCAGGTGGGCAGCTTAGCACGAACGCGGCCGGGGACCAGGGCCCCGGCAGGTGGGCAGCCTAGCCCTAACGAGGCCGGGGACCAGGGCCACCTAGCCCCCGTGGCGGCAGGTGGGCAGCCTAGCCCTAACGAGACCGGGGACCAGGGCCCCGGCAGTTGGGCAGCCTAGCCCTATCGAGGCCGGGCACCAGGGCCCCCTAGCCCCCGTGGCGGCAGGTGGGCAGCCTAGCCCTAACGAGGCCGGGGACTTGGGCCCCCTAGCCCCCCTGGCGGCAGGTGGGCTGCCTAGCTATTACGATGCCGGGGACCAGGGCCCCGGCAGGTGGGCAGCCTAGCCCTAACGAGGCCGTGGACCAGGGCCCCCTAGCCCCCGTGAGGGCAGGTGGGCAGCCTAGCCCTAACGAGGCCGGGGACCGGGGCCCCCTAGGCCCCGTGGCGGCAGGTGGGCAGCCTAGCCCTTACGAGGCCGGGGACCAGGGCCCCGGCACGTGGGCAGCCTAGCCCTAACGAGGCCGGGGACCAGGGCCACCTAGGCCCTGTGGCGGCAGGTAGGCAGCCTAGCCTTAACGAGGCCGGGGCCCGGGGCCCCCTAGCCCCCGTAGCGGCAGGTGGGTAGGCTAGCCCTTACGAGGCCGGGGACCAGGGCCCCGGCAGGTGGGCAGCCTAGCCCTAACGAGGCCGGGGACCAGGGCCCCCTAGCCCCCGTGGCGGCAGGTGGGCAGACTAGCCCTAACGAGGCCGGGGACCAGGGCCCCCTAGCCCCCGTGGCGGCAGGTGGGCAGCCTAGCCCGAACGAGGCCGGGGACCAGGGCCCCCTAGCCCCCGTGACGGCAGGTGGGCAGCCTAGCCCTAACGTGGCCGGGGACCAGGGCCCCGGCAGGTGGGCAGCCTAGCCCTAACGAGGCCGGGGACCAGGGCCCCCTACCCCCCGTGGAGGCAGGTGGGCAGCCTAGCCCTAACGAGGCCGGGGACCAGGGCCCCGGCAGGTGGGCAGCCTAGCCCTAACGAGGCCTGGGACCAGGGCCCCCTAGCCCCCGTGACGGCAGGTGGGCAGCCTAGCCCTAACGAGGCCGGGGACCATGGCCCCGGCACGAGGGCAGCCTAGCCCTAACGAGGCCGGGGACCGGGGCCCCCTAGCCCCAGTGGCGGCAGGTGGGCAGCCTAGCCCGAAGGAGGCCGGGGACCAGGGCCCACTAGCCTACGTGGCGGAAGGTGGGCAGCCTAGCACGAACGCGGCCGGGGACCAGGGCCACGGCAGGTGTGCAGCCTAGCCCTAACGAGGCCGGGGACCAGGGCCCCCTAGCCCCTGTGGCGGCAGGTGGGCAGCCTAGCCCTAACGAGGCCGGGGACCAGGGCCCTCAAGCCCCCGTGGTGGCAGGTGGGCAGCCTAGCCCTAACGAGGCCGAGGACTAGAGCCCCCTAGCCCCCGTTGCGGCAGGTGGGCAGCCTAGCCCTAACGGGGCTGGGGACCAGGGCCCCCTAGCTCCCGTGGCGGCAGGTGGGCAGCCTAGCCCTAACGAGGCCGGGGACCAGGGCCCTCTAGCCCCCGTGGTGGCAGGTGGGCAGCCTAGCCCTAACGAGGCCGGGGACCAGGGCCCCGGCAGGTGGGCAGCCTAGCCCTAACGATGCCGGGCACCAGGGCCCCCTAGCCCCCGTGGCGGCAGATGGGCAGCCTAGCCCTAACGAGGCCTGGGACCTGGGGCCCCTAGCCCCCCTGGCGGCAGGTGGGCAGCCTAGCCCTTACGAGGCCGGGGACCATGGCCCCGGCACGAGGGCAGCCTAGCCCTAACGAGGCCGGGGACCGGGGCCCCCTAGCCCCAGTGGCGGCAGGTGGGCAGCCTAGCCCGAAGGAGGCCGGGGACCAGGGCCCACTAGCCTACGTGGCGGAAGGTGGGCAGCCTAGCCCTAACGCGGCCGGGGACCAGGGCCACGGCAGGTGTGCAGCCTAGCCCTAACGAGGCCGGGGACCAGGGCCCCCTAGCCCCTGTGGCGGCAGGTGGGCAGCCTAGCCCTAACGAGGCCGGGGACCAGGGCCCTCAAGCCCCCGTGGTGGCAGGTGGGCAGCCTAGCCCTAACGAGGCCGAGGACTAGAGCCCCCTAGCCCCCGTTGCGGCAGGTGGGCAGCCTAGCCCTAACGGGGCTGGGGACCAGGGCCCCCTAGCTCCCGTGGCGGCAGGTGGGCAGCCTAGCCCTAACGAGGCCGGGGACCAGGGCCCTCTAGCCCCCGTGGCGGCAGGTGGGCAGCCTAGCCCTAACGAGGCCGGGGACCAGGGCCCCGGCAGGTGGGCAGCCTAGCCCTAACGATGCCGGGCACCAGGGCCCCCTAGCCCCCGTGGCGGCAGATGGGCAGCCTAGCCCTAACGAGGCCTGGGACCTGGGGCCCCTAGCCCCCCTGGCGGCAGGTGGGCAGCCTAGCCCTTACGAGGCCGGGGACCAGGGCCCCGGCAGGTGGGCAGCCTAGCCCTAACGAGGCCGGGGACCAGGGCCCCCTAGCCCCCGTGACGGTAGATGGGCAGCCTAGCCCTAACGAGGCCGGGGACCAGGGCCCCCTAGCCCCCGTGGCGGCAGGTGGGCAGCCTAGCCCTAACGAGGCCGGGGACCAGGGCCACCTAGCCCCCGTGGCGGCAGGTAGGCAGCCTAGCCCTTACGAGGCCAGGGACCAGGGCCCCCTATCCCATGTGGCGGCAGGTGGGCAGCCTAGCCCTAACGTGGCCGGGGACCAGGGCCCCGGCAGGTGGGCAGCCTAGTCCTAACAAGGCCGGGGACCAGGGCCCCCTAGCCCCCGTGGCGGCAGGTGGGCAGCCTAGCCCTAACGAGGCCGGGGACCAGGGCCACCTAGCCCCCGTGGCGGCAGGTAGGCAGCCTAGCCCTTACGAGGCCAGGGACCAGGGCCCCCTATCCCATGTGGCGGCAGGTGGGCAGCCTAGCCCTAACGAGACCGGGGACCAGGGCCCCCTACCCCCCGTAGCGGCAGGTGGGCAGCCTAGCCCTTACGAGGCCGGGGACTAGGGCCCGGCAGGTTGGCAGCCTAGCCCTAACGAGGCTGGGGACCAGGGCCCCCAGGGTCCCGTGGCGGCAGGTGGGCAGCCTAGCCCTAACGAGGCCGGGGACCAGGGCCCCCTAGCCCCAGTGGCGGCAGGTGGGCAGCCTAGCCCTAACGAGGCCGGGGACCATGGCCCCGGCACGTGGGCAGCCTAGCCCTAACGAGGCCGGGGACCTGGGCCCCCTAGCACTCCTGGCGGCAGGTGGGCTGCCTAGCTATTACGAGGCCGGGGACCAGGGCCCCGGCAGGTGGGCAGCCTAGCCCTAACGAGGCCGTGGACCAGGGCCCCCTAGCCCCCGTGAGGGCAGGTGGGCAGCCTAGCACTAACGAGGCCGGGGACCGGGGCCCCCTAGCCCCCGTGGCGGCAGGTGGGCAGCCTAGCCCTTACGAGGCCGGGGACCAGGGCCCCGGCACGTGGGCAGCCTAGCCCTAACGAGGCCGGGGACCAGGGCCACCTAGGCCCTGTGGCGGCAGGTAGGCAGCCTAGCCCTAACGAGGCCGGGGACCAGGACCCCTAGCCCCCGTGGCGGCAGGTGGGCAGCCTAGCCCTTACGAGGCCGAGGACCAGGGCCCCGGCAGGTGGGCAGCCTAGCCCTAACGAGGCCGGGGACCAGGGCCCCCTAGCCCCCATGGCGGCAGGTGGGCAGCCTAGCCCTAACGAGGCTGGGGACCAGGGCCCCGGCAGGTGGGCAGCCTAGCCCTAACGAGGCCGGGGACCAGGGCCCCCTAGCCCCCGTGACGGCAGGTGGACAGCCTAGCCCTAACGTGGCCGGGGACCAGGGCCCCGGCAGGTGGGCAGCCTAGTCCTAACAAGGCCGGGGACCAGGGCCCCCTAGCCCCCGTGGCGGCAGGTGGGCAGCCTAGCCCTAACGAGGCCAGGGACCAGGGCCCCCTAGCCCCCGTGGCGGCAGGTAGGCAGCGTAGCCCTTACGAGGCCAGGGACCAGGGCCCCCTAGCCCATGTGGCGGCAGGTGGGCAGCCTAGCCCTAACGAGGCCGGGGACCAGGGCCCCCTACCCCCCGTGGAGGCAGGTGGGCAGCCTAGCCCTAACGAGGCCGGGGACCAGGGCCCCGGCAGGCGGGCAGCCTAGCTCTATCGAGGCCGGGACCAGGGCCCCCTAGCTCGCGTGGCGGCTGGTGGGCAGCCTAGCCCTAAAGAGGCCGGGGACCGGGGCCCCCTAGCCCCCGTGGCGGCAGGTGGGCAGCCTAGCCCTTTCGAGGCCGGGGATTAGGGCCCCGGCAGGTGGGCCGCCTAGCCCTAACGAGTCCGGGGACCAGGGCCCCCTAGCCCCTGTGGCAGCAGGTGGGCAGCATAGCCCTAACAAGGCTGGGGACCAGGGCCCCGGCAGGTGGGCCGCCTATCCCTTACGAGGCCAGGGACCAGGGCCCCCTAGCTCCCGTGGCGGCAGGTGGGCAGCCTAGCCCTAACGAGGCCTGGGACCAGGGCCCCCTAGCCACCGTGGCGGCAGGTGGGCAGCCTAGCCCTAACGAGGCTGGGTACCAGGGCCCCCTAGCCCCCGTGGCGGCAGGTGGGCAGCCTAGCCCTAACGAGGCCGGGGACCAGGGCCCCCTTCCCCCCGTGGAGGCAGGTGGGCAGCCTAGCCCTAACGAGGCCGGGCACCAGGGCCCTCAAGCCCCCGTGGTGGCAGGTGGGCAACCTAGCCCTAACGAGGCCGAGGACTAGGGCCCCCTAGCCCCCGTTGCGGCAGGTGGGCAGCCTAGCCCTAACGGGGCTGGGGACCAGGGCCCCCTAGCTCCCGTGGCGGCAGGTAAGCAGCCTAGCCCTAACGAGGCCGGGGACCAGGGCCCCCTAGCCCCCGTGGCAGCAGGTGGGCAACCTAGCCCTAACGAGGCCGGGGACCAGGGCCCCGGCAGTTGGGCAGCCTAGCCCTATCGAGGTCGTGCACCAGGGCCCCTTAGCCCCCGTGACGGTAGGTGGGCACCCTAGCCCTAACGAGGCCGGGGACCGGGGACCCCTAGGCCCCGTGGCGGCAGGTGGGGAGCCTAGCCCTTACGAGGCCGGGGACCAGGGCCCCGGCACGTGGGCAGCCTAGCCCTATCGAGGCCGGGGACCAGGGCCACCTAGGCCCTGTGGCGGCAGGTAGGCAGCCTAGCCCTAACGAGGCCGGGGACCGGGGCCCCCTAGCCCCCGTGGCGGCAGGTGGGCAGCCTAGCCCGAAAGAGGCCGGGGACCAGGGCCCCCTAGCTCACGTGGCGGCAGGTGGGCAGCTTAGCACTAACGCGGCCGGGGACCAGGGCCCCGGCAGGTGGGCAGCCTAGCCCTAACGAGGCCGGGGACCAGGGCCCCCTAGCCCCCGTGGCGGCAGGTGGGCAGCCTAGCCCTAACGAGTCCGGGGACCAGGGCCCCGGCAGTTGGGCAGCCTAGCCCTATCGAGGCCGGGCACCAGGGCCCCCTAGCCCACGTGGCGGCAGGTGGGCAGCCTAGCCCTAACGAGGCCGGGGACTTGGGCCCCCTAGCCCCCCTGGCGGCAGGTGGGCTGCCTAGCTATTACGATGCCGGGGACCAGGGCCCCGGCAGGTGGGCAGCCTAGCCCTAACGAGGCCGTGGACCAGGGCCCCCTAGCCCCCGTGAGGGCAGGTGGGCAGCCTAGCCCTAACGAGGCCGGGGACCGGGGCCCCCTAGGCCCCGTGGCGGCAGGTGGGCAGCCTAGCCCTTACGAGGCCGGGGACCAGGGCCCCGGCACGTGGGCAGCCTAGCCCTAACGAGGCCGAGGACCGGGGCCCCCTAGCCCCCGTAGCGGCAGGTGGGTAGCCTAGCCCTTACGAGGCCGGGGACCAGGGCCCCGGCAGGTGGGCAGCCTAGCCCTAACGAGGCCGGGGACCAGGGCCCCCTAGCCCCCGTGGCGGCAGGTGGGCAGACTAGCCCTAACGAGGCCGGGGACCAGGGCCCCCTAGCCCCCGTGGCGGCAGGTGGGCAGCCTAGCCCGAACGAGGCCGGGGACCAGGGCCCCCTAGCCCCCGTGTCGGCAGGTGGGCAGCCTAGCCCTAACGTGGCCGGGGACCAGGGCCCCGGCAGGTGGGCAGCCTAGCCCTAACGAGGCCGGGGACCAGGGCCCCCTACCCCCCGTGGCGGCAGGTGGGCAGCCTAGCCCTAACGAGGCCGGGGACCAGGGCCCCGGCAGGTGGGCAGCCTAGCCCTAACGAGGCCGGGGACCAGGGCCCCCTAGCCCCCGTGACGGCAGGTGGGCAGCCTAGCCCTAACGAGGCCGGGGACCATGGCCCCGGCACGAGGGCAGCCTAGCCCTAACGAGGCCGGGGACCGGGGCCCCCTAGCCCCAGTGGCGGCAGGTGGGCAGCCTAGCCCGAAGGAGGCCGGGGACCAGGGCCCACTAGCCTACGTGGCGGAAGGTGGGCAGCCTAGCACGAACGCGGCCGGGGACCAGGGCCACGGCAGGTGTGCAGCCTAGCCCTAACGAGGCCGGGGACCAGGGCCCCCTAGCCCCTGTGGCGGCAGGTGGGCAGCCTAGCCCTAACGAGGCCGGGGACCAGGGCCCTCAAGCCCCCGTGGTGGCAGGTGGGCAGCCTAGCCCTAACGAGGCCGAGGACTAGAGCCCCCTAGCCCCCGTTGCGGCAGGTGGGCAGCCTAGCCCTAACGGGGCTGGGGACCAGGGCCCCCTAGCTCCCGTGGCGGCAGGTGGGCAGCCTAGCCCTAACGAGGCCGGGGACCAGGGCCCTCTAGCCCCCGTGGTGGCAGGTGGGCAGCCTAGCCCTAACGAGGCCGGGGACCAGGGCCCCGGCAGGTGGGCAGCCTAGCCCTAACGATGCCGGGCACCAGGGCCCCCTAGCCCCCGTGGCGGCAGATGGGCAGCCTAGCCCTAACGAGGCCTGGGACCTGGGGCCCCTAGCCCCCCTGGCGGCAGGTGGGCAGCCTAGCCCTTACGAGGCCGGGGACCAGGGCCCCGGCAGGTGGGCAGCCTAGCCCTAACGAGGCCGGGGACCAGGGCCCCCTAGCCCCCGTGACGGTAGATGGGCAGCCTAGCCCTAACGAGGCCGGGGACCAGGGCCCCCTAGCCCCCGTGGCGGCAGGTGGGCAGCCTAGCCCTAACGAGGCCGGGGACCAGGGCCACCTAGCCCCCGTGGCGGCAGGTAGGCAGCCTAGCCCTTACGAGGCCAGGGACCAGGGCCCCCTATCCCATGTGGCGGCAGGTGGGCAGCCTAGCCCTAACGTGGCCGGGGACCAGGGCCCCGGCAGGTGGGCAGCCTAGTCCTAACAAGGCCGGGGACCAGGGCCCCCTAGCCCCCGTGGCGGCAGGTGGGCAGCCTAGCCCTAACGAGGCCGGGGACCAGGGCCACCTAGCCCCCGTGGCGGCAGGTAGGCAGCCTAGCCCTTACGAGGCCAGGGACCAGGGCCCCCTATCCCATGTGGCGGCAGGTGGGCAGCCTAGCCCTAACGAGACCGGGGACCAGGGCCCCCTACCCCCCGTAGCGGCAGGTGGGCAGCCTAGCCCTTACGAGGCCGGGGACTAGGGCCCGGCAGGTTGGCAGCCTAGCCCTAACGAGGCTGGGGACCAGGGCCCCCAGGGTCCCGTGGCGGCAGGTGGGCAGCCTAGCCCTAACGAGGCCGGGGACCAGGGCCCCCTAGCCCCAGTGGCGGCAGGTGGGCAGCCTAGCCCTAACGAGGCCGGGGACCATGGCCCCGGCACGTGGGCAGCCTAGCCCTAACGAGGCCGGGGACCTGGGCCCCCTAGCACTCCTGGCGGCAGGTGGGCTGCCTAGCTATTACGAGGCCGGGGACCAGGGCCCCGGCAGGTGGGCAGCCTAGCCCTAACGAGGCCGTGGACCAGGGCCCCCTAGCCCCCGTGAGGGCAGGTGGGCAGCCTAGCCCTAACGAGGCCGGGGACCGGGGCCCCCTAGCCCCCGTGGCGGCAGGTGGGCAGCCTAGCCCTTACGAGGCCGGGGACCAGGGCCCCGGCACGTGGGCAGCCTAGCCCTAACGAGGCCGGGGACCAGGGCCACCTAGGCCCTGTGGCGGCAGGTAGGCAGCCTAGCCCTAACGAGGCCGGGGACCAGGACCCCTAGCCCCCGTGGCGGCAGGTGGGCAGCCTAGCCCTTACGAGGCCGAGGACCAGGGCCCCGGCAGGTGGGCAGCCTAGCCCTAACGAGGCCGGGGACCAGGGCCCCCTAGCCCCCATGGCGGCAGGTGGGCAGCCTAGCCCTAACGAGGCCGAGGACTAGGGCCCCCAATCCCCCGTGGCGGCAGGTTGGCAGCCTAGCCCTAACGAGGCTGGGGACCAGGGCCCCCTAGCTCCCGTGGCGGCAGGTGGGCAGCCTAGCCCTAACGAGGCCGAGGACCAGGGCCCCCTAGCCCCCGTGGCGGCAGGTGGGCAGCCTAGCCCTAACGAGGCCGGGGACCAGGGCCCCGGCAGGTGGGCAGCCTAGCCCTATCGAGGCCGGGGACCAGGGCCCCCTAGCCCCCGTGGCGGGAGGTGGGCAGCCTAGCCCTAACGAGGCCGGGGACCTGGGCCCCCTAGCCCCCGTGGCGGCAGGTGGGCAGCCTAGCCCTTACGAGGCCGGGGACCAGGGCCTCGGCAGGTGGGCAGCCTAGCCCTAACGAGGCCGGGGACCAGGGCCCCCTAGACCCTGTGGCGGCAGGTGGGCAGCCTAGCCCTAACGAGGCCGGGGACCAGGGCCCCCTAGCCCCCGTGGCGGCAGGTGGGCAGTCTAGCCCTTACGAGGCCGGGGACCAGGGCCTCGGAACGTGGGCAGCCTAGCCCTAACGAGGCTGGGGACCATGGCCACCTAGGCACTGTGGCGGCAGGTACGCAGCATAGACCTAACGAGGCCGGGGACCAGGGCCCCTTAGCCCCCGTGGCGGCAGGTGGGCATCCTAGCCCTAACGAGGCCAGGGACCAGGGCCCCCTAGCTCCCGTGGCGGCAGGTGGGCAGCCTAGCCCGAACGAGGCCGGGGACCAGGGCCCCCTAGCCCCCGTGACGGCAGGTGGGCAGCCTAGCCCTAACAAGGCCGGGGACCAGGGCCCCGGCAGGTGGGCAGCCTAGCCCTAACAAGGCCGGGGACCAGGGCCCCCTAGCCCCCGTGGCGGCAGGTGGGCAGCCTAGCCCTAACGAGGCCGGGGACCAGGGCCCCCTAGCCCCCGTGGCGGCAGGTAGGCAGCCTAGCCCTTACGAGGCCGGGGACCAAAGCTCCCTAGCCCATGTGGTGGCAGGTGGGCAGCCTAGCCCTAACGAGGCCGGGGACCAGGGCCCCCTACCCCCCGTGGAGGCAGGTGGGCAGCCTAGCCCTAACGAGGCCGGGGACCAGGGCCCCTGCAGGCGGGCAGCCTAGCCCTATAGAGGCCGGGACCAGGGCCCCCTAGCCCGCGTGGCGGCAGGTGGGCAGCCTAGCCATTACGAGGCCGGGGATTAGGGCCCCGGCAGGTGGGCCGCCTAGCCCTTACGAGTCCGGGGACCAGGGCCCCCTAGCCCCTGTGGCAGCAGGTGGGCACCCTAGCCCTAACGAGGCCGGGGACCAGGGCCACAGCAGGTGGGCCGCCTATCCCTTACGAGGCCAGGGACCAGGGCCCCCTAGCTCCCGTGGCAGCAGGTGGGCAGCCTAGCCCTAACGAGGCCGGGCACCAGGGCCCTCTAGCCCCCGTGGTGGCAGGTGGGCAGCCTAGCCCTAACAAGGCCGGGGACCAGGGCCCCGGCAGTTGGGCAGCCTAGCTCTATCGAGGCCGGGCACCAGGGCCCCCTAGCCCACGTGGCGGCAGGTGGGCAGCCTAGCCCTAACGAGGCCGTGGACCTGGGCCCCCTAGCCCCCCTGGCGGCAGGTGGGCAGAGTAGCCCTAACGAGGCCGGGCACCGGGGCCCCCTAGGCCCCGTGGCGGCAGGTGGGCAGCCTATCCCTTACGAGGCCGGGGACCAGGGCCCCGGCAGGTGGGCAGCCTAGCCCTAACGAGGCCGGGGACCAGGGCCCCCTAGGCCCCGTGGCGGCAGGTGGGCAGCCTAGCCCTAACGAGGCCGGGCACCGGGGCCCCCTAGGCCCCGTGGCGGCAGGTGGGCAGCCTAGCCCTTACGAGGCCGGGGACCAGGGCCCCGGCACGTGGGCAGCCTAGCCCTAACGAGGCCGGGGACCAGGGCCAACTAGGCCCTGTGGCGGCAGGTAGGCAGCCTAGCCCTAACGAGGCCGGGGACCGGGGCCCCCTAGCCGCCGAAGCGGCATGTGGGCAGCCTAGCCCTTACGAGGCCGGGGACCAGGGCCCCGGCAGGTGGGCAGCCTAGCCCTAACGAGGCCGGGGACCAGGGCCCCATAGCCCCCGTGGCGGCAGGTGGGCAGCCTAGCCCTAACGTGGCCGGGGACCAGGGCCCCGGCAGGTGGGCAGCCTAGCCCGAACGAGGCCGGGGACCAGGGCCCCCTACCCCCCATGGAGGCAGGTGGGCAGCCTAGCCCTAACGAGTCCGGGGACCAGGGCCCCGTCAGGCGGGCAGCCTAGCCCTATCGAGGCCGGGACCACGGCCCCCTAGCCCGCGTGGCGGCAGGTGGGCAGCCTAGCCCTAACGAGGCCGGGCACCGGGGTCCCCTAGCCCCCGTGGCGGCAGGTGGGCAGCCTAGCCCTTACGAGGCCGGGGATTAGGGCCCCGGCAGGTGGGCCGCATAGCCCTAACGAGGCCAGGGACCAGGGCCCCCTAGCTCCCGTGGCGGCAGGTGGGCAGCCTAGCCCTAAAGAGGCCGGGGACCAGGGCCCCCTAGCCCCCGTGGCGGCAGGTGGGCAGCCTAGCCCTAACGAGGCCGAGGACTAGGGCCCCCTAGCCCCCGTGGCGGCAGGTGGGCAGCCTAGCCCTAACGAGGCCGGGGACCAGGGCCCCCTAGCCCACGTGGCGGCAGGTGGGCATCCTAGCACGAACGCGGCCGGGGACCAGGGCCCCGGCAGGTGGGCAGCCTAGCCCAAACGAGGCCGGGGACCAGGGCCCCCTAGCCCCCGTGGCGGCAGGTGGGCAGCCTAGCCCTAACGAGGCTGGGGACCAGGGCCCCCAGGGTCCCGTGGCGGCAGGTGGGCAGCCTAGCCCTAACGAGGCCGGGGACCAGGGCCCCCTAGCCCCCGTGGCAGCAGGTGGGCAGCCTAGCCCTAACGAGGCCGGGGACCATGGCCCCGGAACGTAGGCAGCCTAGCTCTAACGAGGCCGGGGACCGGGGCCCCCTAGCCCCCGTGGCGGGAGGTGGGCAGCCTAGCCCTAACGAGGCCGGGGACCGCGGCCCCCTAGCCCCCGTGGCGGCAGGTGGGCAGCCTAGCCCTAACGAGGCCGGGGACCAGGGCCCCCTAGCCCCCATGGCAGCTGGTGGGCAGCCTAGCCCTTACGACCCCGGGGACCAGGGCCCCGGCAGGTGGGCCGGGTAGCCCTAACGAGGCCGGGGACCAGAGCCCCCTAGACCCCGTGGCGGCAGGTGGGCAGCCTAGCCCTAACGAGGCCGGGGTCCAGGGCCCCCTAGACCCCGTGGCGGCAGGTGGGCAGCCTAGCCCTAACGAGGCCGGGGACCAGGGCCCCCTAGCCCCCGTGGCAACAGTTGGGCAGCCTAGCCCGAACGAGGCCGGGGACCAGGGCCCCCTAGCCCCCGTGACGGCAGGTGGGCAGCCTAGCCCTAACAAGGCCGGGGACCAGGGCCCCGGCAGGTGGGCAGCCTAGCCCTAACAAGGCCGGGGACCAGGGCCCCCTAGCCCCCGTGGCGGCAGGTGGGCTGCCTAGCTATTACGAGGCCGGGGACCAGGGCCCCGGCAGGTGGGCAGCCTAGCCCTAACGAGGCCGTGGACCAGGGCCCCCTAGCCCCCGTGAGGGCAGGTGGGCAGCCTAGCCCTAACGAGGCCGGGGACTGGGGCCCCCTAGTCCCCATGGCGGCAGGTGGGCAGCCTAGCCCTTACGAGGCCGGGGACCAGGGCCCCGGCAGGTGGGCAGCCTAGCCCTAACGAGGCCGGGGACCAGGGCCACCTAGGCCCTGTGGCGGCAGGTAGGCAGCCTAGCCCTAACGAGGCCAGGGACCGGGGCCCCCTAGCCCCCGTAGCGGCAGGTGGGCAGCCTAGCCCTTACGAGGCCGGGGACCAGGGCCCCGGCAGGTGGGCAGCCTAGCCCTAACGAGGCCGGGGACCAGGGCCCCCTAGCCCCCGTGGCGGCAGGTGGGCAGCCTAGCCCTAACGAGGCCGAGGACTAGGGCCCCCAAGCCCCCGTGGCGGCAGGTTGGCAGCCTAGCCCTAACGAGGCTGGGGACCAGGGCCTCCTAGCTCCCGTGGCGGCAGGTGGGCAGCCTAGCCCTAACGAGGCTGGGGACCAGGGCACCCAAGGTCCCGTGGCGGCAGGTGGGCAGCCTAGCCCTAACGAGGCCGGGGACCAGGGCCCAATAGCCCCCGTGGCGGCAGGTGGGCAGCCTAGCCCTAACGAGGCCGGGGACCATGGCCCCGGCACGAGGGCAGCCTAGCCCTAACGAGGCCGGGGACCGGGGCCCTCTAGCCCCCGTGGCGGCAGGTGGGCAGCCTAGCCCGAACGAGGCCGGGGACCAGGGCCCCCTAGCCTCCGTGGCGGCAGGTGGGCAGCCTAGCCCTAACGAGGCTGGGGACCAGGGCCCCCTAGCCCCCATGGCGGCAGGTGGGCAGCCTAGCCCTAACGAGGCTGGGGACCAGGGCCCCCAAGGTCCCGTGGCGGCAGGTGGGCAACCTAGCCCTAACGAGGCCGGGGACCAGGGCCCCCTAGCCCCCGTGGCAGCAGGTGGGCAGCCTAGCCCTAACGTGGCCGGGGTCCAGGGCCCCGGCAGGTGGGCAGCCTAGCCCTAACGAGGCCTGGGACCAGGGCCCCCCAGCCCCCGTGGCGGCAGATGGACAGCCTAGCCTTAACGAGGCTGGGGACCAAGGCACCGGCACGTGGGCAGCCTAGCCCTAACGAGGCTGGGGTCCAGGGCCCCCTAGCCCCCGTGGCGGCAGGTGGGCAGCCTAGCCCTAACGAGGCCGGGGACCAGGGCCCCGGGAGGTGGGCAGCCTAGCCCTAACGAGGCTGGGGACCAGGGCCCCCTAGGCCCCGTGGTGGCAGATGGGCAGCCTAGCCCTAACGAGGCCGGGGACCAGGGCCCCCTAGCCCCAGTGGCGGCAGGTGGGCAGCCTAGCCCTAACGAGGCCGGGGCCCTGGTCCCCGGCAGTTGGGCAGCCTAGCCCTATCGAGGCCGGGCACCAGGGTCCCCTAGCCCCCGTGGCGGCAGGTGGGCAGCCTAGCCCTAACGAGGCCGGGGACCTGGGCCCCCTAGCCCCCCTGGCGGCAGGTGGGCAGCCTAGCTATTACGAGGCCGGGGACCAGGGCCCCGGCAGGTGGGCAGCCTAGCCCTAACGACGCCGGGGACCAGGGCCCCTAGCCCCCGTGGCGGCAGGTGGGCAGCCTAGCCCTAACGAGGCCGGGCACCGGGGCCCCCTAGTCCCCGTGGCGGCAGGTGGGCAGCCTAGCCCTTACGAGGCCGGGGACCAGGGCCCCGGCACTTGGGCAGCCTAGCCCTAACGAGGCCGGGGACCAGGGCCACCTAGGCCCTGTGGCGGCAGGTAGGCAGCCTAGCCCTAACGAGGCCGGGGACCAGGGCCCCCTAGCCCCCGAAGCGGCAGGTGGGCAGCCTAGCCCTTACGAGGCCGGGGACCAGGGCCCCGGCAGGTGGGCAGCCTAGCCCTAACGAGGCTGGGGACCAGGGCCCCCTAGCCCCCATGGCGGCAGGTGGGCAGCCTAGCCCTAACGAGGCTGGGGACCAGGGCCCCCAAGGTCCCGTGGCGGCAGGTGGGCAGCCTAGCCCTAACGAGGCCGGGGACCAGGGCCCCCAAGCCCCCGTGGCAGCAGGTGGGCAGCCTAGCCCTAACGAGGCCGGGGACCATGGCCCCGGCACGTAGGCAGCCTAGCCCTAACGAGGCCGGGGACCGGGGCCCCCTAGCCCCCGTGGCGGCAGGTGGGCAGCCTAGCCCTAATGAGGCCGGGGACCAGGGCCACCTAGGCCCTGTGGCGGCAGGTGGGCAGCCTAGCCCTAACGAGGCCGGGGACCAGGGCCCCCAAGCCCCCATGGCAGCTGGTGGGCAGCCTAGCCCTTACGACCCCGGGGACCAGGGCCCCGGCAGGTGCGCCGGGTAGCCCTAACGAGGCTGGGGACCAGGGCCCCCTAGACCCCGTGGCGGCAGGTGGGCAGCGTAGCCCTAACGAGGCCGGGGACTGGGGCCCCCCTAGCCCCCGTGACGGCAGGTGGGCAGCCTAGCCCTAACGTGGCCGGGGTCCAGGGCCCCGGCAGGTGGGCAGCCTAGCCCTAACGAGGCCTGGGACCAGGGCCCCCCAGCCCCCGTGGCGGCAGATGGACAGCCTAGCCTTAACGAGGCTGGGGACCAAGGCACCGGCACGTGGGCAGCCTAGCCCTAACGAGGCTGGGGTCCAGGGCCCCCTAGCCCCCGTGGCGGCAGGTGGGCAGCGTAGCCCTAACGAGGCCGGGGACCAAGGCCCCCTAACCCCGTGGCGGCAGGTGGGCAGCCTAGCCCTAACGAGGCCGGGGACCAGGGCCCCGGGAGGTGGGCAGCCTAGCCCTAACGAGGCTGGGGACCAGGGCCCCCTAGGCCCCGTGGTGGCAGATGGGCAGCCTAGCCCTAACGAGGCCGGGGACCAGGGCCCCCTAGCCCCAGTGGCGGCAGGTGGGCAGCCTAGCCCTAACGAGGCCGGGGACCAGGGCCCCGGCAGTTGGGCAGCCTAGCCCTATCGAGGCCGGGCACCAGGGTCCCCTAGCCCCCGTGGCGGCAGGTGGGCAGCCTAGCCCTAACGAGGCCGGGGACCTGGGCCCCCTAGCCCCCCTGGCGGCAGGTGGGCAGCCTAGCTATTACGAGGCCGGGGACCAGGGCCCCGGCAGGTGGGCAGCCTAGCCCTAACGAGGCCGGGGACCAGGGCCCCCTAGCCCCCGTGGCGGCAGGTGGGCAGCCTAGCCCTAACGAGGCTGGGGACCAGGGCCCCCAGGGTCCCGTGGCGGCAGGTGGGCAGCCTAGCCCTAACGAGGCCGGGGACCAGGGCCCCCTAGCCCCCGTGGCAGCAGGTGGGCAGCCTAGCCCTAACGAGGCCGGGGACCATGGCCCCGGCACGTAGGCAGCCTAGCTCTAACGAGGCCGGGGACCGGGGCCCCCTAGCCCCCGTGGCGGGAGGTGGGCAGCCTAGCCCTAACGAGGCCGGGGACCGCGGCCCCCTAGCCCCCGTGGCGGCAGGTGGGCAGCCTAGCCCTAACGAGGCCGGGGACCAGGGCTCCCTAGCCCCCATGGCAGCTGGTGGGCAGCCTAGCCCTTACGACCCCGGGGACCAGGGCCCCGGCAGGTGGGCCGGGTAGCCCTAACGAGGCCGGGGACCAGAGCCCCCTAGACCCCGTGGCGGCAGGTGGGCAGCCTAGCCCTAACGAGGCCGGGGTCCAGGGCCCCCTAGACCCCGTGGCGGCAGGTGGGCAGCCTAGCCCTAACGAGGCCGGGGACCAGGGCCCCCTAGCCCCCGTGGCAACAGTTGGGCAGCCTAGCCCGAACGAGGCCGGGGACCAGGGCCCCCTAGCCCCCGTGACGGCAGGTGGGCAGCCTAGCCCTAACAAGGCCGGGGACCAGGGCCCCGGCAGGTGGGCAGCCTAGCCCTAACAAGGCCGGGGACCAGGGCCCCCTAGCCCCCGTGGCGGCAGTTGGGCAGCCTAGCCCTAATGAGGCCGGGGACCGGGGCCCCCTAGCCCCCCTGGCGGCAGGTGGGCTGCCTAGCTATTACGAGGCCGGGGACCAGGGCCCCGGCAGGTGGGCAGCCTAGCCCTAACGAGGCTGTGGACCAGGGCCCCCTAGCCCCTGTGAGGGCAGGTGGGCAGCCTAGCCCTAACGAGGCCGGGGACTGGGGCCCCCTAGTCCCCATGGCGGCAGGTGGGCAGCCTAGCCCTTACGAGGCCGGGGACCAGGGCCCCAGGAGGTGGGCAGCCTAGCCCTAACGAGGCCGGGGACCAGGGCCACCTAGGCCCTGTGGCGGCAGGTAGGCAGCCTAGCCCTAACGAGGCCAGGGACCGGGGCCCCCTAGCCCCCGTAGCGGCAGGTGGGCAGCCTAGCCCTTACGAGGCCGGGGACCAGGGCCCCGGCAGGTGGGCAGCCTAGCCCTAACGAGGCCGGGGACTAGGGCCCCCAAGCCCCCGTGGCGGCAGGTTGGCAGCCTAGCCCTAACGAGGCTGGGGACCAGGGCCTCCTAGCTCCCGTGGCGGCAGGTGGGCAGCCTAGCCCTAACGAGGCTGGGGACCAGGGCACCCAAGGTCCCGTGGCGGCAGGTGGGCAGCCTAGCCCTAACGAGGCCGGGGACCAGGGCCCAATAGCCCCCGTGGCGGCAGGTGGGCAGCCTAGCCCTAACGAGGCCGGGGACCATGGCCCCGGCACGAGGGCAGCCTAGCCCTAACGAGGCCGGGGACCGGGGCCCTCTAGCCCCCGTGGCGGCAGGTGGGCAGCCTAGCCCGAACGAGGCCGGGGACCAGGGCCCCCTAGCCCCCGTGGCGGCAGGTGGGCAGCCTAGCCCTAACGAGGCTGGGGACCAGGGCCCCCTAGCCCCCATGGCGGCAGGTGGGCAGCCTAGCCCTAACGAGGCTGGGGACCAGGGCCCCCAAGGTCCCGTGGCGGCAGGTGGGCAACCTAGCCCTAACGAGGCCGGGGACCAGGGCCCCCTAGCCCCCGTGGCAGCAGGTGGGCAGCCTAGCCCTAACGAGGCCGGGGACCATGGCCCCGGCACGTAGGCAGCCTAGCCCTAACGAGGCCGGGGACCGGGGCCCCCTAGCCCCCGTGGCGGCAGGTGGGCAGCCTAGCCCTAACGAGGCCGGGGACCAGGGCCACCTAGGCCCTGTGGCGGCAGGTGGGCAGCCTAGCCCTAACGAGGCCGGGGACCAGGGCCCCCTAGCCCCCATGGCAGCTGGTGGGCAGCCTTGCCCTTACGACCCCGGGGACCAGGGCCCCGGCAGGTGCGCCGGGTAGCCCTAACGAGGCTGGGGACCAGGGCCCCCTAGACCCCGTGGCGGCAGGTGGGCAGCGTAGCCCTAACGAGGCCGGGGAATGGGGCCCCCTAGCCCCCGTGACGGCAGGTGGGCAGCCTAGCCCTAACGTGGCCGGGGTCCAGGGCCCCGGCAGGTGGGCAGCCTAGCCCTAACGAGGCCTGGGACCAGGGCCCCCCAGCCCCCGTGGCGGCAGATGGACAGCCTAGCCTTAACGAGGCTGGGGACCAAGGCACGGGCACGTGAGCAGCCTAGCCCTAACGAGGCTGGGGTCCAGGGCCCCCTAGCCCCCGTGGCGGCAGGTGGGCAGCCTAGCCCTAACGAGGCCGGGGACCAGGGCCCCGGGAGGTGGGCAGCCTAGCCCTAACGAGGCTGGGGACCAGGGCCCCCTAGGCCCCATGGTGGCAGATGGGCAGCCTAGCCCTAACGAGGCCGGGGACCAGGGCCCCCTAGCCCCAGTGGCGGCAGGTGGGCAGCCTAGCCCTAACGAGGCCGGGGACCAGGGCCCCGGCAGTTGGGCAGCCTAGCCCTATCGAGGCCGGGCACCAGGGTCCCCTAGCCCCCGTGGCGGCAGGTGGGCAGCCTAGCCCTAACGAGGCCGGGGACCTGGGCCCCCTAGCCCCCCTGGCGGCAGGTGGGCAGCCTAGCTATTACGAGGCCGGGGACCAGGGCCCCGGCAGGTGGGCAGCCTAGCCCTAACGACGCCGGGGACCAGGGCCCCTAGCCCCCGTGGCGGCAGGTGGGCAGCCTAGCCCTAACGAGGCCGGGCACCGGGGCCCCCTAGTCCCCGTGGCGGCAGGTGGGCAGCCTAGCCCTTACGAGGCCGGGGACCAGGGCCCCGGCACGTGGGCAGCCTAGCCATAACGAGGCCGGGGACCAGGGCCACCTAGGCCCTGTGGCGGCAGGTAGGCAGCCTAGCCCTAACGAGGCCGGGGACCAGGGCCCCCTAGCCCCCGAAGCGGCAGGTGGGCAGCCTAGCCCTTACGAGGCCGGGGACCAGGGCCCCGGCAGGTGGGCAGCCTAGCCCTAACGAGGCTGGGGACCAGGGCCCCCTAGCCCCCATGGCGGCAGGTGGGCAGCCTAGCCCTAACGAGGCTGGGGACCAGGGCCCCCTAGGTCCCGTGGCGGCAGGTGGGCAGCCTAGCCCTAACGAGGCCGGGGACCAGGGCCCCCTAGCCCCCGTGGCAGCAGGTGGGCAGCCTAGCCCTAACGAGGCCGGGGACCATGGCCCCGGCACGTAGGCAGCCTAGCCCTAACGAGGCCGGGGACCGGGGCCCCCTAGCCCCCGTGGCGGCAGGTGGGCAGCCTAGCCCTAATGAGGCCGGGGACCAGGGCCACCTAGGCCCTGTGGCGGCAGGTGGGCAGCCTAGCCCTAACGAGGCCGGGGACCAGGGCCCCCTAGCCCCCATGGCAGCTGGTGGGCAGCCTAGCCCTTACGACCCCGGGGACCAGGGCCCCGGCAGGTGGGCCGCGTAGCCCTAACGAGGCCGGGGACCAGGGCCCCCTAGACCCCGTGGCGGCAGGTGGGCAGCGTAGCCCTAACGAGGCCGGGGATTGGGGCCCCCTAGCCCCCGTGACGGCAGGTGGGCAGCCTAGCCCTAACGTGGCCGGGGTCCAGGGCCCCGGCAGGTGGGCAGCCTCACCCTAACGAGGCCTGGGACCAGGGCCCCCCAGCCCCCGTGGCGGCAGATGGACAGCCTAGCCTTAACGAGGCTGGGGACCAAGGCACGGGCACGTGAGCAGCCTAGCCCTAACGAGGCTGGGGTCCAGGGCCCCCTAGCCCCCGTGGCGGCAGGTGGGCAGCGTAGCCCTAACGAGGCCGGGGACCAAGGCCCCCTAACCCCGTGTCGGCAGGTGGGCAGCCTAGCCCTAACGAGGCCGGGGACCAGGGCCCCGGGAGGTGGGCAGCCTAGCCCTAACGAGGCTGGGGACCAGGGCCCCCTAGGCCCCGTGGTGGCAGATGGGCAGCCTAGCCCTAACGAGGCCGGGGACCAGGGCCCCCTAGCCCCAGTGGCGGCAGGTGGGCAGCCTAGCCCTAACGAGGCCGGGGACCAGGGCCCCGGCAGTTGGGCAGCCTAGCCCTATCGAGGCCGGGCACCAGGGTCCCCTAGCCCCCGTGGCGGCAGGTGGGCAGCCTAGCCCTAACGAGGCCGGGGACCAGGGCCCCCTAGCCCCCCTGGCGGCAGGTGGGCAGCCTAGCTATTACGAGGCCGGGGACCAGGGCCCCGGCAGGTGGGCAGCCTAGCCCTAACGAGGCCGGGGACCAGGGCCCCCTAGCCCCCGTGGCGGCAGTTGGGCAGCCTAGCCCTAACGAGGCCGGGCACCTGGGCCCCCTAGTCCCCGTGGCGGCAGGTGGGCAGCCTAGCCCTTACGAGGCCGGGGACCAGGGCCCCGGCACGTGGGCAGCATAGCCCTAACGAGGCCGGGGACCAGGGCCACCTAGGCCCTGTGGCGGCAGGTAGGCAGCCTAGCCCTAACGAGGCCGGGGGACCGGGGCCCCCTAGCCCCCGAAGCGGCAGGTGGGCAGCCTAGCCCTTACGAGGCCGGGGACCAGGGCCCCGGCAGGTGGGCAGCCTAGCCCTAACGAGGCCGGGGACCAGGGCCCCATAGCCCCCGTGGCGGCAGGTGGGCAGCCTAGCCCTAACGTGGCCGGGGACTAGGGCCCCGGCAGGTGGGCAGCCTAGCCCGAACGAGGCCGGGGACCAGGGCCCCCTACCCCCCATGGAGGCAGGTGGGCAGCCTAGCCCTAACGAGTCCGGGGACCAGGGCCCCGGCAGGCGGGCAGCCTAGCCCTATCGAGGCCGGGACCAGGGCCCCCTAGCCCGTGTGGCGGCAGGTGGGCAGCCTAGCCCTAACGAGGCCGGGCACCGGGGTCCCCTAGCCCCCGTGGCGGCAGGTGGGCAGCCTAGCCCTTACGAGGCCGGGGATTAGGGCCCCGGCAGGTGGGCCGCATAGCCCTAACGAGTCCGGGGGCCAGGGCCCCCTAGCTCCCGTGGCGGCAGGTTGGCAGCCTAGCCCTAACGAGGCTGGGGACCAGGGCACCCAAGGTCCCGTGGCGGCAGGTGGGCAGCCTAGCCCTAACGAGGCCGGGGACCAGGGCCCCCTAGCCCCCGTGGCGGCAGGTGGGCAGCCTAGCCCTAACGAGGCCAAGGACCAGGGCCCCGGCACGAGGGCAGCCTAGCCCTAACGAGGCCGGGGACCGGGGCCCCCTAGCCCCCGTGGCGGCAGGTGGGCAGCCTAGCCCGAAAGAGGCCGGGGACCAGGGCCCCCTAGCCCACGTGGCGGCAGGGGGGCAGCCTAGCACGAACGCGGCCGGGGACCAGGGCCCCGGCAGGTGGGCAGCCTAGCCCAAACGAGGCCGGGGACCAGGGCCCCCTAGCCCCCGTGGCGGCAGGTGGGCAGCCTAGCCCTAACGAGGCTGGGGACCAGGGCCCCCTAGCCCCCATGGCGGCAGATGGGCAGCCTAGCCCTAACGAGGCTGGGGACCAGGGCCCCCAGGGTCCCGTGGCGGCAGGTGGGCAGCCTAGCCCTAACGAGGCTGGGGACCAGGGCACCCTAGGCCCCGTGGCAGCAGGTGGGCAGCCTAGCCCTAACGAGGCCGGGGACCGGGTCCCCTTAGGCCCCCATGGCGCCAGGTAGGCAGCCTAGCCCTAACGAGGCCAGGGACCAGGTCCCCGGCAGGTAGGCAGTCTAGCCCTAACGAGTCCGGGGACCAGGGCCCCCTAGCCCCCGTGGCAGCAGTTGGGCAGCCTTGCCCTAACGAGGCCGGGGACCAGGGCCCCGGGAGGTGGGCAGCCTAGCCCTAACGAGGCCGGGGACCAGGGCCCCCTAGCCCCCGTGGCAGCAGGTGGGCAGCCTAGCCCTAACGAGGCCGGGGACCATGGCCCCGGCACGTAGGCAGCCTAGCCCTAACGAGGCCGGGGACCGGGGCCCCCTAGCCCCCGTGGCGGCAGGTGGGCAGCCTAGCCCTAACGAGGCCGGGGACCAGGGCCCCCTAGCCCCCGTGGCGGCAGGTGGGCAGCCTAGCCCTAACGAGGCCGGGGACCAGGGCCCCCTAGCCCCCATGGCAGCTGGTGGGCAGCCTAGCCCTTACGACCCCGGGGACCAGGGCCCCGGCAGGTGCGCCGGGTAGCCCTAACGAGGCTGGGGACCAGGGCCCCCTAGACCCCGTGGCGGCAGGTGGGCAGCGTAGCCCTAACGAGGCCAGGGATTGGGGCCCCCTAGCCCCCGTGACGGCAGGTGGGCAGCCTAGCCCTAACGTGGCCGGGGTCCAGGGCCCCGGCAGGTGGGCAGCCTAGCCCTAACGAGGCCTGGGACCAGGGCCCCCCAGCCCCCGTGGCGGCAGATGGACAGCCTAGCCTTAACGAGGCTGGGGACCAAGGCACGGGCACGTGAGCAGCCTAGCCCTAACGAGGCTGGGGTCCAGGGCCCCCTAGCCCCCGTGGCGGCAGGTGGGCAGCCTAGCCCTAACGAGGCCGGGGACCAGGGCCCCGGGAGGTGGGCAGCCTAGCCCTAACGAGGCTGGGGACCAGGGCCCCCTAGGCCCCATGGTGGCAGATGGGCAGCCTAGCCCTAACGAGGCCGGGGACCAGGGCCCCCTAGCCCCAGTGGCGGCAGGTGGGCAGCCTAGCCCTAACGAGGCCGGGGACCAGGGCCCCGGCAGTTGGGCAGCCTAGCCCTATCGAGGCCGGGCACCAGGGTCCCCTAGCCCCCGTGGCGGCAGGTGGGCAGCCTAGCCCTAACGAGGCCGGGGACCTGGGCCCCCTAGCCCCCCTGGCGGCAGGTGGGCAGCCTAGCTATTACGAGGCCGGGGACCAGGGCCCCGGCAGGTGGGCAGCCTAGCCCTAACGACGCCGGGGACCAGGGCCCCTAGCCCCCGTGGCGGCAGGTGGGCAGCCTAGCCCTAACGAGGCCGGGCACCGGGGCCCCCTAGCCCCCGTGGCGGCAGGTGGGCAGCCTAGCCCTTACGAGGCCGGGGACCAGGGCCCCGGCACGTGGGCAGCCTAGCCATAACGAGGCCGGGGACCAGGGCCACCTAGGCCCTGTGGCGGCAGGTAGGCAGCCTAGCCCTAACGAGGCCGGGGACCAGGGCCCCCTAGCCCCCGAAGCGGCAGGTGGGCAGCCTAGCCCTTACGAGGCCGGGGACCAGGGCCCCGGCAGGTGGGCAGCCTAGCCCTAACGAGGCTGGGGACCAGGGCCCCCTAGCCTCCATGGCGGCAGGTGGGCAGCCTAGCCCTAACGAGGCTGGGGACCAGGGCCCCCAAGGTCCCGTTGCGGCAGGTGGGCAGCCTAGCCCTAACGAGGCCGGGGACCAGGGCCCCCTAGCCCCCATGGCAGCAGGTGGGCAGCCTAGCCCTAACGAGGCCGGGGACCATGGCCCCGGCACGTAGGCAGCCTAGCCCTAACGAGGCCGGGGACCGGGGCCCCCTAGCCCCCGTGGCGGCAGGTGGGCAGCCTAGCCCTAATGAGGCCGGGGACCAGGGCCACCTAGGCCCTGTGGCGGCAGGTGGGCAGCCTAGCCCTAACGAGGCCGGGGACCAGGGCCCCCTAGCCCCCCTGGCAGCTGGTGGGCAGCCTAGCCCTTACGACCCCGGGGACCAGGGCCCCGGCAGGTGCGCCGGGTAGCCCTAACGAGGCTGGGGACCAGGGCCCCCTAGACCCCGTGGCGGCAGGTGGGCAGCGTAGCCCTAACGAGGCCGGGGATTGGGGCCCCCTAGCCCCCGTGACGGCAGGTGGGCAGCCTAGCCCTAACGTGGCCGGGGTCCAGGGCCCCGGCAGGTGGGCAGCCTCACCCTAACGAGGCCTGGGACCAGGGCCCCCCAGCCCCCGTGGCGGCAGATGGACAGCCTAGCCTTAACGAGGCTGGGGAACAAGGCACCGGCACGTGGGCAGCCTAGCCCTAACGAGGCTGGGGTCCAGGGCCCCCTAGCCCCCGTGGCGGCAGGTGGGCAGCGTAGCCCTAACGAGGCCGGGGACCAAGGCCCCCTAACCCCGTGGCGGCAGGTGGGCAGCCTAGCCCTAACGAGGCCGGGGACCAGGGCCCCGGGAGGTGGGCAGCCTAGCCCTAACGAGGCTGGGGACCAGGGCCCCCTAGGCCCCGTGGTGGCAGATGGGCAGCCTAGCCCTAACGAGGCCGGGGACCAGGGCCCCCTAGCCCCAGTGGCGGCAGGTGGGCAGCCTAGCCCTAACGAGGCCGGGGACCAGGGCCCCGGCAGTTGGGCAGCCTAGCCCTATCGAGGCCGGGCACCAGGGTCCCCTAGCCCCCGTGGCGGCAGGTGGGCAGCCTAGCCCTAACGAGGCCGGGGACCTGGGCCCCCTAGCCCCCCTGGCGGCAGGTGGGCAGCCTAGCTATTACGAGGCCGGGGACCAGGGCCCCGGCAGGTGGGCAGCCTAGCCCTAACGAGGCCGGGGACCAGGGCCCCCTAGCCCCCGTGGCGGCAGGTGGGCAGCCTAGCCCTAACGAGGCCGGGCACCTGGGCCCCCTAGTCCCCGTGGCGGCAGGTGGGCAGCCTAGCCCTTACGAGGCCGGGGACCAGGGCCCCGGCACGTGGGCAGCCTAGCCCTAACGAGGCCGGGGACCAGGGCCACCTAGGCCCTGTGGCGGCAGGTAGGCAGCCTAGCCCTAACGAGGCCGGGGACCGGGGCCCCCTAGCCCCCGAAGCGGCAGGTGGGCAGCCTAGCCCTTACGAGGCCGGGGACCAGGGCCCCGGCAGGTGGGCAGCCTAGCCCTAACGAGGCCGGGGACCAGGGCCCCATAGCCCCCGTGGCGGCAGGTGGGCAGCCTAGCCCTAACGTGGCCGGGGACTAGGGCCCCGGCAGGTGGGCAGCCTAGCCCGAACGAGGCCGGGGACCAGGGCCCCCTACCCCCCCTGGAGGCAGGTGGGCAGCCTAGCCCTAACGAGTCCGGGGACCAGGGCCCCGGCAGGCGGGCAGCCTAGCCCTATCGAGGCCGGGACCAGGGCCCCCTAGCCCGTGTGGCGGCAGGTGAGCAGCCTAGCCCTAACGAGGCCGGGCACCGGGGCCCCCTAGCCCCCGTGGCGGCAGGTGGGCAGCCTAGCCCTTACGAGGCCGAGGATTAGAGCCCCGGCAGGTGGGCCGCATAGCCCTAACGAGTCCGGGGGCCAGGGCCCCCTAGCCCCCGTGGCGGCAGGTTGGCAGCCTAGCCCTAACGAGGCTGGGGACCAGGGCACCCAAGGTCCCGTGGCGGCAGGTGGGCAGCCTTGCCCTAACGAGGCCGGGGACCAGGGCCCCCTAGCCCCCGTGGCGGCAGGTGGGCAGCCTAGCCCTAACGAGGCCAAGGACCAGGGCCCCGGCACGAGGGCAGCCTAGCCCTAACGAGGCCGGGGACCGGGGCCCCCTAGCCCCCGTGGCGGCAGGTGGGCAGCCTAGCCCGAAAGAGGCCGGGGACCAGGGCCCCCTAGCCCACGTGGCGGCAGGGGGGCAGCCTAGCACGAACGCGGCCGGGGACCAGGGCCCCGGCAGGTGGGCAGCCTAGCCCAAACGAGGCCGGGGACCAGGGCCCCCTAGCCCCCGTGGCGGCAGGTGGGCAGCCTAGCCCTAACGAGGCTGGGGACCAGGGCCCCCTAGCCCCCATGGCGGCAGATGGGCAGCCTAGCCCTAACGAGGCTGGGGACCAGGGCCCCCAGGGTCCCGTGGCGGCAGGTGGGCAGCCTAGCCCTAACGAGGCTGGGGACCAGGGCACCCTAGGCCCCGTGGCAGCAGGTGGGCAGCCTAGCCCTAACGAGGCCGGGGACCGGGGCCCCTTAGGCCCCCATGGCGCCAGGTAGGAAGCCTAGCCCTAACGAGGCCAGGGACCAGGTCCCCGGCAGGTAGGCAGTCTAGCCCTAACGAGTCCGGGGACCAGGGCCCCCTAGCCCCCGTGGCAGCAGTTGGGCAGCCTTGCCCTAACGAGGCCGGGGACCAGGGCCCCGGGAGGTGGGCAGCCTAGCCCTAACGAGGCCGGGGACCAGGGCCCCCTAGCTCCCGTGGCGGCAGGTGGGCAGCCTAGCCCTCACGAGGTCGAGGACCAGGGCCCCGGCAGGTGGGCAGCCTAGCCCTAACGAGGCCTGGGACCAGGGCCCCCCAGCCCCAGTGGCGGCAGGTGGACAGCCTAGCCTTAACGAGGCCGGGGACCAAGGCACCGGCACGTGGGCAGCCTAGCCCTAACGAGGCCGGGGACCAGGGCCCCGTAGCCCCCGTGGCGGCAGGTGGGCAGCTTAGCCCTGACGAGGCTGGGGACCAGGGCCCCCTAACCCCGTGGCGGCAGGTGGGCAGCCTAGCTATTACGAGGCCGGGGACAAGGGCCCCGGCAGGTGGGCAGCCTAGCACTAACGAGGCCGGGGACCAGGGCACCCTAGGCCCCGTGGCGGCAGGTGGGCAGCCTAGCCCTAACGAGGCCGGCGACCGCGGCCCCCTAGGCCCCCATGGCGACAGGTGGGCAGCCTAGACCTTACGAGGCCGGGGACAAGGGCCCCCTAGCCCCCGTGGCGGCAGGTGGGCAGCCTAGCCCTAATGAAGCCGGGGACCTGGGCCCCCTAGCCCCCGTGGCGGCAGGTGGGCAGCCTAGCCCTAACGAGGCCGAGGACCAGGGCCCCCTAGCCCCCGTGGCGGGAGGTCGGCAGCCTAGCCCTAACGAGGCCGGGGACCAGGGCCCCGGCAGGTGGGCAGCCTAGCCCTATCGAGGCCGGGGACCAGGGCCCCCTAGCCCCCGTGGCGGCAGGTGGGCAGCCTAGCCCTAACGAGGCCGGGGACCTGGGCCCCCTAGCCCCCGTGGCGGCAGGTGGGCAGCCTAGCCCTTACGAGGCCGGGGACCAGGGCCTCGGCAGGTGGGCAGCCTAGCCCTAACGAGGCCGGGGACCAGGGCCCCCTAGACCCTGTGGCGGCAGGTGGGCAGCGTAGCCCTAACGAGGCCGGGGACCAGGGCCCCCTAGCCCCCGTGGCGGCAGGTGGGCAGTCTAGCCCTTAAGAGGCCGGGGACCAGGGCCCCGGAACGTGGGCAGCCTAGCCCTAACGAGGCTGGGGACCATGGCCACCTAGGCACTGTGGCGGCAGGTAGGCAGCATAGACCTAACGAGGCCGGGGACCAGGGCCCCCTAGCCCCCGTGGCGGCAGGTGGGCAGCCTAGCCCTAACGAGGCCGGGGACCAGGGCCCCCTAGACCCCGTGGCGGCAGGTGGGCAGCCTAGCCCTAACGAGGCCGGGGACCAGGGCCCCCTGGCCCCCGTGGCAACAGGTGGGCAGCCTAGCCCGAAGGAGGCCGGGGACCAGGGCCCCCTAGGCCCCGTGACGGCAGGTGGGCAGCCTAGCCCTAACGTGGCCGGGGACCAGGGCCCCGGCAGATGGGCAGCCTAGCCCTAACAAGGCCGGGGACCAGGGCCCCCCAGCCCCCGTGGCGGCAGGTGGGCAGCCTAGCCCTAACGAGGCCGGGGACCAGGGCCCCCTAGCCCCCGTGGCGGCAGGTAGGCAGCCTAGCCCTTACGAGGCCGGGGACCAAAGCCCCCTAGCCCATGTGGCAGCAGGTGGGCAGCCTAGCCCTAACGAGGCCGGGGACCAGGGCCCCCTACCCCCCGTGGAGGCAGGTGGGCAGCCTAGCCCTAACGAGGCCGGGGACCAGGGCCCCGGCAGGCGGGCAGCCTAGCCCTATCGAGGCCGGGACCAGGGCCCCCTAGCCCGCGTGGCGGCAGGTGGGCAGCCTAGCCATTACGAGGCCGGGGATTAGGGCTTCGGCAGGTGGGCCGCCTAGCCCTTACGAGTCCGGGGACCAGGGCCCCCTAGCCCCTGTGGCAGCAGGTGGGCAGCCTAGCCCTAACGTGGCCGGGGACCAGGGCCCCAGCAGGTAGGCCGCCTATCCCTTACGAGGCCAGGGACCAGGGCCCCCTAGCTCCGGTGGCGGCAGGTGGGCAGCCTAGCCCTAACGAGGCCGGGGACCAGGGCCCTCTAGCACCCGTGGTGGCAGGTGGCCAGCCTAGCCCTAACGAGGCCGAGGACTAGGGCCCCCTAGCCCCCGTTGCGGCAGGTGCGCAGCCTAGCCCTAACGATGCCGGGCACCAGGGTCCCCTAGCCCCAGTGGCGGCAGGTGGGCAGCCTAGCCCTAACGAGGCCGGGGACCAGGGCCCCGGCAGTTGGGCAGCCTAGCCCTAACGAGGCCGGGGACCGGGGCCCCCTAGCCCCCGTGGCGGCAGGTGGGCAGCCTAGCCCTAACGAGGCCGGGGACCAGGGCCACCTAGGCCCTGTGGCGGCAGGTGGGCAGCCTAGCCCTAACGAGGCCGGGGACCAGGGCCCCCTAGCCCCCATGGCAGCTGGTGGGCAGCCTAGCCCTTACGACCCCGGGGACCAGGGCCCCGGCAGGTGCGCCGGGTAGCCCTAACGAGGCTGGGGACCAGGGCCCCCTAGACCCCGTGGCGGCAGGTGGGCAGCGTAGCCCTAACGAGGCCGGGGAATGGGGCCCCCTAGCCCCCGTGACGGCAGGTGGGCAGCCTAGCCCTAACGTGGCCGGGGTCCAGGGCCCCGGCAGGTGGGCAGCCTAGCCCTAACGAGGCCTGGGACCAGGGCCCCCCAGCCCCCGTGGCGGCAGATGGACAGCCTAGCCTTAACGAGGCTGGGGACCAAGGCACCGGCACGTGGGCAGCCTAGCCCTAACGAGGCTGGGGTCCAGGGCCCCCTAGCCCCCGTGGCGGCAGGTGGGCAGCCTAGCCCTAACGAGGCCGGGGACCAGGGCCCCGGGAGGTGGGCAGCCTAGCCCTAACGAGGCTGGGGACCAGGGCCCCCTAGGCCCCATGGTGGCAGATGGGCAGCCTAGCCCTAACGAGGCCGGGGACCAGGGCCCCCTAGCCCCAGTGGCGGCAGGTGGGCAGCCTAGCCCTAACGAGGCCGGGGACCAGGGCCCCGGCAGTTGGGCAGCCTAGCCCTATCGAGGCCGGGCACCAGGGTCCCCTAGCCCCCGTGGCGGCAGGTGGGCAGCCTAGCCCTAACGAGGCCGGGGACCTGGGCCCCCTAGCCCCCCTGGCGGCAGGTGGGCAGCCTAGCTATTACGAGGCCGGGGACCAGGGCCCCGGCAGGTGGGCAGCCTAGCCCTAACGACGCCGGGGACCAGGGCCCCTAGCCCCCGTGGCGGCAGGTGGGCAGCCTAGCCCTAACGAGGCCGGGCACCGGGGCCCCCTAGTCCCCGTGGCGGCAGGTGGGCAGCCTAGCCCTTACGAGGCCGGGGACCAGGGCCCCGGCACGTGGGCAGCCTAGCCATAACGAGGCCGGGGACCAGGGCCACCTAGGCCCTGTGGCGGCAGGTAGGCAGCCTAGCCCTAACGAGGCCGGGGACCAGGGCCCCCTAGCCCCCGAAGCGGCAGGTGGGCAGCCTAGCCCTTACGAGGCCGGGGACCAGGGCCCCGGCAGGTGGGCAGCCTAGCCCTAACGAGGCTGGGGACCAGGGCCCCCTAGCCCCCATGGCGGCAGGTGGGCAGCCTAGCCCTAACGAGGCTGGGGACCAGGGCCCCCAAGGTCCCGTGGCGGCAGGTGGGCAGCCTAGCCCTAACGAGGCCGGGGACCAGGGCCCCCTAGCCCCCGTGGCAGCAGGTGGGCAGCCTAGCCCTAACGAGGCCGGGGACCATGGCCCCGGCACGTAGGCAGCCTAGCCCTAACGAGGCCGGGGACCGGGGCCCCCTAGCCCCCGTGGCGGCAGGTGGGCAGCCTAGCCCTAATGAGGCCGGGGACCAGGGCCACCTAGGCCCTGTGGCGGCAGGTGGGCAGCCTAGCCCTAACGAGGCCGGGGACCAGGGCCCCCTAGCCCCCATGGCAGCTGGTGGGCAGCCTAGCCCTTACGACCCCGGGGACCAGGGCCCCGGCAGGTGCGCCGGGTAGCCCTAACGAGGCTGGGGACCAGGGCCCCCTAGACCCCGTGGCGGCAGGTGGGCAGCGTAGCCCTAACGAGGCCGGGGAATGGGGCCCCCTAGCCCCCGTGACGGCAGGTGGGCAGCCTAGCCCTAACGTGGCCGGGGTCCAGGGCCCCGGCAGGTGGGCAGCCTAGCCCTAACGAGGCCTGGGACCAGGGCCCCCCAGCCCCCGTGGCGGCAGATGGACAGCCTAGCCTTAACGAGGCTGGGGACCAAGGCACCGGCACGTGGGCAGCCTAGCCCTAACGAGGCTGGGGTCCAGGGCCCCCTAGCCCCCGTGGCGGCAGGTGGGCAGCGTAGCCCTAACGAGGCCGGGGACCAGGGCCCCCTAACCCCGTGGCGGCAGGTGGGCAGCCTAGCCCTAACGTGGCCGGGGACCAGGGCCCCGGGAGGTGGGCAGCCTAGCCCTAACGAGGCTGGGGACCAGGGCCCCCTAGGCCCCGTGGTGGCAGATGGGCAGCCTAGCCCTAACGAGGCCGGGGACCAGGGCCCCCTAGCCCCAGTGGCGGCAGGTGGGCAGCCTAGCCCTAACGAGGCCGGGGACCAGGGCCCCGGCAGTTGGGCAGCCTAGCCCTATCGAGGCCGGGCACCAGGGTCCCCTAGCCCCCGTGGCGGCAGGTGGGCAGCCTAGCCCTAACGAGGCCGGGGACCTGGGCCCCCTAGCCCCCCTGGCGGCAGGTGGGCAGCCTAGCTATTACGAGGCCGGGGACCAGGGCCCCGGCAGGTGGGCAGCCTAGCCCTAACGAGGCCGGGGACCAGGGCCCCCTAGCCCCCGTGGCGGCAGGTGGGCAGCCTAGCCCTAACGAGGCCGGGCACCTGGGCCCCCTAGTCCCCGTGGCGGCAGGTGGGCAGCCTAGCCCTTACGAGGCCGGGGACCAGGGCCCCGGCACGTGGGCAGCCTAGCCCTAACGAGGCCGGGGACCAGGGCCACCTAGGCCCTGTGGCGGCAGGTAGGCAGCCTAGCCCTAACGAGGCCGGGGACCGGGGCCCCCTAGCCCCCGAAGCGGCAGGTGGGCAGCCTAGCCCTTACGAGGCCGGGGACCAGGGCCCCGGCAGGTGGGCAGCCTAGCCCTAACGAGGCCGGGGACCAGGGCCCCATAGCCCCCGTGGCGGCAGGTGGGCAGCCTAGCCCTAACGTGGCCGGGGACCAGGGCCCCGGCAGGTGGGCAGCCTAGCCCGAACGAGGCCGGGGACCAGGGCCCCCTACCCCCCATGGAGGCAGGTGGGCAGCCTAGCCCTAACGAGTCCGGGGACCAGGGCCCCGGCAGGCGGGCAGCCTAGCCCTATCGAGGCCGGGACCAGGGCCCCCTAGCCCGCGTGGCGGCAGGTGGGCAGCCTAGCCCTAACGAGGCCGGGCACCGGGGTCCCCTAGCCCCCGTGGCGGCAGGTGGGCAGCCTAGCCCTTACGAGGCCGGGGATTAGGGCCCCGGCAGGTGGGCCGCATAGCCCTAACGAGTCCGGGGGCCAGGGCCCCCTAGCTCCCGTGGCGGCAGGTTGGCAGCCTAGCCCTAACGAGGCTGGGGACCAGGGCACCCAAGGTCCCGTGGCGGCAGGTGGGCAGCCTAGCCCTAACGAGGCCGGGGACCAGGGCCCCCTAGCCCCCGTGGCGGCAGGTGGGCAGCCTAGCCCTAACGAGGCCAAGGACCAGGGCCCCGGCACGAGGGCAGCCGAGCCCTAACGAGGCCGGGGACCGGGGCCCCCTAGCCCCCGTGGCGGCAGGTGGGCAGCCTAGCCCGAAAGAGGCCGGGGACCAGGGCCCCCTCGCCCACGTGGCGGCAGGGGGGCAGCCTAGCACGAACGCGGCCGGGGACCAGGGCCCCGGCAGGTGGGCAGCCTAGCCCAAACGAGGCCGGGGACCAGGGCCCCCTAGCCCCCGTGGCGGCAGGTGGGCAGCCTAGCCCTAACGAGGCTGGGGACCAGGGCCCCCTAGCCCCCATGGCGGCAGATGGGCAGCCTAGCCCTAACGAGGCTGGGGACCAGGGCCCCCAGGGTCCCGTGGCGGCAGGTGGGCAGCCTAGCCCTAACGAGGCTGGGGACCAGGGCACCCTAGGCCCCGTGGCAGCAGGTGGGCAGCCTAGCCCTAACGAGGCCGGGGACCGGGGCCCCTTAGGCCCCCATGGCGCCAGGTAGGCAGCCTAGCCCTAACGAGGCCAGGGACCAGGTCCCCGGCAGGTAGGCAGTCTAGCCCTAACGAGTCCGGGGACCAGGGCCCCCTAGCCCCCGTGGCAGCAGTTGGGCAGCCTAGCCCTAACGAGGCCGGGGACCAGGGCCCCGGGAGGTGGGCAGCCTAGCCCTAACGAGGCCGGGGACCAGGGCCCCCTAGCGCCCGTGGCGGCAGGTGGGCAGCCTAGCCCTCACGAGGTCGAGGACCAGGGCCCCGGCAGGTGGGCAGCCTAGCCCTAACGAGGCCTGGGACCAGGGCCCCCCCAGCCCCAGTGGCGGCAGGTGGACAGCCTAGCCTTAACGAGGCCGGGGACCAAGGCACCGGCACGTGGGCAGCCTAGCCCTAACGAGGCCGGGGACCAGGGCCCCGTAGCCCCCGTGGCGGCAGGTGGGCAGCTTAGCCCTGACGAGGCTGGGGACCAGGGCCCCCTAACCCCGTGGCGGCAGGTGGGCAGCCTAGCTATTACGAGGCCGGGGACAAGGGCCCCGGCAGGTGGGCAGCCTAGCACTAACGAGGCCGGGGACCAGGGCACCCTAGGCCCCGTGGCGGCAGGTGGGCAGCCTAGCCCTAACGAGGCCGGCGACCGCGGCCCCCTAGGCCCCCATGGCGACAGGTGGGCAGCCTAGACCTTACGAGGCCGGGGACAAGGGCCCCCTAGCCCCCGTGGCGGCAGGTGGGCAGCCTAGCCCTAATGAAGCCGGGTCCAGGGCACCGGCAGGTGGGCAGCCTAGCCCTAACGAGGCCGGGGACCAGGGCCTCCTAGCCCAGGTGGCGGCAGGTGGGCAGCCTAGCCCTAACGAGGCCGGGGACCATGGCCCCGGCACGTGGGCAGCCTAGCCCTAACGAGGCTGGGGACCAGGGCCCCCTAGCCCCCGTGGCGGCAGGTGGGCAGCCAAGCCCGAACGAGGCCGGGGACCAGGGCCCCCTAGCCCACATGGCAGCAGGAGGGCAGCCTAGCACGAACGCGGCCGGGGACCAGGGCCCCGGCAGGTGGGCAGCCTAGCCCTAACGAGGCCGGGGAGCAGGGCCCCCTAGCCCCCGTGGCGGCAGGTGGGCAGCCTAGCCCTAACGAGGCCGGGGACCAGGGCCCCCTAGCCCCCATGGCGGCAGGTGGGCAGCCTAGCCCTTACGAGGCCGGGGACCAGGGCCCCCTAGACCCCGTGGCGGCAGGTGGGCAGCGTAGCCCTAACGAGGCCGGGGAATGGGGCCCCCTAGCCCCCGTGACGGCAGGTGGGCAGCCTAGCCCTAACGAAGCCGGGGACCAGGGCCCCGGTAGGTAGGCAGCCTAGCCCTAACCAGGCCAGGGACCAGGGCCTCCTAGGCAACGTCGCGGCAGGTGGGCAGCCTAGCCCTAACGAGGCCAAGGACCAGGGCCCCGGCAGGTGGGCCGCCTATCCCAAACGAGGCTGGTGACCAGGGCCCCCTAGCTCCCGTGGCGGCAGGTGGGCACCTTAGCCCTAACGAGGCCGAGGACTAGGGCCCCCAAGCCCCCGTGGCGG